>NC_090814.1:59257193-59882193 GCF_000390325.3 Nicotiana tomentosiformis | reverse complement strand
GCAGCTACCTCAATAGCCTCCTGGCATATACTGCTCCAAGTCTAGCAACCATCGGGTCCAGATATACCTGGATCTGCACACGAAATATAGAGTGTAGTATGAGTACAACTGACCCAATGTATTCAATAAGTAACAGGACTAACTTTGGCTGAAAGTAGTGACGAGCTCAAGAAGATACAGTCCAAATTCAGATAATAACAGTACCAATATAATAGGGAAATGACAGTATTAACTCAAAAAAAATCCTATAATCAATTAATACACAGTACAAAAATGTAGACATGCTTTTAAGTTCAATAATTTAAGCTCGATACTAATAAAATAAGCCACGTATAGCTAGCATGAGAAATGTCGCATCTCTATGCGTACATGTCAAATATGCATGTCACATGTAATGCATCATAATAATAAACCCATGTACTCACACTCTCAGAGTATTCAATCTAACTGAGCATGCTCAACCACTCAGTACACTCAATCGCTCAGCATACTCAATCACTCAGCATTCACCGATATATGCGCTCACTACTAGTATGTCAGACCTTGGAGGGGCGGAGCCCAAGTGCTAATATAAGCCAACATGGCATGCTGCAGTACGCAGCCCGATGCCATAAACATGTCAATAAAGCCTGTTGCGGCATGCAGCCCGATCCAATAAATATCACTCACAAGCCGTCCCTGAGGCCCCAACTCAGTCATTAATCTCTCAAGTCTCTGGGGCTCACAAATCTCATGCCAATCAGCTCAAATAATGATAACATGATGTAACAATAAATGATAACAGAGACTGAGATATGATATGCAAATGATGAATGTGACTGAGTACATAATTACAATTTAAGAAAATAACTCAACAACAAAAATGACCTGAGTGGATCCCAACAAAATAAGCATATAGCCTAAGCATGATTTCTAACATGGATCGTATCTCAATTACTCTAACACGTCGGGATTATATGAATAGCAACAAGATTTGATAACTACACAATTCCACGGAATCAACCGAGTCACAATTACCACGGTGCACGCCCACACGCCTGTCACCTAGCATGTGCATCACCTCAACACAAATCACATAACATGTATTTAAGGGATTCATACCCTCAGTACCGAGTTTAGAGGTATTACTTAACTCAAACCGTGCAAATCACAACTCCAACAAGCTCTTGCCTCGCGAATCGGCTTCCGAACAACTAGAATCTAGCTACAAATAATTTAATACAATCAATACAAGCTAGAGGAATCGATTCCATACAATAAAGCTAAGTTCTTTAATCAAATTTAAGAGTTAACCCCTGGGCCCGAGTCTTGAAACTCGGCCAAACTTACAAAATCTGAACACTCATTCAATAACGAGTCCAACCATACTAAAATTATTCAATTCCGACCTCAGATCGCCTTTCAAATCCTCAAAATATAGCTTATGAAGTTTCCACAAATTTTTCAACCCAAAACACTAATTAAATAGTAAATATAATGATGGATTTATGTATAATAATCAAATCCGAGTTAGAATTACTTACGTGAATAAACTCCTTAAAATTCTCTTCAAATATCGCCCAAAATCGAGTTCTCTAGCTCAAAAGATGAAAAATGGAACCAAACCGTCGATTTGAAAATAAAATATTGCTGCCCAGTTGCCCATCTTCGCGAACGCGGAAATTGCCTCGCGTTCGCAAAGCACAAAAATCTCAGCTGCCAAATTTCTTCTTACACGAGACCTCCCTCGAGAACGCGAAGATCACATGACCAACGCCTACGCGAACGCGACCCCTCTCCCGCGAACGCAAAGGCTAAAATGCCTAGTGTACAACCGACCTCATCCTTCTACGCATCGCGATGGACAAACTCACTAGACCTGCGCGGATGCGTGGCCTTCTTCGCGAACGCGATGAAGGCTGCACCAGACACCATATTAGTAGTCCTAAAAGGCCATAACTCAATTCGAATTAATCTGAATCTCACCCGAGGCCCCCGGGACCCCATCCAAATATACCAACACATCCTAATATATCATACGAACTTAGTCGAGGCCTCAAATCATATCTAATAACATAAAAAATATAAATCGCGCCCCAATTCAAGCCTAATGAACTATTGATCTTCCAACATCAAAAACCAATGCCAAAACATGCCAAATCAACTCCAATTAATCTCAAATTTTGCACACGAGTCATAAATGATACAACGGACATATTCTAATTTTCAAAAAGAAAATTCCAAGCCCGGTAACAATAAAGTCAACTCTCGGTCAAACTTCTCAACTTTCCAAATCTTCAACTTTCTAACTTTTGCCAATTCAAGCCAAAACAACCTACGGACCTCCAAATCAATATACGGATACACTCCTAAGTCCAAAATCACCATACAGAGCTATAGGAAGCATCAAAACTCCATTCCGAGGTTATTTATACATAAGTCAATATTCGGTCAACTTTTTTAACTTAGGCTTCCAACATTGAGACAAGTGTCCCAATTCATTCTGAAACATCCCTGAAACCAAACCTACCATGCCGGCAAGTCACATAACAATAAACGAATATAGTGTAAGCAATAAATAGAGAAATGGGACTACAATACTTAAAACGACCGGCCATGTCGTTACACTTAGACGAGCTCCAAAATAGTGGAACATAAAGCTAACTAAATTAAAGCCTTGTTGCAGATGGATTCCAATAGAGTCACTTTGATTATTCTTCATTTACCAAGAGGCAGGAAATGATATAGTAGCTATACTAGTATATGTGGATGATTTGTTGATCATAAGCTTCCATCATAAACTATTGTGCCATGCAAGGGAAGATCTGAAGCATAAATTCAAGATGAAGGATCTAGGTAAACTCAAATTCTTTCTGAGAATTGAGTTTTCAAGGTCTAAGCAGTGTTTTAAAAGGCGTGGGCGTAAGGCGGGGCATTTTACATATGCCTCAGCGGGGCGTAAGCCCCATAGGTATTTAATTTTTAATATTTTATAAAATAATATAATGATAATTAATATTTATAAACAGGTAAAATTGCAAAAAAATTGAAGAAAACTATATATATGTGTGTTCCATCTCCACAAAAAACTAATCAAAATAATCTATTATACGTTACTTACAAGCACAAGTAATTTGAGTCTAAAAGAATAAAGTTTTCTATATGGAGGAACAAAAAGGATGATTAACCTGCAATTTGAACTTTGAATTTGCTGCTATGAATAAAAATGTAGTTCTCTTTGAATTTGTAAAATAAATTAAATATTCGTTGCTTTTTGGAGATATTAGCAGACTAGCGGACAAGATAAAAATTTGGAAAAATCATGAATTAGGGCTTAAATCAATAAAAAAGGTCTTTACTTTTAAATTTAATACTTTTGAGTTCCTTTTTAAACCTTTTGAGTAATTACCAAACTCGCTTTTGAGAATTTGGGTATTATATGAAGGACTAATTGAACAAATTTTGTTTTAATTTGAAAACATTTCTGGGGCTTACTCCTTACTAAAACAACGTGCCTCGAATGCCTGGGCGTACGCCCCGAACGCCCGAGCGTACGCCCTAAATTGCGGGGCATACACCTCTTGAGACTTTCACCCCACACCATCGCCCCGGAGCTCGCCCCAGGGCTCACCCCAGAAACGCCTTTTAAAATAGAGGGTCTAAGGCAGGGATTGTGATATGCAAAAAAGAATATGCTCTAGAACAAATTTCTAAATCAGAAATAGGTGGAGCAAAAACTGTTGGGACTTCATCTGAGATTAATCAGAAATTGGCATTTTATGGAATATCACAGTTGAATAAGAATGAAACTAAACTCATAGATGGGACGTGGAAAGATCCTAGAGCTTATAAAAGACTAATGGGCAGATTGGTATACCTCACCATGACTAGATGTGATTTAGATTTTGTGGTTCGGGTTTCTAGTCAATTTATGCTCTGTTCCAAAGTTTCATACAAGGAAGCTTCCCTTAGAGTAGTGAGAAACGTAAAAGCTAAACCTGGCCTTGGATTGTTGATGCCTACTGGTAACACAAGTAAGCTGACTGCCTACTATGACTCTTATATGACCCAAAAAATAGATTTTGATTTTATACAATTAAACTACTATAAAATCGGGGTTAATCACAGTCAATATCAATATTCAAGGACAGATCTAGTATTTTATGATAAGTATGTTAAAGTGCAATACTAAAGAAGATAACTCTAGATAATAATGAAGCAATAAAGATCTAGAAGTGTAAAGGATAGCAATAAATGATAATAAATAATTTTTAAATAGTAAAAGAGATAAAGACAACCCGATAAAGATAAGATTTATGTCTTTCTAACAATGATGGATGATGATAAGTAACTTTATACTCCAATCCTTCTTGGATCGGGAGAGGAATAAAAGAAATGAGGTATAAAGTCAAGCTTTGTTCCTATTTAATAAAGTGAGAATCTTGTACAGAGAATATTGATGAAATTCTTTACAAAATGTCCAATCCCCTTTCTAATCTACATCTCTTCCTATTTATAAGAGCATATGTGCCTCAAAACCCCATATAGTACAATAGAAAGGAATATTCATTATAATAGTCTCTAGGAAATCCAAATCCTAATATCGGTCGTCACTTCCTACTGAAGGCGGATGCTCATCCTCGTCCTCGTCTTCTATTAAACCATTTCGACCTTCGACAACGTTTTATCCTCCACATCTTACCTCGACCTTTTGGAGTTGGGTCGACACGTCACAGCCTTCAGAGGCTCTATTGCCATTGACCGGGTCAAACACATAAAATAAAGTTTTCGCCCATAGAACTCTGATTAGGGAGCTTGTTTGCAAGAAGATCAGTCACAAGATACCTGGTGAAGTTTGGAATGCTCAGATATTCTGGAAGTAAAAAAGGTAAGAAATTATCTCCAACAGTTTAATTGAAGCGGATAGTTTAGAAGCATGGCTTCATGTATTGCAGAGATCACTTAGGTTGTGGGGTTGTTTGGAGAACTTGGAGTTAATGTGGAATTGCCTGTGGAGTTGATGTACTATAGCAAGACTGCAATCAAAATTGTAATAATTCAATCTTCCATGAAAGAACTAAGCACACAGACATAATCATTTTATGTAAGAAGGGATTGTACAAGGAGAGGTAAAAACAGAACATCGATCTACTTGGCTAGCAATCATCAAAAATGATGATGGGTTACTCTAAAAATAGTAGTGCGAACTCACGAATGTTATGAAAATAATTATATTGTGGATGTCCATTTATTACTCTACTATAGATAATCTTCCTGAAGAAGATTATCCATTTAGTACTCTATTGAAGTTTATCTACAAGCAGCTGATGCAGGCAGGTTGCAAGCAGCTCAATGAAATGATTTGCAGCAGCTTCTTATTAAACAGGCAGGTTGCAAGCAACTCATGCAGACAACTTACAAGCAGCTAAAGAAAAGCCTCGCAGCTGCTTCCTTTCTTCTATAAATAGAGAAGTTTTCAGTTCATTATGTACATAAATTTAAAGTTTGAATAATATATCAGTTTCTCTCTATACTTGTCTTTACTTTACTGTCTTTATTTTATAACACGTTATCAGCACGAGCCTCTGCCATCTCGAGAAAATACTTTGAAAGTATCAGAGGTACGAACTTTCTTTTTCTAAATAATGTCAAATCTTTCTAAACTTGAGTTTGTAGCCCTGGATATATCGGGCAAAAGCTACATGTCTTAGGTGCTTGATGCCGAAATTCATCTTGATGCGATGGGTCTGGCAGATACCATCAAAGATAAAAATCAGGCATCAAACCAAGACCATACCAAAGCAATGATATTCCTACGTCATCACCTTGATGAGGGCCTGAAAATGGAATATCTTACTATTAAAGATCCAGTCATACTGTGGAATAATTTGAAAGATAGATATGACCACTTGAAGATGGTCGTTCTTCCACATGCACGTTATGATTGGACTCATCTAAGGCTACAAGATTTTAAATCTATCAGTGAGTATAATTCTGCTATGTTCAGAATTATTTCTCAATTGAAACTATGTGGTGATAATATTACTGATCATGATATGTTGGAGAAAACTTTCACCACTTTTCATGCCTCGAATATGCTCCTGCAGCAGCAATATCGAGAGATGGGATTCAAAAAGAATTCTGAA
Organism: Nicotiana tomentosiformis; assembly: GCF_000390325.3. Lineage (NCBI taxonomy): Eukaryota > Viridiplantae > Streptophyta > Magnoliopsida > Solanales > Solanaceae > Nicotiana > Nicotiana tomentosiformis. The sequence continues at coordinate 59,876,068 of NC_090814.1, read as the reverse complement.
CTTATCTCACTTCTTCTTATAGCCGAGCAACATAATTGGCTATTAATGAAAAACCATGAAAGCCGACCTACTGGTTTTTGTCCATTTCCTGAAGTGAATCAGACGAACTTCCACCAAGTTAAGCGTGGAAGAAGACGTGGCCCCAGTCGTGGTCATGGCCGTGGTCGGGGAGGAAACTCTAATCGTGGTAATAACAATGCACCAAAGAACTCTCCTCACCACCAACAGTGGAAAAGGAAGGAAGAAAAGCATGAAGCGGTGCAAGTAGTAAAGCCAGAAAATGCATGTTATAGATGTGGAGGAAAAGGGCCTTGCAGAGTCATTTATTAAACGCACGCAATTGATAGCAAGACCACTACTTATGAAAATACAATTGCCCACTACTGTTTGGGGCCATGCTATCTTGCATGCAACATCATTTATCCGTCTCAGACCGACACATTATAATAAATGTTCTCCGTCACAATTGGTTTTTGGTCATGAACCAACTATTGCCCATCTACGAATTTTTGGATGTGCTGTATATGTGCAAGTAGCACCACCACAGCGCAGTAAGATGGGCCCTCAAAGAAGGGTAGGAATATATATTGGGTTTGAATCACCCTCTATTATTCGCTATCTTAAACCATTGACGGGAGATTTATTTACTGCTTGATTTGCAGATTATCGATTTGATGAAACAAATTTCCCATAATTAGGGGGAGAGAAAAGGAAATCAAAAGAGAAATTGTATGGAAAGTTTCATCATTATCTCACTTTGATCCACGTACCCCTATATATAATGAGGAGGTCCAGAAGATCATCCATTTATAGAATATAGCAAATCAAATGCCAGACGCATTCACTAATTTGAAAAGGATAACTAAGTCACATATCCCTGCAGAGAATGTGCCTATCCGAATTGATGTCCAAACAGGACCATCTGCTAGCATGAGAGCTAGTGAACCTAAAGCACGCCTGAAGCATGGTAGACCTTTGGGTTCTAAGGATCGAAATCTTAGAAAAAGAAAATCGATAAATGGTCAAAATGATATTATAAAGGTTGTTCGATCACTTGAAGTGAATAAAGATTTGTTCCGACCTCCAGAAGAGGATGAGGAACTCCTTGGTCCCGAAGTACCCTATCTCAGTGCAATTGGTGCACTAATGTATCTTGCTAATGCTACAAGGCCTGACATAGCATTTTCTATTAATTTACTAGCAAGATATAATTCTTCTCTTACGCGGAAATATTAGAACGGGATTAAGCATATATTGCGATATTTAAAGGGAACTCTTGATATGGGTTTATTTTATGCTAACAAAGATAGTGCAGATCTTGTTGGTTATGCAGATGCGGGTTATTTATCTGATCCCCATAAAGCTAGATCTCAAACCGAGTACATGTTTACATGTGGAGGTACTATCATATCATGGCGCTCCACAAAGCAATCTATTGTGGCTACTTCTTCAAATCATGCTGAAATAATAGCTATTCATGAAACAAGTAGGGAATGCGTATGGTTGAGATCAATAATTCATTTTATTCGAGAAAAATGTGGTTTGGAATGTGAGAAAAGACTCACAATTTTATACGAAGACAATGTTGCATGCATAGCCCAATTGAAGGGAGGATTTATAAAAGGAGATAGAACGAAGTACATTTCACCAAAATTATTCTACACACACGATCTTCAGAAAAATGGTGACATTGATGTGCAACAAATCCGTTCAAGTGACAATCCGACAGATTTATTCACTAAATATTTACCAACTTCAACTTTTGAGAAGATGGTATACAAGATTGGAATGCGGAGATTCAAATATTTGAAATAAGATTTTAATTAGGGAGAGTAATATACGCGATGTACTCTTTTTTTCTTACTAAGGTTTTTTCCCACAGGGTTTTCCTTATAAGGTTTTTAATGAGGCAGCTAGCAATGCGTATTACTAAATATGTGTACTCTTTTTCCTTCACTAGGATTTTTTCCCACAGGGATTTTTCCTAGTAAGGTTTTAACGAGGCACAATACCTTTTAATGAACATCCAAGGGGGAGTGTTATGAAAATAATTATATTGTGGATGTCCATTTATTACTCCGCTATAGATAATCTTCCTGAAGAAGATTATCCATTTAGTACTCTGTTGAAATTTATCTACAAGCAGCTGATGCAGGTAGGTTGCAAGAAGCTTAATGAAATGATTTGCAGCAGCTTCTTATTAAACAGGCAGGTTACAAGCAGCTCATGCAGACAACTTACAAGCAGCTAAAGAAAAATCTCGCAGCTGCTTCCTTTCTTTTATAAATAGAGGAGTTTTCAGTTCATTAAAAGTTTAAAGTTTAAATAATATATCAGTTTCTCTCTATACTTGTCTTTACTTTACTGTCTTTATTTTATAACAACCAAAAGATTTTACTCTACTTTTTTTCTGGACGAGCGATGATAGAAAATTATTCCCTAATAATTATTTATTATTATATTTATTCAGATTCCAACAGTTTTCATCAAAAATTAGTTTAAAAAATAATTATTAATGTATCTATTTACTTTTCGATAGTTGGTTGTCGGTAATTAGTTAATTCGCCGTGTACTTATCGAGATAAGTGATTTCGACGGATTTTTATAATTTTGACGACTAGCCATCTGAAATGTCGTGGGCATTTTGACATAAGAATTGTAAAATTTTAAAATATTGAAAAATAAAATTTTAAGTGAAAATCATATTTGAAATTTAAAGTTGTGTTTGGGCATGAATATAATTTTGATTTATTTTTAATTTTGTAAGTGATTTGAGTAAAAAAATTGAAAAATAATTATTTGAAAATTTGGAAAATTTTCAAAATATATTTTCAAGTGAAAATTAAAAATTTTATGAAAAAATACTGATTTCGAAAAAAAAAAAATTATTTTTACAAAAACAATTCTTATGTCCAAACGGATTGGGTTCAGTACTCTATGACTGGACCACTTTTTGCCCTTTTCGAACTCCACCATATTCTCCTCTTTCTCAGCCTCGCCGAGACTAGACTTTAGCGTCCATCTCCGCGACCAAACTATTTATCTTTGCGTTCTCTCTATCTCTTTTATTCTCTTCGTCTTTTCCATTCAGTTGATACAAAAACTAAATCTTTATCTGAAAACATAAATATGAAGAACATATGGAATTCTTAATATTTCTCACTTAATTTTCAATTTATATGAGATAGTTTGACTCGACACAAAATTCATGTAAAAGAAAAAAAAATTTAAAATTTATAATTTTAAAAACTTAAAAGGTAAAAGATGGTGCGACTATAAAAAATTTTATTAAGGTAAAATAAAAAATTTAAAGTTAAATTATTTTTAAATATATAAATATATTAATTTTTGTGAGAATGGACTAATAAGGGAAGTATTAATATAATTTGAAACTGAGGGAAGTAATTTTTGCACTTTACGTATGTAAAATATGTTGATTTGTTTTTAAACTCCGGCCATGCAGGTCACCCAAACTGAGGTAGAAAAATATAATATATTTGGCAATTTTTGATCTCATTAGAAATTTCTTGATGACAGAGCAACATGAGGTTGTAAAACAATTCTTAGCTATATAGTAAAATACAGTATGTATGAGCATTATTCCAATATTTCAACCCAGAATTTTTAATCCAATTAGCTGGAGAGATGGAAGTTAATATATTATTGCAAATAGATTAAGATAGAAACTATGAGAAGCCGCCTCACTAGTGGCTCTGGTTGTTATTCATCTCTCAAACGCCATTCTTTCGTTGATGAACCATGGTTGTGAAGTCGGTATTGAAATCAGAATAGAGAGAAGCAACTTTTAGATATTGTTATTTTGTGGCTTGAATTATTTTCTTGTATTTTTAGGAAACTCATAATCCCTATAGATTTAGGAAAACTCATTGTCCTAATAAACTTGGGAGAGAAAAACCTATAGTCCTTGTCAAATTGAGAAACCTTTGTTGGAAAAATTAATCCCCACAGAAATAATATTCACGGTATACGACTATAATAAATACGGATTACTAAAATACTGTAACCAACAGTAATAATAAAAGAAACAAGGGCACCGAGATTTTTACGTGAAAAACCCTTCTGAATAAGGAAAAAACAATTGTCCAAGAGGAGCAACTGATTTCACTATAGCAAGGATTTTACAATTTGTGGTACCGAATAAAATACTCCAAGACCACTAAACACTCAAAAGAAATAACTATCTTTTGATTTTTCCACTTCACTACAATACCGCTCAAACTCTTTATATTTTTCCTCACAGAGTATTTTATTTCTTACTCTATAAATCACTCTCTTTCTCTTTGTTTTGGTGTGTCTACAAATGAAAGTAGATGCACCTATTTATAGTTGCAGAATGCCCATGATGATGTATGTAATGACATCAACACTACTGCAAAAGTCTTCCCAAATCTTTTCTAGTATTAATTGGTTGGCTTGAAGTTTTCAAAGCAAAAGAAAACTTCTCTTCTTTCACATATGGGATGGACCCAATAAATCTCCCCCTCCAGTCACATGCACTTGAAGGAGGTAACACCGGAGTTTCTAGTTTGAGTGCATGCCGACAAGTTCTTTGCATAGCTCGAATTTGTCTCTTGGTACCACCTTGATCAGCATATCCGAAGGATTCTCACTTGTATGGATCTTCTTGACCTGTATAGATCCATCCTTTATTCTTTCTCGAATTCAGTGATATCTCACGTCGACATGCTTAGCCCTTGCATGATACATGGTGTTTTTGCTCAGGTCTATTGTACTTTGACTGTCACAATAGACGACATACTCCTTTTGATGCAATTCAAGCTCTTGAAGGAACTGTTTCAGCTAAACCATCTCCTTTTCAGCTTCAGTAGAGGCAATATACTCTACTTCAGTTGTAAATAGTACGACACACTTATGCAATTTAGACTGCCATGACATAGCTCCCCCTGAGAATGTGAAAAAGTATGCTGTAGTAGATTTATGATTATCAAGATCACCTGCCATATCAACATCCGTGTAGCCCTCCAAGACTAGATCTGATCTCCCAAAACAAAAGCATTCATTTGAGGTTCCTAAGTATCCACTTCACAGCTTCCCAATATTTTTTTTCGGGATTATTAATAAACCTGCTAACAATACCGGCAGCATGAGCAATATCAGGTATGGTACATACCATTGTATACATCAGGCTCCCGACGGCAGAGGAATATGGAACTTTAGCCATACTTTCTTTATCTTCCTTTGTTGTAGGACACATTGTCTTGTTCAACTTCATATGACCAGCAAGTGGCGTGCTAACTGGTTTAGTACTCATCAGGTTGAAGCGTTTAAGTATACGTTCAATATACTTATGTTGTGACAGCAACAACTTATTATTACTCATATCTCGGACAATCTCCATTCCTAGAATTTGTCGTGCTCGACCCAAGTCTTTCATGTCAAATGACTTAGACAAATATTCCTTCAACTTGACAATCAACTTCTTGTCGTGTCCTACAATCGACATGTCTTCCACATATAACAACACGATGATAATGTTATTGTTAGAGAATTTCTTATAATATACACATGGATCTGAAAAAGTCTTTGTGTACGTTTGACTTCTCATGAATGAGTCAAACTTCTTGTACCACTGCCTAGGCGCTTGTTTCAGCCCATAAAGACTCTTTTTTCAACTTTCACACCATGTGTTTCTTCGCCTTTACTTCAAAACCTTTTGGCTGCTCCATATAGATCTCTTCTTCCAAATCTCCATGCAGAAATGCAGTTTTCATATACAACTGCTCCACTTCAAGATCTAGGCTAGCTGCCAAACTCAAGATTGTTCGAATAGAAGTCATTTTGACAACAGGTGAGAAAATTTCATCAAAATCAATACCTTTCTTCTGTTCGAAACCTTTTACCACCAATCGAGCTTTGTGTCTGACCAGCTTGCCGTTTCCATCTTTCTTGAGCTTAAAGACCCATTTGCAATTGAGCGGTCTTTTGCCTTTTGGAAGTTCAACCAGTTCGTATGTATCATTCTTCTATAAAGAATTCATCTCTTCTTGCATGATTTTCATCCACCGGATTTGCTCCGGATGAGATAGCACTTCCTTGAAATTCTCTGCTCCCCCTCATCAGTGACGAGGATATACTCTGAAAAAGGATACCTTGTGGACTTTACCTTCTGTCTTTCAGATCTTCTCAAAGGTTGTTGTCCTTCTTGTTATTGTTGTTTCTCTCCTTCTTCCTCTTATGGACTAGGGTGCTCCCCCTGCCCAGCAACCTCTTCATCTACACCTTCCGAGTGCCATTCTTCACTTGTGGAAGGATTACATACAGGTACAATAGGAGTAGTAACAAAGTTAGTAACTGTACCATTATCATTTTTTGTCTTTGTTGATTGATCACTATCAATCCCGACCACATTTTCTCTGAAGATCACATCTCTGCTTCTGATGATCTTTTTCCTTTCTAGGTCCCACAATCAGTAGCCAAACTCTTCATCTCCATAACCGATGAAGATGCAGGGAATAACTTTGTCATCCATCTTTGTTTTCTGCTCTTCGGCACATGTGCAAAAGCTTTACATCCAAACACTTTCAGATAGGACACCTCTTTGTTGGTCCAAACTTTTTCTGGAATGTCAAACTCCAATGGAACTGATGGACTTTTGTTAATCAAGTAACAGGTTGTGCGAGTTGCTTCACCCCAAAAATGACTTAGGTAGTTTTGCCATTTCGAGCATACTTCTCACTTTTTCGACAATGGTGCGATTCATCCTTTCAGCTACATCATTGTGTTGTGGGGTTCCAGGAACTGTCTTCTCATGTCTGATTCCATAGCTTGAGTAGTAGTCTTCAAACTCCTTTGAAGTATACTCTTCTTCATTGTCTGTCCTGAGACGCTTTAATTTTTTACTTGTCTCTCTTTCCACCAGAGCATGGAATTTCTGAAATACTTGAAATACCTGGTCTTTGGTTCTCAAGAAATAAACCCACAATTTTCGTGAAGCATCATCAATAAATGTGAAAAAATATTTGTTACCTCCCATTGATTCTACATCCATTGGACTACAAACATCATAATATACTAAATCAAGTATATTCGATTTTTTTCCATGAGTTGCTTGAAACGATACCCTGTGTTATTTTTTAAATAAATAATAATCACAAAAATTCACAGTTATACCTTTTGCAAATGAGATGAGTGACTTTTTAGATAGGATCTGCAGTCTCTTTTCACTCATATGGCCCAATCTACGGTGCCATAAATCTGCAGGCGTATCATTTACAGCCGCATATAATCCATCTTCACATATCTCATCGGTTGTCTTGTACAATGTGTAGGGAGTAACTCCTTTAGCAATCACTAATTATCCCTTGGTGAGTCTCCATTTCCTATTAGCGAAGTGATTCTCGTACCCGCCTCGATCTAGAGCGATCCCTGAAATCAAATTCATTCGCAGATCTGGTACGTGCCGCATATCTTTTAAAACTAATGTGCATCCGACATTTTTCTTGATACAAATGTCGCCAATCCCCACAATCTTTGAGTGGCTGGTATTTCCCATCTTGACCATTCCAAAGTTTCCTGCTTTGTACCTACAGAAGAATTCTCTTACCGGTGTGGCATGGTAGGAAGTTGATGTGTCAACCACCCATTCTGACTCTTGGCTTGCTAAGCGCATGCATTCCTCTTCCTCGTGAACGAAGAGAACCATCGAATCATTGTTGTGCACTGCAGCAGTTGTGTTGTCATCATTCTTCTGGCCACTGCTCTCTCATTGACCTTTCTTTGGGCAATCTCTTTTGAAGTGACCAGGTTGATCGTAACTATAGCAATTTCTACCCGTTGACATGTTCATGTACTTTCCACGAGCTTTAGATTTATCACGGCTACTCGATGCTCTATAAAAACTTATTCTTCTATTTTCCATGATAAGAGTCTGCCCCTAATTTTCGGGCTTCTTCCTCATCTTATCATTGAGTAGGATGGCTGATGTGACCTCCTTTAAATCAATGGTATCTCTACCATGCATGATGTTTGTTGCCAAATTATCATAGGAAGATGACAACGAGTTTAGAAGCATGATAGCCTTATCTATTTCAGTGATTATTTCTCCAAGGTTTGCCAGTTGCGTGATTAATCCATTGAACATATTTAAATGGGATAAAAAAATTGTACCTTCACTCATATGGATGGCATAAAGCTTCTTTCTCAAAAATAACTTGTTTGTTAAGGATTTGGACATGTATAGACTTTCTAGTCTTTTTCAAATATCACATGCACTATTTTCATCCCCGACATTATTGAGTACTTCATCGAACAAGTGCAGTCTGATAGCACTAGCCGTCTTCTTATCCATGTCTACTCATTCCTCGGCTTTCATGGTTTTCGGTTTTTCCTTTTTTCCATCTAGTGCAATGTCTAACCCTTGTTGGATGAGCAGATACTTCATCCTTCTTTGCCATATGGAGAAACCGCCATTACCGTTGAATCTTGTTACTTCATACTTTACTCCTCACATTTTTTTGTCACAAAGTAAAATTGATTGTAAAGAATATTTCTGTGAATGAGCAGAACCTGTACTCTGATACCAGTTGTTGGAAAAATTAACCCCCATAGAAATAATATTCACGGTATACGACTATAATAAATGCGGATTACTAAAATACTGTAACCAACGATAATAATAAGAGAAAAAATGACACCGAGATTTTTACGTGGAAAACCCTTTTGAATAAGGGAAAAATCACGGCCCGAGAGGAGCAACTGATTTCACTATAGCAAGGATTTTACAATTTATGGTATCGAATAAAATACTCCAAGACCACTAAACACTCAAAAGAAATAACCCTCTTTTGATTTTTTCACCTCACTACAATACCGCTCAAACTCTCTATATTTTTTCTCAGAGAGTATTTTGCTTCTTACTTTGTAAATCACTATCTTTCTCTTTGTTTTGGTGTGTCTACAAATGAAAGTAGAGGCACCTATTTATAATTGCAGAATGCCAATGATGATGTATGTAATGACATCAACACTACTACAAAAGTTTGCCCAAATCTTTTCTAGTATTAATTGGTTGGCTTGAAGTTTTCAAAGCAAAAGAAAACTTCTCTTATTTCACATATGGGATGGACCCAACAACCTTTCTCTTATAGGTTTGAGACTATTTGGGATCTATATATAGGGGTTTTAGTTGGGGATTCTACAGAATATATTGTATTTTTCTTCTCATTCATAGTGAAAAACTCTCTATGCTTCTGCCCCCGAGAATTAGGCTTTGCCAAATCTCGTTAAATCATTGTATTGATTTTTCTTCTCTATTTGCTTTGTGTGTGATTGTGTGCTAGTTAACCCACGATCTTCCGCAACAATTGGTATCAGATCAAGGTTCGAATTTCTCTTATACCAATTGTTGTGAAAAATAAATAAAATTTGTTACAAAAGATGACAAATGGAGGCAAATTCAGTATACAACTCGATAAATCCAAATTATCACCGCACATACTTGTCGTTTGTGACAATGACATAAGCATACATGCATGTGTTTCTAGATTAACAAAAGCGTATTGATACGATTACCAAAAAATTTGAGTATTTAGTGCTTATAATCTGTAACTTACTGAAAATTATTTTCTTATGTTAATCTGAGTAGTGTTTACTAAATCATGGATGGCCAAGGTTGGAAAAAAAAGAAGCGATATTGTTGTTTATTCAGTTTCTAACGGATTAGGCAAATAATGATGATAAACTTATAAAAATAAAAAAGTTTCTAACGGATTAGATATTAGTTAAATAAATAAATTATTTACCTATTTGTCCAATTTTCGACCATTGGCCATCAGTAAATAGTTAATCCATCGTATATCTACGGAGATAAGTGATCTTGATAGACTCCTCATAGACCATAGTTATGACCATTTTTTTCCAATCCGTCATCCTCTCCTCCCTCTCTCAGAGCCTCATAGAGACAAGACTCCGACCGTCCATCTCCAGTCTCCACGACAAAGACAACTTCGTGGTAATTAATGAGAAAACGTACCCCCACACAAGGTTCGAAATCTCTTTTAGTTCATATATTGATTAATCAGTCTAAGACCACGTCATCACGGGCTCTCAACTTACAGTTTTAGAAAAAACAACTACTGTAATAACTTCATCTCGCCATCTATCTCGTTCACTTCCGCCATTTAGTTGATAAGAAAACTGAATTTTATTTGAAAAAAGTAATATGAAGGAACATGTGAAATTCTTGGTATTTCTCACATCTGAATTTAATTTAGATAAATCTTTTTGGCCGGACATAAAGTTAAAAAAATAAAAAATAAAACGTTTACTCTTAAATATACTACTATAAATTTTTGTTTGGGTAATAAAAACTTAAGTAAATATTTTCAAATTTAAAAAGGATAATTTTTAAACGGATTAAAAAAAAAAAATATTTACTTAAATTAAAACGAAGATGACATCCTTTCACGAAAAACATACACTATATAGATAGGTAAAAAGAATTATATATATACTATGTATTGACTCCCTTATTTTTCTGATATGTTTACTTTTATAAAAAAAAATTTGTCCGTCCATAGTAATACAGTAATTTTGGCACTTAACGTATGTCAAACATGTGATTTGTTTTTCAAAACTTTTAAGTTCTGTAAAGAGTGTCAACCAAAGTGAAGTAGCAAATACGTAATATATATTTGTCAATGTTTGATCTCATTAGAAATTTCTTGATGACAGAGTAACATGAGGTTATAAAACAATTCTAACTATCCCGTTATTTCCGATATTTCAACCCAGAATTTTTAATCCAATTAGCTGGAGAGAAGGAAGTTAATATATTATTGCAAATAAATTAAAGATAGAAACTTTGAGAAACCGCCTCAGTAGTGGCTCTGGTTGTTGGTCTTCTCTCAAACGCCATTCTTCCGCTGATGAATCATGTTTGTGAAGTCGGTATTGAAATCAGAATAGAGAGAAGTAACCTTTGATATGTTTCCGTTCAGCTCCTGAATTAGGGTCACGTTCTGCACCATACTATCGTGCGATCTCGACTGATGATTCTCGTTAACTTGTTGAATCAACAATCTGTTTCGATCCAACACCGACTGCACCTCTCTATAATTATTGGAAAAAGAGTTCCACATCTCGGAGTCACCTTCCTCCATATTGAAGTCATCGTAACCGCGTTCTTCGGTGAAGGTTTCCACGGCAGAGTTATCGGCCCTACTACGGACGCGATGACTATTTGTCTTACGGCTGGAGTGGGTTTTGGCTAAGGTTTGACGGTGGCGGTTGAGGTTATTAGAGGTGTCTGCCATGCTTAGAATATGATATGAAGCGGTTTCGTTGTCTTCGAAAGTGTAAATGCAAAAGTGTTTGATATTTTTCTACAAATGTTTGTCCTTTATATAGAGGTTAGGGAAAACTGAAAAGTGTACACCATTTAGATATTGTTTGGAGTCAAAACAGAGATGAGTCACGGTGTGTGAATAAGACACAATGTGCGAACAAGACGGTAGTGAAAAAAGAGTGAAGGATTATAGGCCACGCTCTTCGAAGGAGAATTGGGATAAGTTTAATTTGTAAAATATCTTCTCGTGGATTCTTATGGGACCGGATTAAAAAACAATAAAAAAGTGCAAAAGGTCACAATTTGGCCAGCACAAGCTTAATCCAGCATATAGGGTTTCCTTGGGAATGGGTGGAATCAAAGCGGAAATATCTAGAGAGCTCTCCACGAAAAGATTTTGTACATAGTATAATAGATATTAAAAAATCTAATAAATTGATCGAACTGAATTGTATCGAAATATTTATTAAATAATTTTATAATAAAATAGAAAGTTTTTATACTCACTCCGTTTTAATTTATATGAATCTATTTTTTTTAGTCTGTGCCAAAAAGAATGATCTCTTTCCTTATTTGGAGATAATTTACTTTTATGCAAAGATTTATAACCACACAAAATATATGTGCCTCATTTTACACCACAAGCTCAAAAGTCTTCTATATTTTCTTAAATTTCATGCTCAGTCAAATAGGTTCACATAAATTGAAACGGAAGAAGTATAAACTTATAATTGTACCAAATAATTAAGTTATGTTTTAAATTTTACAAAAATATACGAAAATATATCGAATCGTTTCGACTAAATTATATATGAAAAAATATATTTTATATAATAAGTTGAAAAATAACATAGCACTGCAATTTTTCCTTGGGCTTTATGATTTAGGAGACTATTATAAGCCAGCAAATAATTAAAATTCAAAGCCCAACTTCAAGCTTATTATGTTATTTTTATTGAAATTAAATTAGTTCTAGGATCTTGAGTAGTAAGCCATAAAGTATTTCTATAATCTTGAGCTGAAAGCCACAAGGTATTGAATATCTTTCCGCCTTGATTATATTTCTCATTTGTGTAATTTATATCTCTCTTGTCTTTATTTAATTTCTTTTATGTTGAGGTAGAATAATGAGATGGATCTCTATTTTGATCATCTTTCATATTTTCTTGATTCATCACAGTTTAAAGAGTAAAATATGTGGAGAGTTTTGCCAAAGTCCTATGTAAGTACGTATATTATCACGTTCTTAATTACTTTTACTAGCGACTCTTACATTATATTAAGAAAAAATTAACCGAACTGTACCAATACCGAAAAGAAATTAAACCAAGATAATTGAGACGATTTCGAAAAGTCTAATTTTAGTTATACGAAATAAAATAACTGAAAAATTAATATAGTATAAAATTTATAAAATAACCGATGGAATCGAACCATTAACACCCCTAAATAATAAAGAATATTGTGAATTTTTAAAATGGTGTTATGGAAATCAATTTTAATTCTTATCATATTGACAGGGAAACTATGATTGACGCGGAATAGATCAGCGGTTTCATTGACCAATACCGGAAGACAAGGAAGCCGTTATGTTTCATCCGTGCACTGTTACCATCTTGGTTCAATCATGGTCAAAGCTTACCTGCAATGGCTGGCAAAGTTCAATGTGGGATACCTTTAATTGAATTCCTTCCATTGAAAAATTATTCTATACTAATACAGTAAAAAAAATGTATTCATTTGTATATTTTAAGTTTTCAAAAAAGTTTCAGATGTACTGATAAGCGGAGTTCAAAAGTTGCTTGAGGTCACAAAGTTTGAATCCTAGATGTAGCATTCCTACATTTTTCTGAATCTCCCGGTGAGGTTTCCCGGCTTTCCACTGCTTACCTCCTATATGTAGTATATATATTATTTTTAAAATCAGATAACAATTAAATTTGTAAGTGGTTTTAAGTATATTTGATTTCACTTGACACAAACTGAGAAATATGAGAATTGAAGTTAGAAATTAACTCTAAAATAAAGCAAACCAATGTAACGCGCAACTTTGACCCTCGAGCTAGGTGGCCCTCGAACCAACTAAACAACTGAATAAGAAAGCTTAAGAGAGAAAACGTAATATATTGATTTGTTATGCGTGAATGTCCTCTTTACAACATGATTGGAACACCCTTTATATAGTAGAGGAGTTCTACATATGGTACAATTCTAAATAAAGAAGGAAATCTCCTAATTGGCTAATCAACCGTTCTTGACTTGATACATGCCGAGATCTCCGCCACAATCCTCGCCCGGTTACGGATTCCTCGGCTTTCTGTTATTCGACTTAGCAGGCATCCTTTGATCTCGCTAGATCTTTATCCTTCTCGGTCTTGATTAACCATACCCGATTTTGACCGTATACAAATAATCCCCTCGTTTTTTGGAGAGTAATGACAAGAAACGATTTGAGCCTTCGATCTTCACCTCGGTTCATCATGACGTAATCGTCGTGACATAAGTAGCAGGAGTGACTGAAATGTCTTGTCGGTACAGTTTTTCGGATATTTAATGCGCGTCAGTCGATGGTCGGCCACTACCAGTTTTGAACCGTCGTTGTGAAACCGATAAATAGCCTCCTTCTTCATTATTTCAAACTTTACTTTCAAATCATTTTCATTCCAATCTCCATAGTTCTTTGACTTCTCCAAAGCTTCCTATCTTTAAGTTTTTGAGTTTCTTTGCTTGTTCTTCCTAAAACACCAAACACTTTAATCTCCATTCTTCTTTGCCCACAAAAACTAAACGGCCAAAATATCTAAAATTGTTCTGCCGAAAGAGGTTGCTTTCTCATCTCGACCGGCCGGCGAGAAACCAGTGGTGGAGCCACGCCCTGAAGAACTTATTCCTGAGGGGTGTGTCATTGATTCCGACTTTAACGTCGAGAAAACTTCATAGGTTCCTGGTCGATGCGAATCGGTATTGAGATATATATGTTCGATATCCAAAAGCCACCTTGACCAGTTGAAGAAAGATTGCAACTGGGGAAATAAAGAGATTGTGATACCGGTACCAGAAGAAGCGATCACCACCCATGTGGAAGGGTTCCTGAGTGTTTACACTTATCATTTTATATTGGGTCCCCTCGATCCGGTCATCATAGACTTCTGCAAGAAATGTCAGGTGACCCTCGGCCAAATTCACCCTTCTTTCTGGAGGATCGTGATACTGCTCCTTTTTTTCGTGAGCAAAATCGACGGAATTCCCTTTACCCTTGACCACCTCATAAGATTATATAGCCCTCGACTCTATAGATGTAGGCTAATAAAGCTTCAACGTCGGGCCACCAAGGCGCTCATCTCGAGTGTGGATGAAGACAAAGATCAGGGCTGGATGGGCCGGTTCGTTCGGGTGAAGACCACGGACTTAATCCCGGCTGAGAGCATGTCATTTCCTGAGAAATGGAATATGAAACGTAAGTGTGATTCCCGTCTTTAATTTCTGCTCTTTGTTTTTACTTCTTCATCCTTTCTTATCAGTGTTTTTCTCCATGCAACCGTTTCTTGGATGCCGGGAGCGGTTCCCAACCTCGAGAATTAGGTTAGGATCCTGGTTTCGACATCAACATACGCCGAGCACGCATGGTGCGATTTGTCAAAGGGCTGGTGGGAGGCTCGTACTCATGGTAAGCCTTCTTCCTGACTTACCTATTTACCTATCATTCAAGCATCTTTTCAAATATGAGTTTACTTACTTTCTCCTTTTGTAGGTCTAGGAAAGGATGCAACTATGAGACCTCCGTCCGATGATGAAGAAGTTTCACCACCTATCTCGAAATCGACAAAGGAGAATAAGAGGAAAAGGGCCTCAAACTCCGAGGGTAAAAACTCCAAGAAGAGAACAAACTGTAAACCCAAGGGGAACACAATCCCACTAACTATGGAGTCAGTCCAAAGGGAAGAAGAAGAAGAAGAAGAAGAAGAAAAAAAAAGAGACAGAAGATGATTCCGGGCTGGTGGCCCGTGTGAGAGCTAGCACCGAGATTCGGAGAACTTCGGAACCGATGGGAGTTGATACTGCTCCGTCTAGTCTTGATGAGGTCAAGGAGGAGACTTCTTCCCAAGTCCCGGAGCCAAGAGTAAATGAAGATGCTTTTATCTCGGGGCGAAGAAACCGTTGAAGAGGCAGTGGATGTCGGTGCAAAAACTAGGCTTGAGGCTCCGCAAGACGGAGGCGGCGCCCCAAAAGACCCATTTGGGGCAATAGAGATCGGGGATTCCCCTTAGTTTCCTTTATTTTCCGAGTCGATGATATGCGACGCTCAAGACGTGGAGACATGTCATGGGGAGGGAGCCCACAGAGAGGAAGATCCTTTACATGGTTATTTTGTTGGGGTAGAAGATGTCACCGGTCTGAGTGACTTGGAGGCTCTAAAGAAGAGCTCGGGCGAGGCTTCCTCGAGTTTTAAACTGACCAAACAGTTTCCGTCCCCTAGTGTCGATCCCGGGCGTAAGCGAATAATCATTATCATGGTCCCGGAGGATGCCCGATTCTTGCTGCCCCCGTAAGGGTAGCTAGCTACCTCCGATGTTTGGTCACGGAAGAGGACCAAGCCCAGATGGACGAGGTAGGAGCGCCTTGTCTTTTTAACGAAGCCCAACAGGCCCTGAACCAGGTAAGTTCATATTTTCTTTGTCAATTTTCATACTTATACTTTTATCCCCTTGTATAATTCCTTATTTCTATTTTTGTAGGCTTATGTGCTTCATCACGAGGCTTTCTTCCGATCCCGAGGGGAGCTGAGCTGGTACGAAGCCAAAATCTGAAGGCTTACTTAGGAGAGAGATGCCTTAAAAATTCTCAGTGAGCAGAGAGAAGGGGAAGCAAAAAGACTTCGGGCTGAGCTAGAAGCAGCTCAGAAAGAACAAGTTGATCTGGCCGAGCATGTAAAAAGAATCTTTGAAGTTAATGACACTCACTCGGGCATGGTGGCTAAAAGTTTGGTCCCACAGGTCCAACGAAAGCTCGATGTGATCGGGAAGCTTTGTGAGGAAATTAACGCAGTGAAAGCGGAGGCCGATGCGTGGAAGAAGAACATGGACTGCCTTGCCTCAGAAAATGAGGCTGACCAAGATCATTTGGCCTCGGTTGAGACCCAACTCCGAAGCTTGAAAGAGAATGCCTTAGTGCAAGCCAAGAAAATTGAGTAGTTCCCGTCTCGATTGGGTTCGGCAACTTCCGATCCAAGAGAGACTGGCCACAGAACTTGCAGCAGTCAAATCGGAGGTCGAAATGGCCAAGGCTAATGCTGATGCAATGGTGGCCGTCTACCGGTCCGACGCTAAAGCTGCTCAGGTTCGAGCAAAGGAGGTTGTCGAAGCTGCTCAGGCTTGAGAAAACTGGGTTGCCGAGCATGCTAAATGCAGTCTCGAAGAGAGACTCTCGAGGAGATACATGCTCATGGCTTCGATCTTAGAGCCAAAATCAAGAATGTTAAAGAGCTTGAAGCTGAAGCTAGAGTATTGGCCTTTCCTGATGATTATGGGAGTATGAGCGGATCTGAAAGCGAATAAGGCCTCGAGGGCTAAAATGTTGCTCCCGGAGAAGACTAAGTCCTTTAGGATTAGTATTTTTTGTGTTTCTTTTAAGACCGTTTCGGTCTTTTGTAGAGAAATTTGATCGGTCCATGTTGCCCTTTTAAATGATTTTTGGCATATATATATATATATATATATATATAAAACTTTCTTCCTTTCTGCCTTATAAAATTATGAAGTTGTATTCTAAGGTCTGAGGTTTAGACAATTTGATTAAAACTGAACTAGTATAGCCCTTAGGCTTTACGATCGAGTGAGTGCTTGCTGGAACTCGAAGTAAGGTAACCCTTAGGTTTTTTATTTGAGCGATGATGGTCTTTCGAACTCAAAGCAAAAAACAACACCTAGGCGTTTGTAAAAAGATTGTTTATGGCTTTCTCTTCCTTTTTGGCTCGAAATTGTTTTTTATCATTTGTATTTGCAAAACTTGTAATGTCTTAGCATGAAATAAGGAATTGTTCGAGAGTTCGAACAATTTTGTACTCTTTAGAGTTTTCGAGGCTTGATATTATCGAAGCCTTTTATGATTTTGCCGGGGGTAGCTTTTTTAACCGGTTTATAAAAGAATTCGAAGGCCTGTTTTGTTACGAAATTTGGACGTCTTCGACCCGTATTAATTAGGTTGTAGCCTCTTTAGTTCGGGATTTTCCCCTTGGGCTTATTTCCTGTTTTACTTTGAGCTTGCCCGAAGTGTCAGTCCCGAGTGGGGTGGCCGTGGCCTATAAAAATCGAGGGTTGCCTAAAAGGTCTTATGATCTCGGATTTTTAATAATTCGATCTCATTTATTTTTCGGACGGCAGTCCCCGAGCGTGGGGGTAATTATCCTAACTCTGGTTATGATCAGCCCTTAAGCATGTTTACATAATAGATCTAGAGTATGAAATTATAAAGTAGAAAATTTTTTCTAAGGCATGAGATATCGGTAAAGAAAAATACTTCTCTTTATAAATGATTATACATGCGTACATGTTCTGTGCCATGGCTCGAGCAAACTATGTGGGCATGGTTCGTTTGACCGTTTGGCCCTTACCAATTTTTCCTATCGAGACCCTGCTGCCATGAAGTAACTTCCTCACATCAAAGTTGACATTCGAGGGTAATGCCCCCACCCCATCCCCCTCCCTCCCCCACCCCGGTATTAGGGGTTGGTTGTAAAGAAGCCTCGGATACTGTTGAATTGTTCTAAGTTAGCACGATCAATGGTTGCCTCATTAAAAAGCTCGCCAAAAAACCCAATTGGGACAAAATCGATCTAAGGAAAAACGAGTGCAACACGTGCTTTCAGACCTAAAGGCTTCGTGTCAAAGAATCCATCGATGTTTCTGGTCGAATACCTGCAAGGGTTAGTTTAAAATATAAATGAAAATGGGAGGGGTCTCACCTTAGCAGTAGTATCATTTTAGGTATGATACGTTCCAATTGCTCGGCAATTATTCGTCGTTCATCGTGCCGAGCTTGTAGGATCCTTTTCCGATGATTTCGAGAACCTGGTATGGTCCTTTCCAGTTCGGACCCAGTTTCCCTTCATTCGGATTTCGGGTGTTGAGGGTGACTTTTCTTAGCACCAAGTCCCCGATGTTAAAATGTTGAAGATTGGCTCTTCGATTGTAGTACCTTTCGATCCGATATTTTTGGGCGGACAATCGGACGAGGCTGCTTCGCGTCTTTCATCCAACAATTTTAGGCTTGTATTTATGGTCTCGTTATTCGACTCCTCTGTTGCACATCAAAACCTGATGCTAGGTTCTCCGACCTCAATCGGGATCAGAGCTTTGGCGCCATAAACTAACGAGAACAGTGTTGCTCCGGTACTGGATTTCGATGTTGTGCAGTATGCCCATACAACCTCGGGTAGTATTTCTCTCCATTTTTCTTTGGCGTCGGTCAATCTCTTCTTAAGATTTTGGATGATGGTTTTGTCTGTTACCTCTGGGATGATAAGGTGTTGATAGGATCCTTTTGATCTTGTGATCCACGAGAAATTTAGTTACTTCGCTGCCGATGAATTATTTTCCATTATCACATACAATCTCGGAGGGCATCCCAAATCAAATGAAGTCTATGACTTCCTTTTCTCTGACTTTCTCTAAAGCATGTGCTTCAACCCATTTAGAGAAATAATCAGTCATAAACAAAATAAACTGAACCTTACCTGGGGCAGACGGGAGAGGGCCAATGATGTCCATTCCCCATTTCATGAAAGTCCATGGGGACAGGACCGAGTGGAGTGGTTCCCTTGGTTGATGAATCATGGGCGCATTCCTTTGGCATTTGTCGCATTTTCGAACGAACTCCATTGCATAATTCCTCATATCGGTCCAATAGTACCCTACTCTGATTACTTTATGGACCAACAAATCTGCACTGGAATGATTTCCACAAGTGCCCTCATGAATTTCTCGTAGGATGTAGTCGGTATCTCCCAGTCCCAAACATATTCCCAACGGTCCATCGAACGTCCTTCTAAATAACATTCCGTCTTCGGACAAAGTGAACCATGTTGCCTTTGTGCGCAGAGCTCTCGACTCCTTTGGATCTGATGGAAGCTTCATGTTCTTTAGGTACTCTATGTATTTGTTTCTCCAATCCCAGGTTAAACTTGTGGAGTTTATCTCGGTGTGACCTTCTTCGATTACCGATCTCATGAGTTGTACAACAGTCCCCGAGTTGAGTTCGTCGTCTTCGACAGATGAAACTAAGTCTGCAAGAGCGTCGGCCTCGTTGTTTTGTTCTCGAGGTACATGTTGCAAGGTCTATTCCTTAAATCGATGTAGAGTCACCTGTAGTTTATCCAAGTACCTCTGCATTCATCTTCTAAGACTTCAAAAGTCCCGTTAACTTGGTTTACCACGATGAGGGAATTACACTTAGCCTCTATGACCTCTGCTCCCAAGCTTCTAGCTAGTTCGAGATCTGTAATCATGGGCTCATACTCGGCCTCATTGTTAGTCAATTTTGTTGTTCTGATAGACTATCTAACTACATTACATGTGGGTGATTTTAGTACAATGCCTAGTCTGGACCCCTTCGCGTTCGAAGCATCATCCGTAAAGAGGGTCCAGACTCCCGAAGATGTACCCGATTTTATCAGTAGTTCTTTTTCATCCTCGGGTATGAGGGCCGGCGTAAAGTCAGCCATGAAGTCTGCCAAGATTTGAGACTTGATGGCGGTTCGGGGTCGATACTCAATATCATACCCACTGATTTCTATGTCTCATTTGGCCAATCGACCCGAAAGCTCGGGTTTGTGCAAAATATTTCGAAGAAGATAAGTTGTTAGAAAACATATTGGATGAAATTGAAAATATGGTTTTAGTTTCCTAGAGGCGCTTATTAAAGCAAGCACTAATTTTTCTAAGTGTGAATATCTAGTTTCGACCTCACCTAAGGTCCGACTAACATAATAGACAGAGAATTGTGTACCTTGTTCTTTTCAGACCAGGATTTCACTTACCGCTATCTCCGAGACTGCCAAGTACAAGTAAAGTTGTTCGTCCACTTTCGGGGTGTGAAGCAGCGGCAGGCTCGATAAATACCGCTTTAGTTCCTCCAAGGCCTGCTGGCATTCCAGGGTCCATGCAAAATTGCTCTTCTTCTTAAGTAGCAAGAAGAATAGGTGTCTCCGATCTGAGGATCTCGAAATGAATCGTCCTAGGGCGGCTATCCGCCTTGTCAACCTCTGCACGGCCTTTACATTATCCACTACTGTGATATCCTCGATAGCTTTGATTTTATCGGGGTTGATCTCGATTCCCCGATTGGACACCATGAAACCAAGAAACGTGCCCGAGCCAACCCCGAATGCACACTTTTCGGGGTTGAGCTTCATATTATACTTCCTCAGTATATCGAAAGTTTACTACAAATGCTTTAAATGGTCCTCTGCTCGTAGGGACTTAACTAACATGTCATCAATATAAACTTTCATTAATTTTCCTATTTGTTCTTCGAACATTCGGATTACTAGGCATTGAAAGTTGCACCAACATTTTTTAGACCGAATGGCATTACATTATTACAGTAGGTACCGTACTTAGTGATAAATGAGGTCTTTTCCTGATCCTCCGGGTTTATCTGTATCTGGTTGTACCAGGAGCAGGCATCGAGAAAACTGAGAGTCTCGTGGTCGTCGTGGCATCGATCATACGATCGATATTAGGCAAAGGAAAAGAATCTTTGAGGCATGCTTTATTCACGTCTTTATAATCTATACACATTCTAAGTTTGTTTCCCTTCTTAGGTACACCACTACGTTTGCTAAGCATTCGGAGTACTTTACTTCCCGAATGGATCCTATTTTGAGATGTTTGGTTGCCTCGTTCTTGATGAAGGCATGTTTGACCTCGGACTGGGGCCTTTTTTTTTTCTTCACCTGGCGGAATTTAGGGTCGAGGCTCAGTTTGTGAGTGGTAATTTCTGGTGGGATCCCTGTCATATTGAGGCGGGACCAAGGAAAGAAATCTGTGTTAGCTTTAAGGAAATGAATAAGTATTTTCCTGAGCTCGGGGGTTAGCCCCGTGCCTAGGTATACCTTTCATTCGGGCTGATGCTTAACCAGTGTGACTTATTCCAACTCTTCGACCGTTGACTTGCTGGCGTCGGAGTCATCGAGAATTATGAATGATCTAGGGATCTAGTAGTCATCATCTTCATCGATCCCTTGCTTCTGCAATTGGGTCGAGGCCGGTGTCTGTGGTTTCTATTTGGCTTCCTGATTTCCCTTCGAATATGATCCCTTCGTTGATGAGAGTGTTGATACTGGTATCACTTGGTAGCGGGATGCTCCCCGTACACTGTTTTGACTCCCTCCGATGTCGGGAACTTTAGAACTTGGTGAAGGGTCAAGGGTATTGCCCTCATGTTTTGGATCCACGGCCTTCCGAGCAGGGCATTGTACCTCATGTCACCCTCGATCACATGAAACGTTTTTTCTTGGATGGTTTCGACCATTTGGAATCGAGATACGAACTCTCTGAGCAGCTCGTTGTCTTTCTGTTTTACTTTGAAGAGGTCTGACTTTCTAGTCTCGACCTTTATCACTCCGGCGTGTGCTTTGACGAAGGAATCTACGAGCATAGCAAAAGAATCAAAGAGTTATGTGGCAAATTATGGTACTATAGCATCACCCCCTTTGATAAAGTTTCTCTAAATTTCTTTAGCAGTACGAACTCAATCTCATCGCCCTCTAGATCGTTCCCCTTTATTGCGCATGTGTAAGAAGTGACATGCTCGTTAGGGCTGGTAGTTCCATTATACTTGGGAATTTCTAGCATGCAGAATTTCTTCGAAATGGGCTTAGGAGCCGCTCTCGGGGGGAAGGGCTTTTGTACGAACTTCTTTGAATCCGAACCCTTCAAAAATGGTGGTGCCTCCGGAATTTGATCAACTCGGGAGTTATAAGTTTCCACTTTTTGTCATCAGCTTCAATATTCTTCTCCCCCGATTCAATTTTCTTTGTCAGCTCCTCGAACATTTTCAAAATCTCTGACTCATTCACAATTGACCTCCCCGACACTGGTTCGGCCCTGTAAACAACTTCCTGTGATGGCTCTGGTTCGACCCTACTCGGTGCATGGTTCTGATTTTAAAGTTATGCTATTGTAACTTGTTGATCCTGCAGCATTTTGAATATTATTCGAAGGCTGATTCCGCTTTCTTCGCCGCCTTGTGCGTTCTGACCGGCTGATCGAACGTCTCTACGGACGTTATTTTTGGGGTCGACGCCCAGATTTACATTCAAGGCAACATGGGAACTGACGTCGATGGGGTCCGCAATTGGTACTCCCTCGAGGTCAACTGGAGGCACTTCGTTTCCTGGGGCGGCTACGTTATCGTTTTCTCCGTGAAAACCAAGGTCATTGTCGATGTGCGTGGGTACTACTCGAGAGTTCGATATGCTGATCTTGGAATAAAAAACGCTTACAAGAACAAGTGTAAAGCAGTGTGTGTTATGAAAATTAGCACCGGGCAATCACTATTATTCTTAGCCCCACGGTGGGCGCCAAACTGTTTATCCTTAAAATTGGATAACAATTAAATTTGGAAGTGGTTTTAAGGATATGTGATTTCACTTGGCACAAACTAAGAAATATGAGAATTGAAGTTATAAATTAACCGTAAAATAAAGCAAACCAATGTAACGTGCAACTTTGACCCTCGAGCTAGGTCGCCCTCGAACCAATTGAGTATATTATTGAAAAGCAAGAATTGAACAACTGAATAAGAGAGCTTAAGAGAGAAAACGTAATATATTGCTTTGTTATGCATGAATGTCCTCTTTACAAAATGATTGGAACCCCTTTATATAGTAGAAGAGTTCTACATATGGTACAATTCTAAATATAGAAGAAAATTTCCTAATTGGATAATCAATCGGTCTTGACCTGATACATGTCGAGATCTCCGCAACAATCCTCGCCCGGTCACGGATTCCTCGACTTTCTGTTATTCGACTAAGCACGCTTCCTTCGTTCTCGCTAGATCTCTATCCTTCTCGGTCCCCGATTTTGACCGTATACATATATATATATATATATATATATATATATATATATATAATGTTTGTGTGTTTAATGTGTTAGCTATGATTAAGTAAGAGAAATATATGTGAGAATACAAACACATATTATGCATCTATAGAGGTGATAAAAACATCTCGTGCGAATAATAAGTTTTAATTGTTAAACCATACATGCATATGTTGTGTTTTTGCATGGTAAATATTTTCGTGCATCGGTGTTTACAACAATCAAATGATGAATACATAACATATGTACTTATGTACACTCTTATTACTAAATAAATGATAGTTAATTACTACTATGTTTATTCACCTTAATTTATGTCTTAATTATAATAAATTAGTCCTCCCTCCGTGTTTGTGTGAGCCTATTTTCTTTTTGATCCGTTTAAAAAAGAATGACCCCTTTCTAAATTTGGAAATAATTTAGCTTAAACTTTCAATTCTACCCTTAATGAGAAACTTTTATAACCATACAAATACTCTGGACCCCTTTCTGACTTGTTTAGGACTAAAAATTCCAAAAGTCTTTATTTTTTCTTAAACTCCGTGCTTAGTCAAACAGATTCACCTAAATTGGAACGGAGGAAGTGTAATTTAATGTAAATATCGGGTGCAACAAGTAAATTTTTGCCGCTTCTACGCTTTTTATAATTATTGGGAAGAATAGATAATGTGGATAAATATCTACAGATCAAATATTCTCTGTGGTAGTGGCAACTTCCAGAGAAATGACTCACCATGATTCTACTCTGCTCTTTTCACGCGACAACGTTGAGCGTTCAATATGTGAACTTTAAACAGAATTCGGATTCGGAGTAGAAATAGGATGAAGGATCTTAGAACACGCACTTTGAAAGGAGAATGGGGAAAAGTAGTTTGAGTAAAAATATCTTATTATTGTGTCTCATTGACCAGGCATTCAAAGGTGGAAATGTTCCAAAAGTGAAAAAGCTCATAATTTGGACATGGACAAGTCAATCAACAATAAAAGGGTTCTTTTCTCGTTAAAGGAATCAAAGAAAAAGATATTGAGAAAGTTCTCTAGTCTCTACAAAGTTGTGCAACTTTCCTAATTTGGTCCAGGAAAAGTTCTTGGAACAGATGCAATTGTAGCCGGGGCTGACCCAACTTATAGGTTATGACTTCACATAAACTTTATTAAGACAATTGTATAAAAAGTTCATTGAATTTTTATAAATATTTGATTATAGCTCAACTATTAGGTACATTAACTTGATGTTAATACAGGAAATCATAAACTTTAAATTCTGAATCCGTCTCTAATTCAAGCAACGTTATTTGTTCTCTTTTTCTACGGATATGGAGTAGCTAGTCTTTAGAAGCCCCTTTTCTCTTATTCTCGTTCACTTCTTTTACTTCTTTTAGACAAGGTCTCTACCACAAATTTTCAAAAGCTACATTGATAAAGAGTAAACCTATTTAATTATTAACGGTTCTTACTACTTCCATAAGTTGCTTGAGCTAAATATGCCAAGAGAATAATATAAGCTATAGCCCGTAAGTGCATTTTTTCGTATTAATCAATCTTTCCCTTGTTTATGACCTTCAATTGCTAAAAAGTATGTAATGTTGTTTACCTACCTCAAAATGTACCTAATAATGGCCTTATCTACTTTCAACTAGCCCAAAAAGAATCATGAGATTGTATATCTTCCCGATCTTGATAAGTTTGATAGCAAATAGATTGATTGTCTCACATCTAATACTTTATATACCATTTCTTTCGCTAATATAATACTTCGTTTTTTACACTTCATCATTGGTTAGTAAGGAGGCTGAGTTTCTCAACATCCACTATTTGATCATATCTAAAGATCACTCTTCCAGGACCATCATTTTCAATTTGATTCTTGATTCTATCATCAATATTAAGTTTAGTCGTTCCTGCTCAAGAAAGATATCAAGCAATTAGTTTAGCTAGCGTGTTTGTGTCTATCGAAAATAATGTATTTACCTTTATAAGATAAGGGTAAGATCTGCTTACACACTATCCTCCCCCGATTCCACTTGTTAAATTATATTAGATTTTTATTGTTGTTGTATATAATAAAATTTGGTAGAGTAGAAGTTTAATAGGTAAGCTTTTTATTTTCCAATCAGATTTCTATTTTCCTTTTGTTTTCATATGTGCCACATGTTTGAGGATGTAAGTGTAGCACTGCAAGAGGATTGTCAATCATTATTTTTTATATCATCAAACCGATCAAAAATTTGTAAACATTCATAGATCGAGAGATTTGAAGAAATGTAATTAGGGTTTAGGGGGGGGAGAGAAAGAAATTGGGAGCCATGTCTATTTCTCCTTTTAGAAAAAATGAATGGTTACCCTCAACATCTGTATCCTTAAACTACATAATAAGAAAAGCACTAGGCTTAGCCCAGTATAAATAAAATACAAATGTGGCCCAATCCTTTAAGTAACAGCATTGTCTCTAATACCCCTCTCCCCTCCCCCTCCCCCCAAATTGGAGGGTGTGCACACGCCCAACATGCCAATCAAGGAATGATGAGAAGCACCTGCAAGAGACTAAGTGAATACATCAGCTGGCTGGGAAGCAGTAATAATGTGACTCAAAGATATCAAACTATCAACCAACTTAGTGCAGATGAAATGGAAATCGAGCTCAATGTGTTTGGTGCGCTCATGGAATATCGTATTCTTAGCAATATGAATTGCAGCCATATTGTCACAAAAAACAGGTATAGGTGCTGATAAATTCACACCTAGATCAGAGAACAATCGAGCCAACCAAGACAATTCTGCCACAACTTTACTTAGGGCCCTGTATTCTGCTTCAGCAGAGGAGAGAGACACTACCTGCTATTTTTTAGATTTCCAACTTATTATACTACCTCCAAAAGTAACACATAAACCAGTAACGGATTTGCGAGTCTCAGGGCAGGCTGCCCAGTCACTATCACAGTAGCCATGGAGAGAAAAATCAGAAGAATTGTTCAAAAGAATACCAACATCAGGAGTACCCTTTAAGTACCTTAAAACATGTAATGCAACTGCGATATAAGGAACTCTAGGGGCCTTAAGAAATTGACTAAGATGTTGCACAACAAAACATAAGTCCGGCCTAGTATGAGTGAGAAAATTGAGTTTACCAATTAGCTCCGATAAGTATCAGGCTTAGGCAAGACATCTCCAGCATCAGAATGTAGCTTTGTGGACAAAGTAAGAGTACAAACAACATGAGAGATATTTGAACACCCAAACTTAGTCAACAAGTCAGATATAAATTTCTTCTGATGTAGAAAAACCCCTGAGGAATGATAGAGCACCTCAATTCCAAGAAAGTAGTTAAGAAAGCCCAAATTCTTGATCTTAAATTCAGCATCCAGAAAACTCATTAAAGCAGTGATTTCAACCATGTCATCCTCAGTGAGGATGATATCATCCACATAGATAGCAAGGAAAACAGAGGAAGCAGCAGTTCTTTTGAAAAATAAAGAATAGTCATTTAAGGAATGAGTATACCCTCTAGAGAAAAGAGCCTGAGATAACCATACAAGGATTTCTTTAATTTGCAAACCAAAGTAGTAGAAGAAGTAGAAGAAGAAGAAGAATAAACAGAAAGACCCGGTGGCAACCGTATGTAGACCTCCTCATCTAAGTCCCCATGCAAAAATATATTATTCACATCCAATTGAAACAATGACCAATTATGTTTGACAGCAAAGTCAATGAGGCATCTAACGGTACACATTTTTACAACAGGTAAAAATATTTCAGCAAAGTCTATACCTTCTACTTGAGTATCACCTCTAGCCACTAGTCTCTCCTTATACCTCTCCACATAACCATCATACTTATACTTAATTTTGTAAAACCATTTGCAACCAATTGGTTTCTTACCTTTAGGCAAATCAACAATGTTCCATGTGTGATTAGTCTTCAAAGCCTCACACTCTTTCCCCATGGCATCTTGCCAAGCAGGACTTACTGTCTGATGGTAAGAATGAGGCTCAACTGCAGCAGTTGGTGCAGCAGTAGTGGTGGAAGTAGAGGAGCAAAAAGAGGGAGGAAGTCGTACTACATAATCCTGAAGGTGAGAAGGAAGAGTGTGAGACATGGCTGATCTTGTAGGAGCAGAAGGACTGGAAGAAACATGAGAAAGAGAGGAGCTAGCTGGAGATAAAGCAGATTGTGAAGAGGGTGAAGAACTGGAAGGAGGGTAAGCAGGAGTGGAAATAGGTGAGGAAGCAGAAATAGGTGAATGAGTGAAAGAAGAAGGAACAGAAATATCAACATCTGAAGAATCAGAAGGGTCAGAAATGATAGGAGATGGAGAAGTAGATAAAGGAGAAGATATCGAAAAAGGAGAGACTGAGAGATGAAATGGAAAAATCGCTTCATGAAAATTGACATCCCTGGAAATAAGGACAGAATTATTGTGCAAATTGTATAGCTTATAGCCCTTCTTCCCAAAATGGTAACCAATGAACACACAAGGGACAGCCCTTGGCTGAAACTTGTCCCTTTAGCATTTGGGAACTGTAGCATAGCAAAGGCAACCAAAAGGTTTCAAATGGTGATAGGATGGTATTGCACCATATAAGAGCTCAAAAAGAGTTTTGTATGATATTACAGTGGAGGGAAATCTATTTATAAGATAGGTGGCAGTTAATACACAATCCCCCTAGAATTTTGTAGAAAATTTTTACTGAAACAAAAGAGCCCTTGAAGTTTCTAAAAGGTGTTTGTGTTTTAGCTCAACCACATTATTTTGTTGAAGTGTGTGGGGGCAACTTGTTTGGTGTAAGATCCCATTTTCATAGAAAAACTGACACATGGAGTGAGAAGAGCCAAGTTCTAGGGCATTGTCACTTCTAATAGTTTTTACAAGGAGCTTGAATTGTGTTTTGACCATTACAATGAATGCCTTGAGGAGAGGAAAAATATTATTTTTGGCATACATTAAATGAGTCCAAGTGGCTCTACTATAATCATCCACAATTGTCAAAAATTATTTTGTACCAGTATATGTTTGTGTATGATATGGTCCCCAAATATCAATATGAACTAGCTGAAACAAGGAGGTGGAACTAGAGGTGCTATCCGGGAAAGGCAATCTAGGTTGTCTAGCTAGAGGACAAATAGGACAAATGAAAAATTGCTTAGGAAAATAGTAGGAATGGCCTTCATTTTAGCAAATGGGATGTGGCCCAATCTATGATGCCAAAGAATATGTGAACTAGTTACAGCATTCATAGAATTCATACAAGAAACATCAGAGTTTACACAAGAAAGAGTAGAAGTAGTACTGTCAGACATAATTGGTGCAATATTATTCAAAAATAAATTATTTACAGTTGGCGTAGTATCACTTAGGGAGGAGGCAGAAGATGAATGCATGGATAGTACATTAGCAGTCAAATCTAAAATAGAGATACAATTCAGTTTAGGGAGAACAATAGTATGACTAGAAGTAGAAGATCTAGAGGTGGTGAGTGGAAAAAACTTGTAAAGACCATGGTGCACTCTACCAAGTTCCAGAAACTTCTTCCTGGAAGGGTCCTGTATAAAACAGGAACAAGATATGAAAAGGACAAAACTGTGAAACTATTAAATCAACCTATATACAGATATGAGATTATATTGAAAAGATGGAATGTAGAGCACATGATGCAAAACAAAGGAAGGAGACAGAGTAAGTGAACCAGTGCAGGTTATTTTCACTTTGTATCCATTTGACAAAGAAACTAAATAGGGTACAAGAAGGGGTTTAATGTCAAAAAGGAAATCTTTACTAGATTTCATATGGTCAGATGCTCCTGAATCTACTATCCAAACACTACTAACAACACTAGACAACATGTATGCAGCAAAGCTATCACAATCAGGCATAGGTAGAGTAGATATGTTACCAACAAAGTTTGCAGATCCCATAAGATTTGGCTGAGAGTTAGAGTCCAAAGCTGAATTTTACAAAAGTATCAATAGTTGACTACATTGTTCCTTTGTCAGTCCATGTATCATAAAGTCTTGACCAACAGATCCAGAGGTAGTAGGAGCATCAGGAACTCCAGAAGTAGAAGACTCAATGTTGGCAGCAGTACCATACTTCCTACCCTTTGTGAACTTAAAATTCTATGGAAAACCGTGCAACCTGTGACATGTGTCAATGGTATGGTTATTCTTCTTGCAGTACTTACAGAATAAAGATCCCTTATTCTGCCCAAGATTCATCATTTTATTGGATTGATTAAAACTAACTCTCTAATTGTATTGTTTGTTAATATTTGGTTAAGAAGGAGATTTATTGGTGGCACTTGCATGGAAAGAAGCCATATCATAACCAAAATGGGTAGTAGGAATGACTTGTCTTTATTTTTTATCTTGTAAAAGAATGTTATAGACATTGTCAAGTGAAGGTAATGGATTCATAAGCAAGATATTGCTCCTAACATTAACATATGTCTCGTTCAACCCCATTAGAAATTGATGCACCCTATTCTCTTTTTTTTCCTACTCCAGACTAGGCTTTGCAGCACAATTATAATTTTTGCATGATTGGAAGACATGGCTGTCAGTTCATCCCAAAGCTTCAACTTGTTAAAATAAGATGCAATATCAAGAGCCCCTTGATATGTAAAAGCCAACTCCCTCTTAAATTTGAATTTCTTGGTTCCATTAACTATTCCATACATAGTATTTAATTGCCTCCAAATATTCTCAGGAGTCTCCGAATATTGAACATTTTCTGCAATCTCAAGGATCAGGGAGCTTGTCAACCAGGAAATGACCATGTTGTTCATCATATCCCATTGTTTGCACTCGGGTGAATTAAAAGGATGTCTAGGGAGAGTTCCATCGATAAAGGTTATTTTATTTCTAGCTGAAAGTGACACGATGATGCTCCTTTTCCAACCTCCAAATCCAGTACCGGAGAAAGGTACACCAACCAGTGATGTACCAGGGATATCACTAGGATGAAGAAACAGAGGACTCGAAACACGAGGCGTAAATTTAGACTCATTACTAGTAGTACCCGTCATTTTTGTGAATTGATGCCAGCACAATTCAAACAATCAAAATAGGAATTGTATAACTCTACCTCAGTTCGATATATGCAATAAAGATGAACATAAGCAGAAAATAAAATCGATGTTACCCAAATTCTTCGCAACCGGAAGATACGACCTCTTGACACAAACCCTAGATGTGAAGAAGATTCAAAAGAAAAACCAGAACTTTCAAACCAG
Source organism: Nicotiana tomentosiformis (assembly GCF_000390325.3). NCBI lineage: Eukaryota > Viridiplantae > Streptophyta > Magnoliopsida > Solanales > Solanaceae > Nicotiana > Nicotiana tomentosiformis. Next base: position 59,845,406 of record NC_090814.1, on the reverse strand, counting down.
TGGATGGTGAAGGATCCAAAAATCAGTCGTTCCTCTCCGGAATACTTAGAAGACAACGGAAAATCCAAAAGAATAAAACTTCAGCAGAAAAAACTCAAACGACGGCAAAACCGAGAAATTGATGCACATGAAAAACTCCACCAGAACAGCTCGAGAGTAATATCGATCGATAGAGAATGACGAAATTCATTAGGATCGACCGCTCTGATACCATGTAAACATCCGTAGATCGAGAGATTTGAAGAAATGTAATTAGGGTTTAGGGGAGGGAGAGAGAGAGAGAGAGAGAAATTGGGAGCCATATCTATTTCTCCTTTCAGAAAAAATGAATTGTTACCCTCAACATCTGTATCCTTAAACTACATAATAAGAAAAGTATTGGGCTTAGCCCAGTACAAATAAAATACAAATATGGCCTAATCCTTTAAGTAACAACATTGTCTCTAATGACTTATCATTTCTTGGGTCCATCTCATTTTTTCGCGAAATATGTCCATTTAAACTAATTATTATATGTGAGGATTAATCCTCAACATCTCATCACAGCTTTCAAACTTTATTGGCTCAATAATGTGTGGAAGTGACAAAGAGCTCTTTTTGACCCCACGTGCGACACGAGTTTGTTTTTGCTTTCCTGGAACTTGCCCAATTTGGTCCCCGGAAAAGTTCCTGGAAGATAATGTCAACTCGAGCAATGTTCTTGTTCGTTTTTTTATCTTTAAATTAAAGGATGGAGCGCAGCACTTTAGAATTCACCCTTTTTCTTTCATATACGTTTTTTCTGTTTCTTTTAACTGTTTTTAGATTAGGTTTCTACAATGAGTTCTTTTTAATACTTGTGTTCTGCATTCTCCTCTCATACATTTGTTTTAGCTTTCTTACTGGAACAAACACGTCTTAGTCTATCCACATGGCATTAAAGAATTTCAGAATCAAATTCTAGACTTGACCTACAATGCGACACATTTACCACACTGGCTGATAATGTAAGCTTCAATTACAATTAAATGGACAGACTAGTAGATTGAATGACCAAAGAGGTTGAGCACTTGCTGTTTATAATACTCGGGAAAAGAACGACAAATGATCTTCGATCTGGTACTTCTTTTTCTGAAATACAATGTAAAATTAACTCACAAAAGAATTTGTTGACGTACAAAAGTTTGGCTATTTATTTGTTTTTGTTTCTCTACTGTTTATAGTTTGAGAACTTATTGCTAACTCTAGTTTTTTTCTATTAGCTAGACTAGAATTTGTTTTTCACTGTCATAATATTTAAAAATTAAGTCCTAGGGGAGAAAACCACGGAAAAGAATCTCCTTTGAATATGCGTTACTGCAGGCAACTTGAGGAACAAAACTCATTCGCCCAAGTTACAATCACACGATCCGAGACTATATATCTACGACTGGCAGCTCAAAAAAAAATTAAATTTATTAACCTAATCTAATTTACTATGAATAAAGAATTAAGAAGGAAAAAAAAACTAAAAGTTTACCATTCAAATAAGAAAGAAACTACTACTATATGTCTATATCTTCTTGGATATAAAAGACAAACTGCAATTACACCATTAGAAGGTAAATTCTGAACTGCACTCCCAAGTTTAATGCATATACATTCTTTATGTTTCAATTATGCAAAAACTTAAAAAGGGAAATCTAATCCCATTGAATTTCTCGATGGTATGTCCACTCGGATGGGTTTATTGTGGTTTTGCCATCCGCAAGAACTAAATCATAAGGTGAATCTTCTGCAAATTCTGTTGGCATGGATTTCCAGTATAAACTAGGTGTCCACTCAGCTTCCTTCAAAATCTTGATGATCTCTTCAACAACTATTTTACTCCCTGCCTCAGCCAAGTGAATCCCATCCCTGTTAAATTTATCAAAAAAAAACAATTGAAGACATATTCAAACATGATCTAATGGAATTTGCAAAAGCCTCTTCCTTTATATTTTTGGATTCTCTACATGATATTGAGATTTGGAGTTATTCTAGTAAAACTATGCTACACACCACCAGTGCTTCTTCTGTGCATTCAGAAATATGGGGATCAAGGCACATTGAAATATTGAAGCAATCAGAGACTTGTGATTCTGGCAATGGAGAAATGATTGCCCTACAATCACTGAGACAATATTCTACCTTGTTTACCAATCAAGATTCCAGGACGCGGATATTGATGACTACCCCAAAAGAATATTGTCAAGTAGTGTAATGAACATAACTCGGGATTCCTGAACAAACTACCAGAAATAAAATACTTTGATCAAGCAAGAACTTGTGTACTAGAGTCATCATGTATAGCACTTTCATAAACAAATTCCAAGGGATATTTTCTGGGGTAATACAGAAAGCATAACTAGAGCCATGAGACAATGTTGGAAGTTCGTTATGATGGGTGTTGCTAATAAACAGCACACATCTAGTGTAGAAAGATTTCCCATGTGACAGCAGCAATTTAAGCTCTCATACTGAAGATCTCAAATCAGATCTTCCAAACAATCGCAGAAACCATATTTGAAGGCGCATATAAGTCTAGGACAAGACAATTAAATATAAAAGGGAAATTTTCATCTTCACAAAATACAATAAGATATAAAATTAACTGAAATTTAGGAAACAGAATAGATTAGACTATTGCAGATGTTCTCAATTTGGTACATATACAAAGCACACAACAGTTAGCTGGACTTACGTAAAGCAAGCAGTCACCCAATCTTCTCTTTTCTGAAGTGCTGTCCAAAGATCAACAACCTTCAGATTCATCTCTTTACACAGCTCTATACAGGCCTCCGAGTACTGTCGACACAACTCATTTGTCCGAACCAACTCACTGAAGTATGAACTGTTCGCAAAAACGATGACAAACTTGTCCAAGTAATAAGAAAAAGGGGGAAATGCAGTTCAAAGAATGAAACTTGGAAACAAGTTGATAAAAAATGTAAAAGATAAGATGACACTGAGGATGGGCATTGCATTACCTTGTATTTTCACGAACTCTGGCCTCATCAACAGGTGGACAACTGAGAAAGATAATGCGAATATTCTCTGAGAGACTCTAATCACCCCCACCAAAGAGAAAACGAGAAGTAATCAGGGATCAATAATCACCGTAGTTTGTCTACATAAGTAAACCCAATTTATATAACTGAAATAATTTAAAGATTTCTGAAACATTATATCTTAAGGTCTTGTGGTTGTCTTGAACGAGCTAACCATTCATGTGTTTCCAAAAAAAAAAGGGGGAAAACCATGGCTCGAAAACAAAGAAAGAGGCAACTCCTGTAGTAAAATAAGCTACCTTGAGATGAGTTGCAATTATTCTCATGTTCTCGATGTACTCCGGAAGAGGTACATGAGGACCTAGTCCAGATGAATGAGGTCCCATTGAATCATTACCACCAAAATAAACAATCACCAATGTGGGCTGAACAGCTGCATCCTGGAAGAGGAAAACACCACCGAAAAGTACAAAGTTAGTATACCGGAAGTGTTTTCCAATACCAGATATCCATATGAGATCTTAGCATGATTGCACAAAAAGACGGGTTTGCTATAGGAAATTCTTATTCCTCGTCCTTTTTCTGATAAGTAGTTCTCTTATCTCTATAGGACATTCTCAATTCTTTGAAACTCTCCATGATAAAGATCCAGGAAGAGACCTTTATGATCTTTTGATTTGTAGATGATGTGAACCAAAAGGTATTTACTAAGTTCTAATGCAAAGCACTATTTCTTGCATACATTTTGTAGAAAATGTTGTTTGAACAGAAGTATTAACTATTAAGCATCCTTTTTACTGATAATCAAAGAAGAAATAAGGCAGAGGGAGCACCTAAGCACTTTATCTGACAAGCTATCCAACACTGGAGATATTGGGGAGAAGATGCAATACCTTTGGAAACACTTGATCAAGGACCTGTAGAGCACGTCTGGAGTTCCAACCATAGTAACCTCGCAATATTACGTCTGCCTACAATAGAGTAGAAGGTATTACTCTCTATTCTCAACAAAGCCAAGACTCACTGCTTAAGTTAAAATAGCTGTGATATAAACTAGCTTGCCAAAATTCATTAGTGCATGAGACACAACTTTGTGAAAGAAGTACTTTTACAGTAAATGTTGAACCTGAAAAACCTTAACATAAGCACTCTGCAAAACAACAACAGGGCACTCAAATTTCCCTAGGTAATATGTAGTCTATACCAGAACGAACCAACCAAAGCAGTTTTGTAGTCATAAGATTCACATCAAATGAAACTTTCATCCGTTATATCTCGGGTAATAACTTCAAGGAAAATCACTTAACGGACAATGCTGGAAAGGCTAAGATTACAATGCTGAAAAAACCAGATATGCATAATTTAACATTCAAAATTCTATGATGACCAAAAGAAGAAATGTCTAGCAAGAATACCTACTATTGCAGATCAGTAAAAAGAAATAAAAGCATTATGAGATGAGGATGCTTGATCTGGTAGTAATCTTCCTCTCGAGGCAGCTATTTCATTAAAAAAACATGGCACCTCACTGGCTAACTGATATCAGAGTTCAGTGAAGTATAAGAAAGTTCAGAAGCACAAGACACTTTTCAAAAGTAATTTCTTAACATCATGAAAAGAAAGAATTGTAAGATTTTAAACAAAGTGTGGAAGTAGTTTGGTAATCATTGTGGATATCTATAATCCCGGGTTTATTCATTAGTAATAGAGTTATTTAGCCATTGGAAATGTAATATGCTATAGTGTCTCTTTACTGTTAGACAACTAGGTTTATTTGTGATGCAAATAGTACTTGATTCACTTGAGAAAAGGATCTTAGATATTTGAGTATACTGGAAAACATACACACCCTGCAGCACAAAGACATATTAATTACAACCTCATAATGTCAACTTATTGTGGGTATCAGTGCCCATAATCTACTAAGAATAATCACAGTTAGAACACACAATTTTAGGGCGACTCCTGCCACAGTCGAAGAGCTTCTTCAACAAATTTTGTTTCATTTTTAAGGCAACCAAAACTACGCAACTCAAGCAGGGGTGACTGACGACATTGTTGATAAAGTAATCTCCTTCCTCACTTGCAAGAAAAATTGATATCCTAGCTTTTTATTTCTAAGTTTTATAATTGGTGCATATAAATAAATTGGTGCATTCTTCTTTTTATCTCAGATTAATTTTATTGAAGTAGTAAGGTTGTTTTTTCTAGCCAAATGTGAAGCTTTTCCAAAGCCCTCACTATGGTGATCTAATCGGAATAAGTCTACCATTAAAACCAGAAAACAAGTGTATCAAAACAATATTGCTAAACATAAAACTTCTTAGCCTCTTTCCTCTTTTCCGCCCTCTAGTTTCTTTGGACCTTTCCATAAACTAAAAAAATCTTGAATTTGGATACATTAATAGAAGTATAAACAGAACAAAAATGAGAAATTAAATCAAAAATGTATACTGAATTGATTCACAGAGTAATCACCAAGAACTGATCAAATATATGAATCATCATGACTTACAAACAATTGAACAAAACACACACATTAACACGTAAAAGGCACACACAGAAAGGGAAACATACTTTACGAGCATAAATGTCGGAGAGAATGGAACCCCAACCGCCATTGCTGTAACTGATCTGAACAATGGAGGATCCAAATAGAACGAATTGTGGCCTCTGTGGTCCCACCATCACGACCTCAATTTCTCTGCAGAGAGCGCTACGATCTTAGTTTGAGTGGGAAAACTGGCGGTGGCTTTGCTATTATGTAAAGTTCAAAGCGGTTTAATGCTTAAAATACGGTGATTTTGTGACTTTTCCGTTACTAATAAATGTGGCACTTCCTGCCTTAGCTGCAACTCTTCCCTCCCCGTCTTATTATAGTAGATAGTAGATAGTAGATTAAATAGCGTGGGCCAAGTTTTGGTGAGAATTAATTGGAAAAATATTTTTGAGAAATAATTAATATTTGGCAAGTTTTTAAAAGTGTTTTAATAGTATTTTTCTCAAAATACTTTTAAAAAGGTGATTTTAGGAATAAACTACTTTTTTTTTGTTTTTGCTTCTGCTTCTACTCAAAAATATATTTTTTCCTTTTAAAGTTTGGTCAAACACTTCAACTTTTAAAATTAATATTTTTTTTGAAGAAGTAAAAAGTGTTTCTCGTCTTGGAGAAACTTGGTCAAACATGCTATAATTATTATTAGATTGTAGTATAGTATTTTACCAATTCGGATACAAAACATTATGTGATTTACTCCCTCCTACTATATTATATGATGATATTTGACTAGGTACGGTACATAAGAAAGAAAGAATATTAAAATCTACAATCTAAAACAAACCATGAATATTTGTATGTCTAGAATACTCTCGTTATGTTTTTAAATATAAAACGATATCACATAGACTAATAAAATATGTTTTTATATATACCCTTCAAGAAATTTAAGAATGAGTTTCGCATTCTTAGTATGGTCGGTATATACCGAGATAATGGAAATGTTTGGAATTGGCGCAAGTGTCGCCCAAAATAAAAGTATCAAATTAACCTAAATTTGAAAAAAAGTAACACGGGATTAATATGGAAAAGATATCTGCACGTATGGTTTAGGCCACGCTTTTATGAAGTATCGAATTCTAGTATACTTTTTGGTTATTTGGAATATGTTTTAGATGGACTAACATTGAAAATAAGAAAGAGTAGTTGTATATGGTCGAAATGGATTTGGCATGTCTGGTACGTGTAAGATCCCGAGGGGGGGGGGGGGTCACGAACTAATCTAGAGCCTTGGAAGGCCGGTTCGTGTTGAGATCGATATCATAATCAAACTCGAACAAGAATCGAACCATGGCGTGGGTAGATCTATCGTGCAGATAATCCAAAAACCAACCTACATCGACCAGGAATCCGTTCGAGGGCTCGAACCGGGATCGAGCTCGAGTCAAGATCACAAGTTCGAGCCGAAATCAAGCTCGAACCAAAATCGAGGGTTCTAAGCAAGATCGGGCTCGCAGACAAAAGCCATTGTAATCCCACTAGAGGGAATCTTGGCAGAAATTTTGAAAAAGCTGATTTATCATGGGTTTCCCACAGAATGTTTATTTTATTATGATTGGAGCCAAACCGCTTCACTATAAAAGGACTTGTTTATCATTTTTGTAAGGGATCTATTGGAGGACTTACACTATCACAAATTGTATTATCCCCTCTACAAGCAAGAGTGATCTTTCTAGTTTCTTAGATTGATTCTATTTTTGTTAAATCTTAAATTTCACTGTTCATAATTGATTGGCCTAGATTACTTTTTTCTCCAATCTATATTCATACTTTTATTTATCCTAGCATTCTGTATTAAGTTGTATCACGTATCTTCGGAACTGCGCATAAATTCAACTCTATCACTTTTTTGGGTAAACAGTTTCGTGCCCACCGTGGGGACGAGGATAATAGTGGTCACTTATTTTCGAAAACAACCTTCAATTCAGGTTCGGCTACGAATAGCCACCGACCAAATGGCTTTGCCGACCGATTACGAAGCTCGCCTTCAAGATGAAACCAACAACTTGGCACTACCCGAGATTCGAGCTGAAATACCACTAGATGTCAATTCTCAAATTGCTTTGGAAGCAAACCAGCGTTCCGAACCGGAAAGAAGCATTCAGGGTAGTGCTCGATCCGTAGCCCATGACACCCAAAACCCGGAGGAGATCGGGGCCAGCTTGCACATGATCTTCGAGATGTTACAAGCCCAACAATTAGCAATAGCTCAGCTACAGAGCCAAACTCGCGCACAAAGCAGGTCGGTTTCCAACCCACTTCGAGAGGTCACCCCCAGAACAGAGCCTGTCATAGTAAATTCTAACGAGCAGGAATCGGGGACTAATCCCGGAATTACTAAACTGCTCAAGGAACTCATGAAATGAGTCGAAGCCAACGACAAGAGGGTGGAGACGTATAATGCCAGGGTCGATCAAATCTGGCACACAAAATCTAACAAGCAGGATTCGAGGACTAATCCCGCTTGATTCAAAAAAATTCAAACAAAAGCCTTTTCCATCGAGTGCGGCACCGAAGCCAATCCCCAAAAAGTTTCGTATGCCCGAAATTCCCAAATACAACGGTATGACCGATCCTAACGAACATGTCACCTCTTACATGTGTGCCATAAAAGGCAACGATTTGGAAGATGACGAGATTGAATCTGTGCTATTGAAAAAGTTCGGGGAGACCCTCTCGAAAGGAGTTATGATTTGGTACCACAATCTACCACCAAATTCCATCGATTCGTTTGCCATGTTGGCAGATTCGTTTGTAAAAGCACATGTTGGTGCCATAAAGGTCGCAATGAGAAAATCAGACCTCTTCAAAGTAAAGCAAAGGTAGGGAGAAATGATGAGGGAATTCGGATCCCGATTTCAAATGGAACGCATGGAATTACCCCCGGTCACCGACGACTGGGCCGTACAAGCTTTCACCCAAGGATTAAACGAGCTAAGTTCGACAGCATCACATCGGCTGAAGCAAAATTTGATCGAGTACCCGGCGGTAACTTAGGCAGATGTACATAACCGATATCAATCAAAAATTAGGGTCGAGGACGATCAGTCGGGGACCCCGTACGGACCTATTCATTAGAACAAGGCAGTTATTAATCAAAAACAGATTGACAGAGAACAAAGGTCAAATAGAGATTGATATCGACCATACATCACCGATCGAGTAAACAATGGTTCAACATGCAACGCAGTTCGGAACAGTCAAAGAATTGATCGGGGACAAAATTCTCGGGGGCTTATGAGTAAGAGCGGCTTCGACAAATATGCCGAGCCTATAGAAGCACCTCGATTATCATAGTATAAACTTCAGTGTTGGCGCATCCGCTATCGTATCGGCCATCAGACGCATCGAAGACACTAAATGGCCTCGACCAATGCAAACCAATCCTGCCCGGAGAAATCCCAATCAAACGTGTGAATACCATGGAACCCATGGCCACAGAACGGAAGATTGCAAGCAACTAAGAGAGGAAATAGCTCGCCTATTTAACAAAGGGCACCTTCGGGAGTTTCTGAGTGATAAAGCAAAGAGCCATTTTAGAAGTAGGGATGTCAGCAAGCAGAACGAGCAAGAAGAACCACAGCACGTTATCCACATGATCATCAATGGCCCGATACCCCCCGGGGATCGATGCTTAAGCGCACTAAAACATCGATGGTGAGGGAAAAGCGATCTCGGACTCAAGAGTACGCACCCATTGGGACTTTGTCCTTTAGTGATAAAGATGCAGTAGAGATCATCCAACCTCACAACGACGCCCTGGTAATATCCGTACTCATAAATAAAACTAAGATTAAGCGTGTGTTGATCGATCCAGGTAGTTCGGCCAATATCATCTGATTAAAGGTAGTAGAGCAGCTCGGCCTGCAGGATCGAATCGTGCCTGCAACTCTGGTCCTAAACGGGTTCAATATGGCATGCGAAACCACCAAAGGGGAGATAGCCTTGCCAATAAACGTGGTCGGAACTGTCCAGGAAACAAAGTTTCACGTGATCGAAGGCGATATGAGGTATAACTCCCTTTTCGGAAGGCCATGGACCCACAACATGAGAGTCGTGCCTTTGACCATGCACTAGGTCCTCAAATTTCCGGCGTCGGGAGATGTCAAAATGGTATATGGAGAGCAGCCAATCGCAAAAGAAATGTTCGTCGTCGATGAAGCCAAACCAATGTCCTCATTTTCGCCGATAAAGGGACCGAGCCCGGAAGGAGAACGGAACACCAAATAGCAATCACAGACAGTGACTCCAACCTAGCCTGACAACCAAAAAGTCAAAGAGAATGAAGACCAAAGGGTCCCTCGATCTTTCATAACTCCCGATGATTCCGATGCCACAAAATCAACGATCGAGGAGCTAGAACAAGTCGTATTAATCGAGCGCCGGCCCGAGCAAAAGGTATACTTGGGAACGGGGTTGAGCCCTGAACTCAGGAAGAAACTCATTCAACTTCTTATCAATAACATCGATTGTTTCGCCTGGTCCCATTTATATATAACAGGGATCCCGCCGGACATAACGACGCATCAGCTAAGTTTGGACTATCGGTTCATACTGGTGAAGCAAAAAACAAGACCTCAGTCCGATAGAAATAATGCCTTTATAAAGGACGAGGTAACCAAACTTCTCAAAATAGGGTCCATTCGGGAGGTAAAATACCCTGAATGGTTAGCCAACGTAGTCGTAGTCCCTAAAAAAGGGACAAACTTAGGATGTGCGTGGACTATAAGGATTTGAACAAAGCATGCCCCAAGGATTCTTATCCATTGCCCAACATCGATCGCATGATCGATGTCATGGCCGGCCACGAGATCCTCACTTTTTTCGATGCCTATTCCGGGTATAATCAAATACAGATGAACCCGGAAGACTAGGAGAAAACCTCATTTGTCACCAAATATGGGACGTATTGTTATAATGTGATGCCCTTCGGGCAAAAAAATGCAGGGGCCACTTATCAACACCTAGTGAATAAAATGTTCGAAGAACAAATAGGAAAATCAATGGAGGTTTATATTGATGACATGTTAGTCAAATCCCTACACGCAAAGGACCATTTAATTCATTTGCAGGAAACGTTCGAGATTCTGAGGAAATACAAAATAAAGCTTAACCCCGAAAAATGTGCCTTCGGTGTCGGTTAGGGTAAGTTCCTCGGCTTCATGGTATCACATCGGGGAATAGAGATTAACCCCGATAAAATCAAGGATGTTGAAGACATCACCGACGTAGACAGCGTAAAGGCCATGCAAAGACTAATGGGTCGGATCGCCGCCCTAAGCCGATTCTTATCGAGGTCATCCGATCGAATTCATAAATGTTTTTCTCTACTCAAAAAGAAGAACGATTTTTCGTGGACCCCGGAGTGCCAACAAGCATTTGAAGGACTAAAACGATATCTGTCAAGCGCACAACTGCTTCACACTCCAAAAATTGATGAGAAACTTAGCTTGTACCTAGCAGTGTCGGAAGTCACCATAAGCGGTGTTCTGGTTCGAGAAGAGCAAGGTACGTAATTCCCAGTTTATTATGCAAGTCAAACCTTAGGAGAGGCGGAAACTAGATATCCGCTCCTAGAAAAGTTGGCATTTGCACTAATAAGCGCCTCAAGGAAGTTAAGGCCGTATTTCCAATGTCATCCCATATGCGTATTGTCTACCTACCCGCTTCGTAATATTTTGCACAAACCCGAGTTATCATGCCGGCTGGCCAAATGGGTCGTCGAACTTAGTGGGTACGATATCGAATATCGACCCCGTACGGCCATCAAGTCTCAAGTCTTAGCAGACTTCGTGGACGATTTCACACTAGCCCTCATACCCGAAGCTGAAAAAGAACTATTGAAATCAGGTACATCATCAGGGGGTATGGACGGATGGGGCTTCAAACGTAAAAGGGTCCGGGCTGGGCATAGTTTTGAAACCACCCATGGGTGGCATTATTAGACAATCTATTAAAACTATCAGATTGACTAACAACGAGGCCGAGTACGAAGCCGTGATTACAGGTCTCGAGCTAGCTAGAAATTTGGGAGCAGAAATCATTGAAGCCAACTGTGATTCCTTGCTGGTGGTGAGTCAAGTAAGCAAAACTTTCGAAGTTCGAGAAGGTAGAATGCAGAGGTATTTAGATAAACTGCTTATCACTTTGCGCCATTTCAAACAATGGACTTTACGACATGTACCAAGGGAACAGAATAATGAGGCCGACGCACTGGAGAATTTGGGGTCATCAGTCGAGGTAGATGATATGGGCTCGGGGAATGTGGTTCAACTTTCGAGATCGGTAGTCGAAGAAGGACACGCCGAAATAAATTCTACAAGCTTAACTTGGGATTGGAGAAACAAGTATATCGAATATTTGAAAAACGGAAAACTCCAATTGGACCCTAAAGAGTCTAGAACCCTACGGACCAAGGCTGCTCGATTCACTCTGACTTCAGATGGAACACTGTACTGAAGAACGTTCGACGGACTATTGGTTGTATGCTTGGGTCCGGGGGATGTCGATTATGTCCTACGGGAAGTGCATGAGGGTACTTACGGGAATCACTCTGGAGCCGACACATTAGTCCAAAAAATAATCAGAGCAGGGTATTATTGGATCGATATGGGCAAAGATACGAAGGAATTTGTTTGTAAATGCGATAAATGTCAAAGGTTCGCACCAATGATCCACCAGCCCGGAGAACAACTTCACTCGGTCTTATCCCCGTGGCCTTTCATGAAATGGGGAATGGATATCGTCGGCCCTCTACCATTGACCCCAGGTAAAGCTAAATTCATTTTTTTTATGACTGACTATTTTTTTAAATGGGTTGAAGAGCAGGCGTTCGAGAAAATAAGAGACAAAGAAGTTATAGACTTTATTTCGGATCATATCATATGCCGGTTCTGGATACCCGCCAAAATAGTATGTGACAATGGAAAGCAATTCATTGGCGGCAAAGTAACAAGATTCCTCGAAAACCACAAGATAAAAAGGATATTGTCGACGTCGTACCACCCCAGTGGGAACGGGCAGGCCGAATCAACGAATAAAACTGTCATTCAAAACTTAAAGAAGAGTTTGAACAATGCTAAAGGGAGATGAAGAGAAATCCTACCCGAAGTCCTTTGGGCATATCGGACAACATCAAAATCCAGTACGGGGGCGACCCCGTTCTCCTTAGTATATGGATCCGGAGCATTAATACTAGTCGAGGTTGGTGAACCCAGTGCCATATTTCGATTCTCGATGGAAGAATCAAATAACGAGGCTAGGAACACAAGCCTCGCACTATCGGACGAAAGGCGAGAAACTGCCATCGTCCGAATAGCCGCCCAAAAGCAACGAATCAAAAGGTATTATAACCGAAGAACCAAGCTCCTCCATTTCAAGCCTGGGGACTTAGTGTTAAGAAAAATTACCATCAATACCCGGAATCTAAATGAAGGTAAGCTAGGACCGAATTGGGAAGGACCATATCAGGTACTCGAGGACATCGGAAAAGGATTGTACAAGATCGGCGTTATAAATGGCAAACAGTTATCAAGCAACTGGAATGTATCACATCTGAAATGATACTATTGTTAAGGTACTACCTTTCCATATTCATTTACATCTCGAAACTGACCCCTGCAGGAGTCCGAACAGGGGACGGATCTCTTATCAGAAAGCACGCATTGCACTATTTTTTCCTTAAGACCGATTTTTATCCCAAATGGGTTTTTCGGCAAGGTTTTTAATGAGGCAACCACTGATCGTGCAGCACTTATGATAATATCCGAGGCCCCGTAAGAGAGTTACTTCACAGCAATAGGGTCCCGATAGGAAAACTGTAAAGAGCCAAATGATCGAAGCGAGTCGTGCTCGTATAAGTTGGCCCGAACCCAGGCATGTAATAATATGTGAAGAATTGAGATATAATGCGACCATTAAGCCTACATGCTATATATTTTTTATCTCAAGTTCGAGCAAAAACTGTTTCGACCAAATAAGCCTACGGGCTATTTCTCATTTTGAGTTCGAGCAAACACTCACTCGACCAAATAGCCTACGGGCTGCATTAATTCGAGTTCGAATCATTCACTCGATCAAGCCTACGGGCTATTGTTTATCTCGAGTTTGAGAAAAAACTCACTCGACCAAATAGCTTACGGGCTGCATTAATTCGAGTTCGAATTATTCACTCGATCAAGCCTACGGGCTATTCTTTAATTCGAGTTTGAGCAAATACTCACTTGATCAAATAGCCTACGGGCTGCATTAATTCGAGTTTGAATCATTCACTCGATCAAGCCTACGGGCTATTATTTAATTCGAGTTCGAGCAAACACTCACTCGACCAAATAGCCTACGGGCTGCATTAATTCGAGTTCGAATCATTCACTTGATCAAGCCTACAGGCTATTTTTTATCTCGAGTTCGAACAAAAACTCACTCGACCAAATAGCCTACGGGCTGCATTAATTCGAGTTCGAATCATTCACTCGACCAAGCCTATGGGCTACATTAATTCGAGCACAAGCAAACACTCGCTCGAGCGCCATGCCCACGAGATATATTCTCTTCAAAATTTAATAGTTGACAATTAAATCGAGCACAAGCAGACACTCGCTCGGTTGAAGAGACTGCGAGGTTTGAGTTTGATTAATTGGTTTAAAACATTATGGAAATATTCATGAGGCAAATCACAGCAACCCAGGAAACAGAATCAAAAGCAAGTCGGCAAAAGAAGAGGCCTATACACAAAATTTATTTATATGGGTGGCTACAGCACAAAATAAATAAATAAATAAATAAATGGGAGCGGTCTTTTCGTTATCAGATTCCCCCCCATTCTCGGATCCACTTTTCCTCCCATCGTCGTCATCATCATCATCGGAAACCAGAGCTTTGGCATCAGCCTCGAGTTCTTTTGCCCTTTTTATCTCTTCCGTGAGATCGAAGCCGCGAGCATGAATCTCCTCGAGGGTTTCTCTCCTGGATCGGTACTTAGCAAGTTCAGTAACCCAATGCACCCGACCATCGGCGGATTTGGGTGCCTCTCTTTCCTGAACTTGGGTAGCTTTAGCATCAGCCTGATAGACAGCCACGAGCGCATCCGCATAAGTCTTTGCCTTTTGGCATCAGATTCGGCCTTGGCGAGTACTGAGGCCAACCGAGCCTCAAGCTCCTCGATTTCTTTTCTTGAACCATGTTTTTCTCCTTTACTTTCTTAAGTTGGGTTTCAGACAACGATAACTGGGCTCGAGCGGTCTCTTTTTCTGTAGCAAAGCGGTCCATACCTTCTTTCCACCGCAAGGATTCCATCCTTATGACATCGACCTCCTCACGCAGCCTCCCTATCATCTCGATTTGTTGCTGCAGCTGTGAGACCGAAATGTGAGATACCGTTCCGGTATCGAACCCATAGGTTTTCAAAAGCATCATTACCTGCTCAGACAAATCATTCTGGTCTCGATAAGCCTTGGACATCTCGGCCCGAAGATCTTTTATTTCCTCCTCTCTCTGTCCTAAGGAAAGTTTGAGAGAGTTCCTCTCATCGATAGCGCGTTTCAGGTTGGTCGCGTATCGATGCAGCTCATTCTGGGAATGAGAACATTGTTCTCGATGGACTGCTACAGCCTACGAAGAAACAAGGAGTGAAGTTAACGAAAGACGAACATAAAGGAAATACCAACAAAAAGGTTTTCAAAAGACTCACTTAGTCTAAAGCCTGCCGCAAACCGTGAGAAAGATCTGATTCATCACTGGCACCGGTAACGTCCTCGATACTAGTAAACAGGCCATGAAACACATCCTCTTCATCATGAGGCCTATCTAGATTAAGGCCCCCCAGAGCTTGAGCTTCCCGAATCACCCCTGCGGAAAAAGCGGGAAAGAGAGGCAAGTCCTCAATTGTTGCTGCCTCAAGTGAATCGCTCGGAGCATTCACCTCGGCTTGGAGGGGTTCGAAGGGCTCCCTGATTGTAACCCCTGCGGGTTGATTCCGATGAGAGGTGTCTTCGACATTCGATAGTTCTGGGACTCTACCGGAACCACTCTCCGGTATATTTTCAGTTCGAGACGGAGCCCCATAGGGCATCATCGATCCAGTCGACATTGAAGCATCAGTGGCTCTCTTCGTCCGGACCGCCAGCGTGGACTCATTATATTCTTCTTTTTCATCCCTTAGGCGCAAAACGGATTCTACGGTCAAAGGAATGACATTCTTGTTTGGTTTACGAGCCGTCCTCTTCTTCGATTTTGGATATTCGGACAACAAAGCTCTCTTCTTTTTATTTTTCTTCACAGGCTTTGGAACGAAGGTCGAGTCATCCTCCTCATTAGACAGAGGTCTCAAGACCGCATCCTTACCCAAACCTATATATGGTAAACCTTATCAAAAATATATCGAGAAGTGCCTCGTCAGATTCCGAGAAATGAGCTTACCATGGTTTTTGGCCTCCCACCGACCCTTAGACAAATCACGCCATGAGCGCTCAGCGTATGTGGAAGTCGAAACAAGAGCACGTACCCAATTCTTGAGGTCGGGAACCACTCCGGGCATCCAGGGAACCGCTACATCACGAAAAGGGGAGTGTCGATAAGAGAACAAATGAAAGAACAAAATAGAAACAACAGCAAAATCACACTTACGTTTTAAATTCCACTCCTCGGGAAAGAGAATCTTGTCGGTCGGGATCAGGTCCGAAGTCCTTACTTGAACGAACCTGGTTATCCAACCCCGGTCTATGTCCTCGTCAATAATCGAGAACAAAGCCTTGGTAGCCCGACGCTGGAGTTTTATTAACCCTCCCCGAAAAAGTCGGGGACGGTATAGCCGGATAAAATGATCAAGGGTGAATGACATCCCCTCGATTTTGCTCACAAAATATTGGATCAGAATAACGATCTGCCACAAATATGGATGGACCTAGCCTAAGGTTACCTGATACTGTCGACAGAAGTCAATAATGACTGAATCGAGGGGACCCAAAGTGAAAGGATAGGTATATACGTTCAAAAACCCTTTCACGTGAGAAGTAATGTCTTCGTCAGGGGTAGGTATTCTCACTTCTTTTTCCCCCAATTACAGTCCTTCTTTAACAGATCGAGGTACTTCTCAGTAATCGAACACATGTACCTTGATACCGGCTCACACCGGCTAGGGACCTATGAACCTTTATCAACTTTAAAATCTGAAGTAAGGACGCACTCCCCGGGGACACACTCCTCTGGTTGTAGTTCCACCGGTGTCTCATCGGCGACACACTGTGAAGATGAAGCTTTCTCTTTCTTAGGAACTGTTTGTGATGTTTTCTCCATTTTTGAATTAAAAAATAAGGAGCAGAAGGAGGTGATAGAGATTTGGTAGAATTGAGGGATCCTTTCAGAAAGAAATCACAACTTTTTTGTAAGAAGAGATTGAGAAATTTTAGAAGATTGAAGATGTAAAATTGGTAAAAGATAAAGGTGAGAGTGATTTATAGGTTCAAAACGACGGCGGTTCATTATCAGTAGTGGCCGACCACCGCCTGATATGTATTAAATGCCTTGGGAGACTAAACCGGCAGGACAACTATCATGTGCGTCATGATCGAACCTGATGGAATCAACATAATATAATCCGATCGAGCTGTTGAAAATCATATCGTTTCTCGCCGTATTTATTTCTGAGAAATGAGGGGACTATCTGTATACGGTCGAAATGGATTTGGCATGTCCGGTACGGTTCGAATGGTGATATATCAAATTAAGATCCGGGGAGGGGGGGCATGAACTAATCCAGAGCCTGGGAAGGCCGGTCCATGTTGAGATCGATATCATAATCAAACTCGAACAAGAATCGAACCATGGTGCGGGGTAGATCTATCGTGCAGATAATCCAAAAACCAACCTACATCGACCAGGAATCCGTTCGAGGGCTCGAACCGGGATCGAGCCCGAGACAAGATCACAAGTTCGAGCCGAAATCAAGCTCGAACCAAAATCGAGGGTTCTAAGCAAGTTCTGACTCGCAGACAAAAGCCGTTGTAATCCCACTAGAGGAAATCTTGGCAAAAAAATTGAAAAAGCTGATTTATCATGGGTTTCCCACTAAATGTTTATTTTATTATGCTTGGAGCCAAACCTCTTCACTATAAAATGACTTGTTTATCATTTTTGTAAGGGATCTATTGGAGGACTTACAGTATCACAAAATTGTATTATCCCTTCTACAAGCAAGTGTGATCTTTCTAGTTTCTTAGATTGATTCTATTTTTGTTAAATCCTAAATTTTACTTTTCATAATTGATTGGCCTAGATTACTTTTTTCTCCAATCTATATTCATACTTTTATTTATCCTAGCATCCTGTATTAAGTTGTACCATGTATCTTCAGAACTGCGCATAAATTCAACTCTATCTTTTTTTTCGGGTAAACAGTTTGGCGCCCACCGTGGGGACGAGGATAATAGTGGTCACTTATTTCCGAAAACAACCTTCAATTCAGGTTCGGCTACGAATAGCCACCGACCAAATGGCTTTGCCGACCGATTACAAAGCTGGCCTTCAAGATGAAACCAACAACTTGGCACTACCCGAGATTCGAGATGAAATACCACTAGATGTCAATTCTAAAATTGCTTTGGAAGCAAACCAGCATTCCGAACCGTAAAGAAGCATTCAGGGCGATTCTCAATCCGTAGCCCAAGACACCCAAAACCCGGAGGAGATCGGAGCCAGCTTATGCATGATTTTCGAGATGTTACAAGCCCAACAATTAGCAATAGCTCAGCTACATAGCCAAACTCGTGCACAAAGCAGGCCGGTTTCCAACCCACTTCGAGAGGTCACCCCCAGAACAGAGCTTGTCATAGTAAAATCTAACGAGCAGGAATCGGGGACTAATCGCGGAATCTCTTTTGAATATAGATATTCACCTTAAATACAATTCTATTTATAACACTCCCCCTTGAATGTCTATTCAACAAATAATGTATCTTATTAAAACTTTAACTAAAATAAAACGCAGTGGAAAAATATTCTAGAGAAGGAAAAAGAGTACAAATGTTTAGAAATACGCCTTTTGGTTGCCTCGGTAAAAAACCTTGCTAGGAAAACTCAATGGGACAAAACTATAGCTTGTAAGGGAAAAAGAGTACAATGCCTATTAACTCCCCATGATGAGAGTATCAATTCACATCATTGAACATTCACATTCCAATCTTGTGTACATTCTTCAAAAGATCGTTGGTAGAGATTTGATAAATAAATCAGCCATATTAACTTGAATGAATATGTTGAACCTTGAAATCATCATTCTTGATAGATATGTAAACTCTTCATATAATGTCGTGGAATAGCCTTCTCAATATCTCCATAAAGGTATTCTCGCTATCACATTCACATTATCATGCTTATAGTTATAGCAAGATACATATGATGACCAAGAACTGTATATGCTTTAAGCGATTTAAATCCTTCAAGGATTGTCATAAGTTAAGTCATATAAACCATATAAATGGACTTTAAATTTACATCAGGTTTTTATGTCATGCTAGACATATAAGATAGATACAGTTGATTGCACGCATCATTGACTTTATACTTTCTAAGTGTTTGAACTGCATGTCAAAAACTATATGTCTTTCGTATGAAACCAATTCTACTTGAATTGTTTCTTAAGATCCTCATATATATTTAACATTATCATAGATTTAATCGACGGACATTTTATATCGACTCCAACCTCATTTTTCCATAAAGGCATAACATTGAGATCTCTTCATTTATATTTTCAGGTACTTGAACTTCTCCTCATATTTTACGAAGTGTTATGTCATGTGATCTTCTAGATCACTTGCCTCCTTTTTATGATCATTTTGATCATTTGCTTATCTTCTTTATTAAGAATTTTATTTTAAACCTATATGTTTATACATTTTGAAACGTACCATAAACTTATTCTAATATGAGCATTTGCAGTGGTAATATAGTTACTTTCTTTGGGTCAGCAAATGCGCCTGGCATACTTTGCAATATATTGCAGATGAATTATTTTTTTTATGAATTTCAAGTTCATATTATCATATTCTAGGATCTAGATGTACAAATGATAATTCATTCTACGTAATCTTTTTCTCAATTGTTTATCCTCTCTCCCCCTCATGTTAGAAAAACTAAAGTAACGACCTGACTTGTCATTTTAAGAATTAACGCCTCGTTCAACGACTTAAGGTACTGAGCAACTTCGTAATATGTATTATGACTCGTGTGTGCAGTCGAGGTTGGTTTTTGGAAGGTTCAAAATTAAATTGAAAGAGAAATTCTCATTTTTTGAAGCTTAAATGGAAAACGTTAACCAGAGATTTGACTTTTGTGCAAACGACTCCGGAATAAAATTTTGATGATGTCAATAGCTTCGTATGGTGATCTCGGACTTAGGCGTATGTGATGACCCAAAATATCATATTTAAATTAAAAAAATTAATGTTGTATTGTAAGACCTCGAAAAGCACTACTTATCACTCCTCGACTTACGTGCGTAGTCCGTAAAATTTTCCGAAAAGCTTTTATGTGAAAAATAGATTAAAATGTAAAATAGAGCATTAAAACTCAATTGAGTTGACTTTGGTCAATATTTTGAGCAAATGGACCCGGATCAGTATTTTGATAGTTCCGGCAGGTCCGAATCGTGATTTGGGACTTGAGCATATGCCCGAAATTTAATTTGGAGGTCTCTAGCTCAAGTTATGACCATTTAATGAAAACTAGTGATTTAAAGGCTAAAGATTTCTAAGTTTGACCGCGGGATTGACTATTTGATATCGGAGCCGGAATCCGATTCTGGAAATTTAAATAGCTATGTTATGTCATTTAGGACTTGTGTGCCAAATTTGAAGTCATTCCAGATTCATTTAATATGTTTTGGCACGAGATTTGCAAATTGAAACGTTTAAAACTCAAAAGTTCGAATTGGGGTGTGAATTGTAATTTCAGCGTTGTTTGACGTGATATGAGAGCTCGAATAAGTGTGTATTATGTTACGGGACTTGTTGGTATATTCGGACGGGGCTCCGAACACCCCGAGTGTGATACAGATTGAAATAACATCAAAATTTGGACTTAAGAAAAAATCTAAAATTTAGCCATCCATCGGAGAAGCGGCCTAGGCAAGCTAGGAAAAAGTCCGCAAGTGTGGAAACTAGAACGCACCCGTGCGTCCGCAGAAGCGGACTCAACGACCACAGAAGCGGAAGGCAGCGCAAGTGCGCATTTTTCCTCCGCAAATGTGAGGCCTCGCCTGGCATCCCCACTTTGCAAATGTGATATTTTTCTCGCAAATGCGAGCCCAGGCACCGCAGTTGCGAAAATGTCTGAGCAGTGTTAAAAACGAAGGTTTCTGAGATTTTTCTCATTTTGGTCATTTTGAGCTCGGGTACGGCGAAAGTTTGGGCGATTTTCACCGAAAAAATTGGGGTAAGTGTTCCTTATCCTATATTGATTATATTGCATAATTCCATAATCATTTACATCATGAATCCGTGAATTTATGGGAGAATAATCATATTCTTATAAAATCTTCCAAAAACGAAAATTTAAGATTTGAGGGTCCATTTGACATCGGAATTTGATAATTTTTGTATGGTTGGACTCGTCTCGGAATGGGTATTCATATTTCGTAAGTTTTTTCGAGATTTAAGATGTGAGCCCCAATATCAATTTTTAAAGTGAATTTCAGATTTTTATCCAGAAAATTAGTAAATTCATATGGAATTAATTCCTACGATTTCTATTGAGTATATCGAATTGTTTGTGAATAGATTTGAAGCTTTTGGAGTCAAATTTAAAAGGAAAAGTTGTGGTCGAGTAATTGATTGAAATCGCAAAGCGAGGTAAGTATCGTGGTTAACCTTGACTTGAGAGAATAGAACCCTTAAACTATTTGTTATGTGAAATGCATGTGAACGGCGTATAGGCGAGGTGACGAGTGTGTATATGTCGTCAAATAAATTGTTTGCATAATTATTTAAAAAATCATAAATCGTTTTAAATCATGAATTAATTCTTGTAATAATTGTTTCTCTCCTATTCTTTGTCAAATATTAATTCTTGAATTCATGCAGCAATGGTTACATGCTATTTGATTTATGTGTCTTAATTGTTATTTGATATTTAGCATACTAAATATTGAGTGCCTATTTTCTCCACGATTTTTATAATTAATTGCTAATTGCCATTGTTTGTTCATAAATAAATTATAACTATTGTGTGCCTTGATTCTCAATTGCTTCTCATTGGACGTGGTATTTATTGGAGTAATTTTTATTACATTTATGAGTTGTTTAAAACTATATTGGGGGAACGTGTTGTACGCCGCAACGTAAATAAAAGTGTATATATATATATATTGGGGGATCAGATTGCACGCCGCAACAGACTTATTTAAAAGCCTATATTGGGGGATCAGATTGCACGCCGCAATAGACTTATTTAAAAGTCTATATTGGGGATCGGATTGCACGCCACAACAGACTTATTTAAAAGTCTATATTGGGAGATCGGATTGCACGCTGCAACAAACTTATTAAAAAGTCTATATATATATACTTGATTAAAATAAATATATTGGAGGGTTGAAAATGAATCAATTGTGGGAGCGATTTGCACGCTACAACGGAAACTAGTTGAAATAATAATTGGTTATGACGGCTGAATTGGCTTCAATTATTATAAATGAGTCACCTGATTTATTTTTATTATTTGTTGTTGTTACTAATATTGCGTACAGGTTAATGTAAGTGACTCGCCTTAGCCTTGTCACTACTTCGTCGAGGTTAGGCTCAGCACTTACCAGTACATGGGGCCGGTTGTACTGATACTACTCTCTGCACTTCTTGTGCAAATTTTGGAGTTGGTCCCAACGGCGTACCATAAACATGCTCAGATTTCATCTACCATAGGAGACTTGAGGTATAACTGCACGACGTCCGTAGTTCTGAAGTCCCCGTCTACTTTACTTTAGCAGTGTGTTTGTTTCCTGACAACTCTATTTTATTTAGACCTTTATTTGTATTATTCTAGAAGCTAGTGCACTTGTGACACCAGTTCTGGAATGGTATTTAGAGTCCGTTATTTTTAAGGATTATTCACTATATTTCAGACTTTACTTCCGTATTTCTTTCTTTGTTATTAAAAAAATTTAATTTATTTTTAAAATGGATTATTTTATTCTAACGTTGGCCTGCCTAGCAAGTGAAATGCTAGGCACTATCATGGTCCCGGAGGTGAGAATTTTGGGTCGTGAAAGCGTATGTCCGGAATTTGATTTGGAAGTCCGTAGGACAATTCGGCACATTTCGGCGAAAAGTTGGAAAATGAAGTTTTTGAAATATTCATAAATTTGGCCGTAAATCGATTGTTTGATAACGAGGTCGGATTTCGATTCCGTAAATTGTAACAACTCCATTATGTCAGTTATGACTAGTGTGCAAAATTTGAAGTCATTTCGGATTGATTTGATACGTTTCGGTGCAAAATATAGAAGTTGAAAGATTTGAAAACTCATAATTTGATTCGATGCGTGATTGACGTGGTTTGACGTGGTTTGAAGTTTCGACTAAGTTCCTATTATATTTTGGGATGTGTTAGTATATTTGGGTGAGGTCCCGAGGGCTTCGGGTGGATTTCGAAAGGTTAACGAAGTTGATTTTTAGACTTGAAGAGCTGCTGGAATTTCAGATGTTTTTGGGAAGCAGTTGTTGGAATCGCACATGCGGAATTATGGGCGCAGGTGCGACCACGCAGAAGCGAAAATGGAAGGACATGGCAGTGATTGCAGGTGCAAATAAATTCTAGCACCTGCGGAACCGCAGAAGAGGGAAAGGGAGACGCAGAAGCGACTGCTTTCGCAGATTGCAAGTTGCATCGCACCTGCGAATGCGCAGAAGCGGAAAGGAGTATGCAGGTGCGATGGGGTTGTTGGCAGTGGTATTTAGTAGAATCGAGAAGGGTCTCGCAAAAGCAACTTCGCAGAAGCGCAAATTTGTCCGCAGAAGCGGAAACTGGGCAGAATGTTAAGGACCAAAAATTGGTCATTTCGTCATTTTCGTTTTGAAGCTTGGATTTGGGCGATTCTGGAGAGATTTTTCACAAGCTTGGCTGGGGTAAGTGTTCTATATCCGAAAGCGATTATATTTCATGAATCTATTGTTATATTCATCGTTTAATTCAAGTTTTATGGAGGAAATTGGGATTTTTGTAAAAACCTTTCAAAAATAAAAATTTAAGATTTGGAGGTCGAGTTGTTATCGAAATTGGATAAAATTGGTATGGCTGAACTCGTATCGGAATGGGTGTTCAGATTTCATAAAAATTATGTCCGGTTCTGAGAGGCTAGCCTCGCATTGACTTTGGTTGACTTCTTAGAATAAAATTTTAAGTCGACGTTTTATTATCCGGAATTGTTTTCGATGAATTTGAATGAAGTTGTACAATTAATTTGGATATATTTGAGCTGTCCGGAGGTCAATTCAAGCAAGAAGGCGATTTTAGAGTATCGGCATAACTTCAAAAAGGTAAGTATCTTGCCCAACCTTGAGTGGGGGAATTACCCCTTAGGCATCGAGTCTTATGTGTTTTTTGTGAAATGTGAAAAGCTGTGTACGCAAGGTGATGAGTATATACTCGGGCTTATATGTGCAAAATTTATTGGTTTGAAAGTCTTAGGTATTATTTTGTAGTAAATTGGATAATTGTTGGCATTTATTAAATCCTCTATATGCCATGCCTAAATCCTTGTTTGTCGAATTTCTTTTTATATGACAATTTGATGTGATTTTCACTTGAATATTTATGTGAATTCCATGAGTTTGTTGATTTTATATTTTCTGAAAATAATTATATTATGGATTCTTCATCTACAAATAATTAATTAATAAGTTTAAACTGATGCGTTAATATAATTATCAAGAATTTGGATTAATGAAGGTGTCGCCCTATACTGTGTATTTTCCATCTTTGTTGATTGTTTTGAGGTTTTATATACTTTGTGTGGAGCCTTGGGCTATTTGTTGAGAAATTTATTGATTTTGCTACATCTTTGGAATTTGGTTGTGGTCAGTGGGCAAATTGTGATTTGAGTTGTTGTATTGTGTTATCGTTTAAACACTCTCCTTGATGTTATTTATGCTTCCTACCTTGCTTGTTAATGATATACATGTGCTTGGTAAGGAAGAGTGTAAAGCACGAAGGGTGATGTCGTTCCATTTGAATTATATTATCATGTGAAGGAGAGTGTAAAGCACGAAGGATGATGTCGTGCTATTTGAGAGTGTAAAGCACGAAGGGTGATGTCGTGCCATTTGAGAGTGCAAAGCACGAAAGGTGATGCCGTGCCATTGAGAGTGTAAATCATGAAGGGTGATGTCGTGCCATTTCATTTGTATTATCATGTGAGAATGAGAGTAAACGCACGAAGGGTGATACCATGCCATTATTTTTATATTATCATATTTTCATGGCATGAAGGGTGTTTCCGTGTGTAACGACCCGACTTGTCGTTTCAAGAATTTAAGTCTCGTTCGGTAGCATAAGGCCCTGAGCAGCTTCGTATTATGTGTATTGAATTACGTGCATGGTTGAATTTAGTTACCGGATGATTTAGAGTGATTTGGGACACTTGGTCCCTAAAACGGAAGCTTAAGTCTTAGAATTTTGACTGTAGTCGGAACTGTATGAAGAAGACTCCAGAATGGAGTTCTGTCGGTTTTGTTAGCTCTGTATGGTGATTTTGGACTTAGGAGCGTTTCCGAAAAATTATTTAAAGGTCTGTAGTGGAATTAAGCTTGAAATGGCGAAAGTCAAATTTTTGGAAAGTGTGACCGGGGGTTGATTTTTTTATATGGGATTCGAAATCCGATTACAGAAGTTGGAGTAGGTCCATAATGTCGAATGTGACTTGTGTGCAAAATCTGAGGTTAGTCAGACGTGATTTGATAGGTTTCGACATTGATTGTAGAAGTTAAGTTTCAAATCATTAAGTTTGAATTATGGTGTGATGCATGATTTCGATGTTGTTTGATGTGATTTGAGATTCCGATTAAGTCCGTAATATATTTTGAAACTTGTTGGTATGCTCGGATGGGGTACAGAGTGGCTCGAGTGAGTTTCGGGGTGGTTTCGAACCATTTCTAGGCCATTTTTAGTTATTGGTTTTTGGCCATAGAGACATGCATCACGATTGCGGACAAATTCCCGCGATTGCGAAGAGCAATTTTGCTATTTGGACACTGTGAATCGCGATCGCGGAAGCCTTTTCGCGATCGCGTAGAGGAAACTCTTGCCGCACTGACCCGGATTTGGAAACTCATATCTCGCAATCTATAAGGAATTCTGAGATGATCCAAAATGAAAAATGTAGCCCTTTATGTCTAGTTTTCAGAAAAGTAAATCATTTATCATTTGGAGTTGTGTACAAAAGGTTATGGAGGATACACTACAAGCTGTCTGGGAAGAGTTTGGAAATTTCTGTTGCATAGGGCTGACTTTGGAAGCTTTTATCTCAAAATCTATAAGTAATTGGGAGATAAGAAACATATTAAAGTTATAGCCCTTGGATTCTAGGTTTCATAAAGTTAAATCATTCATCATTTGGAGTTTTTTACAAAAAGTTATGACCATTATACTAGAGGCTGTCTGGAACAGTTGGGGAGTTTATTCTTCGCGATCGCGAAGAGAAATTTTTGGGCTGAAAAATTTTGTGCTTCGCGATCGCTAAGCATTTTCCGCGATCATGATGAGTAAATACTTTGGCAGTAGCTATATTTTGAGGTTTTAGTTATTTTTAACATATTTGGAGCTATGGAGCTCGGGTTGGAGCGATTTTTTAAGCGATATGGATTGGGGTAAGTGTTTTATATCCTAAAGTGATTATAATTCATTATTCTATGATTATATTCATCATTTATTTAGGATTTAAAGGGAAGAAATCAAGAACTTTTGCAAAATCTTCCAAAAACGAAAATTTAAGATTTAGAGGTCCAGTTGTTATCGGAATTTGATAAAATTGGTATGGTTGAACTCGTATCGGAATGGGTGTTCGGATTTCATGAAATTTATGTCGGGTACCGAGGTACGAGCCCCGTGTTGACTTTTGTTGACTTTTTGGAATAAATTTTTAAGTCGACGTATTATTATCCGGAATTATTTTCGATGAATTTTAATGAAACTATACAATTAATTTGGATAGATTTGAGTTGTACGGAGGTCAATTCAAGCATGAAGGCAATTTTTGAATATCGGCATAACTTCAAAAAGGTAAGTGCCTTGCTTAACTTCGAGTGGGGGAATTCCTCCTTGGGCATTGAATCTTATGTGGCATTTATTGTCACGACCCAATTTTTCCTCCGTCTGGGTATCGTGATGGTACCTAGTCTTAGAGATTAGGCAAGCCTAACAATAATTAAAACAATATTATTTAAATAGAATCTCTTAAAATTTCCCCAAAACCGGTAGTACAAGTCATAAGCTCTACAGAGTGTTTGCTAGAAAACTTCTAAATACAACTGTCCAGAAATAAGAATAAAAAGTGCAAAACGAAAAGTTGAAGGTGACTCTGAAGCCTGCGAACGCAGCAACAGGTTTACCTTGAGTCTCCACAGCAACAGTCCACACAGCTAGCTAACGAACAAGTACTACGATCTGCACAAAAATGTGCAGAAGAGTAGTATGAGCACACCACAGCGGTGCCCAGTAAGTATCAAGACTAACCTCGGTAGAATAGTGACAAGGAACAGTCAAGACACCCACTGGTC
The DNA here is from genome assembly GCF_000390325.3 of Nicotiana tomentosiformis. Classification (NCBI taxonomy): domain Eukaryota; kingdom Viridiplantae; phylum Streptophyta; class Magnoliopsida; order Solanales; family Solanaceae; genus Nicotiana; species Nicotiana tomentosiformis. The sequence goes on along the minus strand of NC_090814.1, from coordinate 59,818,077 downwards.
TAATAAACTGAACAGATATAAGTACATAAACAATAGAAGTATGATGTCACATGAAGACTATGCAATATGGCTCATAGTACAGTGATGGCAATAAGGAAGGCAACAACAAGTATCAGCGGAATATCATGAAAATGACACAGAAAGGTGAATGGAACACAACCAAAATCCGATATAAAAAATACAGCAAGGACAAGTAATAACTCAGCAACTACAATCGCTTTTACACCAAGTTTTAGTCAACAACTCCATGATGTACCGAACCTGGGACAAATCATAACTCACGGGTCTCAATACCTGAACTCTAACACTTAGCATCTTGTGCCCTCATAACCGCACTGACGACTCACGTGCCAATAGAGCCATTCTCACATAGAAGGCAAGTAAACAAGGGTGAGAATCTATGTTCAACAATATCAAGAACACCTCTTATCCGATGAGAGTGCTTAACTACGTTTATGCTTGTGCAAGTGTCCTAACAGAGTCTATATGAGCAAATAAGCATAAGAAAAAAGAACGGACAACACGTAGAATATTTTCTCACAGCTTTCACAAGATAAAGCTCACATAGGTATGTATACCACTTCACAAATATCAACAACAAGAATTCCCCAGGCCACAAATCATCACAAACCAATCCCTGACACAACCCACATTGTCTCGCCACGTGTGCAATAGTAACATAAATGCCCGCTTTGTCTCGCCACACGTGCATAATAATGTTCCCACCTTGTCTCGCCACATGCGCAACCCACACATATATATATCCCACCTTGTCATGCCACATGTGCAAATATCAATAGTAACAATAGCACGGCAGAAACCTCGTGCAACCCCATAACAACAATCGCACGGCAGAAACCTCGTGCATCACAATAATAACAACCGCAAGGCAGAAACCTCATGCATCACCACAACAAATACAACAACAACAATGGCAATAATACAAAGTACGACAAGTAAATCAACTCAAGAACTTTTAAATCACAGGAAAATGTGGGACCAAATCACAAGGAATAACCAAAGCTTGAAATGCTAGGCGTAAAGCAAACAACTCAACAAAGGGAAGCTAACACGAATCCCACAATATACACTTCAATAACAGGGAAGCTAACACGAATCCAATAATGCCAAATAAAACAAGTCGACTAAGATATAGGATATCTAAACTTCTTTTAAGGTTGAGAAAATTACAAAGGATATTCAACAATTCAATTAAGGATAACATCGGAAAAATAATCATAACCTCAATTAAGACTAAACAATTATAGGATGAAATAATATAAATTTCAAATAAAGATAAGCAGTTATGAAAAGATAGCATGGCTATAAAAGAGATAACAGTTTCAATTAAGGCACATATGAATCAAGTAACGATAATAGTGGATCATGAAGTAATTTATTCTAATTAAGCAGGTAGATGTGAATCTAGTAATTAAGATATATAATCATAACAAGAAAAACTGCATATTCAACGAATACAAGGACTTAAGAACCCTAAAAGACTAACTTTCCACAAATAAGTTCGTGCACGCACACGTCAGCTCGAGTACACGGACTTCAATCAACATAAAAGACTCGAATCCTAAGGGGAAGTCCCCCACACAAGGTTAGGCAAGATACTTACCTCGAACCAAGCTCAAACAATCGATCACAATGCCTTTCCACGAATATCCAGCTCTGAATGGCCCAAATCTAGCCAAACACAATTGCATAACATGAATACAACAATAATAGACTTATCTAATCAATGAAATCAATATTTTAATAAAAATTCTGAAATTCGCCCTAAAAAGTCAACCCAGCCCCACGTCTCAGAATCGAGTAAAAATCACAAAATATGAACACCCATTCACTCACCAGTACAACCATATAAGAATTACTCAAATTCGACTACAAATCCCCTTTCAAAACGCGAAATCTTTATTGAAGAAGTTCTTCCAATTTTTCCTAATTTCAACCCCAAAAATCCGAAACTAAATGGAGAAAATAACTATAGATTAATGGAATACAACCAAAAACGAGTTAGGAATCATTACCCCAAAGCTTCCTCTGAAAATCCCTCAAACAATCGCCAAATTCCGAGCTATCAAGTCCCAAAATGAAGAATGAAACCAAACCCTCGAATTTCTCTTTTCTGCCCAGGAGTGACCGCACCTGCGACATAATTAGTCGCATCTGCGCGACCGCAGGTGCGCACGTCCAAACCGCACAGGCGCTTCCTCTCGCTTCTGCGCACCAAAATCCGCTTCAAGTCCAGCTCTTCTCGCACCTGCACCTCAATCTTCGCATGTGTGGGCATCGCAAATGCGGAATTTTCCTCGTACCTGCGACCCCTGGCACTCCTCCACTTTTCCGCTTCTGCACTTGCCTCTCCATACGTCGCTCCTGCACCTGCAGTCTCTTAACCGCACGTGCGAAAATACCAAAAGCCTGGAGACTTAGCAGTAACACAAATCAAACTTTTAATACGTTAAGCACCTGAAACTCACCCGAGGCCCTCGGGACCTCAACCAAACATACCAACCAATCCTAAAACACCATACGAACTTAGTTGAGCCCTCAAATCACATCAACTAACGTTGAAACTACGCATCGCACCATGAATCAAACTTATAAATTTTCAAATCTTTCAACTTCTAAAACCTATGCCGAAACCTATCAAATCAACCATGAATGACGTCAAATTTTGCAGGCAAGTCCCAAATAATATAACGGAGCTATTCCAACTCTTAGAATCGCATTCCAACCCCGATATCAAAAAGTTCACTTCCGGTCCAAATCTTTAAAAATTCGACTTCCGCCATTTCAAGCATAAATCAGCTACAGACCTCGGATTTATAGCCCGGACACTCTCCTAAGTCCAAAATCCTCCAACTGGGCTAATGGAACCGACGGAACTCCATTTCGGAGTCATCTTTACATAGTTCCGACTAGGGTCAAAATCCTAAGACTTAAGCTTTTGTTTTAGGGACTAAGTATCACAAATCACTCTGAAACATCCGGTAACCTAATCCAACCACGCACGCAAGTCAATACACATAATATGATGCTGCTCAGGGCCTTATGCTTCCGAACGGGACTTAAATTTTCAAAATGACCGGTCGGGTCGTTACATTTGTGAAATGTGAAAAGCCGTGTACGCAAAGTGACGAGTACGTACTCGTGCGTATATGTGCAAAATTCATTGAGTTAAAGTCTTGGGAAAATTGTGTAGTAATTTGGATAATTATTGGTATTTATTAAATCATTTATTTGCCATGCCTAAATCCTTGTTGTGGAATTATTTTTTATATGACAATTTGATGTGGCTGTTACTTGAAAATTTATGTAATTTCGTGAGTATTGTTGGTTTGATATTTCTTGGAATTTAATTTCAATATGAATTTTCCCATGCAAATAATTAATTAAGCAAGTTTAAAAAAAAGTGTTAATATAATTTTCTAAATTTGGATTTAATGAAGACTTTTCTTTATGTTGATTTGGTTGTATCTTTGGATTTTTGGTTGTGGCCATTGGGCAAATTGTGATATGAATTGATTTTTGTTATGTTGTCGTGATAATTTCCCGCGCAAATTATTGTGTTGAGTTAATTATTATTTTGAGGATATAAGGGTGGAATTTCACCATTGATATTATGTGGGTATAAGGGTGACATTTTACTGTTGTTGTGTTTGTTGGAATACTGTCTGGGCGGAGCGATAAGGGTGGTTATAGGAGCGATAATGGTGGCAATAGGAGCGATAAGGGTGGCTATTGATATTATCTGGGCGGAGCGATACGGGTGGCTACAGGAGTGATAAGTGCAACAATAGGAGCGATAAGGGTGGCTATTGTCAGGAACGATATGTGATGATGTGGAGTTGTGGTGTTGGTGATTTTCACATGGTGTTGTAATTTTCATGTGATGTTGTGATTTTCTTGTGTTTTATTTGTATACCTTGTGCAATTTGTCTTGTTGTTGGTAAATTGATAACAACCTGATTTATGTTAAAATTGAGAGCATGTGGCTATTGTCAGGCGGATTATAAAATAAAATGTGAGCACGAGGTGCTGTGATTAAATGAAAATGATATTTGGCACGTGAATTGTCCGTGCAGTTGTGATATGAAATGAGGGCACGCGGTGCCGGGAAATATGATGATTTAATTATGGGCACGAGGTACGTGAAAATATGAAAAATGGGCTGAACCCGTATTTATGAAAAATATAAAAATGGGTTGAGACCCGTATTTTTATGATTTTGAAATAAGGTATCACATGGTGACTTTTTAATTGAAAGAATTGTTTCTGAAAGATATTTATTTGAGGAAAATTATATTTGAATAGATTTATTCGAAAGAATTATATTTGAAAGATTATTATTTGAGAAAATTATATTTGAAAGAGAGTTATTTGAAAGAATTATATGTGAAAGACATTTATTTAAGGACTTGATTTAATTGGGTGTATTCGTATTTATTAATTGTTGAACGATATTAATGGTATTATTGTTATCTGTTGTGCATATCACTGGTTGTTTTTATTACCCTTATTGTTATTTGTTTCCTATTATTTTGTATATTATATTGCACATATTATTAGACTAGTGAGTGTCTTGATTGTACCTCGTCTCTACTCCATTGAGGTTAGTCTTGATACTTACTGGATATCGACCGTGGTGTACGCATACTACACTTCTGCACATTTTTGTGCAGAACCAGGCATTGGAGATATCGGACTTGAGCAGAGTTAAAGCGGGATCGTAAGGATTTAAGGTAGAGCTGATTGGTCATCGTAGTCCCTTGGAGTCTTTTTATTTTATTGTACTATTAATTTGTAATCAAACAATATTGTATATTCGGTCCTCATGATCATTCCATGTATTCAGTTAGAGTTCATGGCTCAGTACTACCAGTCTTGGGGAGGTTGTTATATTGTAATTATTTCCGCTGCTAGTTTATATTTAAAAAATGGCATCACGACGCCTGTGGTGGAATTTTGGATCGTGATACCGTGTAGGCGAGGATAAGGGACATACATTATATTGTGATATCTTTTTGTTGTGTATACATTCATGTCTTTCTCTTGAGCTGTTATTGTGCACTTATGTTTTCTGTGTGACTTGTAGTCGTGGTCGCTTCATGTGTGCCTCCTACTTTATTTCTTTTATTGTTATTGGCATTTCCCCCACCTAGTTGGTACTGCTATATGTAAGCACGGTGAGAAAGAGATAAATGCACGAAGAGTGTTGTCGTACCAATTGATTTGATCTACATATATACATTGGGTGAGAATGAGACAAGTGCACGAAGGCATTGTCGTGCCATTTGATGTGATATATTGAATATATTTCTTACACCAGGAAAGTTAAATGAGGTGTCACATGGTGACTTTTACTTGAAAGAATTATATTCGAAATATATTTATTTGAAGGAATTATAATTGAAAGAGATTTATTTGAAAGCATTATATTTGAAAGATATTTATTTGAAGGAATTATATTTGAAAGAGATTTATATGAAAGAATTATATTTGAAGATATTTATTTGAAGGAATTATATTTGAAAGAGATTTATTTGAAAGAATTATATTTGAAAGATATTTATTTGAAGGGAGTATATTCGAAATATATTTATTAGGATTTATTATATCCTGAAGATTATTATTTGAAAAGCACATAGGCGAAAGATTTATATTTGAAGGACTTGATTAATTGGTTCTACTTCTACTCATTATTTGTTGAGCAATATTAATGGTGTTCTTGTTGCCCTGCTGTGTATATTACTGGTTGATTAGTGTTGCCATCATTGTTGTTTGTTTTCTATTATTTTTGTATATTGTATTGCACAGGTTATTAGACTAGTGAGTATCTTGACTTTATCTCGTCACTACTCCACTAAGGTTAGTCTTGATACTTACTGGGTACCGACTGTGGTGTACTCATACTATACTTCCGCACATTTTTGTGCAAAGCCAGGTATTGGAGATATCGGACTCGAACAAAGTTAGAGTGTGATCGCAAGGATTCAAGGTAGAGCTGCTTGGTCGTCGCAGTCCCTTGGTGTCTTTCCATTTTATTGTACTGTTAATTTCTTAATCGAATAGTACTGTATATTCGACCCTCGAGATAATTTCATGTATATAGTTAGAGTTCGTGACTCAGTATTACCAGTCTTGGGAAGTTGTATTAAATTATATATTTTTTAAAAATGGCTTGAATTGTGATTATAATCGGCTTACGTTGTCTTAGAGACTAAGTGCCATCATGATGCATGTGGTGGGATTTTGGGCTGTGACAACTAACTTGCTTCCTCAACTTTGGAAATTCACCTTTGTACGTTATGGTTCTAATTAAAATATACACTGCACATCAATATAATAAGTTAGAATTATTTGGTTCATGACCAAGAACCAATTGTGAGGGGAGAATGTAATACACTTTCGTATATAACATATATCAAATTGATATAAATAACTTTATTCTCATAAGTAATAGTTTAGCTATTAGGTGGAGGCACTTAATAAATTATTGTGCTACATTGACTGTGATGTAAACTAACTTATCAAGATGGACTGTCTTGAATAGAAAATTTGGAAATTATACTCTAAATTAAACTATTGATCAAGTTATCTCGCAAACACCATTTTGCGGGTTATAATAATCGCACATGTAACCATCATATAGATGCATTTTATGTGATATACATGAAAACTAAATGGGCCCATATTTACATTTGATATTTCTAGCATTCATGGGATTTAATCCCAATTTTAGTTGGTCTATTAATTAATGAGAACAAACAACATAAGAGATTCGTACAGAACTTTCCAGTTCTTTAATATTTAACCATGTGAATTCTCTTTTATTTTTGCACATCATAATTAAATTAACATGGCTAAACCAATTATGCTAATTGGATAAATTGTCAATATTGATAAACTTTAGGTTTACACCATGACGTGTGCAATTATGAATAAACTCCAAGTTTATTATGATATGAGTTTTTATATCAATAAACTTCTACTTCATTGTAGCATTCTTTTGTTTGTGTAATACAAACTAGAGAATAAAGCGAGTAGCTTTTCACATACATATTACCCCGCTACAAGTTATAGTAATAGAAGCTATTAAACCTTTCCTTTATTTTTATAGTCTCAATATAGCCAACCGCTTTCGCGAATACTTTAGAAACTCAATTAGTTTTTTTGAGAGTTACTATGACATAATACCTTATTGATTATCAATTTTATTTCTCCAAAATAGTTCAATTGGCTCTTCTAGAGCTCTCAATTGATTTTGTACTACCACATATTCATCAACATCTATGTGGTGAATATCTCTTTCAAGGAGAAAGTTATACCATTATGGTCATGGTCATGGTCAAAATTATTACAGGCAAGATATGTTGTTCTATTACTCTTGACGTGTAATAATCACATTGCCATAATATTTTGTCATAATCACAATAGGTACGTGATCAATGACCATTCATGCCATAATAATAAAATTATTTTCTTATTTCATCTCAAACCTCTTTCTAGATATTAATGTGGTATATCTACTATCACTAGCATGTTCATATTCTTTGAAGAATGAATATGTATTCATAAATCAGATGTTGTCACATTCACATCATGAATGGACCATAATCAACTATATGTGCTTTACAAAATCTCATGTCAAATCAATGGCAAACATTATTTTCACAGAATGAAAGATTATTTTGAGAATTCTTATTATTCTAATTACCACAATAATGATGATTATAATTTCGTCTATTGCCACATCCACATCCATTGATACCTTTATGGTAATAATTTCGTATTCTTTCAGACTTATTACATATTACTACCACATTCTCCTAAGGGAACGAGAATGAAGAAAATTCAATGGGACGAGTTTCTACTTCTTGAGCTCATAATCACATATGAATTTGATCATGGTAAGACATAGAAATTTTTATCACTTCGGGTGGTTATAATTTCTCACAAACTCTATTAGAGTTATAATCAAAATTTATTGTCTTTGCTTGTACTTAAAATCAAATTATAAAATTTCAAGAATTTAAAAGAGAAAATAAAGGTAAAATACTTACCTTAAATCCAGAATTTATTTGTGAAGGAATCATGGAATAATTGGCAATCATTATGCTTAATAGTATGTACAAGTTGAGCACCATGCATGTATCCCAAAGCCTTTACTCAATTGGTTGGAGTCTCGTGTTGATAACGTGTTATAAAACAATAAAAGAAGAAGAAGAAGAAGAAGAAGAAGAAGAAGAAGAGTATTGTAGAGAGCGAATTCTTATTGATTTGGAATGATTTACAATGGAATAAAACCCCTCTATTTATAGGGGAAACATGACTTAGCCACCAAGTAACAAACTCTAAATCTCTCTAAAATATAGACATTCACCTTAAATACAATTCTATTTATGACATAATGTATTTTATTGGTTTGTTCTATTTTCTACCTACTTCAGTCCCATATTGCCAAATGACAAAATAAGAATATGATCTTCTTTATCATTTTTGTATATACACTGATATTTTTACCTAGGCACCTATTATCAGTTACTAATTAATGTTATCATGAAGATTTATTTGTGACTATGTATAAGTTCAATTAAATTACATAAATACTAAATTTTTGGTGCATAAAATTGAAATTCGGAGTAGTAATGTACAAATTCGGAGATAAAAAAATGATGTGAGTGTATATATTGAAATAAAGATAATCTTTGGAAATGGAAAAAATGTCGCTCAAAATAAAATATTATTTGGTACAATTGTGGGATAGATAAGCATATCCCATGGCTCGGGTTATCCCATGAGATAACTATCTCACTTTCTAATACCATTATTTTGGTATTAAATTTATAGCAGTATTAGCTAATACTGATAATTAAATATGGAATAAATAAAATACTCAATTCTATTCCGAGATTATTATTCTTATCCCGATAACCAAACGACCCCTAACTATATTGTTTGCCCAAATTTGAAAGAAAAAAATTATCACAGACAAGTAATACATTATGTGGAGATATTTGTACCTATAGTTCTGGCCAGGCATTTTGGAGTATCTAATATTATACTCCAAGTAGCCGGAGCGGATGTAGAGTATGGTCGTCGGGTTCATCTGAACCAATACTTTCGCCGCAAAATATAAATTTATGTATAAAAATTCATTAAAATTGCAACAAATGATAGGTCTGAACCCATAACTTAAAAATGCAATGTGTTCAATGCTAAAAATCTTAAAAGTTAAACCCACAGAATCTAGATCATGGATCCGCCTCTGCATGTAGTATAGTTTAATTGGATGACGAGTTTAACAAAGAAATAAAGATTTTTCAAAATTCATGATATTCAACATATCATGAGATTTTTATGGCTATAAAAACATGATATTAAATTCAAATGTAAAAAAAAATATCATTCTTTTTAAAGAGATCTAATGAGAAAATAATGAACGTAAGAAAATATGTTCTTTGGTTATTTGAAATATGTTTTAAATGGAGTAAAAGATTGAAATAAGAAAAATGTGACAAATGCAGTAATACTTCAATGTCTTTAATTATAGCCTGTTTGGTAAAACTTCTAAAATTTGCTTATTTTGAGAAGTATTTTTTCAAAAGTGTTTTTTTAAAAAGTACTTTTGGTGAGAATCGATTTGTGTTTGGCTATTTTAATTTGAAAAATACTTTTGAACAGTAATTAGTGTTTGGCCAAACTTTTGAAAACTACTTCTAAGTGTATTTTTCTCAAAAGTGTTTCTCAAAAAAGTGTTTATGTAGAGAAACTATATTTTTCTGCTTCTCAAAAATTGCTTTTGGTTCTCCTCAAAAACATTTATTTTCCTTCTAAAAGCTTGGCCAAACACCTCAATTTTTGACCAAAAATATTTTTGGCAAAAAAACACTTTTTGGCACAAAAAAAAAAAATTGGCCAAATAGGCTACTATTAGTTTGTTGAATTCCCTACCTACTTCAGTCACATATTGTCAAACGGCAAACTAAGGAGTAATGAGGCCAACAGGAAACTGTTCACTGGTCCTTATAGCAGTAATTGTCGGAGCAAAGCGGAAAAGCTATATCTCCGAGGAGTGTAATGAGATGGTCGAAACCTATTACCTTTAATTAAAAAATTTCCGTTTGAGTAAAAACAAATTCTTAATAAAGAGCACTTGGACCTACCTAATGCGTATTTGAATTAATTAGGTTTTAAATATCGGATGATTTTTAAAAAAATAATTAACATCAGGTGACAACATATAATATGAATTGGTAAATTTTTTGCCTTAGATTACGTTTGGCAAAAACATCCCAAAATAAATTGCATTGTGTAACCAAATTCTAGAAAGCCCTACTTCCCTATTTATTTTCTCTCATGACTCAACTTGCATGTTCCCTAAAAATAGCACCAAATCCTATCCTCATTCGCCTACTGCAATTTCAAAAACACTCTCTGCCTCGTCACTTTTTAAATTTGTTATGAAACTTGAGATTCTTTATTGAGAAGACAAATCAGATTGCAAACAAATAAAATGCAGAAATATATTTTTTTTCTTGTTATTAAAAGATGCAGATATGTACTTACACGTATATGCACATGTATCATATATTTTGGGTTAGTGCATTTTGATTGGTGGATTCATCCTTTTTTTTTTTTATTTTTTTTTCTTGATTGAAAAATAGTTATAATTCTCATATTGTATATTAATGTATTTCTAGCATCTATATTTGTGCATATCAATAAAACATTATGTATTATACACTGAGATATACAAAAAAGAAAAATAAAGTTTTGATATATAAAAAAAATTGGATTTTTGATATATATATTGATATACACAAAAAAGAAAAATAAAGTTATAATATACATTTTGGTATACACATTATTTGATGTGTTATACATTGCGATGTACAAATAATATAATTATTTTTTGTTATACACTTGGATATGCATTGAATAGAGACAACAATAAAATTTTAAACGACTATATTTATAATCTCTTATTTTAGATATACAAAGAAGAAAAATAAAAGCAAAAATATCGATGATACGTCTCTTCTTTCATGCTCTCAGCGCACGTTAGCTAACGTACGCTGGTGCATCTACCATGGGAAAGGGGCGAGGTAGAGGACGGGGAAGGCCGAAAAAAATATCGATTCTTACATTTGGAAGTTCAGTAAGCAACAGTGCAAAGGCTGGGAAGGTAATTCAAGCACAAACACAAAAATTGAGGATACTAGAGCAACAATGGATAGTGATGACTGGAAATGATGAAGCAACTTCTTCGGTTAACTCTGAGGTAAGCAGGAAATTGACCCTTAGTGCGCCATTACGAATTGAGCAACCTAGTAAAATTGCCACTCCTAGGGTTGAGGAGAAAATCAATGAAGAAGTAGGTATACCTAACCCTAATGATATGCAAAAGAAAGGGGAATTGAGCAAAGAGCACAACGCAGAAAAAATTGACCCCCTTGTAGCCCTTAATGTGATTGAAAATCTGACGGAGAACCCTAAAGAGATTAATCCTACAAAGCGAAGGGCTGAACCACAAGCATGGGCCAAATTGTTTCAGCAGAACCGTGTAGCCACTCATGGAATGACACCCATATATATTCCACCTTAGATTGTGGATGGCCAAACTGTGGTAAAACTAGATTTCCAAGATATGGAAGAGCCAGGGGAGAAATGGAATGTTGCGTTAATAGCCTACATCATTAGAGATAACCCTGGGTATACTGCTATGAGGCATTATATTGCTTAACATTGGCTTGATGTTGCTGAACCAGACCTATTCCTCCATGATGAAGGGTACTATGTGATTAAGTTTCAGACAGTAACAGGCATGCACAAAGTATTTTATGTTGGTCCTCACACTATCAGAAATACGCCAATAATTCTCAAACCATGGACACCAGAATTTGATTTAACCAAAGAATTCATTACTGACATACCTCTATGTATGATCTTTCCTAAACTGCCCATGAGTTGCTGGGGTAGTGAAGCACTAAGCAAAATTGTCGGTGCAATTGGGAAGCCTCTATTTGTAGATGAATGCACCACCAAGCAAACAAGAATCTCCTATGCAAGGATGGTGATTGAAGTCAATGTGACAAGAACCTTGCCTACAGAGATTACTGTTTTGGATCCTAGGGGCAAGAAATTTCAGCAAAAATTGGTATATGAATGGAAACCAAGCTATTCTGATAAGTGCCAGACCATTGGTCATGTATGTCACAATCAACAAGGCCTGAGAGAGCAGCGGGGAGAGCAGCCAAAGAGAAGAAGAGAAACAAAAAAACTACATATGAATGGATAACTAAGGGATCTGTGATACCTGAAGCTGGGAACAAAGAAGGTGTGATGAATGAAGGTGGCAACAGAATAAATCTAAATCAAACTGTTACAGTACAAGAGAAAATCCAACCTTGCCTACCAGTGGAGATTCATGAGCATACTCAGAACCAAATTGAAATGGATGCAGAGAACATAGTAACAAGTAAAATGGACAAAGAAAAAAAGCAAGTTAGTCCAGATTTAAGCCTAGAGAATTTTCCTATGTTAACACCTATTACTAGCAGGAGTGGCTGCAAAACTGTAGCAGCTGGTACCAGTGGAAGTTCTTCCATACCTCATGATAGAGGTGGGGGAACTAAATCCAATCAACGACATGGTTACTATGAAATATCAGGGGTATCAATAAGTGGTACAAGAGGAAAGAACTCAAAAATTATCTGAAGATCAAAAACATAAAGCTTGCAGGTATCATTGAAACAAGAGTTAAAGAGCATAAAGTAAAGAAAGTAAGCTGCCACATTGCACCTGGCTGGGAGATACTTAATAACTATAATGATGCAGTAAATGGAAGAATATAGGTGATATGGGATCCAGATTACTACTCAGTCACTTTACTTAAAGCAGAAGCACAAGTTATACATTGCTCTGTTAAAGATATTATGAAGGATCAATCGTGTATATTGTCAGTAATCTATGGCTTTAACACTATAGAGAGAAGGAAGCAATTATGAGAAAGTTTAATAGAGAGAGGGCAAAATAAATCCACAACATGATTAATTGGAGGAGATTTTAACTCTGTACTACAACTATAAGATAGGATACATGGGAATCCAATCAGTATGGCTGAAATCCAAGACTTAAATAAATGTGTCCAAGACTTAAGGCTTAGTGAATTGGCATGGGAAGGTGAATATTATACATGGTCTAATAAGCAAGATGGGAGTAACAGAATATGAAGCAGAATTGACAGGATGTTTGGCAATTATGAGTGGATGATGCAATGGGGGCATGTAGCTACTATATGTGAGGTGCCTTTTATTTCTGACCATGCTCATATGAGCCTAAGTCTAATTGTTAACCAAAGAAACAAGAAAACACATTTTTAATTCTTCAATGTGTGGGCAAAACATGAGAGCTTCCTAAGTAGTGTTAAGCAAATATGGCAGGAGAGAATTCACAGTAAGAACATGCAGAATATTTGGTAAAAGCTGAAAACTCTTTGGCCAGTGCTTAGAAAGCTAAATGTTGAAGAGTTCAAATTCATAAGACATAAGATTGAGAAAGCCATAATCAATCTTGACAGGGTTCAAAGGAGCATAACTACTAATTGCTCTGATAAACTACTGTTATACGAGAAAAACTAATACAAAACCTGGAGAAGTGGGACTTGATAGAAGAGGGAGCCTTGAAACAAGATGGATAAAGCTAGGAGATTCTAATACAAAATACTTTACAGTTGTTATGAAAGAAAGGAGTCAGAGAAAGCAAATCCTAGAGCTTACTTCTATTACTGGAAACATGCTAAATAACTTTGAAAACATCAAAATGGAGATTGTGGCTTTCTACAGGTCACTGATGGGGTCTGTTGCACATACACTTCCTGCTATAGATAAATTAGTGATGCAAAAAGGACCAAAGCTTACTCAGCAGCAAAAAATTTCACTATGTAAATATGTGACTGGAGAAGAGATCTATGAAGGGTTATGCTCCATTGGAGAAGATAAGGCACCTGGTGTTGATAGGTACAATGCATGTTTCTACAAGAAGGCTTGGACAATTATCAAGGATGAGGTTACTAAAGCTATCCTGGAGTTTTTTTACTACTGGAAAACTATACAGAGTTATCAATTGCACTGCTATTACTTTGGTTCCTAAGACTAGCATGCCAAAAACTATTAAAGAATTCCGGCTAATTGCATGTTGCACTGTGCTATACAAACTAATTTTCAAGATCCTTGCATCAAGAATGCAAGGAATAATCAACACAATTATCAATAAAGCTCGGGCAGGATTTATACCTGGGAGAAGGATTGCCGATAATATAATTCTAGCATAAGAGTTGGTGAAGGCCTATTCTAGAAAGAACATCTCTCCTCGATGTATGATAAAGATTGACTTGCAAAAAGCTTATGACTCTGTGGAATGGCCATATCTAAAGCAAGTTATGAAAGAATTGGGATTTCCTCAGTTATTCATCTCTTGGGTAATGGAGTGCATACAAACAACCAACTACTCCATCATTGTAAATGGAGAGCCAACAGGACCCTTCAATGCTACCAAGGGACTAAGGCAAGGTGACCCAATGTCACCCTTCTTATTTGATATAGTAATGGAATATCTGAGTAGGAATCTGGCTAGTCTCAAGATGGATAAAGAGTTCAAATACCACCATCGATGTGCCAAACTAGGGATTACAGACCTAAGTTTTGCTGATGATTTCCTACTATTTGCTATAGGGGATCTGAAATCAATACAGGCAATTCAACAGAAGTTCTACCAGTTCACTCAAGCTTCTGGGCTACAAGCAAACCTCAATAAGAGTGAACCCTACTTTGGAGGGGTTACCTCAGATCATAGACAACAAATATTGCAGAATTTGGGCCTCTCTACTGGGGAATTACCTTTCAAATACCTTGGCGTACCACTGTCTACCAAGAAGCTAAGTGTTCTTCAGTGGCAACCTCTCATTGAAAAACTGACTGCCAGAATTACTTCTTGGACTGCTAAGACTTTGTCTTATGCTGGGAGGACTCAATTAGCTTAGAGTGTTTTGTTTGGTATACAAGCTTTCTTGGCACAATTATTTGTAATACCAACAAAAGTGATCAAGCTTATTGAGGGATTGTGCAGGTCCTACATATGGTCGGGGGTCAATAAAATTACAAAGAAGGCATTGGTTACGTGGGACAAAGTCTGCTTACCCAAAGCTGGGGTGGCCTTAACCTCACCAACCTGAAGATTTGGAACAAAGCAGCAATAACAAAGACTTGTTGGGACTTAGCACACAAATAGGACAAATTATAGATTCGATGGATTCACACACATTACATCAAAGGGCAGCAGATCACTAATATGCCAATACCACAACAAGCTTGCTGGATGGTGAGGAAAGTGATAGAGGCTAAAGAGATACTGGAAAACAGACACTTTGAACAATCACACAAAAGAAGCTTGATCACAAGATTGCTGACTTGTGATAGACTAAGCAAATGGGAGATTATTGTAGTTACTCAATGTGTGCTTTGCAGAATGCAAGAGGAAACGAGAGATCATCTGTTTATGCAGTGTGAATACACAAAGCATAGCTGGAACAAGCTATGTCAATGGATACAAACAGAATACTTGGAAGCTCTGGATTGGCAACAGTTCACACAATGGGCAATTCAATGTGCTAGAGGAAAATCCCAACGGGCACAGATGTTCAAAGTTGTGTATGCAGAAGCAGTTCATCAAATATGAATTGAAAGGAACATACGAATCTTTGAACAAAAAAATCGAGTGTGGGAGCAGATTGCGAAGAAAGTAGCCTGTGTTTGTAGTGCTCGAATAACTCCTAGGAACAAGTCTTTTTTGCATAGTTTGTGTTTCTAGGGAGTAGAGTATGACCTTTGTTCTGAGATTTGATAGCAAGCTGTGTTAGCTTTGCTATGGTTTTGTAATTCATTCTTGGTGATTAATAAAATAAGCTAGTTACCAATATATATATATATATATATATATACATAAAGATGTAAAATAAAATTGTGATATACATCTTAATATACACGTTATTGTTGTGATGTATATTTATTGACTACCTGATGTCAATATTTATAATTAGGACTTTTTACTGTTAATTATATGGATACATTGTCACCCCTTGCCAAAATCCTTTTAAAAGGGCATAAAAGCAGTGCACGGATGGTAGAGAAGTTAGTAGGCAGGCACCAAATTATAAGACGCATCTGATTTTCTCAACTATCATTCTATCAACATTTAATGTGCATGTCTATAACAATGCCTTCACTATCTCAATAAATAAATATTTCAATCCTCAACCTGCATAAAACAGGTGGATATAACGTACCCCTACTTCCAAATTCAATCGTCAGCAGAATATGTCACGTTCCCTAGGATATTTTACCAAAATGGTCAAAATTGGCTTGAAAGAGTTTCAAGAATATAAAAATATATAGAGGCTCAAAAAGAATCGATTTTCTAAATATTTAAATCAAACCAAATCAAAGATAATATACAAATTTATCAGTTTCGATTTTATTGGTTTTAATTTGCGATTTGGTCGATTTGGAGGTTTGTCGGTTTATATAATATACCGTTTTAAACACTAAATTAGTCAGAAAGAGTTTTGTGAGCCAAAAGCTTACGATCTTATATGTCGCGTAGAACAAATAAGAAGATTAGATTAACGAAAACGTTAATTGAAGCTGAAAGATATAAAGAAGGAAATGGAAGAGAGAAAAAGAAGTATAAACAAGTTGGAACAAACAAAAATATAAAATCACCATGTTTATTATTGATAGAAAAGAAAAACGAACTACTTTAGAGGCAACAATTAAGATAAGATAAAATAGAAAAGAATAAAAGAACGAGAAAAGAGGTCAACCTCAAGGGTACGAGAAAAGATAAGATAAGCACTTGAATCATGCATTTGGTGATCAACCTCAAGGGTACATATAGAATTTTAAATTATGTATATATATTGTGCCGGTTTTTTTCATTTTATTTGTTTTAATTCAACCAAACCGGCCAAATATTTATGATCCTTTTAAATTTAACACCAAACCAAAAGAAAGATAAGTTTATCAAATCCTTTTGGTTGGGTTTTCAGTTTGGTGTTTTTCCATTTTTTAAAACACCCCTAAATCAATATGGTCGATGCACTTTCCATATTATTTCAGTTTTGTGTGATTTTACTCCTCACGGGAGCATGCATGTAAAAGTCTGGTTAATCTTAAAAAAGAATTATTTGTTCCCTCACTTTTAAGATTTAGGACTAAGGGTGTGTTTGGTAGATTTCTAATTTTTTTATATTTGGTTGGCTTAAATATTTTGAAAAATATTTTCCTTATGAACTTATTTTTCCCCAATTGTAGAAAAATATTTTCCTTATCAAGAGAAGTGAAAACATTTTCCAAAACTACTTCTACCTACCCCACCCTCACTCACCCACCCCACACCCTTATATTCACCCACCTAACCCCATCACATGCCTACCGACCCCACCCCTCTCTCCAAAAAGGTATTTTGTTTTTCAAATTTCAGTTTTTTTTCCGTCACCACCAACCTTACAACCCCCGCGCAAAAAAAAATCAAATTTCTGTTTTTTAATTTTTCTGCACCCCATCCCACTGCCCCCACACGGCTAAATAACTTTGTTTTTAACTTTTTTTTTTGTAATTTTCAAATTTCTGTTTTTTTTACGCACCACCCACCCCCACCCCGCACAATTTTTTTTATTTTTATTTTTTACTTTTTTTTTTGTAATTACAAATTTCTGGTTTTTCGGTTTTCTGCACTCCCTCTCCCCCCCTCCCCCCTCCCCGGGAAAAAAAATATATTTTTAATTTTAGTTTTTTCATCTTTCGGTTTACAGGTTCGAAATTTTACAAGTTCCAAAGTTATGAGTTCGGAGGTTTATGTATTTGGAAGTTTACAGGTTTAGAAATTATAAAGTTTATGGGTTCGAATTTTTGCGGTTTCGAAAGTTTAGCGGTTCAGAAGTTTATGAAATTTGTGGGTTCGAAAGGTTGTTGGTTCGAAAGTTTATGATTTCATGTTTATTGTATCTAAATTATTTATGAATACTCTTGAGAAGTTATTTTCCTTAATTTGCGTATCAAACACCGGAAAATGAATAAAATTACTACTTATTTTTGTTTTCCAAGAAAACATTTTTCGTTATACCAAACACACCCTAAAAGTGTCCACTTTTTATATACATTAAGAAATATTTCTCTTCAAGTGGTATATATCATGGATTAAAATAGCCCAACTTCTATAAATTAAAGACCATTTTGATCATTTTCTGTAAAACGTACCTTGGGTCATGCGTTTATGAATGACGAATCGAATGAAAATTGAATGGGTAAAGGAATACAATGTTGTGTGATGTACCTAACAACTAATCTTTGTGGCAGGGTAAGGAAACTTTGCTAGCCCGAAGTTAATATTCCCTCCGTCCCATATTACTCGTCCACTTTCCCTTTTACACGCCCCTTAGTGGTCCTAGATTTTTTTACAGTTATGATATACTGTGTCAATTTGGTAAAGTGACTAGCAATATTAGGCAGCCAAGAGAGGCATTGGGCGATTATAAATAGTTGCAACCTACAAAAGTTAGCTTTCTTTTAACATACACCATTCTCTCTCTCTTTCAAATATCAGATACACAGTAAACTTTTTTATTTAGCAACACAACGTGGAGAGGATGGCTCTTTGCTAGTGACTTCATGTTTACTGTATTGCTGGTTGTTTAAAACTTGAGGGATAGCTAACAAAGTCATTGCTGTAGCTATTAGAGCCATCCCCTACATGTTGTGTTACGAAACAAAATGTTTAATATGTATATGATATTTGAAAGAGAGCAGGAGAACGGACAGTGTATGCTAAAAGAAAGCTAACTTATTGATTCCTCTCTTTGTAGGTGGCAAAGTAATTATAATCGCCCATTGCCTATCTTGGCTGGGCTTGGGAGATTAGTGGGAATGCTGATAGTATGTGGACTAGGAGAGGTAACTCTATTAGGCAAATAGTTAGAGAGGTGTAGGGGTCTGTGATGACCCAAAAGGTCACCTTATGTTTTAGAACTCGAATATGTGCTCTTAAGCCTTAAAAATCTCATTTTTACCCTTCTCGATTTGCGTGCTCAGTCCGGGCAGGTTTCCGGAAAGCTTTTATGTTGAAAACTAATGAAAATAAGAATTTTTGCCTTAAAAGTTGATTTTAGTTGATTTCGGTCAATATTTTTGGTAAACGAGCCCGGATCCATATTTTGATGGTCCCGGTGGATCCGTGTCGAATTATGGGACCTGGACGTATGCCCGGAATCGAATTCAGAGGTCTCTAACTCAAGTTATGAATTTTAGATGAAAATTAAAAGTTTGAAAATTATTTATTTTTAACAATTGATTGATATTTGGCATTGTAAGTATCGGGTCTGTATTTTGGTTCCAGAGCCCGGTATAGGTTTATTATGATATTTAAGACCTGTCTGTTAAATTTGGTCAGAAACGGAGTTGATTTGATGTGATTCGGACGTCCAGTTGAGAAAATAAATTTTTTAAAGTGTTCTTGAGAATTTCATTTGATTTGGTACTAAATTCGTAGTTCTATGTGTTATTTTGGCTATTTGATCGCGCGAGCAAGTTCGTATGATATTTTTAGACTTGTGTGCATGTTTGGTTTGGAGCCCCGAGTGCTCGGGTGAGTTTCGGATAGGTCAAGGGATGTTTTGGACTTTGAAAATTTGGTATTTTGTTGCAGCAGGTGTTCTGGCATGTCCTTCTTCGCGTTCGTGAAGGTCCTCCCGCAAACGGGAAGAGTAAACTGATGAGGCAGGGATGGGGGTGTTACCCTTCGCGAACGCGACAAGCCTATCGTGAACGTGTAGTGTTAGGCATTGGGGAGGGGGAGTCAGTCGTTCCTTCATCACGAACGCGAGCAGTGCCTCACGAACGCAAAGGCTAGGGGGAGTAACCATCGCGAACGCAAGCTGGGTCTCGCGAACGCAAAGGCTTTGCAGCCAGTACCCTTCGCGAACGCGACAGTGCTCTCGCGAACGCGATGAACACTATCGCCCAGCACTTAACAGAATCCAAAAACAGGATTTTAGCCAAAAATTTATTTTCTCAAAAACCTAAACCTCAAGGGACGATTTTCCAAAGACCAATTCTTCCCCAAATCATAGGTAAGTGATTTTAAACCATTTTCTTTCAATTACGCATTACATTTTATAAATTATCAACCTAAAATCTAGAGTTTTCATGGTAGAATTAGGGGTTAGGGTAGAAACTAGGGATTTCGGGAATTTGAGGTCGGATTCCAAAACTAATTACATATTCGGGCTCGGGAGTGAATGGGTAAAAGGATTTTGGTCCGAACATCGAGTTTTGACCAAGCGGGCCCGGGGTTGATTTTTTAATTTTTTGGAGAAAAAAATTGGGAATTTAATTTATGCAATATAATTTATTTCTTAAGTAATATTTGATATTACTTAGTCATTTTTGAATAGATAAGAGTGGTTTGGAGGTGAATTCCAAAGGAAAAGCTGTGATTGAGAATTAAGTGGCCTTCGGAACGAGGGAAGTGTTGTGTCTAACCCTGACTTAAGGGAATTAGGAACCTTAGATTACTTGCTAAGTGAAATTCATGTGAGCGGTGTACATGTGAGGTGACGAGTACTTATGCGTCGCCAATTTACCTATTTTTTCATGTTTCTAAGTTTTTCTTATAATGTCTCATTCTTATGCCTAATTGCTATGTGTTAAACTAGTGTTGTTCAATTTATCGTTCTTATCATGTTTACGGATTTTCTGGTGATAATTGAGTTTTTATTTCAAAGTTGAGATTGATGTTATGGAACCAAATATTGAAGTAAGGTTTGTACTTGTTATTCTATCTCCCTGTTGATATTTATGCATTGTATTATGGTAAGGGAGAGTGTTAATGCACGAAGGGTGATGCCGTGCCATATTGTGAGTGTTAATACACGAAGGGTGATGTTGTGCCATATTGTGAGTGCTAATGCACGAAAGGTGATGTCGTGCCATATTGTGAGTGTTAATGCACGAAGGGTGATATTGTGCCATGATATGAGAATTAATGCATGAAGGGTGATGCCGTGCCGTTTCTATTTATTTTATGGTGAGATTGAGAGTAAAAGCACGAAGGGTAATACCGTGCATTTTTCCTTACTGTATTCACTATTCCTGTTGATTCATGGTATATTGATTGCTCCGGTGATCATTCTGTTGTAGTTCTTTATCTTGTATTCCCTTCAGTATGTTCCCCTCCTGACATTTTCGGTTTAGTTCTTCATTTATGTTATTTGTATATATACACTGTTAAATTGTACAGGTTGATTTGTAGGTGCCTTGCCTTAGCCTCGTTACTACTTCGTCGAGGTTAGGCTTGACACTTACTAGTACATGGGGTCGGTTATACTAATACTGCACTCTGCACTTTCTGCGTAGATTTTGATATTGGCTCAGGTTGATCGAGATTTTGCTATCGGTCCACTGTCCGGAGACTCAAGGAGATCTGTCGGCGTTCACAAACCTTGAAGTCCCCGTCTACTTTTTATGTCACTGTTATTTTCTTTCATTCAGATAGTTGTATTTCTTCCAGACTATTACTTGTAGTAAATTCTAGAATGCTCGTGAATTGTGACTCCAAATCCGGGTGGTAGTAATTAATACATCTTTATAACATTTCGCACCTCTTATATTTCATCTTAGTTAATTATTGTTATTTACTGCATGGAAATAAGGAATTGGTTTAACGATTTTCTAACGTTGGCTTGCCTAACAAGTGAAATGTTAGGCGTCATCACAGTCCCGTCAGTGGGAAATTTTGGGTCGTGATAGAGTCTTGAAGAGTAACTTTGATGGTGGAATGGAGAGGTCCAAAGGAAAGTAGAGGCCAAAAAGGCTGCTTCATGAAATTAGCGGAGAGCAAAAACGAGGAGGATAAGAGGACGAATAGGGAGAGGTATAAGACCGCAAAAAAAAAGACAAGGATAGCTATTACGGAGGCTAAAACAACAGCATTTGAACACTTGTATGAAGAACTAAAGTGGAAAGGTGGGGAAAAGAAGTTGTATAGGCTTGCCAAGGCAAGGGAGAGGAAGGCTCGCGGCATAAACCAAGTGAGGTGCACTAAAGACGAGGATGACAAAGTATTGGTAGAAGAGGCACACATTAAATGAAGATGGACAACATACTTCTATAAACTCTTAAATGTAGAGGGGGACATGAATATTATGTTGGGTGAATTAGAGCATTTCGAGAGCCATCGAGATTTTAGGATTGTAGGTGCATAGAGCTTAAGTAAGCTAAGGGGGCAATTGGAAGATGAGAGGGGGAAGAGTGTCCGGGCCAAATGAGATTCTTATGAAATTTTAGAAGAGCGCAGGGCAAATGGGTATAGAGTGGCTAACTGGATTGTTTAACGTTATTTTTTGGACGACTAAAATGCCTGAATAGTAGAGATGGAGTTTGGGATCCCGTTGTACAAGAATAAGGGTTATATTAAATATTGTAATAACTATCGGGGTATCAAACCACTAATTGCCTCACTATAAAAGTTTGGGAGAGGGTGGCAGAGATGTGTCTATTTCCAAGAAGGATTCATGTCGGGACGTTCAACTACGAAAGCCATTCATCTTTTAAGGAGATTGTTAGATCAGTATATGGATAAGAAAAAAGAGTTACATATGGTGTTCATTGACCTAAAAAAAAGCATACGAGAAAGTCTCAAGGGATGTTTTATGGAGATGCTTGGAGTCTAGAGGTATACCTGGGGCAAACATTAAGCAATTAAGGACATGCATGATGGAGCCAAGACCCGAGTGAGAGTAATGAGAGGAGACTCATAACACTTTTTAGTCTAGATGGGGTTACATCAGGTATCAACTCTTAGCCCATTTTTATTAACCTTGGTGATGAATGAATTAACACGACATATTCAATGGGAAGTACTATGGTATAGATTATTTGCAGATGATATAGTACTGATTGATGAGACATCTGGCGAAGTTAACGGTAGACTGGAGGTTTGGTGATAGAACCTAGAGTCTAAAGGATTCAGGTTGAGTAAGACTAAAATAGAGTATATGGAGTACATGTTCAGTGATGTATCGCATGAGACAGATGTGGAAATGAGTATTGATATACAAATTATCCATAAGAGAGGAAGCTTCAAGTATTTTGGTTCAATAATCCAAGAAAACGGGAAGATCGTCAATGGTGTCACATATCGTATTGGAGAGGGATGGATGAAATGGAGGTTCGTATTCGGTATCCTATGTGATTAGAATGTACCACTAAGACTTAGAGATAAGTTCTATAGAGTGGTTGTTAGACCAACTATGTTGTATGAGATAGAGTGTTGGCCAATCTAGAACTCACATGTTCAGAAGATGCTAGTAGCAAAAATGAGGATGCTTAGATTGATGTGGGCATACAAAGAGAGATAATATTGGAACGAAGATATATGGGGCAAGTTGAGAGTGGCCCCTGTACGTGGTGGACAAGATGCATGAAGTGAGGCTGAGATGGTTCAGACATGTGAATAGGAGGAGCACAAATGCCGTAGTGAAGAGGTGCGAGAGGTTGGTAGTGATAGATCTAACTTCTGAAAGGTAGAGGCGGACCGAGGAAGAATTGGAGAGAGGTGATTAGACAGGAAATGACACATCCTCAGTTCTCCGAGGCCATGACCCTAGATAGGAGAACTTGAAAGTCGAGAATAAGGGTAGAAGGTTAGTAGGTAGCCGAGCGATTTCTCTCTTTTCAATTGGGGAGCATGGTTCTAGTTTAAACCACCTTAACTACTTCTCTTTTATTTATCAGTATTATTTTAGTATTCTAGTATTATCTAATTTTTCAATTTTATTACTACTATCATTTCTTTTGCTTTGGTTCTCTTACTATTTTTGCTGGTAATACTTTCTTTTATTTTCTTTAGTATTTTCATCATAACTTTTTTATTCGTGTATTTTTCAAACCTGTTAGGTTTATAAAATTCTTTTTTTGAGTCGAGGGTCTATTAGAAACAGTCTCTCTCTCACATAAGATAGAGGTAAAGTCTGCATACATCATATCCCTCCCAGACCCCACCTATGAAATCACACTGGCTATGTTGTTATATTGCATCTCTTGGCTGCGCAATATTGCTAGTGACTTTAGCAGGAGTACCAATATAGATTCGATATCACCAATATAACTAGCCCCCAGTTAACATGCAACAGTCTTTATCTTTTTTATATATACTTGTGAGGTATTGTTCGTGACTTTAGCAAGATACGTGATTGTTGCAGGAATTCGGTAGCAAAGCTACTCCGCATGAGGTTTGATGCACCTGAGCCATTTCAGCTCAAATAACAAAAGTAAGCTAAGTTTTGAACGAAAGAACTTGTGGGCTATCAAATACGCTAAATGATTCTTCATCTCTTTAAACTCACAGGATGACAAGTCACTGATTGCATCTCTCTGAGAGGGGAGGAATGGGAGCTAAAACTGACTGTCGTTTATTCCAAGGGTACACCTGTTAAAACAGCAAAGGGCCAATATTGCCCATGAAACTATACGAAATGCTACAAGGATTAGAAGTTAGCAACCTCCCCCCCCCCCCCCCAAAAAAAACGTGAGGGTACAAACATCAAGAGTAGGGGTACTCAAAAAGTTAATGTCGTGAGAGCTAAAGTCGCAAAAACAAAAAACAAAAATTGCACATTTTATTGCCAACTTACCACAATATTCCACAAGTAGGGGTAACGTTTGCGTACACACTACCCGAAACACCACAATGTGGGATAATACTGGGTATGTTGTTGTTAACACAATATTCCAATAAATATGTTCTCATCTTACGATATCCTCTAAAGGATTGTACAACCAGAAGCCGCTCTTTGGACTAATCCATTTTTCTGTTTCCCTTTCCTACTGTAAAAGAATCATTCTGCTTAAAAAATGTAAACGCAACTTATTACAAAAGAATTGCGATCTTCCAGGCTCTGCTCCAACGGGAGATCAAGCTGAGAGGATGAGTTTGAAAACGAATCGGTGTATCCACTCTCTAAATTATAACAAAATTCCAGATTTACCATCTCCTGATTGTTAGTTGCTTTCAGTATGTCAGTTCATTCACGGACATCCAATAAAATTGGAACAATACTTGCTTTCACAATGTCAAGGCTTTCCGAAGTTGCAAAAGCCACACTGCTATATGCATTGCGCAAAGTCGGCCTTCCAACAAAAACTTCTGTACCCAAAAATTGATCCAAGATAACAACGACCTCTTTTGCGACAGAATAGACTCAAGAACGGCTTCAGATGAAACCCTTCCAATGATCAAGAACGACTCAAGAGAAGGCCCTTGAACCTGTTGATAAAGCATGAGAGAAATATCAGTTGATAATTCCTGAAGTCAGGTTAGAGAAGGGAAGAAGAAGAATTAACCTTAATAGCCGCTCACTTAATCACTTAAACTAAAAGTAGCCTGGGGATGTATAATATATGTGTAATCCATGTATAGTACGTGTATAACCATGTACAATCAGTGTATAATCCATGTGTACCGGCTAAAAAAAGGAAGCAGATGAATTCGGCCGGTTATTTATGTAAAGATCCCGAAGAAGAATCCAAAAGATGCTTCATATAACAAATTCTTTCAAGAGAGGACAAACAATTTGGGAATACATTCATTTACTCGTTTCTTTAAAATCAGTTTTTTTGGTAGTTCTAGTTATGAAGGTGTTGCAACTAATCTGACTGATATATTTCTAAGATGCAATTAAAATGAAACCTTTTGGAAGACAAGGGAGGGATTGCCTAGTGGTTATGATCTATTGAGCTTCCACACCTAACGTGGGGATTTCGAGTCACCAAGGAACAAGGTGGAAACATGCCACCATTGGGCTCACAGTTTTGGGTGATGGATTTTACATTATCAAAATAAAAAAATAAAGAAAAATAAACCTTTTGGAGAAGGGATGAAAGTTTTTTCCTCAATTTGCCGTCTCAGGAAGGTTGACAGTTAACTAAATAAGGGTCGAGAAGTATTGAATTTCTTATTTCAAATAAGTTGGTTTATGAATCCGACAAAAGAAGGTTCTCAGAGTTTGTAAGATTTTCATTCTAGTCTAACCATATTAATAACAGCAAAAATAAACTCGTACCAATGACCCATTAACTGCTCGTAAACAGTCATTTGTCTTGAGCATTAGAAGAATAACCCGGGGCAATCTCCTCAGTAGTTCAGTGATTTGCGGAAAATATTGAGAGGCATACATCTGCGGAACAACAGAAATAGTTGACAAAAGCAAATGAAATTAGAGAGATTCAGACCTTCATTGACAGCAGGCATACTAGGAAATATTAAATAATAAGAGAATACTTAGTGTTTTACAAGGTAAATAAGACTTCTCTGTCACAAATCATTTTCTCTTCCTATCTTTATTTCAACATAGACCCAAAAAGAGAGGAGCACGGACAGGAAGAAGTTACAGGAGTTAAGGTGAATGCACTATAATTTTCACACAAGCATTACATGATACAGTACTATAATGTTATGTTTGCCCCACAAAATTCAGCTAAAGCTAAAATGAATCAGCCTGCATGACAGAAATATCTCTGTAACCCATTTTACTTACCGGCTTTTTTGAAAATATTCCGTGCAGACTATCCAGAAAAAATAAAAAGGAATTAAGGAAAATATTGCATTGCTAGATAATAAAGCTAAGCCGCCAAAGCTAAGGAGAAATAAGAACTCATCCTAGATTCAGGTCGTGCTTATTTTATTTTCTCCCTGAATCTAGGACGAGATTCTTCGGAGATTCATAATCTTAACTAGCTCCATACTGATAGAATAAGTCACCTGCAGTTCTGAACGGTCACTGTCCGTGCCTTTGACAACAAGATGATCAACTGAAGGATCTATCACTTTATTCCATGGCCTCATTGTGAGAATCCCAGCAAACAATGCGTAAAGATCGTCTCCAGCACCCAGCTTTACACAATTTTCCTTTATTCCATTGGAATCAGAATATACCAAAGCCTGCAGTAAATGCCACATTGTAATGTTAATAGAACGAGTAAACCAACGGCTGTATATACAACTTATCAAGGATATGCAATTCACCTTCCACAGTGAAGCATAGTTTATTCTGGTGTTGTAATCAAGTTCTTTGTATAACCCATGGTCCAAAAGTATCAACTGGGGTTTTCTCCTCCCTGCGCAAGATGGATAAATATTGAGAGAAAGAAACTACACAATGTCATCTTCATTGCTCAAGCAGACATTGAATCTTTTTTGGCAACCATTAAAGCTCATCTCAGGACTGATTAAAAGAGTGGAAAGACTATTAAAACGCGTAACTGGAGAGTGGATTCTGAAGAACCACCTTGTCCATTCCTGAGCAAAAGGAGATTTTTGGATCCTAAATTGGAACTGCTCCTAGTCCGAACACTTTCAGGGTGAGGGACAAGGAAACACATGGCATACATGCATCAAAATACGCATTTTTTATGAGATCTTAAAGGGTTTCACTGAAGCAAAGGGACAAAAAGGATACACCCGCATACTAGAGATTTTGAAGGGGAAAAAACAACCGAAGAGGTTAAGAGTTCCTAATCACGATGCTCATAAGTCATTTATACAAGTTGGGGACAAGGAAACACATGGCATACATGCATGAAAATACGCATTTTTTAATGAAATCTTAAAGGGTTTCACTGAAGCAAAGGGACAAAAAGGATACACCCGCATACTAGACATTTCGAAGGAAAAAAAACAACCAAAGAGGTTAAGAGTTCCTAATCACGATGCTCATAAGTCATTTATACAAGTTGACATGAGAATTGTGCTCCAAAAAACAAACAGAAAACATCAGGATCAAGTCCTCTTTCACTGATCTTTCATGCCATTTTGCATGATCTACTTCGGCCTAAGTAAAGGTAAGGTTTGACAGTTCTGAGGGTACCTAGGAATGGATGAGTTGAAGGTCCATGTCTTTTCCATAGATTTGTAAATGTTAACTCTTTCATCGTAATGAACAGTTAAGCTCTGTTTATATCCTAACATGGTGATTGGATTCAAAAAGCTTATAAACAAACTTAAAACCAACTTTTGGGGGGTGAACAACCCAATTTGGTATCACAATTGCTTAAGTTTTGGATATCCGTCCAACAGCTGATAAAATTTGCCACCCCCCCCCCCCCAAAAAAAAAAAAACCTTTTTCCTGTAGCTCAAAACATTTCTTAAGTGATTTTTTATTAATTTTCCCACTGGTTGTCCAGACTTTATGGCCGGACAGTTCCTTTCTCCTCTTTTCTTTCCTTACCCTTTTATTCAATTCATATGGCCAACAAAGAGATTCTCTTTTTTGTTTATTGACCAAGTTGCTAGCAAATAGAGATATTCAGTTGATATTTCTCGTGATCTTTTAACCAACATCTACAATGTCTTAAGGCTTCAGTCATAATGTTTCAGAAGTTTATAACTGAAATCCAGATACAGAAGTTTTTCAAAACCAAATCTTTTTAAAATTAAATCCAAATACACACAATTGTTTTCCGGAAACCAAATCCAAAATCAATTCTTTCCAAGCAAATCCCTCAACCAAATCCAAATGGGATCATTTTTAGGTTCACATAGTAACTATAGCTTGACCTAGAACAATTGCATCTGCAATTTTGGAGGTGAAGTATCTCCAGTAGGCAGAGTGGTGGGTGGAGATAAGTCCCCCAATACCCATCCATGCCCACCTTATCTCCATCCTTCAAGATGGCTCACATGCATCGTATTGACAAAGCTTTACCTCCCTAACCTATGTGCAGGCAGACACAGCAAACAGCATTTTATTCACCTTTGAGGTATGGTGCCACAGATATAACCAAAAAACTGCAACCAATTTGCCTCTCTAGACACTCAAAACTAAATCTCCTTACATCCAATAATTCGGAATGAGTTTGAATGGTAAGAAAAAAATTAGAAAGAAAATGTAAGACAAGTGCACATAACTTCAATGCATGATACGTTTAAGATATTTCAACATTGGATAATTGAATTACAGACTTTTCATTAAAGCAAAAGGAAAGACAACTTTCAGCAATATCGAACTTAATTTGAAATTCCTTGGATAGACAGAAGGTATAAATACGATCCAACTCCATCAAGAAACATAACAATATTACGAGAGATGAAAGGCTTACCAAAAATGCTCCTACGGCTGGAAGGCAAAGGGCGGACTAGCAAGTTTGCAGCATGTGGATCACAATGCACAAAACCATGTTTAAACATCATTTCAGCAAAGGTCTCACTAACCTACATAGGTGGCATAATGAGCTTTTTATAATTACTTCAAATGAAAAGTATGAACTATATCAGAGAAACTGATGTACACCTATTGATTTAATCTTTTCAAAGAATGTCATGATATAGAGACATCAAAGAAAAATCAACAGAAATTAAACATAATGTTGGATAATGATTAACCAAAAGTAAAGGTCCTCGCGTCAAGTCATGAAATACCCCAGTAAGGTAGAAATGCGAAATAGCATGATAGTTTAAATGAGAGACCAAGTCAATCCAGGTACCTCAGAAGTCATCTATTTGAACATTGAAAACTGAAAAGGCGGGCAACTATACCCTTGGGACATGATGCATCCAAGAAACATGACCAATATACATAAATTGCAATATACTAGAAATGAAAGCTATAAGGCATCTTGACCAAGGATCCATGAAAGCTTGCCATAAATCATAATCATAATGCATTAACGTGAAATCAAACAACTTACCAACTTTACAACATCAATTGGCTGAATTCCAAATCTTTGGATGCTCTTCAAGTCATTTACTTGCGCAGCCTCCATATATTCCATGGTTAACAGCTTTGATGTGCTTAAATTCCAATATACCCTTGGGGCATAAACGTAGTCTGCAATACGAGGAGATAGCTTCCGAAAGTTATCCATACACTTTATGCTGTTTTTGGCCTCAACCAAAAAATCTAGTTCCTGATTAGACAACATTATAACTTATCAAGATTTTGTTAAAACCTTAAAAGAAAATTCTTCATGAAAATAAAAGGTATGAAAAACATTAATATCACAACAAAAGAAAATAAGAGAACATATAAAGCACATTATTGACAATAAGTGAAGAGAATTAAAAGAGCAAGCATAAGAGACATGAGTGGCGGAAAAGAAGATAGTTTGCTGAATGCCAGAATCTTTATAATTTCTGCTAACATGGGAATAGCACCTGCAATCACAGACTAGACTCAAGGAGTATGATATGTTCGTGTACCATCAGAACAATTCTACATGTTGCTGCAGCCTTTCCTTTCAACAACTATGTATGATCAACTAATCCATGAACCCATGCTAATTTAAATTTTGCATCAAACAGGTGATACTTAAAAACGTACAGCATCAGCTTGGTCCTACTAAAGTTCAAGACCTCATAAGATGAGAATGAAGTCTCATATAGTTATAACATTTAAACATGCAAATGAGTGTTCTCTGACAACTTTCAGGGAATAACAGAAACACACCTTCGATTATTTTTTTCTGTAATATCTTAAAGAAACACAGTAATATTTCAAAAACATCAAAAAGCCATATCTGCAGCAAAAATTGACTTGCATTCTCAGGCCTCAGCTTACAAAATTGTAATAATTGTTATTAACTGCTAATATGTTTTGTATAGATCGTCATGCGTCTGGCTATTTCAAGGATTATGCCTGCTTTCAGAATGTTGACTCCAAGCATTTCAAAATTGATAATTAAAGATAAAGAGCACTATCTGAGTTTCCTATGATGTTTAAAATGTAGTACATACATTAGAGAAGCACATCAAATAAGTTTTCAGAAGCTTATTTAGCAAAACACTTTATTGAAACTGTTTTTTGAAGTTCTGATTTGAGAGTGTTACTTTTACTTATCAAAGCAAAAAAAGTTCTGCTTTGAGAGTGTTCCCCAAAGATTTTGTCCAAAAAAAAGACTCACGGACAAAACAATCACAAATCTTCAAAGAAGCTACAAATATCCAAACACATTTCCACAAACTCTTTTTCCAATTATTTTCAAATTTTATTCAAATTTTTTAAATTTTCTCTTTAAGGGACCTACCAAAGAAAATTTCCTTTTTACTGGAAACACGAAACAGTACCAAAATCAGAGCACCAGCTGGTACCTACTAGCACTAGGAGCATACTTTCTCCATAATTTCAGGAGAAGGGGAAACCCCGTGTGCAAACTGTATACAAAAATATTAAAATCTTCTTGACTTTGAAAAGGAGCAATCATATGTATATAGGAATTAATGACTGCACCAAAAATATTCAGGAAACAAAAAGACTCCAGTACATGGGGACAAGAATTCTCAATGCTTTCTCATGATGCAGGTTTGGAAGACATCAAGATCAAAGGAGCTAAAAGACGCAAGAAAAGTTGGAAACTTAATAAAAGTCTGTCCTAAAACATGCAGTGCTCACAGAATTAAGCACCTGTCATGAATAAGAGAAATGGAAATCAGTCAAATTGATACTAGGAAGATTTGACTGAGTTTCAGCAGCTACCTTAGGTATACTTTCATGAACTTCAGCAACCAACCACCTGCATTCTTCAAGGAAGCTTGGTCAGAAACAAACGCAGATCATAGTCAAACAAATAGGAACTAGGCATTGCATCATGAGTGTCCTTGAACTCCTTTTGAATTAAGGGTTTAGTTTTTACTTTTAAGCATTAATCTGATTAATGCAACATACTATATTTTTTTTATATGCATACGAAGACAAAACCAAACAGTATAATATATCGTGCAAAGTAAGTAGTTGGATATTGGTGTATACAATATATATGTATATATAAAAGAGTCAGATTCGGATAGGTGAAAACATAGGCTCGTTGACAAAGAAGTCAATAGACTTGGTGGATATCTCTAAGAGAAGAGTTAATCTTGCATGTCTACAAGAGATAAAAGGGAAAAGGCCAGAGAGATCTACAATACGGTTTCAAATTTGTGGTATAAAAACAGAAAAGGATGAGAATAATTGTAAGACGAAAACATAAGAATGAAGTTGCAGCAGTAAACAGAATTGATAGGATTATCTCATGGACTACTATGCAGATAGGAGACAAGACATAATAATTATTCTGCAAATAAGATTCGATGAGGCAACTTAAAGTAAAATCTGAAAAAGATACAGATATCCTGGTCCAAAGGATCTGAATGACCAAACAGGTCTTTATTGAGGAATCAGAATGGACAAGTGGGTAAATATAGTGATGGCTTTGGATAAATACATGGGAATATAGTTATGGTGCTAGGAATGGAAAATGAAAGCCTATTTTAGAGTTTAACTTAATTTAACCACCTACTTTAACATTTTCCATTTCTATTACTCTCTCTTCACCCTCTCTCTCTTCGCTCTCTTGACTGACCAAACGCTACCGTCCTTAGCACCACCACCTCCAGCGAGTCACCGGTTTCAGCAGGTAAGTAACCCTTTCTCATCCTCTTCTCCTATCTTCTCTTCTGACCTTGTTCTTCTCGCCTCTGCCCTTCTCTTTCTGTTTCTTCTTCTCGTCTCTTCCTCTTCTCTATCGCCTTTCTCCTCTACCCCCTCCGCCGGCAACTGTTTGGGTCCTTAGCACCACCTCCTCCGGCGAGTCACCGGTTTCAACAGGTAAGTAGCCCTTTCTCTTCCTCTTCTCCTATCTTCTCTTCTGATCTTCTTGTTCTTCTCACCTCTGCCCTTCTTTTTCTTTTCTGTTTCTTGTTGCCGTAGCCACCGCCGGCGACTGTTTGGGTCCAGATCTGGACGGTGACCAGTTCTGGGGTAACAGTGACAGCGCCGTCTCTTCTTGTTTGGAATCCTGCTTGCTTGGCTTTTGTGTGCAGGTACATATTTTTCCGGCATCAGAGGTCGCGTGAGGCTCACGCCCCGGCGAGAGGGAACAGCCGGTTGGCAGCAGAGTTAGGCGCGTGGAATCTGGGATTTGATTCTGACGTGCAGCAGCAGCTACGACATTGGAAACCGAACCTGTTATCAAACTGCTGGAGAATATCAAGAAGAGGCGAGTGAAACCCTCGTGCCGGCGAAGAACAGCAAAGACCAGCGGCAGAGGAGGCATGTGGGAGTGAGTGGAAGGCCAATGTTACAGCAACGCCTCGACATCCAAATCGATGATCCAGGTTCTATCCACCCGGAGTTGGTACCTCCGGATCTCCTGTCTCCTTTCTCTTTCATTCTTGCAGAATTGCTTTAGATAACAGTGCATATTTGTTTGTTTGTAGTTTTGTGCATTGGTCCTAGTTAGAGTACTTATCTGCTTGCTTGTAGTATCGATTTGGTATTTTAGTTTAAATTTTTGTACATTGCCTATTAGCTTGTTGTTGCTTTGCTCTTATCTGTTGCTTTGCTTCTACTGCGTTCTTTATTAGTCGTTGTGCTCTAATCGTGGTTAATCTATTTAGCTCAATTGCATCTGTTTACGGACCTTTTTAGCACTCTTTAGGGTACTTAGTCTCACATACCTTGCTGCTAATATCATCCCTAGTTCATTAGCCGAGCCCATACTTCTGTGCCTTCAGATCATTAGTTCGTCGCTACTTCTGTGGTAGTTTCTGCGTAGAGTGTATTAGATTATAGTGGCTGTACTGAATGATGGCAGGGTAAGATCATGTCCTCGGAGGGGTTCTCAGGGGGGTGGGGGTGTAGGGGGCAAGAGGGGTAAGGGTAGTAAGGATGCCTCTAGGTTGCGAGTTGGGTCTTGGAATATAGGGACTTTGACTGGTAAGTCTGTAGAGTTACCGAAGATTCTCCATAAGAGGAAGGTCAATATAGTTTGTCTACAGGAGACTAGATGGGTGGGAGATAAGGCACGGGATGTAGATGGGTTTAAGCTTTGGTACTCTGGATGCGTGAGGGGCAAGAACGGTGTAGGTATTTTGGTTGATAGGGATCTTCGGGAGCTCGTGGTGGAGGTTAGGAGGGTGAACAATAGGTTGATGGGCATTAAGCTAGTTATTAGGGGTTTTACTCTAAATGTGATTAGTGCGTACGCACCTCAAGTGGGGTTGGATGGGGAGGTCAAAAGGCGTTTTTGGGAGGATTTTGACGAGGTTGTGTGTGGTATTCCGCACACTGAGAAGCTTTTCATAGGAGAGGATTTCAATTGCCACATTGGGGCAACGTCTGGGGGCTACAATGACGTGCATGGCGGTT
Organism: Nicotiana tomentosiformis; assembly: GCF_000390325.3. Classification (NCBI taxonomy): domain Eukaryota; kingdom Viridiplantae; phylum Streptophyta; class Magnoliopsida; order Solanales; family Solanaceae; genus Nicotiana; species Nicotiana tomentosiformis. The sequence goes on along the minus strand of NC_090814.1, from coordinate 59,783,830 downwards.
TCGATTTCGGAGTTAGAAATAGAGGTGGTACGTCCCTGCTGGATTTTGCTAAGGCTTTCGATTTGGTGATTGCCAACTCTAGTTTTCCGAAGAAGGAAGAGCACTTGGGTCACCTTTCAGAGTTCGGTGGCCAGGACCCAAATTGATTATCTACTCTTCAGGAAGTCTGATAAGGGTCTGTGCGCGGACTGTAAGGTCATCCCGAGTGAGAACCTCACGACTCGGCATAAGTTTCTGGTCATGGACTTGGAGATCATGAGGAAGCGAAGAAAGAGGGTTGTGTTTGGTCTACCTAGGATCAAGTGGGGAGTTTTGACAAAAGACAGAGCACAGGAGTTGGGAGATAAATTGTTGGCTATGGGAGCATGGAGGAGTAGTGGGGACGCGAGTAGTATGTGGACCGCGACTGCGAATTGCATTAGGGAGGCTGCTAAAGAGGTATTAAGGGTCTCGAAGGGCTCATCTGGTGGTCGTAAAGAGGATTGGTGGTGGAGTGATGAGGTTCACGGTAAAGTGGAGGCCAAGAAAGTGGCATATCTGAAGCTTCTGGAGAGCGTGGACGAGGAGGCAAAGAGGACGAATAGGGAACGCCAACGGTATAAGATGGCTAAGAAGGAAGCGAAGCTATCAGTTATTGCGGCCAAGACCGTTGCGTTTGAACGTTTGTATGAAGAACTCGGAGGGAGATGAAGGGATAAGAAGTTGTACGGGTTAGCCAAGGTGCGAGAAATGAAGGCATGTGACCCGGACCAAGTGAAGTGCATCAAGGACGAGGACGGCAGAGTTTCGTTGCATGAGGCACTGATCCGGCATAGATGGCAGACTTACTTCCATAAACTCTTGAACAAAGAAGGGGATAGGAACATTGAGCTAGGCAACTTAGAACACTCTAAGTGTCGTCGGGACTTTGGGTATTGTAGGCGTATAAGAGCTGAGGAGGTTGAGGGGCTATGTGTAAGATGAGCAGGGGGAGAGCGACCGGCCCTAACGAGATCCCCGTTGAATTTTGGAAGAGCGTGGGCGGGGCGGGTTTGGAGTGGCTCATTGGGTTATTTAATGTCATTTTTAGGACGACGAAGATGCCCGAAGTATGGAGATGGAGTACGATGGCCCCGCTGTATAAGAATAAGGGGGATATCCAAAGTTGCAACAACTACCGGGGCATCAAGTTACTTAGTCATACTATGAAAGTCTGGGAGAGGGTGGTGGAGCTGAGGTTGAGGAGGATTGTGGATATTTCTGAAAACCAGTTCGGATTTATGCCAGGACGTTCGACTACATAAGTTATTCATCTTGTTAAGAGGTTGATGGAACAGTATAGGGAAAGGAAGAGGGATTTACATATGGTGTTCATCGACCTAGAGAAGGATTACAATAAAGTGCCAAAAGGTTCTACGGAGATGTTTGAAGGCTAGAGGTGTCCCTGTTGCTTACATTAGGGTTATTAAGGATATGTATGATGGAGCTAAGACTCGAGTGAGGACCGTGGGAGGGGACTCAGAACACTTTCCAGCTATGATGGGGTTGCATTAGGGGTCAGCTCTCAGTCCATTTCTATTTGCCTTGGCTATCGACGCGCTGACGCGCCATATACAAGGAAAGGTGTCGTGGTGCAGGTTATTTGCAGATGACGTTGTTCTGATTGACGAGACGCGAGGTGGTATTAATGGGAGGTTAGAGATTTGGAGGCAAACCCTGGAGTCTAAAGGTTTAAAGTTGAGCAGGACCAAGACAGAGTACTTGGAGTGCAAGTTCAGTGGGACAACTCAAGGTGGGGACGAAGGAGTGAGGCTTGATTCTCAAGTCATCCCTAGGAGAGAGAGTTTTAAATACCTTGGGTCAGTTATACAAGGGAATGGGGAAATCGACGAGGATGTTACACATCGTATTGGGGCGGGATGGATGAAATAAAAGCTCGTTTCAGGTGTTTTGTGTGATAAGAATGTGCCACCTAAACTTAAAGATAAGTTTTATAAAGCGGTGGTACCGACTGTGTTATATGGGGTTGAGTGTTGGCTAGTCAAGAACTCCCATGTACAAAAGATGAAGGTGGCTGAAATGAGGATGTTGAGATGGATGTGCGGGCATACCAGGCTGGATAGAATTAGAAATGAAATTATTCGGGATAAGGTAGGTGTGGCCCTTGTGGAGGACAAGATGCGGGAGGTTCAGACATGTGAAGAGGAGAGACGCAGATGCACCAGTGAGTAGGTGTGAGAGGTTGGCCCTGGGGGGCCTAAGGAAAGGAAGAGGTAGGCCGAACAAGTATTGGGAGAGGTGATTAGGCAAGATATGACGTTGCTTCAGCTCACCGAGGACATGACCGTGGATAAAAAGGTGTGAAGGTTGAGAATAAAGGTAAAGGGTTAGAATAGGTCGCCTAGCGCTGTCCTTATCTGTAACGGTAGCTTTAGTACATGAGTTAGCGTTATTTATGTACTTTCGTAATCCTTGATTTATGTGATTACTTGTCGTTGCTTTCGTTTCGGCCTTCTGATTACAATACTCACTTTTAGTTTTGTATCTTTGTATTTTTGCTTCGGTTTTATAACTAGTGTGATTGTTGTTGCCCTTCCTTTTATCTTTCCTAAGCCGAGGATCTTTCGGAAACAACCTCTCACCTTCTTGAAGGTAGGGGTAAGGTCAACGTACATACTACCCTACTCAGACCCCACTTGTGGGATTACACTGGGTCTGTTGTTGTTGTACCACCTATTTTAACTACAGGGGATCACACTTGATCGTATTTAAGAGTTGATAGCCATAGCCAACAACAGTTAGACAAACTTCATTCTTACAAAAAAAAAGTAAAAGGGCCACAAATAAAAATTGCAAGGGTATACCAGGAGAAGCTGTAATCACCTAACACAGACTGGCGATCCTCGATGTGAAGTAAAAAACTAGAGAGGAAAAAGGGGAGTTACATTCAACCACAATTTTTGGACACTAGAAGGCATAAACCAAAAGCATTTAAGGACAAGCAATTGAAGGGGAGAGCACGAGGCTTAGAAGCTAACACAAATAGCGTGTGGAAGGCAATGACATGTTATATTAAAAAAGTAACAAGTTAATCCGAGGGCTTCATGACTAGAATCATGGTGGTAGGATGAGAACGTGCAAAGATTATTAAAGTGAAAAAAGAGTGGTATAGAAACTTACCAATAGCAAAAGATGGAGAAGCATTTGAAGAGTACATGAGAACAAAGATAGAAGCTAAGGAGGCGTTTAACGAGTCCCAGAGTAAGCTTTAAAAGTTTAATTCCAAAATTACAAATAGAAAAAGGAAAATGTGAAATGTATAAGCTAAACACAATTAAGAGAGTAGAAGGGTAAAGAACTGAACTAAACCAAGTGATTTTACATCACCAAGTTCTGAGAAAGAAATAAAGAGATAAAAGAAAGATGAAAATGTTTTTGATCAATTGCCCAATACAAATCTCGAGAACAAGTTTACAGACCTTCATATATACATCATTGACAGACAAATTGCCTTTGTTATGGTCGTGGAATTATATCTAAGTAAAGGTTGTCATGAAAAATGTGAAGATCATTAGACTGTTCCGCATTGAATGAGAGAATAGAATGGTGTCTCTTTATATGGCTTTGGGCAATCCTTGCTTTATGAATTAGTTTTTTAGGTTGAGTTAGGCCCAAAATCCATTTTCTTAACATGCTATCAGAGCCAGAGAATCCTATCTGTGGTCTACCTGATTACGCCCCTATTCTATGTTGTCAACACTCTGATGTTCAACACTGGGCCCCACATTGGTTAACGGAATGGTTGTTATCTCCTTAAATGGTTTGGATGATCTGAAACTGTTATAGTCCAAATAGTCATAAGGTAGGAATATGCTTGTTTCCCCAAAGTGTATCTCATGAGCTAGCTTTTGAGGTTAAGTTAGGCCCAAGGTTCATTTTCATAACATAGAATCAAAGAAAGACCCATTCCTATGCTTGGTCTACCAAACGTTGGACCCTCATATTATGTTGCCCACACTCCGAAAGTTCAATGCTCGATTGTTGGACTACCTCAAATTGGTTAAGGGAATGTGTTGTTGTCTCTTTATAAATCTTGGACGATCTTCACCTCACGAGCTAGCTTTTGAGGTTGAATTAGGCCAAAGGTCCACTTTCTTAAAGGTTACAAAAACATGTGGTTCAAATGATACCCTATAAGAGGTGTTTTGATGGAGCAGTGTTGTAAATAGCGAGCGCTACGTCGCTAATAGCGTGTGGCGACGCGAGGCAGTATCGCCATTTTGCTCTGTTGCATTGCGATTCAAAAAAGGGGCGTGCCTCTGCCTGTGTAGCGAGAGGCGCTGCGAGGTGAGTGGCGCTGTGAAGCGACGCTATTTGAAAAAAAAGGAAGAAAAGGCAGCGACCAACAGAGATTAAAATACAAATTTAGGGCTTGGGTTTTTCACTTCTTCTCCTTCAACAACCTTTTTTCAGCAACAGAAAAATTAGGGCTTGGGATTCATCTTCTTCCATCATCAGCCATCAGCGACAGTAACCCAGGTATGTTTCTTTCTTTTCTTTTCTTCTTCTTCTACTTTCTTCTTCTACTATTTCAGCGACAATAACCGTTGTTGTCTTCTTCTTTTTTTCTTCGACCATTGCTGTCTTCTTCTTTTTTCTTTTTCTTTTTCTTCTTCTTTCTTCTTTCTTCAACTCTTTCTTCTTTCTTTCTTCCTTTTTCTTCTTCTTGTCTTTTTTTTGTGCTCTGTTTTTCGACAAGCAGAGCAGAGGCAGGGCAGGGCAGAACAGAGGCAGGGCAGGGCAGATGCTCTTTCTTTCTTTCTTCCATTCCTCTTTCTTCTTCTCTTATATTTTTTTTGGCTCTGTTTCGAGCAAGCAGCAGAGGCAGAGCAAAGGCAGTGTAGAGTCTCTTTTTAGGCTCTGTTTTTTATTTTTTGCTCTGTTTTTCAGTTATATACTTATAGTCTTATAGAGTAGAATTAATTGCATATTGACTTGATAGTTTTTTTTCTATAAAACAGCATTGAAATGGCATCATCCGATAGTAATAAACGAAATGATATAGCTTGGAATAATGCTATACAAGGCTCATCAAGATCCGCAATTAAATGTGTGTTTTGTGAAAAAACATATAATGGTGGAATAACTCGTCATAAGCAACATTTGATAGGTGAATTTAAAAATGTAGTACAATGTCCTCTTTGTCCGCCTGAGGTTAGGGAGGAAGTAAAAGCATTTGTTGAGAAGAAAAATGTGACAAGAACTCAAATGAATTATGAAACATCGGTAAATCTAATTGATGAAGATGATGAAATGGGACCTCTCCCAAAAACTTAAAAGATATTTTCAAATAGTTCTAGTGGGTCATCCAGGGCACGTACGGTGACAAAAGGTCCTCTTAATCTTTATTTCTCGGCAAAACAACCAGAAAAGGGAAAAGGTGATTATGGTTCAGGTTTAAAAGCCAAGAAGATTTTTGAGGGATCGCGCCGTAAGTGCCTTTGCAGCATGGATGTACGATACAGGGCTTCCTTTTAACTGTGTTAACTACAAAACTTTTGATAAATTCATTGAGGTCGTAGGACAATATGGCCCAGGAATGAAGGCTCCTAGCTATCATGAAGTTAAGAGTAACTCATCTTAAAAAAGAGGTGAAAAAGATAGACAATTATTGAGGAGCATAAAGTGGAATGGAACAAGTTTGGATGTTCCATTATGATGGATAAATGGACAGCACGGAATGGAAAAATGATCATAAATGTGTTGGTGAACTCTCAAAGAAGGAGTGTTTTTCTTGAATCTTACGATGCTAGCAACTCTTCTACGGATGGAAGCAAAATGTACAGCTTGTTTAGAAAGACTATTGATAAAATTAAAAAGAAAATGTTGTACAAGTTGTTACCGATAATGCTAGTGAGAATATTAGTGCGGGTAAGATGATGGAAGCTATGTATCCACACATTTATTAGACTCCATGTGTTGCCCATTGTATCAACTTGATGTTTGGTGACATATTCAAGGAAAACCCATATGCTTCAGGTAACTTTAATATAGTTATCTTTAAAGCTTTAACTTTATTTATACTTATGTCCTATTAAGTATTAACTATAAAATTGTTATTGTTACTTTTACAGTTTTCAGTAAGGCCGTCAAGATATATTCTTACATCATACATCAGTCAGAGGCCGTTGTTGTTGAATTTGATGAGGAAATTCACAAATGAAAGAAATTTGGTGAGACCGGCCAAGACTAGATTTGCAACGGCTTTCTTGACTTTGCATAGTTTTTACTTGCAAAAGAAAAACTTGAGAAAGCTAGTTCTTTCAAATGAATGGAAAGATAATAGATATGCAAAGGAAGCTGCGGGCAAAGAAACTGCCAAAGTTCTTATTTCTCCATCATTCTGGAATGACGTCGTTCGGGGTCTTAAAGTTGGCGGTCCTTTGATTAGGGTGCTTCGGGTGGATGGGGAGAGAAAACCACCAATGGGCTATCTTTATGAAGCTATCGATAAAGCCAAAGAGACTATTGAAGCGTCATTTGAGGGAGATGTTAGGAAATATGAGAAAGTTTTTGAGATTATTGATAGCAGGTGGTCGAATCAACTATCGACCTTTGCATGCAGCAGGCCATCTTCTGAACCCGAGATTATTTTACAAGAACACTAGAGATGACATTTTGGATTCAGAGGTGTGGGTTGGATACCATCAATGTCTTAAGAAGTTGGTCCCCGATTCAGCGATGATAGATCAAATAGGGGAGGAGTTTGGTAGGTACTCACAAGCAGATGACCTATTTGGTTTACAGGGGGCCATTAGAGCCAGAGACATAAGGTCGCCAGGTAACTAACTTTAATATAGATATCCTTATAGCTTTAATTTAATTTATTTGATTTAATACTTATTAACTTTTAAAATATTTTTCTACAGTTGAATGGTGGATGCAATTTGGACATCAAACTCCAAACTTGCAAAAGTTTGCCATCAAAGTACTAAGCCTAACTTGTAGTGCATCTGGATGCGAGAGAAATTGGAGCGTATTTGAGCATGTAAGAAGCAGATTTATTATATTAATATATTCTATATTGTATTATTATTAGTATCTATTAATTAATCTAAACAACTCATGCGCAGATTCACTCCAAGAAAAGGAATAGGCTTGAGTTATCGCGTCTCAATGATCTAGTGTATATTGAATACAATAGAACATTGAGGCGACGTTATGAAGCTCGCGATACCATTGATCCAATTTTGTTGGATAACATTGACGAGGCAAATGAATGGTTAAATGGAGCCCCACAAAATCATGAAGATGAACAAGTGTATGTAGGAGATGATCTTGATTGGGGTACTGTTTCTATGGCGGCTAGAGTTGAAGAGAATATCTATGGTCTTAGAGGGAGTTCTTCAAGTTCAAATTATAAGGGAAAGGGAGTAGCAAGTTCAATCCGGTCCCTAATTGATGAAGACTCCGAGGATGAAGAAGATGATAGCCAATATAATGCTAACATTCTTGAAGTTCTAGAATTTGAAAATCTTGAAGACGAATAGATGTTGCTTGTTTTAGACTTTTAGACTTTAGTTTATGAATCTACTATGACTATCTATTGAGTTTTTAATTTTTGAATTGATATATTTATTAATATATTATTGTTATTGAGTTTTAAGTTTTATATATATATATATATATAATATTTATATTTTTGTATAAATTGTCGCTTCACATCAAAAAGGCGAGTGCTTCTCTGCGCGTCTCTCGCCTCGTGAAGAGGGCCCTCTTCGCTATTTGTCGCCGCACGCTATCCAAAACATTGTGATGGAGATAGCAGTTTTAGAGTATAATTGTTTAGAAAATCTGTTTCAATGGTGCAAGGAGAGGACAATAGAAGACTTCTCTGATGTTCTAAACTTTTTAGATTCATTGAGATGAGTGTACTTAATTGCTATATGGTGATTTCTGTATTGTTGTAAAGTTGTTTTTGCAGTACCATCTTGGTACTTGCCTTAATAATCTTTACTTATCTTATCAAAAAAAGATACCCTATAAAGGTTTGGAGTAGTTGGGGTTGAGGAATAGTTGATTGCTATTGATTGATCAATATACATGATCCTAAGTGCTTAATACTCTATATGCGAAAAGTGAAGGGGTGAGCCCATTATCCACCGAGTTACAAACCGTGTGCCAGTGGTTCGTGAGATTTCTCAGTTATCAAAAAAATACTCTCCCTGGGAACAAATCGTATTAGGATTCATGAAACTTAGTAAAAAGTAGAATATTTATAACCTGTAATCAAAGGAAGGAAAATATCGATGCAATGTGTTTACTATCAATTCCACAGTTGCATAATCTGCAGCAGCAGTATCTGTCATGTGTGTGTGCTGAACCTGAAATTAGCGAAATGAGATCCCTAAATGTTTTGAAAATTCCCCACTCCAATTTATAACAATATTAACATTTAGGACCTTGACAGCAACTTTTTGCCCTTCATGCGTTCGAGCAACATGGACTTGAGCAAGAGAAGCACTTGCTATTGGAACCGGATCAAATTCATCAAAGATCTGTAGACAAAAGTTTTAACTTAGTTGAGTGCACAATAAAGCAACAAAGTCCAAGAATTTATAAGCCATTTATTCACCAAATATCAGATTGACTGTGCTGGCAGATTAAACAATAACATCCGTTTTGAGGAGAATTTGATAAATTAACAGTTAAAACATACTTCATCAGGTGCACCTCCAAGCTCTTTTTTGACAACTTCACGCACTTGATCAAAAGATGAATGAGGACATCTATTTAACATGGATTCCCTCATTATACGAACGTACTCTTCTGGTACTAAGTACTCCTGAGCAAACCAAAGGTCAAGTTGGATAAGCCCAGGACCGCTAGTGCCTCAGAATAAATATAAATATGATACAGTTATCTATACAATAACCTAAGTAGAGAAGTAGCATACCAGCTGTCCTAAATGTTGACCAAGCTTAATGTAAATTCCACCATTTCTGAAACAAAGTTCTTCAAGCCTGCGTGCACCCCTCATGTGAACTTCATGTTTGACTTTTGCTCTCTCTGAGCTACCTTCTGGCAGTCCCCAGAGTGAATATTCATAATCTAACAAAAAAACACAATTGGATCATATCTTAGTATATTGAAAAGTACATCCCCTTTAAAAATTCCTAAAGCAGACTTTTTTAACTATCAAGCTTATCGTATTATCACATGAAGGGGTAGCAATGATTATGCGTACACGTGTTATTTCATAAGATCTCATAAGCAACCCAAAAGTCTTACAATAGCTTATATTGAAAGATAATCACCCCACAAAGCCAAAAAGAACGCAAAAAATTTCACACACACACACCCCCCCCCAGCTTTATGATTGCAAGTTAACGAGGTTAAAGGAAAAGGCAACGAAATTCTCAAACGAGGCTCATAGCATGTATATCCAAACTGTCTAACTGTCAGGTAGGTCTTAACAGAAAAACAGCTAAAATACAGAATGAGTCTGCACGTGCACAGCTAACTCATAGCTCCATTACTTGACATTCCGAATGACACACTGAACTTACAACTAAGAGCGCTACATGATAATGATCGAAGTAAGACGATGGTTAATAAAAGCCACAATCCCAGTCAAGTTTCTTCAAGATGAATTTTAGTATTTTCATCCCTCATGAGCACCAAAAATGGCCTGTCATTAATTTGCTCAAATGTCTAAAACCAACCCTTAACTTACATGCAAGGAAAGCATATGAAGGTACCACATACATGAAAATCAATCCTTCAATAAGGCTTCATGAACCTACTAAATCATGCATGTTAAGCTGTTAAATATGAAACAGACAATTTACTCCAAGGATGTATAACTCAATACAAGAAACCATTCTGATCATCTAAAATACACACAAATAATTTGTATGTTTTACTTACACAAAAGCCATCATCTATAGAACTTACCCCTCATTCCCACTATTCCCTCCCTGCTACAAGAACTAAGGGTTTATCCTCCATGTTTGACAGAATAGACTTAAAGCCTACATGCCGGAAACCCAAAAATGAGTGCCCTACCAATCATGCATACAAAAACTCGGTCATGAGATTTTTCAAAAAAGCAAATACAACAATAAGATGAGATGAACTAATTCTTTGATTAAAAATTTCTGCTGAAAAGCATATAGAATAGCATGAGTATGAGACCGGAAGTGTTCACATTATGTTTTTCCTATCTTTGTAGAGCGCTTTGAGCTCAGAGCCTCAGACTTGGGTATGTGAAAAAGGATCACGTAAATTCAAACAATATATCAGCTAGGAATACCTTCATTCTTTGCTTAGCTAATATGGACTTTTTCTGTGTTCGGTTAAGGGAAGAGGAGGGGTTGCAAAGATTAAAAGTAAAGTGAAGCAGTAGGCTCCTCTTGTTTGTAAGAAAATACAAGGAGGTGATGAAGTGAAGCAAAAGAGTAAATAAAGACAAAGAGGAGTTTGGTTCCCTTCCTTGTCAACTTTTTCAATCTGTTAGAAGTAAGGCAGAAAGGAGAAGGTATTACTTTTTATTGAGTTTGCTCCACATCGGTTGTGGGATGGGAACACTGAAGTGTATAACCATCTCATCTAAAACGTTAAGCTATTAGAGAGAGCACACTTCTATTTATTAATTATGTCTTCAATACGCCCCCTCACACGCGGGCCTATTCCTTGTTTCAAATGTTACGTAGGAGTTGGCTGAAAAACTTTGCTGCTGTGTTAGTTCCTTCCCAACTACTTATCAGGGGCTCCAACTAGGTGCTAACTACAGAGCTGCTGCTATCTGGAATGGTGTGATTGAGAAATTTGAAAAGAGATGATTAGCTCCTTGGCAAATGCAATATCTCTCTCCGGTTTGTGTGTGTTGGGGGGGGGGGGGGGGGAGGTCTTACACTAATAAATAGTGTCCTGGACAGCATTCCAACATACAACTCTATTTCCCATTCCAAACAAGGTCCTGAAGCAGATTGATAGGCTCAGAAGATCCTTACTGTGGGAAGGTAACAGCAAGGGGCATAAATTTCATCTAGTGAACTGGTCTAAGCAAGGCCAAAATTTTATGGGGGGCTGGGCACTAAAAATCTGGCAGTGTATGACAAAGCACTATTAATGAACTTGCTGTGGAGGTATACACAAGGGATCAAGTCCTGTGGAAAGAGGTAGTCAACACTAAACATGTTATTTAGAATCACTGGTGTACCAAGTTATGGAGAGCCCCATATGGAGTTGGCCTTTGGAAGGGCATATGCAGACTTTGGGGAGATTTCTTCCAAAATTCTCACTTTGAACTTGGAAATGGATAGATAGCTGTAAGCTAAAGGATGATCATCCTAACCTGTTCCAATTTTCTTGTGATCCTGATTTCTCTATTCCCCAGAATAGAGAAGGTAGCACCTGGAATGTACTTTTCAGGAGAAATAAACAAGATTGGGCGTTTGAAGAACTACTTAACCTTCTCTCTAAACTGGAAAACTGTGCTATCAATCCTCAGGCAATGGACAAGTAAAATGGGGCAACTCCAAAGATGGGAGATACTCGGTCAAAGCTGGATATGCATCTTTTTGTGCACAAAGTAAAATGGTGGACTGCTGGCCATGGAAGTTAATATGGACAACAAAATAATCTCAGTAAAAGAAGCATACATATTGCGAATAGATTTTATATGTGTCTTTAGAGTATAGAAACCAACAATCACATGTTTCTGCATTGTACAGTTGCTGCTGATTTGTGGAACATGTTTCTATTTATTTTTGGAGTTAGTAGGGTCATGCCACAGAGCATTATAGCCTTTGAACATTGGAGCTGTTGGAAAGTTGGTAAAGCCATCAGGAACATTTGAAAAATGATCCCTGCTAGTATTTGTTGGTGTCTATGGACAGAAAGGAACAGAAAATGTTCTTATGCGTTTATTAACTCCTAATCACTCTATTAGGCTAGATGTCTCTTGTAACTATTTTGCTGGCATAACATGTCTCCTGTAGATTCCCCTGAGAGGCACTTTATTAGCTCCCTGGCCTTACAATAGCCAATTATGTTTTGGAGCTAACTTAATATCTTTTGTAACCTCTTTTCTACTACTTTGCATCTTCTTGATGCCAATCAATGAAACTTTTTACTCATAAAAAAAAAATTCTTCTTTCAGATTTTGTGTACCCAAAGTATAATTTAACATATAAAAATTTGTTCCTTACACTTAAATATTATTCTTTTGCGTGCAAAACTACATTATCATATTTTATTGGATCATGAATTTAACCCAACCATTCTCCATTCAACTTCTTCAGATGATTTTGCATTATTAAAAAGATAAATAAATAACAAAACTATTAAAATTTGCAAAATAAAATAGACAAGAAAGAGAAAAGCAATATGTTTTTTTCTTATTTCTTCTGCACTTTTCTCTTTTGAATGAAATTATTCTGCATTTCTTTCTACTTCTCTTTTTTTTATCTTTTTTTTTCATTGTTATTATGTAAGAATATGCTCTGTTTGTTCCGCTTTGTTTGACACATTTATTATTTGGAGAGTCAAAGAGATTCTTCTTTGATTATGTTTTTCTTAAATATTTTCTAATATTTTGGATTATTAACCACTCCGACTTATGATACTTTTTATGTAGTTTTAAAATGTGTAATTTCATAACCAAACAAAGTGAATAAGGGGGAGTAATAGAAAAGTTTAGTGGCATAAGAGGATTAAATTATGCATCCAATAATACGATATCAGCCTAATAAAGTAATCTTGATAAATGAAATAGAACAAAAATAAATGACCACATGGTGGAAAACTTATCCATTTTTCATCACATAATAGAAAAAAGGGCAGCCCGGTGCACTAAGCTCCCGCTATGCGCGGGTTTCGTTGAAGGGCCGGACCACAAGGGTCTATTGTACGCAGTCTTACCCTGCATTTCTGCAAGAGACTGTTTCCACGGCTCGAACCCGTGACCTCCTGGTCACATGGCAGCAGAGTTGTATGTAATATTTGGAACCGCAGGGGAGACATGTGTTACAACTACAAACCTCACGGGAGGTTTATGTAATTCTTTTCCATAATTAATATAAAACACAATGTACATAAACTTATAATAGTCTTCCTAAACCCTTCATAATCCTTCCGCAAGAATTAAAACTCATTATGGAATACCATGTTTGGTTCTAAAATGAGACCAAATTAGATCTGAAGCAAATGGCCCTTAAAAAAGGTTCAAAATTAGCTTCCAACTAAAATAGTTGCAGAAGAGGATTAAACCCTAGCTTCCTCCATTTTAAATTATGTGATCCATCCACTTTTTTTGTGGGTATATGTGGTTCATACCCTATATTCATAAACTAATGATGAAAGAAATCTTTTTTAAAATGGTAATGAGTATTAGACTAAAGAATGTAATGTGCAGAACCCAAAAAGCCATAAAGGCTAAAAATAAACCTTTTCCTTCGGTTTATCTTTGAAGTACATTTCAAATTCTGTTAATATCTTGGCTAAATGGTTGAGGAATAATATGATATGAGTAAAAATCTGGAGACCTCAAATTCAAATCCCAACTACAACATTCAGTATGAGCCCATTTACTCCAACTTTAGTGGGCAGTTTTGATATCTATGTTTGAACGTTACTCAATGGATCAATCAATGCAAACACAAGATTGAACAACCACCATTATAAAAAATAATACTAGCAAATAATAAAACTGCATGTATTTGATTGTTCTTCTTGCCACAACTACCACCACTTCTGATGTTATTGTTCTCATTCCTACCTATTTTATCATATCGTATGCGCCATCATTATCATTTAATTTCCAAATTAACTGGAACTCCAAATGCATCTTATTCCACAAGGTTTCCCTAAAAGATGACTTATTTCACCTGCTCCCCATAAGTGAAACACTATTGACCGACAAAAAGAAACATTAATTAACTCAATGATCTTCTACCCACGATAGCTGGGCACCATGAATCATCTCATTTGATCCAAATCCAACTTATATCATGAAGGAAATGTGTGCTTCATATTGACAAGTGATCCATTTCCAAATATTCCTGGAAACTTTAGCTGGGCACCTTGGATAAACTTTAGCATGAAAGGGAACCTCAAAAGTACAATCTCAGTGCTTTCATATACTGATTCCTCTTATGGCAGCAAATTTTGCAATCTTTATTTAAGTGACCTAACATCCTGGTTCCATGTATATTCTGAAAGGGTTTGAATCCACATAAAAGGAAACACCATTTAATAAAATGAAATGCACGCCATATGGAACAGACTGCAGAGTCCTTCTTCTTACAACCTTAAATATATAAATGGGACCGAGTGAAGAAATGACAGTCCTTCGCAAGTCTTTTTCTTTGTATAGGTCAGTCCTTCGCAAGTTATTAAAGCCCGAGAAATCCAGCAGTCTATGAAGCCAGTGTGCACCCCAGTTGTCTTTTATCTATTAGCAAATGGCTTGGAAGTAGCAAAATCTGCAAAAATTACGCTTCCAATACTCTTAAGTCTGTTCATGACTAGGCCAATGAAACGACTAGCGGGGGCCAAAGCACTATGGACCCACAAAAACAAAATAGCTCAAATTTGATCATGTTTTGACGCTAAGATAACACCAACATCATGATAAATAAAATTAAGAGTCACATGTTCTTAAACTTTAGGATGAAGCGCAACCCATCAGCTTGCGTGTCCATACAGAGCTTCAAATTTTCAGAAACTCACATACGGATCCAGCATTAATTATACTAGGAGAAGTTTCCATAATATAAATAAAGTTGTACGTTCTAGCCGAGGCTACAAGCTTCATACCGAGGCCGGAGTAAGGATTTGAAATTTATGGGTTCAAAAATATAATTTGTTTAAGTTACATGAATTTTACACAGTTGAGACAAAAGCTACCGGCTCGGCCGAAGCCGTAGGTTGTGTTCTAGCTCCGCCCCTGGCTTCATAGGACGGAAAACGAGAAAGAAAAGAAAATAAAAAGGAGAAATTATGTGAATTGAATGAGAACCGTACCGAAAGCAATGGTGGCAGCGGTGACGGCATCGCGAAAGAGGCGGAGAGGGACAATTGTGCAAAGCTTGAGGGCCATGGCTGGATCGTCGGAGCTGGCAATTGTGGCGACGGCGGCTCCGCCACCTAGGGCGGTGCTCGCCACTAACAGCTTGTTTGTGGCGCGCCACAGAGACCTACCAGCCATTTTTTTGGTGGGGCCCCTGTTGACGGACAATGTAAACAGAACGATATGCTAAATGGTACTGCTACCTTCTCCTATATTCTGTTTCTAACATTAGCCCCCGCTATTTTTACGCTTTTATGTCTTTACGACGATTTAATGCCCCTCCAACTCCTTAACTTCCCCGTCTATATTTTTCTTCCTTTTTTCCTTTTCTCCAACCTACGTGTCTATGTGTTGATCTTATTTTTTTTCACTTTTTTAAATGTTAGTAGCTACTTACGCTCCTTTTTGTTATATTTTTTTGTCTCAAATTTCGTGACAGTTATAAAATAAAAAAAAGACTTTTCAAATTTATTTATTTATCTATTTATATTATATTAAAAGAACAAAACTCTTTAACGAAATATAGTTCGCATTTTTTAGCCTTTAAAAACATATTTCACACAAGACAAAATAATCATTTAATTATTTTCTTAATATTAAGAAATATTTATTTAATTATTTTCTTAATATTTAGAACTTCAAAATCAACTAAATATTATGTGCTCAATCCTTCATTGTTTAAACTAAGTAAGACAATATATTTATAAAAGAAAACTAACACCCAAAAAGATTAAAGTAGGAAAGTTTTGTTCAGTTATAACTCTTTTTAGATTTAAGAGTCTTTATTGTTTGTCTAGAATTATAACTAATTAATTATTTATAATTTTAGTAAAATAAAGCTAATTGAAAGAGAATTTTAAATCGTTCACCTTTTTACCTTTTAAAAGCATATTCTATATTGGATAAAACTGTAAAATTAAAAACTTTCCTAATACTTTAGGAGTTCTAAATCAAAGAAGTTTTTCCTAAGTAATTCAGTATTTGATGTCTTCTCCTAATAAGGATAAAAAAAAAATTAAGACAATAAAAGAATCCAGAAAAGTAGGGGGGAAATTTGTTGTTGGTTTCCAACAAGGAAACTTCACGATTTTGTGTAATATTTTTGTTCTTTGTCCTTGTTTAATCGTAAAGACCAATTTTGCCTCTTTATTTCCCATTCATATGATTTATTTGTTGTTTCTAAAATTTAAATCAAAAGTATTTTCTAGAAGATTGGTTGTTAAATTCATTTATTTCTATTCTTACAATTTCCTATGGCATTAGGTTTTGAAATAGTAATTATTTTGGGGAAAAAGTAATCATTAATTTGTGATAAAAAATTAATTGCCGTAAATTAATTTACAACATACCTTAATTACCTCAATACATATTCGTGTTAAAAAAGATGGAAAAGGACTTTTATTTTTTGGTAAAAAGAAACTAATATTATTACTAAAAAAAATTATAATTTAACTTTAAAAATAGGAATTAGTTACGAAATTCATCTTGTAGCTAAATATGTTTTTTTAATGATCTGTCACTGAATATGATTAGCGATAATTTTTATTATTTAACTACATAATTTTTCATCGCTAATTTTTTCCTTTTTGTAGTTGACTTGTCTAGAATACATGGTACCTAGACGATTATTTAGATACTAAATTAATATAAAAGAACGAGATACATAATAGAACACTAAACTTCCAAAATCATCTTAGTTGTTTCATGCTTAGCCTCTACTTTTTTGACTAAATGGGCTCAATATATGTCATTTTCAAGAGCTTATATTTTAAAAAAATTATTTTTTAAGGGCTTATATTTTTATAATTTTATATGCATCGTAGAGGGTATACGCGAATCGCGCGTATCTTAAAACTAGTAGACTAAAACAAGTCATAGATATTTATCTGATCATAGATTATTTTATTAATGATAAAAAAAATTAAATTATTTCTAGATAAGAAAGTATGACTTTCTTTTATATACAAACATAAAAGGAAAGTATGAACATAAAAGAGTATCACTTTTCAGATAATAATGTTATTACTAAACTTTTCCTAATTGGTTGGGTTAGTCCACATGAACGACACAATTTTGTTGCGATTAAATTATGCAACAAAAGAATTTTTTATTTTTCTAACTTCAAAAGATTAGAGAAGTTAGAAAGATTTCGCTCATTTTTACATTTAATTTGGACGAAGGGATAGTATTATATCTGTTATTTTTGCGCTCCAATTGTATACCAACATCTTTGTATGTCAACTGTTTAATAAATGACTCTCTTTTTAATTGATAGACTTTTTAGATTACAATTTAAAGATCCCTTTTGAGCAAATTAAAAATATTATGAGAAAACGTTATACCAAAGTCTTAAATTTTGTAAGTTATTGTAAACTTTAGACCACGGTTTAATATTTTATGAGCATACTGAGCAAACATTAATGTTATGCGGAAGTGATAATTTCACAAGGCCTACATTTGCATAATTTTTAAATTAGGGACAAAATGTAAATTGTGGCCTAAAAAGGGACATTTACATAAATCAATCCATTTAGCAAGGCATACTGGATTCTAATTGCTCGTATTCATTATCAAATGGACAAATATGGTTTCATTTACTGCTATATCCCATGGGCCAGCCTGTTAGCAGTTAGGCATTAAACCTGCAATGAAGTGGCAGCCTATTTTATTATTTTTTGTCTGTGCAATTGCTTTTAGAAGTTGGCAGGCCTAACCACAAAGTATCCTTCTTTTTTTTTAAAGTATGAAAGTGGTTACTGGCCGAACAGCCTAACTGACAGTGCTAAAATCATAGAACTTTGCTTTAAAAAGTTAGGTAGCAAGAATAAAACAAACGTGACTTTAAGAGAGGAATTTAAGCCAGTTCTCAGTTCTCACGATTGCTCTGGTCTTAAGGTTCTCACGAATTGTGATAATAGTATTCACGTACTTAATAATGATTTATGACAACTAAAACTTAAAGAAGATGATGAGAATCTGGCAACAGGCATAATAACTATTAATGCTAGTACTAGTATGTTTTATTCTTAATGTTGAAGATGGAATCCTTAGAGTCTTAGACAACGGCAAATACGTATTAACCAGACTGTGTTTTCGCTTCTTAAGCATTAAGGAGGTGGTTATTTTTCTTTTTCGCTTCTTAAGCGTTAAGGAGGTGGTTATTATTCTTTCTTGAAATGATCAATTAGTGTCTGAGGTTAATTGCGTGCACCTCAACTATTCCATCGATTAATATTTTGTACCTGCCATCAAAATGGTATACTTTATGTTTCTATTCACGTCAAAACTTAGATGAAAAGTAATCACTTAGTTTTAAATAATTTTATTTTTCATTTCCTTCCCTCGTTTAATGATAAGGAGACAATTCCAAAAATACAATATGATTATATAGCTCAGAGAAGATACACCTAAATAATTCAATGAGCTTGTTTGCTACAACGGACATATCATTTGGCTGTACCAAAACTAGAGTTATAGAATTTGACCAATCATTTGGTGAGAAAAGCTCTTTCTACAAAGGATTTTATCAAATCAACTCTGTGAAATCACCAAAACATAAAAAGAGGGAGAAAAGCATTCGTAAGGTCTCTCTGCATTTTTTTTTTTAATGACAGAAAACTGGTGATGCATTGGTGAATTTTTTTCTTTTCCTTAGGAGAAGAGTGATCGTTGATTAGGAGTGTTCGTCGGTCGTTACAATACGGTATTTAGATATTTTAGTTCGATATTTTTTGTATTCGATTTCTTAAAATGCTATACCAATACCGTACCTAATTAAATTCGGCATGGTTCGATTTTTCTCCTTTCGATTTCGGTTTATTCGGTACGGTAACTTCGGGTTGTTCAGTTTTAATATTAACTAGTGCATAAAGTCATAGATTGTAATAGTCTTAATTAAAGTACTCACGAATATAAAAATAAAAACGTTTTAAACTCACATGACAATTGACAAACAATTTATCCAAAACTAGCAAGTATCAACCCATAGATAAAAAAAAAGGTACATAAAAGAATAAATTTAATCATTGAAAATGTCTCGTTACTTGCTTAGAGCTAATTACTGAAGTTAGAAATTCAACAAAGACAAATCCAACATATGCAATTCAATACACGAGAAGAAACACCTTAAAATCGTAAAAGTATTACGTTAATATGCTTGACATCTCAGAGAATAAGAGTTAAGATCTGCGGCCTACGTTGTTCTTCCATTTTCCTAAAGAAGTACATGGCCTTTAATGCCAACCTCAACATGCATACCAAAAAAATGTATTATGTAATTTAGTTTGTTATAATCAATAATATGTGTATTGTGTAACTTATTATATATTTCGGTACGGTATCGGTATTTCGATATTATTTTTATAAATACCAAATATCATACCTAATACTAATTTTTTATTTTTAAACTTAAACCAAATACATACCAAATACCAAAATATCGAATACCAAATACTAAAATTTTTGATTTCGGTATGATAATTCAATATTTACCAAATTATGCGCAACTATATGGGTGATCTACTGAATTCTTATAAAACAACGTCTGCCAATGTTACAGCAACAAGTGTAATTGAGATTGAGTTTCAGTTTAACATTTTACAATTATTCCCCAAACTTTGTATATATCTTAGAGCAACAAAACTCTAAAAAAAAATCAAATTTGTACATGTGCCATCAATTTGTCTTACAACCAAACACTTCGAGCAATATATATATATATATATATATATATATACTTACTTAGATGTGGTTATCTCGTGCTAAAGCACGGGCCCAACAACATTCTTTAAATTGTTCTAGTGTAAATAATGCTTCTCAAAGTATTTTAGGTAGACATGAGCATACAAATAAACTTCTTGCATTAGAAGAGTCTTCGGTGTACAGATATAATTACAAAAGCTAAAGAAAAGAGGAGGTGAGAAGAAAGTGAAGATGACTGCAGTCACCAGTGACCACCCTTCAGTAGTTTCATGGCCAAAAAGTTTCAAATCCCAGCTTAATTAAAACACAATAACTAAGTTTGCGACTAGATTATTGATCACGCCCAACTCTAGTCCTAAAAAGAATAAGCAACTGCTGCAAATATAATCCGTTCTAAAAGTCTTGAGTCGAATCCCACAGAAAACTAAGGTTTCACTATAACTGTTCAATATCACTAAGAAGACAAGCTCAGACAATACTTAAGTTATAAATATTAAGATTATTATGTCTAACTAATTAACTAAAAAATTAAAATAGTAAATTAACAACTAGGGATATTAAAGGTTGGAGACAAGCTTGGAAAAGACTAGAGTTATGATTTTCCGTGTCGGAATCCGTCCCGCTACGTCTCCTACAATTTCGCCTAAATATTCTCTACTGATCATGAGCACTCGACTTATCGTAATTCTCTTTCGAGCAACTACAATAATGTACTAGTCATATTCTCTCGAATTACTCTAGCTCTCACTTTTTCACCACTCACTATGATCACGTCAAAACTTCGTTATCTCTAATCCTACTTTTAAACCCGCCGTATTGATCTCTCATTGTAACGACCCAGTCGGTCATTTTGAGAGAATTGGCCTTGAACCCCTATTTATTGCTCCCTCTATTTTATTATGTGGTTATGTGACTTGCCGTAGGGTTTGGTTTTTGATTTCGGAGTGAAATAGGTCACATAATCCCTAAAATAGAAATATAAGTTCTAGAAATTTACCGTAGTTTGAATTGTATGAAGACAACTCTGAAATGGAGTTTCGACGGTTCCATTAGCTCCATAGGGTGATTTTGGTCATAGAAGCGTGTCCGAATGTTGATTTGGAGGTACGTAGGTCATTTCAGCGTTAATTGGCAAAAGTTGGAAAATTAGGTAATTTTTGAAAAGTTTGATCGGGAGTGGACTTTTTGATATCGGGGTCGGATTCCAATTCCAAAAGTTGGAGTAGGTCCCTAATGATAATTATGGCTTGTATGCAAAACTTGAAGTCAATCAGACGCGATTTGATAGGTTTCGGCATCAAATGTAGAAGTTAAAAGTTTTAAAGTTCATTAGGCTTGAATCGATGCGCAATTCATATTTTTAGCATTGTTTGATGTGACTTGAAGGCTCGACTAAGTTTGTATGATATTTTAGGACTTGTAAGAGTGTTTGGTTAAGGACCCAGGGGCCTCGGGATGGTTTTGGATGGCTAACGGATCGAGTTTGAAACTTAAATAATGGTTGAAGTGCACCAGTTCTGGTGCGACCGCACTTGCGCAAGTTAGATTGCAGGTGCGATCTCGCAGAAGCGAGAGGGAAAGCGTAAAAGCGACACTGAAGAGGGTGGCAGTGGTCGCAGGTGCGACGAGGAGGTAGCAGAAGCGGAGTCGCTCATGCGGAAGGATGATCGTAGAAGCGGAGAGTGAGGGAAGCTGAGGTGGTCAGGGTTTCCGTAGAAGCGGACGAGTGGGCGCATAAGCGTTTTCGCAGATGCAGATTTTGGTGCACAGGTGCAAAGTCTATGAGATTAAGTGAGATCCACAGATGCGGAGGTTTCACCTCAGGTACGGTACCGCAGAAGCGGAATTTCTGTCCGCAAAAGCGGAAATTGCTCGGCAAAAGATTTAAAATCGAGGAAAAGATATTCTTATTGATTGATTGA
Organism: Nicotiana tomentosiformis; assembly: GCF_000390325.3. Taxonomy (NCBI): domain Eukaryota; kingdom Viridiplantae; phylum Streptophyta; class Magnoliopsida; order Solanales; family Solanaceae; genus Nicotiana; species Nicotiana tomentosiformis. The sequence goes on along the minus strand of NC_090814.1, from coordinate 59,762,152 downwards.
GCGAGTTTTGAGGTGAGTGACTTGTCTAACCTTGTGTGTGAGGCAATTTCCCTTAGGATTTGGTACTGTTATGGTAAATTGCATTACGTGAAGGCCAGGTACGCGAGGTGACGAGTGCGTACTCGGGCTAAATGTTGAAATCTGATTTTTGCTAAATAGTTCCTTTTATTTCCTTAATTGAGTTACTCTAGCACGTGTAGTCGTCATGTTTAGCCTAATGTAACATGTCTACGTGTCTTATCTCTTACTTGAAATTTGTGCAACATGCTTAGTTGAATTACCTATTTTCCTAATTTAGTATTTAGTCTTTAACTGTAGGATTCTTGCTGTAATTTCATTGTTCCATTGGTTATGTGTTGCATATATACTTTTGGGACTACTAGGCGATACCTCGGGATCGCCCTTGTTGCATATTTACTTTTGGGATTACGAAGAGGTACCTCGGGAGACCCCATGTTGTGTATTTACTTTTGGAACTACGAGGCGGTATCTCGGGAGCGCCCCTATTACATATTTACTTTTGGGACTACGAGGCGGTACCTCGGGAGCGCCCCTGTTGTTTACCTCTATTTGTTGTTGTTGTTTCTTAACTTGTAAGAATCTTATTTTTCCTCACGTGTTGTAGTTGTCTTCTTGAATCCTGTGTTGTTATCTTTCTGTAAATTCTCATTGTTCACTTCTCAGTCATTTCATTATATTATTATATCTTCTGTTTGCTTCCTATTATTTCTAGTAAAGCCCTGATATGACCTCATCACTACTCTAGTGAGGTTAGGCTTGGCACTTACCGGGTACCGTTGTGGTGTACTCATACTACATTCTGCACATCATTTTGTGCAGATATAGGTACTGCTTACTAGACGAGGTACCAGTGAGCTATCCCGTACGTGGAGACTTCAAGGTATATCTGTCAGCGTCTGCACACCTCGTAGTCCCCATCTATCTTTATTATGTTGTTTTCCTCATTCCTCATTAGACTCTGATGTATAGAGATATTTAATATTTTTCTCTTTGGAGCTTGTGACTTATTTGTATCGGGTTTTGGGAGTTGTAACTATTTTGAATCGTAGTTCTTATTTAATTCAGGTGTTGAGTTTGAGTTTCAGCTATATATTCAGTTATTCCGCAAAATTATTAAGCTTACCTAGTCTTAGAGACTAGGATTCGTCATGACATCCTACGAAGGGAAATTGGGGTCGTGACAAGTTAGTATTAGAGTCATAGGTTCATATGTGTTATGAGTCACATTGTTTAGTAGAGTCTCGTGCATCGGTACGGAGACGTCTGTACTTATCTTTGCGAGGCTATGGAACTGTTAGGAAAAACTTCACTTCTTTGATTCCTTATCGTGCGAGATTTTGGCTTCGGATTCTAAATTTCTTTCTTTCTATTCTCTCGTGGATGGTGAGGACACGTACAACTAGATCAGATGACCAGACATGCCCGCCCCTTGCTAGAGCCACTAGAGGTCGGGGCCGGGGTAGAGGCCGAGGACGTCCACGTGGTGCATCCAGATCACCTGCACTAGCTCCTACAGAGGAGCCACCAGTAGCTCCTGTTGGAGGGCAGGCACCTGAGACGCATGTTACTGCACCAGCCCTCCAGGAGACTCTCGCCCAGTTTTTGAGCATGTTCCGCACGTTGGCTCAGGCAGGGTTGATACCACTTGCTCCTGCTATATCTCAGGCCGGGGGAGGATCACAGACTCCCACCGCATGTACCCCAGAGCAGCGGGTCCAGGTCGACCAGGTTTCAGTGGTCATCCGAATGCAGTCTGTAGCCCCAGTTCAACCCGAGGTTAGGGCATCAGTTTCTGAGGAGGAGGAGCTCAGGCTTGAGAGGTACAAGAAGTACCACCCTCCTACTTTCAGTGGCTTGGCGTCAGAGGATGCCCATGGTTTTCTTGAGGAGTACCACTGTATCCTCCATACTATGGGTGTTATGGAGTCTATTGTGGTTTCTTTCACTACGTTCTAGCTTAGAGAAGTAGCCTATCAGTGGTGGTGAGCATACGAGTTCGGTAGTCCAGCCGAGGTAGCTTCACTCACTTGGACTCAGTTCTCCGATATGTTCTTGAGGGAGTATGTCCCCCAGAGTCTTAGAGATGCATGGCGCGCAGAGTTTAAGCAATTGTGCTAGGGTTCTATGACCGTGTCAGAGTATGCGATCCGGTTTAGTGATTTGGCTAGGCATGTACCAGCCTTGGTTGCTACTGTTCGGGGGTAGGTCGTCTATTTATTGAGGGGCTCAACCCAGTATCATATTTAGCATGGCCCGAGAGTTGGAGATGGATGTCGCATACCAGTAGGTAGTGGGGATTGCTAGGAGATTAGAGGGCATGTTGACTCGGGAGAGAGAGGAGATAGAGGCTAAGAGGTCTCGAGAGTCTGGCACATATATTGGTACTCGTTCCCCAGCTGCATCTCATCAGGGTAGGGGCTATGTGGGTCGCCCTGTTTCATTCAGCACTTCCAGCCGCCAACGGTGCTTCAGCCACTTCTAGGCCCTAGGCTCTCTATTATGCATTGCCATTGTCTAGTGTACCTCCTGCATGAGGTGCTTTCAGCAGCCAGTCCAACAGGTCAGGTCCGAGCCAATCACAACAGCCACATCCTACAAGAGCTTGTTTTGAGTATGGTGACACTCGTCATGTGGTGATGGATTTCCCCAGACTCAGGAGGGGTGAACCTCCACAGACCACTCAGGCACTGCGTGCTCCACCGGGTCCTCAGGCTATGGTTACAACACCAGCTACCACTCCACCTGCACAGCCAACTCGAGGTGGAGGTCGGACAGGTAGAGGTCGCCCTAGAGGGGGAGGCCAGGCCAGATATTATGCCCTTCCAGCTAGGATGGAGGCAGTTGCATCCGATTCTATCATCACAGGTATTATTCTGGTCTGTCATAGAGATGCATCAGTCTTATTTGATCCAGTCTCCACTTATTCCTATGTGTCATCTTATTTTGCTCGTTATTTGAGGGTATGCCGTGATTCTTTGAGTTCTCTTGTCTATATGTCTACACCCGTGGTTGATTCTATTATTGTTAACCGTATCTATCGATTGTGCTTGGTTGTTCGTAGTGATTTTTAGACCAGAGTTGATTTATTATTGCTCAGTATGGTCGATTTTGATGTTATTTTTGGCATGACTGGTTGTCGCCCTATCACGCTATCATTGATTGTCACGCTAAGACGGTGACGTTGGTTATGCCATATCTACTACGACTAGAGTGGAGAGGTATCTTAGATTATGTTCCTAACAGGGTTGTCTCATTTCTAAAGGCTCAACGGATGATTGAGAAGGGGTGTGATGCATATCTGGCATATGTGAGGGATATTAGTCTGATATTCCTACCTTTTAGTCAGTTCCGGTAGTGAGGGACTATCCAGACGTATTTGCGGTAAATCTTCCAGGCATGACTCCCAACAGAGATATCGACTTTGGTATTGATTTGTTACCAGACACACATCCCATTTCTATTCCACTATGTTGTATGGCCCCAGCAGAGTTGAAAGAGTTAAAGGAATAGTTGCAAGAGTTGCTCGATAAGGGTTTCATTAGTCCTGGTGTGTCGCCTTGGGGGTGCTCTTGGCTTGTTTGTAAATAAGAAGGATGGTTCTATGCGAATGTGTATTGATTATCGCCAGTTGAACATGGTTACAGTGAAGAACATGTATCCATCTCCATGTATTGATGACCTATTTGATCAGCTTCAGGGTGTCAAAGTATTCTCTAAGTTATTTTTGACTTGCGTTCAGGCTATCATCATTTGATGATTCGGGAGCCAGATATCCCGAAGACTGCTTTCAGGACTCGGTATGGTCATTACGAGTTCTTTGTGATGTCTTTTGGGTTGACCAATACCCCAACAACATTCATGCACTTGATGAACAATGCATTTTAGCCCTATCTTAACTCGTTTGTCATTGTGTTTATTGACGACATTCTGGTGTACTCCCGTAGCCGGGAGGATCATGAGCATCACCTGAGGCTTGTGATTCAAACCTTGAGAGAAAAGAAGTTATATGCAAAATTTTTGAAGTGTGAATTCTTGCTAGATTCAATGGCATTTTTGGATCATGTAGTATCGAGTGAAGGGATCAAGGTAGATCCGAAGAAGATTCAAGTAGGGTAGAGTTGGCCTAGACCGTCCTCAGTGTTAGACCCCATATTTTCGTATGTGAAAGTACGCCATAAGTAAATTGATGCAAGCTCGAGAATGAGATTATTTTGAGGTTACAAGTATTATGTTAATTCAAACAAGGGATAAGTAAATTCGTGAAGGTGAAAGGGTAAGCAAATTGAAGAAAATATGTTTCGTCGAAATTTGTCATTTTGGGATATACGATCCGAGCTAAAATACCTGGTATTTATGGACTAGTACCATACAAGGTGTAACATGGCCATGATAGTAAGGTGTATAAAGTGTATTAGAAATAATTAGAATTTTAAGCAATTTGAGATAATTCTTAATTATGCGGATAATTCGTTAATTACCGAGTAGCGGGATATTACCTAATTAATTAATAAATTATTAAATAGGAATTAAACACCCCCAAAAAACGTGGCAGCAACATAAGAGTCTTTAAGTTACTCTTAGATAACCTTGCTAGGTGTCACTTTGAAAGAAATTCTTGGCTAAGCCATAAAAAGCTCTAAATTCACAAAGTATATGAAAAAGGGTAACGTTCTTTAGTAAAAAGCATTAGAAGATTTCTCCTCTTAATTAAGTTGTGTATGAGGCGCATATTATACTAATGTTCCCACATCCTTCATCCTTTGTTACGTTGAGACATAAAAATAATTGATCTGATGGGTTTAGATCAATTAGATCTTTTGAAATCTCCAAAGGCGCAATTCAGCAGATTGTATTTTACTCCAACATAGAAAACTTGATCCTCAAAACATCTTTTCTTGATTCTGTTTTTTGCAAGCTATATGGGGTGTTATATTTTTTTGGCTATTGTAGATATTGAAAAGACAAGCAAAGAACAAGAAAGTTAATTCTTAGCTTAAAATTTCTGCATGTTGTCTCTTCGTTTGGAGCATTGGGCGGCTTGCGGCTAAATTAGCGAAATGAAGCCTCGAGGGAGATAAAGATCAAAAGGAAATTTCAATACTCTAAATAAAAGGATCTTCAAGCAATTCTTACAAGATTTCAACCAAACTTCTTGCAACCAAACAATTCCAACGAGAATTGTTAGAACCGTAGTATCGTAAAATTTTGCGGTTCTGAAGGAGTACGGTGCAACCTTTTCGAATAATATCATACGGATTATTTCCTACTCCAGGTATGTTAAGGTTATCCCTTCTTTCTTTTGGCATGATCTATACGACACAAATGAAACGAGCAAATGCACAATTTCCATAAATGACTCTATTCATAGAAATACTGGAGATGCTTATGTTCTTTATTCCCAAATATTATTCTATCATCTGTTCATGGGTCTCAAAAATACGTAAGTTGGTAAAGTTTATTTCATGATATTAATCAGAGGCATAATGGTCTTATGACGTACCGAGAGATTTTATTAATGTATTTTCATATGCATTTCATGCATTTATACATGCACATTGACACACGATCAGATGGCGTTATATACGTATATATATATTTATATAAGCACATTGACCTATGACCAAATGGTATTATATACGCGTATATATATGTATATATATGTATATGGGATATGGGAAAGGTTATGGCGTTATATACGCACCACCACCTGATCAGCTGGTATACGTTGATGATTTTGCCCCCAGTGGCCGAGATGATATAATGGGATGCCCTCAGAGGCCTGCTGATGTTATGAAACATGTACCTATGCACGACATGACATCCATACGCATATGCATGACACTACAATTATTTCATGATTTACAGAGTTATCCAGACTTACAGGTTGAGTCATTTACTCTATATTTCTTCCATGTCTGTTATGTACTTATTTATGTGCCTAACATACTCGGTGCATTATTTGTACTGACGTCCCTTTTTCCCGGGGACGTTGCGTTTCATACCCGCAGGTCTCGATAGATAGGTCGAGAGTCCTCCAAGTAGGCGATCAGCTCAGTAGAAGATGTTGGTGCACTCCATTTGCTTCAAAGTTGCTTGTTTGGTCAGTATGATTTAGATGTGTATTTTTTGGTATGATGGGGCTCTGTCCCGACCTTTATGACAATTATGTATTCTTAGAGGTGTGTAGACATATGTCATATACAGATACTTGTATGGCCTTGTCGGCCTATGTTTTGAGTTTACAAATGATCATGATGGCCTTATAGGCCCGTATGTCACATATGTAAGTTGCTATATCAGGTTGGGTCATTCTATGTTTATTCTGGTTAGCCCATGATGGCCGTTTGGCCCATGTGCCAATGATAGTACGATATGAAAGATACGTTACATTGGTACTCGGTTGAGTAAGGCACCGGGTGCCCGTCATGGCCCATCAGTTTGGGTCGTGACAAAACTAGTTTCAGAGCAGTTCTGTCCTAGGGAGTCTACAAGACGTGTCTAGTAGAGTCTTGTTTATGAGTGTGCCGTGCACTACACTTATAAGCAGGAGGTTATAGGGCATTTAGGACTGTCACTCTTTCTTCTTACTCAATATCGTGTAGTAGAGCCCAGTTGTAAGAACTCAATTTTCTAAACTCTATCTTATTCATAATACAATGATGCCTACATCTAGAAAGACGATTGGTAAGGGATATAGTTGTGGAAGAGTTGAGTTAGAGAAACTCGATTTTTGCATCATGCTTATGATGGATAAAGATGAGGTATTCAAGAGATCATGTGTATACTAAGATGTGTAAGCTTCTTGATAAGGACCCCTAAGGCAAGAATGCCTATCCACTCTTATGGTAAAAAGCAATGAGAGAATCAGAAGGTATAAGTTTCAACAAGTAAAAGAAGCAAGATGAAGAAGGGTACGAGGCGCCCAATTAATGAAGAATAACAATATTTACAACTCAGGCAGAGAAATATAAGCCTTTTGAGTTATCGTCTATGGTAAGCGAGGTATGTACAATTGGCCACAGCTATCTCATTATGCCCTATAGGAGCTAATATATATGGTATAAGAGAAGGACAGATATCAGGATACGATAGGGGTTAGAGTGACCCAAAATAGTGGATGGATTGTTTGCGTTAGTTGACATTTCCAAAGGATAATGTGCTGATAGATCTCCTTGTGAGACACCTAGATGGTGCACTCTAAAATAGTACAACTAGATATGAGTATTACAAAGATAGGCACTGGAAGCCTGGAAAGGATAAATATTATCTTAATATGGCTCCCATCCCTAGTAGGGAAATAATATTAAGAAACCCGAAGAGCCAATGGATGGAGAAAAGGGGAGCTAAAAGTAAAATAATATCTTGTCGAAGTTTTCAGAATAAAGTGATAGTCAAAAATTTTAGCAGGAAATATGAAGAGAGTGCATTATGAGTAAGATGTGATACATGGATCATAATGAATAAAATGACAGTATTATAGAGTCTATAGTCGAGTGAAGGGAAAGATGAGAAGTGACAGGCCTTGAGACAACAAAAGAGTATAGGACAGAAAGTCATACCCTCATTTCGAGAAGCAAGTTCGTGAACAAAAGGAAAAGTTAGACCCCCAAAGTAATACAAATAAGTATGGGTTGGTAAACAAGGTAAACTAGACATGAATTAGGGATTGAGTGATTTGATAATAGTCAGTATTATGAGAATTTCAGAGATTGCGTTCCGGCAATAATAAAATGGACAACAGAAGAAGATTCATGAGAAATTTGGAGAATGGTGATTCATGAAATGCTTCCCTAAAGTAAGCAATGAGAATTACTGCAAGGCGAGTAAGGGTTATCGATAATGTGAGAATACGCCAAAGATAAAGAGGTAAAACATCTATAGGTAGCTCGTCATAGCACTAAATCTTAGTTCTTCCCTAAATGGGAAAATATGGAGTGATGTGGCATTAAGTCACAGACAAGTAGTTCTAGTAACTATGTAATGATAAAGGAAGAAGCGAAAAAATAAAATAAAGAAGGGACGAGATTGCACTTATTCAAAGCCTACAGATATGCTACGAATCCAGAACATTATGCAAACACGATGTTAAGGAAAAGAAGTAAGGGTCCCTGCCCGGGATGTTTTTGATAAATAGTAAGTTAAGACAAAAGAAATAACCCAAGAAAGATTATACGAAATATGGATATGAGAATGGACCAACGAGTAGTTAGTAGTTAATTCAGGAAGACCCTAATTATGGCTAGACAAGGGGATACAGATAAATCAACATATCGTGCAAGACAAATATAGTGAACCCAATATGGGGAATTCAGTCTCGCAGATATGAGCTCAGAACCATTGAGAAATATTAAGATAGAAGTTGGGGTAGTTAAAGGTGACGTATAAGTGTTACGGAAATAAAAAAGGATGCCACTGGAAAACAGTCAAAATTTAAGTTCAAAAGCAACCCTAACAAGCACAAGGGCGTGGAGATAACTAACTACGGATAATTATAGGGGAGAAAGGATTCAAGATCATATGGGTTGTATGTAATTCCAATATGTGTGGGCACTAAGATAAACCAAGTATTCATACAAAAAGTGGCAGAAAGACCTGGAAAGGTAATAACTTACATTTAAATAAAGCTGAGAAGGAATGAAAGGACTTATTCGATCAATGATCTAGAGTTGGTTACGTTATGAAAACACTTAACCGTCCGGAGTATTTTCAATGCAGTATATCTGTCGACAATCATACAACCGTAGAAGATTCTGGTTTAAGTTAAATGAAAGAATTGAGCCCACGTCATAGACAAAGGATTGAGTTGTTAAAAGATTGTATCATGGATATTCCATAGCGCCCACGAAAGGCTAAAAGTATAATACCTAACACCATGAGCCGCATATCGGATGATAGCTTAAGCCTACATAAAGGTTTATCAGAGGAAAGAGGAAACTAAAGAGTTGCATCACCCAAATAAATCAAGAGTTTGATTATTGAACACACGAAATTATGGACATCGTGATTAATAACATTGTAGAATCACTATTAATATCATAGGTGCAAGAGAGATAGTACAATAACCATATTCTATAACGGCCCTACGATAAAGTGGATTAGAAAAGTACCAGCCTCATAAGAAGTCAGTATGAAGCTCTCATCAGATTATGTATACACCAGAGGTGCAAGTATAATAATAAAGCCTCAAGTTATGGATGTGAATTATACCTATGTGGAACGAAAGGCATGAAAGAGATACAAGACGTGATGCAAACTTTTAAGGTAAAGGTGAACAACGTACGCGATACTCAAATGTGGAAGGTTGTGAATAGTCAATACTTGGGATAGAAGGATAAAAGCGCGGGGATTCAGTATCCAAGAATGATAGCGTCGTCGTCAGTGGCATGTCTTCCAGCCTATGGTTTCCAGGTACCAAAGTAAGGGTTATGGCATAATATGACCTACCTAGGTGCAGTAAAGTCATACGGATGGATAAACGAAATAAGGTATAGCAATATTCGTGAGTTCAACAAAGTACCGAATGAAGAATTTCGGTATTCCCATATATGCCAAGAGAGACATCTTATTAAGCTCTGTATATGCTTACAAAGCGAGGCCTATAGATTGGCTAAAAGCTGGAGGAAAAAGGAGAGAAGAGTCACATAGGCGCAATTACAAGGTCAGGGTCGTACAAGCTGCATGATAGAAGGTAGAAACAGTTACAAGATTGGAAGGATTCCGACCACGATTCGTGGTGTGAGAAAGATGCCTAAAGAGGGGTATGCGCTGGCCTTTGGATTTATTCAAAAAAAAGTTGCCTAAATGGCAAGAAGAGTATTAAAGTATTCGCAAGAGCTATGGGTTAAGAGAATGATAAATGCATCAATTAACATTCCAGTACGAATGTTCCAAAGGGGGGAATGATATTACACCCCATATTTTCGTACGTGAAAGTACGCCATAAGTAAATTGATGCAAGCTCGGGAATGAGATTATTTTGAGGTTACAAGTATTGTGCTACTTCAAAAAAGGGATAAGTAAATTCGTGAAGGTGAAAGGGTTAGCAAATCGAAGAAAATGAGTTTCGTCGAAATTTATCATTTTGGGATATACGATCTGAGCTAAAATATACGGTATTTTTGGACTAGTACCATGCAAGGTATCACATGGCCATGATAGTAAAGTGTATAAAGTTTATTAGAAATAAGTAGAATTTTAAGTAATTTGAGATAATTATTAATTATGCGGATAATTGGTTAATTATCGGGTAGCAGGATATTACCTAATAATTAATAAATTATTAGATAAGATTTAACCCCCCCCCCCAAAAAAAAATGTGGCAGCAGCATAAAAGTCTTTAAGTGACTCTTAGATAACCTTGCTAGGTGTCACTTTGAAAGAAATTCTTGGCTAAGCCATAAAAAGCTCTAAATTCACAAAGTATATGAAAACAGGTAACGTTCTTTAGTAAAAAGCATTAGAAGATTTCTCCTCTTAATTAATTTGTGTATGAGGCGCATATTATACTAATGTTCCCACGTCTTTCATTCTTTGTTACGTTGAGACATAAAAATAATTGATCTGATGGGTTGAGATCAATTAGATCTTTTGAAATCTCCAAAGGCGCAATTCAGCAGATTGTATTTTACTCCAACATAGAAAACTTGATCCTCAAAACATCTTTTCTTGATTCTGTTTTTTGCAAGCTATATGGGGTGTTATATTTTTTGGCTATTGTAGATATTGAAAAGACAAGCAAAGAACAAGAAAGTTAATTCTTAGCTTAAAATTTCTGCATGTTGTCTCTTCGTTTGGAGCATTGGGCGGCTTGCGGCTAAATTAGCGAAATGAAGCCTCGAGGGAGATAAAGATCAAAAGGAAATCTCAATACTCTAAATAAAAGGATCTTCAAGCAATTCTTACAAGATTTCAACCAAACTTCTTGCAACCAAACAATTCCAACGAGAATTGTTAGAACCGTAGTATCGTAAAATTTTGCGGTTCTGAAGGAGTACGGTGCAACCTTTTCCAAGAATATCATACGGATTTTCCCTACTCTTGGTATGTTAAGGTTATCCCTTCTTTCTTTTGGCATGATCTATACGACACAAACGAAACGAGTAAATGCACAATTTTCATAAATGACTCTATTCATAGAAATACTGGAGATGCTTATGTTCTTGATTCCCCATGTGAAATATTATTCTATCATCTGTTCATGGGTCTAAAAAATACGTAAGTTGGTAAAGTGTATTTCATGATATTAATCAGAGGCATAATGGTCTTATGACGTACCGAGAGATTTTATTAACGTATTTTCATATGCATTTCACGCATTTATACATGCACATTGACCCATGACCAGATGATGTTATAAACGCGTATATAAATGTATATTTATGTTTTTGGGATATGGGAAAGGTTATGGCGTTATATACGCACCACTACCTGATCAGTTGATATACGTTGATGATTTTGCCCCCAATGGTCGAGATGATATGATGGGATGCCCTTAGAGGCCTGATGATGTTATGAAACATGTACCTATGCACGACATGACATTCATATACATATGCATGACACTATAATTATTTCATGATTTATAGAGTTATCCAGACTTACAGGTTAAGTCATTTACTCTATATTTCTTCCATGTCTGTTATGTACTTATTTATATGCCTTACATACTCGGTACATTATTTGTATTGATGTCCCTTTTGCCTGAGGATGGTGCGTTTCATGCCCGCATGTCTCGATAGACAGATCGAGAGTCCTCCAAGTAGGCGATCAGCTCACCGAAAGATGTTAGTGCACTCCATTTGCTTCAGAGTTGCTTGTTTGGTCAGTATGATTTAGATGTGTATTGTTTGGTATGACGGGACTCTTTCCTGACCTTTATGACAATTATATTTTCTTAGAGGCTTGTAGACAGATGTCATGTATGGATACTTGTATGGCCTTGTCGGCCTATGTTTTAAGTTTACAAATGATCATGTTAGCCTTATAGGCCCGTATGTCACGCATGTAAGTTTCTATATCAGGTTGGGTCATTCTATGTTTATTCTGGTTAGTCCATGATGGCCGTTTGGCCCATGTGCCAATGATAGTACGATATGAAAGATACGGTATATTGGTACTCGGTTGAGTAAGGCACCGGGTGCCCGTCGCGACCCATCGTTTTGGGTCGTGACACTCAGCTACGGATATCTGGAGTTTTCTTGGCTTGACGAGGTATTACCGTCAATTTGCATAAGGTTTCTCGTCTATTGCAACACCTATGACCAGATTGACCCAGAAGGGTTCTCCGTTTAGGTAGACCGGGGAGTGTGAGAAGAGATTTCAAAAGCTCAAGACTGCTTTGACTACATCCCCAGTGTTGGTGTTGCCTACTGGTTCGAAATCTTATACAGTGTATTATGATGTGTCACGCATTAGTCTCAGCGCAGTGTTGATGCAGGACGGTAGGGTGATTGCCTACGCGGCTAGACAACTGAAGGTGCATGAGAAGAACTATTATGTCCACGACCTCGAGTTAGCAGCTATTGTTCATGCCTTGAAGATCTAGTGGCACTATTTTTTGGTGTCCATTATGAGGTCCATACCAATCACCGAAGTCTAAAACATCTATTTAAATAGAAGGATCTTAACTTGCGACACCGGAGATGGTTGGAGCTGCTTAAGGATTTTGACATCACCATTCCCTATCATCATGGGAAGGCAAATGTGGTGGCCGATGCCTTGAGTCGCAAAGCGGAGAGTTTGGGAAGTTTAGCATATCTACTAGTAGCAGAGAGGCCTTTATCCTTAGATGTTCAGGCCTTGGCCAACTAGTTTTTCAGATTGGATGTTTCCGAGCTGAGTAGAGTTTTTGGCTTGTGTGGTTTCTCAGTCTTCTCTTTATGATCGTATCATAAAGAGTCAGTATGATGACCCCCCATCTGCTTGTCCTTAAGGACACGGTTCAGCACGATGATGCCAAGGAAGTCACTATTGGGGATGACAATGTATTACAGATGCAGGGCAGGCTATGTGTGCCCAATGTAGATGGTTTGCGCGAGTTGATTCTCTAGGAGGCTCACAGTTCGCGGTACTCTATTCATCCAGGTGCCGTGAAGATGTATCAAGATTTGAGGCAGCACTATTGGTGGAAGCATATGAAGAAGGACATAGTGGAATATGTTGCTCAGTGAGTAACTTGTCAGTAAGTGAAATATGAGCATCAACGGCCAGGTGGATTGCTTCAGAAGCTAGAGATTCCGGAGTGGAAATGAGAGCGAATCACTATGGGTTTCGTTGTTGCGCTCCCACGGACTCAGAGGATGTTTGATGCAGTTTGGGTGATTGTGGATAGATTGACCAAGTCAGCTCATTTCATTCCTGTGGTTACTACTTACTCTTCAAAGCAGCTGGCTTAGGTTTACATTCACAAGATTGTGAGCCTTCATGGCATGCCGGTATCTATCATCTCTGATCGGGGTACGCGGTTCTGGAGAGTTGTACAACATGAGTTGGGTACTCAGGTGGATTTGAGTACAATATTTCACCCTCAAACGGACGGACAGTCTGAGCGCACTATTCAGATAATGAAGGATATGCTTCATGCGTGTGTGATGGATTTGGGGGGTTCTTGGGATTAGTTCTTGCCACTTGCGGATTTTGCCTACAACAACAGTTATCAGTCGACTAGGCGGTGCCGGTCTCCAGTGGGTTGGTTCGAGCCGGGTGAGGCTAGGCTATTGGGTACATACTTGGTTCAGGATGCTTTGGAAAGGGTTAATTGATTCAGGATTGACTTCATACAGCCCGGTCCAGACAGAAGAGTTATGCAGATCGGAAGACTCGTGACGTTGCATTCATGGTTAGGGAGCAGGTCTTGCTCCGGGTTTCGCCCATGAAGGGTGTCATGAGGTTCGGGAGGAAGGGCAAGCTGAGCCCTAAGTATATCGTGCCTTTTGAGATTCTTTAGAGGGTTGGAGAGATGGCTTATAGACTTGCACTACCACCCAGTCTCTCTGAAGTTCATCCAGTGCTCCATGTTTCCATGGTCCGAAAGTATCACGACGATCCATCTCATGTGTTAGACTTCAGCTCAGTCCAGTTGGACAAGGATCTATCTTATGTTGAGGAGCCGGTGGCCATTTTGGACAGGCAGGTTCGAATGTTGAGGTCAAAAATCATCGCTTCAGTGAAGGTTCAGTAGAGGGGTCATCCGGTCAAGGAGGAGACTTGGGAGACCCAGCATGATATGCGCAGCCGTTATCCTCATCTTTTCACCACTTCAGGTATATCTCTATACTCGTTCGAGGACGAACGTTTGTTTTAAGAGGGGGAGGATGCAATGACCCAGCCGGTCGTTTTGAGAGAATTATCCCCAAACCCCTATTTATTGCTCCCTCTATTTCATTATGTGGTTACGTGAATTGCCGGGGGGGGTTAATTTTTGGTTTTGGAGTGAAATAGGTCACAAAGTCCCTAAAATAGAAGTTTAAGTTCTAGGAATTTACTGTAGTTTGAATTGTATGAACATGACTCCGGAATGGAGTTTTGACAGTTTCAGTAGCTCCATAGGGTGATTTTGGTCTTAGGAACGTGTCCGTATGTTAATTTGGAGGCATGTAGATCATTTCGGCGTTAATTGGCAAAAGTTGGAAATTAGGTGATTTTTGGAAAGTTTGACCGGGAGTGGACTTTTTGATATCGGGGTTGGATTTTGATTCCGGAAGTTGGAGTAGGTCCGTAATGGAAATTATGACTTGTGTGCAAAATTTGAGGTCAATCGGACGTGATTTGATAGGTTTCGGCATCGAATATAGAAGTTAAAAGTTCTAAAGTTCATTATGCTTGAATCGATGCGCAATTCGTATTTTTAGCATTGGTTGATGTTATTTGAAGGCTCGACTAAGTTTGTATGATGTTTTAGGACTTGTGAGAGTATTTGGTTAAGGACCCGGGGGCCTCGGGGTGGTTTCAGATGGTTAACAGATCGAGTTTGAAACTTAAAGAATGGATGAAATGCACCAGTTCTGGTGCGACCACACCTGCGCAAGTTTGATCGCAGGTGCGAGCTCGTAAAGCGAGAGGGCATGCGTAGAAGCAGGACTGAAGAGGGTGGCCAGTGATCATAGGTTCAACGAGGAAGTCACAGAAGCGGAGTCTCTCATGCGGAAGGATGATCGCAGAAGCGGAGAGTGAGGGAAGCTGAGGTGGTCAGTGTTTCCGCAGAAGCGGACGAGTGGGCGCAAGAGCGTTTCCACATATGCAGATTTTGGTGCGCAGGTGCGAAGTCTGGGAGCTTAAGTGAGCTCCGCAGATGCGGAGGTTTCACCACAGGTGCGGTACCGCAAAAACAGAATTTCTGTCCGCAAAAGCGAAAATTGCTAGGGAGAAGGTTTAAAATCGAGGGTTTGCCATTTTCTTCATATTTTGAGATATAGAGCTCGAATTGAGGCGAAATTTGAGGAATTTTCAGAGAAAACATTTGGGTAAGGATTCTTGACTCGTTTTTGATTAATTCCCACGAATGTATTGTTGTTTTCATCATTTAATTAGTGTTCTCAGTTGGAAATGTGAGAAAATTTTGGTAAAACTTCTTAGGCTAAAATTTGGGGATTTGAAAGGCTATTTGAGGTCGGATTTGAGTAATTCTTGTATGGTTGGACTCGTTATCGAATGGGTGTTCGAATTTTGTAATTTTAGTCGGGTTTCGAGACGTGGGCTCGGTTCGACTTTTTGGGGTGATTTTTCAATTATTTGCTAAAGTCATAGATTTATTATTTAAATTAGTTTCTTATAGTTATATTTATAGTATGTAATTGTTTTGACTAGATTCGAGTCGATTGGAGTTGGAAAGTGGAGGGAAAGACATTCTTATTGATTAATTGAGCGAGATTTGAGGTAAGTGACTTATCTAACTTTGTGTGGGGAAAATTTTCCTTAGGATTTGGTACTATTATAGTAAATTGCAATACGTGAAGGCCGGGTACGCGAGGTGACGAGTGCGTACTCTGGCTAAGTATTGAAATTCGTTTTTTTCTAAACAGTTCCTTTTATTTCCTTAATTGAGTTACTCTAACACATGTAGTCGTCATGTTTAGTCTAATGTTACATGTCTACGTGTCTTATCTCTTACTTGCAATTTGTGCAACATGCTTAGTTGAATTACTTGTTTTCCTGATTTTGTATTCAGTCTTTAACTGTAGGATTCCTTGCTGTAATTTTATTATTCCATTGGTTATGTATTGCATATATACTTTTGGGACTACGAGGCGATACCTTAGGAGCGCCTCTATTGCATATTTAATTTCGGGACTACAAGGCGGTACCTCGGGAGCGCCCTTGTTGTGTATTTACTTTTGGGACTACGAGGCGGTACCTCGGGAGCGCCCCTGTTACATATTTACTTTTGGGACTACGAGGCGGTACCTCAGGAGAGCCCCTGTTGTTTACCTCTATTTTTGTGTTGTTGTTGTTATTGTTGTTGTTTCTTAACTTGTAACAATCTTGTTTTTACGCACGTGTTGTAATTATCTTCTTGAATCCCGTGCTGTTATCTTTCTGTAAATTTTCATTGTTCACTTCTTAGTAATTTTATTATATTATTATATCTTCTGCCTTGCCTCCTATTATTTCCAGTAGGGCCCTGACATGACCTCGTCACTACTCTACTGAGGTTAGGCTTGACACTTACTGGGGTACCGTTATGGTGTACTCATACCATACTTCTGTACATCTTTTTGTGCATATCCAGGTACTGCTTATCAGACCATGTACCAGTGAGTTAGCCCGTACGTGGAGACTTCAAGGTCCATCTGCCAGCATCCGCAGACCTCGGAGTCCCCCTCTATCTTTATTATGTTATTTTCCTCATTCCTCATTAGACTCTGATGTATAGAGATATTTAGTGTTTTTCTCTTTGGAGCTTGTGACTTATTTCTACCGGATTTTGAGAGTTGTAACTATTTTGAATCGCAATTCTTATTTATTTCAGATGTTGAGGTTGAGTTTCAGCTTTATATTCAGTTATTCCGCAAAATTGTTAGGCTTACCTATTCATAGAGACTAGATGCCGCCACGACATCCTACAGAGGGAAATTGGGGTCGTGACACTCATATACCTTGGGAATGATGTTGTTCGACAACAACCTAAATATGCACTCTTTCTCAAGCAATACATAATAAATAGACACAATCAATTGATGGTCATTCAGTCAACAACAATAAACACGTAGTTGAACAAGTAGGGATATTCAAAGGCAAAATTATTAAAACGTAACAAGAATTCATCCTCAAAAAGGTTCCATCAAACCCTAGATTAGAGAGTTTAGCTATTCATAATTGTATAAGCAATCACATTCATAATCAAGAGAGAAAAACTCTTGTAGTCTGCGCTCCAAAGTGTTCTATAGCCTTTTGCCTCTCCAATGATGTCTCTCTTTCAAAAACTAACTTTAAGAGGTATTTATATGGTTGAGGTCGAAGTCTACACGTCCAAACATAATGTGTAAATAAAAGTGGCTCGGAATAGCATCGTCGGCTCGGGGCATTGTCAAAGGCATCAACATTACTTCGCGAGGCAGTGTCAAAGGTGCCAACATTTCCCTGCGAGGCACTGTCAGAGGCGCCAATGACAACGCCCTGGACAAAGCCTTGCACTGTCTATGTCCATGACTTTTTATTGCATTGCACGTCTTCTTTTATTGCTCCATTTTGTAGCTTTGAGGTACTATTTCGTGCAACTTTTCTCTACTTCATGTCCAAGCATTCCTACACGTGAAATAAGCTCCATTAAGCTCAATTTTCGCATAAATTAGCATCCAAACAAAAGCAAGTACGGTAAATAACGTCAAAATATATAAAATTATAGCACGACATCAATTATCAACTTTATCTACAGAAATTCAACATTAGGAAACTTGAAAGGTTTTATGTGTGGACCTAATTTTTGGTTAAGAACTTAATTACCAGTAGAAACAAATTTTACATAAACATAACAATAGTGGAATACTATTGCTAATAAGCAGGTAAATGTCCAAGTAATTGCTTTATCGCAATAGAAGCAGCTAATTTGACTATAACTTTGGTCATTCATTTCCTGGGTCAAGATTGAAGGAGATCAAGGACCTCATGAGGCTCTTTGATACGATTTCCTGATAAAAGATATGTGCTTGATTAATACATGAATATCAATATAAGCTGCCTTTTAGTTGGTTGCATAAATGTCATTTACATTTCCAATAATACCCGTAAATTGAAAGATTAGAAGTAATCCATATCCTTCCACTTTTGGCCTTGAAGTTATAGAATCCTATAGTCAAAGAGAGGCAGTGATCTTGTACCTCATACCAAAGGAGCTTTCTTTAAGTAGTTTGGGTCTTCTTACTCTAAAATTATTTTCATCACATTTCTAGTGGAGCTATCTTACCACCAACAATTACTTGGCTAAGTCATCTTACTACCAAAATTAAGTATCTAAGTTGATTTAACACAAGACTACTGCAATATATGCTTAGTAGCATACTTTATGTATCTACAACATGTGCAGATGACACAAGAACGTTGTCCAATGGAACCATCTTCAAGCATTATAGACATAATACCCAACAAATACAAGAACTGTTTTGCAATCCTCTGCTTTCCAAAAATCACAGTATAAGGAGATTTTGATGTACCTTGAAATAGCAGGAAATCACCAATCAATTAAGGAAACCGGAATTAAGAGAAATAGAGACGTATATATTTATTTAAGTGATAAAACAGAAGGACGAAAAGGGGCCCACATAAGTGGAAAAAACTTCCTATATGCGCCCAAGACACCTAAATATCCATTCATACAAATCTGCAAACTTCCTCTATGCGCTAAGGACACTTAAATATCTGTTCATAAAAAACAACAAAAGCAATATATTACATTCCCAACTAATGATTTGTTCAAGTAATTGAAATTACCTGAGTAAACCGATGATTTGTGTTCAAATAGTTGATGACATGCAACAAATAATACATGGACAAAAATATCTTGCTAGGTTGTATGATGCCCATCTCCTCATTCATCCAAAACTAAAACAACAATATGCTATGTCTACATAAAACAAAGTATAATCTGAAGTCTCAAAATGGTAATGGAATGTAGCTGGAACACATTAAAAGGTACCTTTGATCCTGCCAAGTGTTTAGTCTATCTGAAAAGATGTAGACTTAGTATCATAACTAATGTTTACATGGTTTCTTGTACCAGTTAAGTAAAGGCAATTGGAAAACCAATATAGGCTAAAATGGTCAGTTGAAAAGAATTGAGAGTACAACTGCTATTCAGTTAAGTTGTAGGAACATGTAGAGTAACCAAATACGAATTTTTGTAAAAGATGTCAAATACTATATGACTGAAAATTTTATAAGAACCAGCAAAGTATCACATTTTGGAAATCTACCAATCTTATTACACAACACATACCAGTAGAGCAAAAATTTTGCTATTTATAATTATATAGTTGTAGGAAAATAGTGAAAGCAGATAGAAGGGAGTATGCAAGGGAGCAAGTGGATTCTTCAATTAGAATAGATAATTATGATAGTGGCAGAAGTATTTACTCAAACTCTGAATGGTTCAAGAAATCAGCAACCCCATCAAAGGCACAAATTTCAAACAGTAAAGGACATCCATGCCTCGTGGTAACATAGAAGAAACTCTGGTGCATATAAGACTTTCTCTTTGTTAAGACATTTTTGAAGAAAATTATGAGAGAATACTTTTTTTAAGAGTTCTTAGTGCTTGAATTATTAAACTAATCAAAGACCATACATGTGGTTTCCTCTTTCTTTCTTTTAAAACACAGAATGGAACAAAAAACCTGAACATAGAAATCTGTTTCAACAGTTCTTTTACCAAATTCCAGAGTATGAAGTGCAGAACATGGGCTCTGTACTAACAGTAAATGTGCGCTTTTATTTTAGTTCTCATCACACTTATGCAAATCAATATTGGTATTCACATGTGACAACAAAGGAAAAAAGAAAAATTACTTAATCAAAATGACACCCTCTCATCAATCATAAAGACACTACAGAGAGGCCTTTGAAACAGTAAGATTTCATAATGCTCAATAACCATACTAAGATGAAACATCAACTTTAAGTAAGTTTCATGTGGTTAAAAAATGGTTATTTCAGGCAAGCTAAACATCTGGCATATTGTTTACCTCTAAATCTAGAACATTGAGGCATCAAAAACTTGAATAACCAGTATATCACACTCCCTAGTTCTTAATGATCGGTCACCACCACCGAGTGAGACTTTCCTCTTCATCTGAGAACCCAAAAGGTTTTCTTTTTCAGTAAATCAAAATCCCAAAATAAAGTAGCTACTTCCTGCAATTAGACAACATAAATACACTCAGAATTGTGAGGAAATAAGCAAATTTAAGCTACATTATATTTCAATCATATCAATTGAAAGGTGGGTGGGTTGGGGGACCAAATCTCAATTATAGATACTTAACAAAACCCACATTTTACATTCTTCTTGTTGGTGTGGAAGATTCTAGTTTCAGCCCTTCACTTGATGGCTTGACTTTCTTTTGGTTCCTCTCGCCAATACTTAGTTAAAAGATGTGTTCCTTTTCTATATAGAACAAAACTGATAGACTTGTAGGCATGTTGTTAATCTTTCCATAATGATTTTCTCAATTGATTTCCGTACGAAAAATAAATCAAAAACGTTTGTATTTTTGTAAATGACCCATCACCATTCTCAAAGCGCCCAGTTTTATTCATATGCATGCAGTGTTTCAAAGGCATCTTCTGTTGCTTCCACCGTCCAAGCTCCATCTTATCTACATCCCATGAAATGCTACGCAAGCGCTATTACATCAAACTATTAAGCAGAACAAAGAAGGGCTATTGGAAGCAAAGCAGCAACAGGGTCACGGAGGAAGAGGTAAAAGTAAAAGAAGAGAACGAAGAAAAAAAAATTAGAGAATGTACAAATAAAATCTAAGTAATAATAAAGTAAAAGAAGAAGAAAAAACTCATCAAATGCTTACCAGTGGTGTGAAAACGCAGTAGAAGGAGCATAGAAGAGAACCCCCAACAAATTAGGCTTCAGAGAAGCAGAAAATAGGAAGATAAAGGTACGAAGAGAATTAATTACCTTCAAATGCAAGCATCAAATCTTAAAAGTTATGCCAAATTCCGAGAAGGAAAAATCAAAAAATAAGCAAATGCTAATAGATCCCAAATGGAGAAAGAGAAGAAAAGCTATGAGAAACAGCTAAATTGATAATCACCGGGAAGAAAATAGGAATGGAAGTATAGAACATTCCAGTCAGTGTCTCTGTATTCCTTTGGTGGAAAAACGGAGAGAGCTATTTCGCGACACGATGGCAACTTTGTAACACGTGTTCTTCTATTGAACCAAGAGGAAAACATTGAGTATTCTTTTTTAGTGGCATAAATGTGTTCTATAACCAATTAATAGGTCCACAAACGGCAAAAGACAATGAAAATGACCCCACATTTTATAGTACAATCGTGATAACTATCTGTACAACAGATTATAGCAGTGTTCGTCCTCTTCAACTCTCATTTCTAAATATTAGTAAAGTAACGTAAAGTAATATTTATCTTCTTTACAAAGGTATAATGTGAGAGCCTAAAAATGTTGACAAAATAGGATATTTTTCAACAGGCATGATAAAATATAAACGTTTGATAACTTAACATAGTAAAGCAACTAAAAATCCATTTTGGCTAATGTGAGGAATTATATTTGAATAATACAAATATGAACATATATAAAGTCGATAAACATCTGAAATGATCTGAAACCTTGTAATTCTTAAAATGGGGCCAAGATAATCTAATACTAACTCACATTTGAGTGTTTACAAAAATCTAATAAGTACATATCACATACATAATTTTTTACATACACTCCTATCACTTAGCTATGATTAATATACATTTTCACATTAGTTTTATCACTTGAGCGAAAAAAGCCTCACAGAACAAGGCTAGTAGTAACACAAACAATGAGCTTGACGATCTTGGGACTCCTCGAAAAAAATTGACAATTGACACTCAATGGTTATATACACTAATATTAGAGGTTGACACTCAATGACTTATTGGAGCTCCGATTAATTTGGATTTATGACGTATAGGCCCTATTAAAGAGGGAAGCAATTCCAACTATAAATTTTTTTATTTTTACGACTTGAATTTAAAACCTTTAATTAAGAGTAAAAAGATTTTATTCAAAACCTAACAAGCCGAAAAGGTTGAGTGACTTTTCTTTTGCAATTCTAGAAGCACGAAGAGGACATGGCCTTACATTATGTTTGCTTCCGTGTCTCTTAAACTTGTGCGTGTATAATACGTGTGGATATATTCTATTTGTTTTTTGTTTCTTTTAATTTTCTAGGCAGACTTTCGGCTATAACTTCTTTAGTACTTACCTTGTGTAACAAGAAAAGCATCCTCAAAAGATAGACGGACTAAAATCATAAAGATTATTATATCACTGTTTGACAATAGTGGGTTGCTCTAGTGGTGAGCACCTCCGCTTCCAATCAAGAGGTTGTGAGTTCGAGTCATCCCAAGAGCAAAGTGAGGAGTTCTTGGAGGGATATAGCCGAAAGTCTATCAGAAATAGCTTCTCTACCCTAGAATAGAAGTAAAATTTACATACACATTACTCTTTCCAATAGAATTATACTGGGTTGTTGTTGTTATGTCTTCCGTTGCATGTTATCTGTTTTGCGCCTTCCTTTTTTTAAAACTTTATTCAACAAAGTTGGGGAAAAGGATTTTGTTTGTTTTTATATATTGTGTGGGGCTTATTGCTGACGAATGCCTCGGTAGTCTCCATGTCTAGACGACTCAATTGGCCTTTCAATCAAGGCAAGATTGAAATAAGGATTTGATGGAAATTCCATCAATGGGTCTTCCTCAATACTCTCTTTAGTCCGCTTTAATTAATTTTGTAATAACTTTTATATATACTAGTATTTATGAACGTGTGTTGCACGTTAATAATAACACGTGATGGTTTAAATATTTATTTATATGAAGGAATAATAAAATATAATTAATGAGAGAAATTTTATATATAATAATACAACAATCATCTAAATGCCAAAAAATATTATTACATTAGCAGAATACATGAATTTAAAATAAAAGGACATCATCAAAACTTATGCAAATGATCAATTTTATCATGTTAGTTAGATAATTATGTATTACTTCCTCTGGTCCACTTTAAGTAATTTTTTGGGTACTTTCACACATATTATGGAATCCACCTTTTAGCATTAACTAACAATGTAATGACCATATTAACCTTAAGTGGACTGGACGAAGTATAGTTTAAAAGTATTTAATGGATGGTATCTTACCGAACACTTCTTTTTGAACGATATTTTTTTGTAGTATGTTTTCTCCTAATGATTTGGTTGCTCTGCCTTAACCAGAACTCTTGTTGTCGATCTTGATATCTCTTAAAAGTGCAACATACAGTTGTTCGTGCAAAAAAATATATTACTGGTAAATATAGTCTAATATTTAGGATGTTTGTCCTTGTGCTTTATTTAGTATATTTACAAAACATAAATATACTAAAAATTATTTTTACACAAATTTAAAAGGATATTCCCTAGTTTAGAAGACCAAAGTTGAATTCAGGGATAAGAATATATTTAGAAGCACATTGACCAGTATCATAATTTTAGCATGTATGACGTTATTGTTCAAACTTCTATATATCATATGTGTGCTATTACATAAGTTATTCGGCGTATCTAAGTTTTTCAGTAGCATGACAGGCATATTTTTCTTCAAAATCAACCTATATACAATGAAAAATCAATTTTAACGTAGTCTATTATATATATACAGTAACACTAACATACGTAAGAAATAATAAACTTGATAACAAACATGTACGGTAGAAAGCCATTTGATATTAAAGTATTTAAGTATTCTTCTTGGTAGTAATTATTGGTATCATTTTCTGTTGAGTCAAACACTGAAAAATATTTTGTTTTTACTATAAAATTTTGCAATCAACCTTTTATTTAGTTGATCAACATATTCATTTTTGTTAGCTAAGATAACTTTTTAATTCTATCATGCGATTTGCACAAATTGCGTTTTAATATAAGGAGATAAGTATTTCTCTTATTAAATACACTACTATTATCATTGGGGTTGATAACCAAGTGTTCAGAAAGAACCAAATCATCTTTTATTAGATGCTTTTCTTCGTTTCCGACACGAAGCAAGGTAGAAGTATAACTTTGGCAAGCTAGCTTTTACAGTCGATGCCTTTGTCGATTTTGGAACTACTCGTAGTACTTGACAGAAATCACCTCCCAAACCATTAATTTTTCACCAAACGGTTCATTAATATCCAATTTATCTCTAGAACTCCGGGTAATTATTTCGATCGTTTGACACTTAACCATAAGTGCTTCATCCCATATTATCAAATTTTACTTTCCTTATAAATTTAGCATCGTTGCTCGTCTTTGATATATTTGTGATGGTTATATAAGTTGTTTGAAGAGGTATATCAAATCTAAAATGGGTGGCCTCACAATAAAATTGTTGTTGGTACATCACTTGCTATTATTGCTAACAGTATCATGCCTCTTGATATGATATTTGCAAGTAATGCATGACATAGAAATATTATTTGATTCTGCCGGAGGCATCTACAAAGAATAATCCCGCTATACGAGGTCGACTCTTTATATTATAGTCTTGAAAACTTGTTCTTGTTTAGGATTTAGCTTTGATTGTGCTTCCTCAAACACTTGTATAACATTTTGATTATTAATAATATACTAACCTTTTTACTTTGTGTTCTAATTTTTTTAATCTTTAACGGTCTTTTTATGGAATAAATTTATGTATCTTAAGTTATTTTATCTTGAATAAGAATTTTACTTATATGATGAATTTTACTCATATGATGAATTTAAAAAACGAAAAAGGGCCAAAACTGCCTCTAAAGTATTGGAATTGGTACAAAATTATCCTCCGTCCACCTACTTGAATAAAAATGCCCCTACCGTTATTTTTATGGCTCAACATTACCCTTATTACTAACGAAAAATTTATAATTTTTTTTAAAATTAATATCCACGTGTCACCGTCTCATTGGCCTAACATAAACCCCAACCCGTAGCCCGCCTAGATATTGACCCGCCCCATTTTTAAAACATAACTCTCTCTCTCTCTCTCTCTTCACTATTTTATTTTAGTGAGCATTTACTTACGAGTGTATGTCTACTATTATTCATGAGGCAAACTCAAAATTGAGTTCTCTATTAGAATTACTTTTATGAAAAATGGAAGGAATTGTCATATTCTTCTTAATGCAAAAAGTTTAGATTCTTTTTGTTTTTGCAATGAGTGTTCTTTATTATATAATTTTTATTTATTTGAAATTTGTTGAGGGGGGGGGGGGTTCTTCACTATTTTTTGTCATTCCTCCGTGAAAATTTGAGGATGTTTTTTTATTTTTTTTTATTGTTTATGTGATGTGTATTTCTATTATTTATTATTTCACTATTTATTCAATTAATATGTAAGCTTTTCTACTCCATGTAACGGGTATTGTGCAATTGTCACATTTCATACACACTGGGTTCATATGATGTACTAATAATAGTTAACAATTTTTTTAGATTATTTCTTCACTAGTATTTATTTTCTTATTTTGATTGTTATCATAGATTCAATTTTCTCGATTAGATTACTATGTTAATTATAGTAAAAAAGGATTTTCTACTCATAATTTACAAATGAGATAGGCTATTGTGTACGTTGTTATTTCCGACTGATCCGCTGGTGAATTCCGCCTAAGTAGCAACAAGGCAGAGAGAGAGAGAGAATTGTGTTTTAAAATCGGAGCGAGTCAATATTCGGACGGGTTAAGGATGAGCTTAGTTATATTTTAGTTGAAGTTTAAGTTATGCCAATGGAACAATGACACGTGGATATTAATTAAATTTTTATTTTTTTTCCAGAATTTTCTGTTAGTAATAAGGGTAATATTGAGCCAACAAAATAATGGTAGGGGCATTTTTATTCAAATAGGTAGACGAAGGATATTTTTGTACCAATTTCGATACTCCAGGGACAGTTTTGGCCCTTTTCCTTTTAAAAAATAATGGAATTGGATTCTCTTACTAAATAATTAATTAAAAATTTTAATTATTGATTTTAATATAAAAATAATTTATTCTATGTTGATTCAGATCTTAATATTAGTTCATCTCTTGTTTTGAATATTTCATCTTAATTATAATTTTATTTACCATAAATTATATTTTCAAAGAGTAAAAGATTGATATGACATTTAACTTTTAGATATTTATTTTTGTAGAATCATTAGTGATATCGACTCTTACCAACCATTTTTTTCTCTTTCTCATATATTTATATTCTTAAATATTTTCTTAGTTGTTGTTTAATAATTGGGTATTTTTCAGTATTACACGAAATAAATTGATTAAAAAATATTATTTGAGTAGAAAAACAGTTCAAATATATTATCGTGGTGATATTGTTTTTCTTAATTTCAACTCTTAATGCAATTTATTTAATATTACTTTTATTTTTCTTGGTATTTGACATTATGGAGTGGTAATGTATTGCCAATACGGAGAGTTCTTATGAAATTGATTTTATTAAACCTTCCTACATATTTTTAATAAGAATTTAATAGATAAAATTTTATTAATTATTAAATTTTAAATATTAAAAATTAGCATAGAAGGTATTGTAGTCCAAAAAATAGATTATTGCAGTTATGTCCTTTCCCTGTGAGTTCTTTCATTTAATATTTTAGGGCTATTTTGGTCTATTAATATTGTATTTATGCTTTTATAATAATATAGGCTCTCCTTTTTCTAAATGGATTTGAACAATATAATACATTCTCAAATTAGTCCAAAAAATAGGTTATTACAGTTATGTCCTTTCCCTATGTGTTCTTCCATTTAATATTTTAGGGCTATTTTGATCTATTAATATTGTATTTGTGCTTTTATAATAATATAGGCTCTCCTTTTTCTAAATAAATTTGGACAATATAATACCTTTTCAAATTAAATTAGTAATAGGATATTATAATATATTTTTAAATTAAATTAGTAATATAAATTTTTAAGAAGTATATCCTAAAAGTGATAGGATTACATGACTAAAAATATGTCTTTACCCCGAAAGTAATTATATTAAAAGGAAACATAACGTGTTCCTAAATGTATTAGGTATACATGCTAACATGTAAGTATTATATGTGTATGCCCGAAAGTAATTATACTAATAGAATTCCTAAAGGTAATCATATAGGATTCCTAACGTGTAGTATTATATCCTAAAACTAATAAGATTATTATAAGGCTAATATCTAGAATTCCGGTTATATCCTTTTATTATGAGTTATTATGCTTAATATTATAATGTTATTTTTGTAAACCAATATTATATTCATACTTTTATAATAATATAGATTAAGGAGTTTATTTTTTAATATTGATTAATAATGATATTGATCATATTAATTTTTACTATCTCTTTAATTTGTTCATTAAAAATATAACAAATACTCCATAACTCTTTACTTCAAGGATAACTTTGAAAAAAATAATAATTCTTAATATATGAGAAAATCAAATATTACGGACCATAAAAATAAATAAAAAATCAATTAAAATAGACCAGGAAAGTACATTACGAAGAAACAGTATCTACGAATTTTCGTGAATGTCATTGTCATCAGTGGATAGAAAATTTGATATACAAGATTTTACGTACTTCGAGGTTCAAAACTTAATGATTTTCCTATCGTTATATTGTTGGAACATCCGATCCTACGGCTCACTAACATTTGACGAAGCGGATGTCACATAGCTTGCCACCTCAGTGCCCTAACCCATTTTACCCCTCCCTTATATTTTTGTTCCATTACTAAAAAAAAATTTCCCTTCACCACTATTGTCGCTACCATAAAAAATATTGTATTTCAAATTTTTATCTTTTATATATGGATTAGGGGCGTTGAGGTGGCATGTCATATGACATCCACCTCATCAAATATCAGTGCCACATAAGATTGGATGTCCACCTTGGATAAACTTAACAAAAGAAGGATATATTTGAACCAGTAGTATTACGACAAGGATATATTTGGACCCAAAATATAACGAATGGTATATTTCATCCTTTTCTCATAGTACATGAGTATATTTGGCCATTTGACGTCAAAAGTAATGTGTAAATTGACCTACTAAACTCCAAGTCTAGCTGAACTCAGCTTATTTTTATATATATTTTCTTTAACCATCGTAAAGAGCTAGTTTTATTTTATTAGGAATAAATATAGGTTCCACACAGCATAAAAGTCATTGTTGAACCGAAAATAGAAGAAGAAAACAATTAAACCGTTCTTATCCAAATCGAGTCTGAAAATTCCTAAGGGCATTTAGATCCTCCAATCTCTATAACATGAAAAACAATCTTTCTGTCCAAAAATATCCGGTGGAGCGCAGTGACACCAATTACGACATTTGTGATAGAATTATAAATAATTGTTCTTGTGAGATATATCTGACCATATTGATCTATAGGACTGGATAAGTGGTTGGACCAACCGGAGGTTTTGCTTGAAGTGAAGCATCAAATTAAACGTGATTTGCGAGAGAAACTTCAATGAGATTACTCAGCTTATTTGAGTTTGACCATGATTTATTTTTTTTTTTTAATAGTTTCATGGAAAAAAGAAAAGAGCACGCTCGTGAAGTTGAATATAGTTAAGCTAGTACTATTGTAACTAGATTTGTTTTGTTCATTGAATTGTCAAATATGAAATTAGATTTGACTCGATAAAGAATATCAATTTCAGACCAAAAAGTATTTGAGTTTGCAATTTATGCATTATAATTGTTGTACTGAACGATATACAAGACCCTCTAATCTTTATACATGTCTTTGTCTTAAAAGGATAATTCTTTCTCCAATTCTACTAATGTCTTTCTATTTTCAATGTAATTTTTACATTTATAATATTACAATCTAATAGGGTTGATGATAGCTTAATTGCAGGAATTCAATGAAGAACTCGAGGATTAAGCTGCTGATTCAGGAACTTGGCGGAGAAGCTCGAGAATTTCAGTAATGGCGGAAAAGAGAAGAATAAGATTAGAGAGAATTAAGAGAGAAGAGAGTATTTAAGAAACTTGTAATGTAAATCTTATTCATTTTCGAATATTACAATGTATTTATATGGATTGGAAATGAATACAACTAATCTTACAAAATTTGTTCTCTCAACCAACTTGTAACTAACTCCCACTAACTTCTGCTAACATGGCATTAACTAATTAACTGATTTGTGGAATTTTGCCTCTAACTCTCATTTACTGATTCCTCTAACTACGAGCTGGATTTTCTGTATCAATACTCCCTCCTGCAGAAGATCTTTGACTACAAGGATCAAATTGAGGAAATCGAACCTTCAGTATAGTTAAAAATTCCCAAGTAGCACAATCAACAGGTAACCCTGCCCATTTCACCAGTCCTTGTGCGACAACTTTGTTTCCTTTCTTTACCATCCTTCTTTGTAGTATGACCTATGGGCTTGGACAATGTGGGCTAGCTATATTAATGGTGGGAGGGTAGGCAATTTGAGTAGGTAGTTGGTGGCATTTCTTGAGGAGTGATACATGAATGGTAGGGTGTATTTTGACTGATGGTGGAAACAGTAGGGTATATGCAACTAGTCCTGCTCTTTTGGAGATCTGAAAGGGTCTATAATACTTTGCTGCTAGCTTGTGAAATGGTTGTACTGACACAGTAGCTTGTTTATATGGCTGGATCTTCAAATAAACCCAATCTCCCACTGCAAATTGTCTGTCACTCCTGTGAGCATCAGTTTGTTGTTTCATCCTTAGTTGAGCTCTCAGCAAATGATGTTTGAGTAGTTGTAACTTCAACTCCCTATTGATCAGTGTATTGTCAACTTCAACTGAGGTTGATTCACCTGGTAAGTAAGGGAGATGCAATGGAGGAGGTATGCCATATGGAACATCATACGAGGTGGTTTTAATAGCTGAATGCTATGATGTATTGTACCAATATTCAACCATAGGTAACCAAGAATACCATTTGTAGTTGTCTTCATTACAGAAACATCTGAGATATGTCTCCAAACATCTGTTTAGAACTTTAGTTTGCCCATCAGACTGAAGGTGATAGGCTGAGGAAGTGTTCAATTGTACTCCTTGTATTGGGAACAACTCTTGCCAGAATAAACTCAAAAACACTGCATCTCTGTCACTAACAATCGATTCTGGGAGACCATGTAATTTGACTATGCTATCCATGAATTCCTTCGCTACTGATTGGGCAGTATAAAGATGCCTTAAAGGAATGAAGTGCCCATACTTACTTAATCTGTCCACAACTACAAGAATGACTTCATAACCATGAGATTTGGGTAATCTATCTATAAAGTCCATACTTATTTGTGACCATACTACATCTGGAATAGGTAGAGGTTGTAGAAGGCCAGGATAGGCTGCTAGATCAGATTTGCTTCTTTGGCAAGTGTCACATCCTTGCACAAATAACTGGACATCCTTCCTGATACCCTTCCAGTAAAATAATGTCATAAGCCTTTTTAATGTTGCTTCAATGCCTGAATGACCTCCTTGTGGAGTGGAGTGCCATATCCCAATGATGTGTGTTCTCAGCTGATGAATGTTGCCCACTACCAGTTTTCCTTTTCTCCTCAATTGGTGGTGCTGCCAAGTATATTGTGAGTGAGTTGAGGGATCAACTATCAATTTCTCAATCAATGCTTTGAGCTCAGAGTCTGTCTCCCAGCTATCAGTGATAGCTTGCATCATATCAGAATTGGTAGTAGATAGTACCAGAGAAAATAGTCCAGCTCCAGGCATCCTGGATAGGGGATCTGCCACCTTATTTGTGACTCTACTTTATACTCAATGACATATTCAAAGGGCATAAGTTTAGTTAGCCACGTAAGCTGAGAGTTGGTATGAAGCTTTTGTTCTATTAAGAACTTCAAAGCTCTTTGGTCAATTCTGATGATGAATCTTTGGCCAAGCAAATATTGAGACCATTTAGTGACTGTATAAACTATGGCTAATAGCTCTTTATCATACACTGAGAGTGCCATATGATTGGTAGATAATGCCTTGCTGATAAAGGCTATAGGGTGTCCTTGTTGCATGAGGAAAATACCAATCCCCTGTCTACTGGCATCAGTTTCAACAACAAAAGTTTTATTAATATCAGACAGTGTTAATACATGGGCTTTTGTCAAAGCTTCCTTCAATTCTTCAAAAGCAGCAGTAGCTTTAGGTGACCATTTGAAGTTATCCTTCTTCAAGAGGTCTGTTAATGGTTTGCAAATGATCCCAAAACTTTGTATGGATCTTCTATAGTAGCCAGCTAAGCCAAGAAAGCCTCTCAGTAGTTTAATATTGGTTGGTATGGGCCAGTTTTTTACAGCTTCTATCTTCTGAGGGTCAGTTGGTACTCCTTCTTCAGTAATGAAGTGGCCTAGATACTCTATCCTTTTAACTCCAAGGAAACACTTACTCTCCTTATCATACAGATGTTGCTTCTTCATTTCAAGAAACACAGATCTGAGATGACCCAAATGATCCTCCATGCTCCTACTATAGATGAGTATATCATCAAAGAATACCAGTACATACTTTCTGAGAAAAGCCTGAAAGATAGATTTCATCAAACCTTGGAATGTTGATGGTGCATTTGACAGACCAAAGGGCATCACCAGGTATTCATAATGTCTCGAGTGAGTCCTAAATGCAGTCTTGGGCACATCTTCTTTTGCCATTCTTAATTGATGATATACAGACCTTAGATCTATCTTAGACCCTCCCAATTCATTAAACAGATCCTCAACCATAGGTATGGGAAACTTATTATTTATAGTGTGTTTGTTTGGGTCCCTATAGTCAACACATAACCTCCAAGGCCCATCCTTCTTCCTAACTAGGACAATAGGGGCAGCAAAAGGACTGCTACTAGGTTGTATAATTCCCTGATCTAGCATCTGTTGTACCAGGGATTCTATCACATCCTTCTTCACTGAGGGATACCTATAGGGCCTCCTATTTATAGGTTCAGTTCCTGATTGCAACACAATTCTGTGGTTAAAAACTCCTTTAGATGGTGGTAATTGTGTAGGTTCTACAAGCAATTCTTTAAACTCTTTCAGTAAGGCTAACACTTGTGGATCTACATTGCTTTGTTCTTTAGACTCCAAGGAATACCATTGTAACTCATTACACATAGTAGGTATTACTTGAATTATACAAAGCTCAAAATGATTACCTGCAGCTCTAGTTAATCTGCCAACTCCAGTAGCTATGACTTGTTTGCCTGCTCCTCTTAGAACATGTTTCTTTCCTTTGTAGTAGAACTCCATGGTAAGAGTTATAAAATTCATCTTTATATCTCCTAGTGTTAATAGTCACTGAACTCCCAGTACTACACCACATGACCCAAGAGGCAATAACAAGAATTCAACAGAGAATTCAGCCCCTTGCAAC
Source organism: Nicotiana tomentosiformis (assembly GCF_000390325.3). NCBI lineage: Eukaryota > Viridiplantae > Streptophyta > Magnoliopsida > Solanales > Solanaceae > Nicotiana > Nicotiana tomentosiformis. The sequence continues at coordinate 59,729,537 of NC_090814.1, read as the reverse complement.
AACCAAGAAATTCTGCACATCTTATCAACCTTCAGCATGTTGCCATTAGCTGAAGCCACCAATTGGGGAGTGGTTGGCATGACAGGACACCCACGTTTGGCTACTACTTCAGGATCAATGAAATTATGGGAACTTCCTGTATCTACCAATATCTGTAGCGTCTTCTTAGAATGGTAACCAATCACTCTTAAGATTTTAAATCCCAAGGATCCATTTAGAGCATGAATAGATATTTCTAGTTGGTCCAAAGGTTGAGCCAACTCTAGTCCTTGCTCCTCCACTTCTCCTTCTCTATAATCTTCAAGTAGCTGGCCTTCTTCTGGTTCCTCTAGTTCCAGCAGATATAATTGCTTAAGGTTTTTGCACTTGTGACCTGCCACATACTTCTCATTGCAGAAGTAGCATAAACCTTGAGCCCTCTTCTTATTCATCTCTTATACACTCAATGTTCTTCTGTTGTACCCCTTATGAGCTGTCAAGTTACTTGAATTAGGGGTTGGTAGAAGAGGTCTATTGTAAGCCTTTGGATCCCCATACCTCTTAGCACCTAACTGCTGGCCCCCTTGATCCATAGCAGGATATCTGATAACAGATAAGCTTCTTGTAGCCTGGCAGTCTTGTAAGCTTGAGACAAAGTGATGAGATTTGTTAACTTTACTGCTATGTTTAACTCATGTTTCAGCCCACCTATAAAGCAACTAATCGCATTTTCTTGTGACAAGTTTACTCTAGTGAGATTCCTTTCAAATATGGCTTGGTATTCCTTGACACTTTTGGTTTGCTTGATCTTTTTGATTTCTTCCATCGGATCATCAAAATCAGTACCAAACCTCTCCACCATGGCCATAACATATTCATTCCACGTAGCATGATGAAGATATTTTATGTACCTCATGAACGACAAATGCCATTGGATGGCTTCACCCTCTAACTGTATTGCTGCCACCTCCACCTTCTCTTCAGCAGCTACCTTCTCCATGGAAAAGAACTGTTCGATCTTATACAACCAAGATCTCAAATCTTCCCCAGTAAACCTCAGATATTCCATCATAGACTATCGTGAAAAATTGGAATTGTGACCATTATGATGGCCAACATTCCTTTCTCTCTGAGGACTTCCATCAGATGGCTCTCATTCATGCTCTAATAGAGTTTTATCCCTTCGTTGGCCAGTAGCAGTTGTCACTTGCTCTTGCAACTCAAGTATAGTTTGATCTAACATTTTAGGATTAGAAACCTCCCCTGCTAAAGACTCGATCTCAGAAATCATCTTTTGCATCAATTCACGCAATTCACCTATTTCTGATAGTGAATTTTGAGTTACTCTTGCCGTTCCTTTCGTCATTGTTGTCAAGGAAGGAGTGCTCTGATACCACTGATAGCTTAATTTCAGGAATTCAATGAAGAATTCGAGGATTAAGATGCTGATTCAGGAATTTGGCGGAGAAGCTTGAGAATTTCAGCAATGGTGGAAAATAGAAGAATATGATTAGAGAGAATTAAGAGAGAAAAGAGTATTTAGGAAACTTGTAATGTAAATCTTATTCATTTCTGAATATTACAATGTATTTATATGGATTGGAAATGAATACAACTAATCTAAAAGAATTTGTTCTCCCAACTAACTTGTAACTAACTCCCACTGACTTCTGCTGACATGACATTAACTAATTAACTAATTTTTGAAATTTTGCCTCTAACTCTCATTTGCTGATTCCTCTAACTACGAGCTGGATTTTCTGTATTAGTTGACTAGGGGTGTACATAGACCGGGTTGGTTCGGATTTTATCAAAATCAAACCAAACCAACTATATCGGTTTGGAATGGTTTGGTTTTATCGAATTTTTCGATTTTTTTTACATGAATATTATTTCAATTTTACTTTATTAAAGTTATAGATAAAATTTTGATAAGTGAATATATGTTTACTAAAGATATAAAAAAATAACAAACATATGATCTAATAAAATATTCTTACGGAAGAATTGTTTTTAGTAACAAATGATAATTTATTTTCTTAGTCGTCTAACAATAATTTTTCTTTGATGTACGCTTTCAAGATTAATCGAATTTAATAATTAAACATAAAAATCAATATGATACCTAAATAATGATATGTTCTATGTAATTTTAAATTATCGAAATACCACTTCAAATTCAAAAAAGATATAGGAAATCTTGACATATGAATATGAAAAAATAAAGAGATGATTGATGTATCAATAACACTTAATAAGAAAGCGCTACAATCCATTATTTAAAATAAATTAAAACGCATACATTTCATAGTTCTATTAAATATTATGTCCCACGAGAGGAACCCAAATATTTCTAAATATTTTTTAACCAAAATTCTATATAAAGTCTTAATAGTATATATAAAAAGTTATATATTTATATGTCGGTTTGATTCAGATTTTTTTTATTTAATATTAAACCAAAACAAACCAAACCTAGTCGAGTCTTTAGTCGATTTGGTTTGACTTTTCGGTTTGGTACGGTTTTAACAACACTAGGGTTGACCATTACGATTGGATTAAGGTTGAAAATGTGAATACCCAACCCCTCGAACCCTTGAAAAGGAATTGCTCTTAAATTTGATGAAACATCTAATATGAATTCACGACGAAGATATTTGTAATTCAGAACACTCTGAATGTTGGCGTAGTGTTCAAATACTTCAATTGTTATAAACCTATATTTGTCTTTCTCCATATTAGGGTAGAATCTAATTTTCACACCTATTTTCGAGAAGTTCTACTATTCATTGAATTTTATCATTAATTTAATTAGTAGAGAAATTTAAAATATCATCTTTGTCTTTTATGTGAAACGTGTCTTCCATGATAGATGACGAAACAACTTTTAAAATACAATATATGGAGATTAACTTATGTCATACTATGCCTAGCAATCACTTTAGCCTTTCTTCTCATTTTTAGGCGGAGAACGTGTCATTGCTTTTGTCATGAAGATAAATTTCAGACAAAAACCTCTTATTTATATATAACTTGTTTTGGTAAGCAAATAAATAAATGACAGAAGTATCTTTTTTTTTTTTTTTTTTTTTTTTTGGCTAGGTATAACAGTTTTCATAACAGAAATATCATTGGGACGCGCACAGTTAGATACGCTTAGGCCTGGCAAGTGGGCCGGTCCAGGCCCGGGACCGGCCCAGGACCGCGGGCCAAACGGGCCAAACGGTTAAACGGGCCAGGACCGTTTGGTCCGGTTTTAGTGGGCCTGGTCCGGTCTCGTGGGCCGGTCCTCTGATTTGGCCCGCTAGGCCCGGGACCGGACCGGGACCGGCCCGGTCCCCTTAGCGGGCCTAGCGGGCCCAACGGCTATTTTTTTTTTAAATTTTTTTTTTTTTTTTTTTTTTTAAAAACGTTTGACTGTAAAAAAAATAGCCGTTGGGCTGTAAAAAATAGCCGTTGGCTATTTATGAAATAGCCATTTAACCCCTCAACTTTGTTTTAATCCCAAACTTTTTATAATTATACTTTTTCCCTATTTTCAACTATAAATACTCTATCATTATTTCATTTTTTCTTACAAAATCATCAATCTCTCTCTAATTTACTTCTACTATTGCTTACTTTATTGTTACAATTTGTGAAACAATTGTGAAGTTGGTGAATTGAAGTCTTCAACGATAATCAATTTCCAACAAGTTGTTCGTCAATTCGGTAAACTCGTTCCAACTCTTAAGTTTTAATATTATAATTTTTATTGTTTTATTTACTTTGCTTGATTAATTAAGATGGCTTATTCCTTAAAAAATATGTTTAGTAAAAATAAGGGAAAATCGAAGATTGGTGAATCTAGTGGCCAATATGTTCCTCCTCCACTTCCCCCGGCTCCACGACCCAAACATGTTACCCGTCCTACACCTCCTATTCTTGATAGCGATAATAATTTATTACAATTTACCGAGAGTCAATTTTTCCATAATATAGTACCCGGTGAACAATTAAACCATGAATATATGAATGCTCTTTATGGTAATCCAATTATTAATGAAAATGATGATGAAGAAATAGATTTTGATGAAACGCAACCGGATGATGATACACCCACTAGTCATGCTCCTGAAGTTAACCCAACTAATAATAATCTAGATGATCTCCCATCTGACCCTCCTATTAGTGCCCCTACTTTTTCTAGACAACCTCCTAAACGGGCAGAAACATCTCTTGTTTGGCAATTTTTTACTCAACTAAGAGAAAAAAATAAGGCTAAGTGTAAAACTTGTGGCAAAGAGTTAGTTTTTCAATATGTTGGAAGTCGGGGGGGTACGGGAAGTTTGGCTAGACACATATTGCTACACCCTCAAGATAAAACTAGATATTTTTGTATGAAAACTTTGGCTGAGGGGACAAGTACACCTAGTCAGGCTGACCTTAGTACCGGGTCAAATCAATTTCAACCGGGAATTAACACTGTTACCGGTGGTATTTTATATTATGATCCAAAAAAAGATCGGGAAGAATTGGCAAAAATGGTCACTGTTATGTGCTTACCCTATAGTTTTCCTTCTAACCCCCACTTTGTGCATTATATTAGAAAAATTTTTAATCCTACTTATAAAGGTTTTCCTCGCACAACCGTAAAGAGTGATATTTATAAATATAAACATGAATATGAACAATATTTGCGCTATTTATTTACTCATATAAATTGTCGTCTTGCTATTACAACTGATATTGGTAGAAGTGGTAATGACTGTGATTACCTTACTGTTACCAGTCATTGGATTGATGAGCATTGGATAATGCAAAAGCGCATTATTGCTTATAGAATAATTAATTCACGTCACACAGGGCAGTTTATTTCTAGCACGATTGCGGATATTTGTAGATATTTTTGCATTAGTGATAAAATAATATCAGTTTCAATGGATAATGCTACTAGTAACACAAATGCTGTAGCCTTGCTTACCACGATACTAAGTCCTGTATTTAGTAATATTTTTCATGTTAGATGTATTTGTCATATTTACCATTTAATTGTGGGTGATGGCATGCGAATTTTAAATGTTGAAATTGAAAAAGTTAAAATGGCTCTTAATTGGCTTTTTTATTCAAATCGTAGAAGTAGACTTAGAGAATATTTTAAAAGATGCGATGAATTTGGCCTAAGAGAAAGAAAGGTTCCTAAACCTTGTCCAACTAGATGGAATTACATGTATGAAAGTTTAGTTATTGCATATGAATATAGAAACCCCATAAACTCAACGTTTAATGCTCATGTAAGTGATGATGATGAGCACCTTACAAATGCGGATTGGGCTAATGTTAAAATGCTTGTAGATTTTTTAGAAAAATTTCATATTGCTACAAATGAATTTTCTGGGCAATATTATCCTACTATTTCTAATTGTTTAGTTTATATTGCAGAACTTGCAAATTTATTTGATCATTTTTCAGATGGGGGAGAAATTTATCAACTTGCTATTGATTCCATGAGAAAAAAGTTTAAAAAATATTTTTTCCCTATTCCCCCTATTTATGGTATTGCTGCATTGTTAAATCCTACTATGAAATTAGGAGGTCCTCAATTTTGGTATGAAACTGTTTATAATGGTTTAGCACTTGAAGATGAGGAGTTGTCTAAACTTCCGAACGCAATAGCCTCAATTAAAATAAATGTTCAAACTATTTATAATGCTTATCAAGTTGCATTAGATCATGCTAGACCAAATGTTCCAACTCCTTCTTCTTCTAGTTCTCAATCATCTAAAAGAACTGCGGGAGTAAGAGCACTTAGTGCTTGGGCAGGGTTCAGGGGTTCTCAAGGTTCTAGTACTAGTGATTTTTCACAACTAAATGAGCTTGAAGTTTATTTGTCACAGGGAATTGAGGAAGTGAATCCCGACGGCTCCTTTAATATTTTGGAATGGTGGAAGGACAAAGAAAAACACTTTCCAATTCTTTCAAGGATGGCCCTAGATATTTTAACTATCCAAGCTTCAACAGTGGCATCAGAGAGCGCTTTCAGTCAAGCAAGACTTCAACTCGGTGATTACAGAGCGTCTATGAGGGAGAGCTTGGAAAAATCAGTACTTTTCAGAGATTGGATCCGTTCGGAAAGAAGAAATTTTGGACTTGCTGAATCACAACCAGAGGTAGACGAAGCTTATGAAGAAATGCTAGCTGAACTTGCGGAGGATGATGCTTCGCCTGGAAGCGGTGATGAGCAAGCTTCATTTCCGCCACCACCAACGGAAATTCCTCCGAACCTTGAAGGATTTATGAAATTTGTAAGAGATACCATGTAAATTAATATGTAACTTGTATTTTGGCACATCTTGATTAGTTTCTTTTTGTTCTCAATGGTGGTATTAGCACCTTGTTGTGCTCATTCCATAGGGGGGAGGAAGACTAAGAAAGATATTGCCATGATTTTTAATGCTATAATAAAAATATAATGCATTGATTTGAATATCTCTATACTACATATACATCTTAAAATATACTATATATACATAGTATACTAGATATAATATACATATAGTATAGTATACATATAGTATACATAGTATACTAGATATATATAGTAGATATACATGTATATATAGTATATCTTAAGATGTATATATAGTATATCTTAGTATATATATGTATACTATATATAAGCTATATTCGATTTATATACTATATATACATCTTAAGATATACTATATATACTATACTATATATATATCTTAAGATATACTATATATACATCTTAAGATATACTATATATACATAGTATACTAGATATATATAGTAGATATACTATACTATATATACATATTAAGATATACTATATATACTATACTATATATACATATTAAGATATACTATATATACTATACTATATATACATCTTAAGATATACTATATATACTATACTATATATACATCTTAAGATATACTATATATACATCTTAAGATATACTATATATATATATATAGTATACTAGACATATATAGTAGATATACTATACTATATATACATCTTAAGATATACTATATATACTATACTACATATACATCTTAAGATATACTAAGTATACTAGATATACTAGATATATATAGTAGATATACATGTATATATAGTATATTTTAAGATGTATATATAGTATATAAATCGAATGTAGCTTATATACTAAGTATACTAAGATATACTATATATATATCTTAAGATATACTAAGTATACTAGATATATACAGTAGATATATACATCTTAAGATATACTATATATACTATACTATATATACATCTTAAGATATACTATATATACATAGTATACTAGATATACTAGATATATATAATAGATATACATGTATATATAGTATATCTTAAGCTATACATATAGTGTAATATAGTATAGTATATATATATATATATATATAAGCTTATATTTATACTATACTATAGTCTATACTATAGTCTATACTATATATACATCTCATAAGATATATAAACTATATTCGATATACTATATATACATCTTAAGATATACTATATATACTATACTATATATACATATTAAGATATACTATATATACTATACTACATATACATCTTAAGATATACTATATATACATAGTATACTAGATATATATAGTAGATATACATGTATATAAAGTATATCTTAAACTATACATATAGTATAGTATACATATATATATATATATATATATATATATATATATATATATAAGCTTATATTTATACTATACTATAGTCTATACTATATATACATCTCATAAGATATATAAACTATATTCGATATACTATATATACATCTTAAGATATACTATATATACTATACTATATATATACATATTAAGATCTACTATACTATATATACATATTAAGATATACTATATATACATCTTAAAATATACTATATATACATAGTATACTAGATATACTAGATATATATATAATAGATATACATGTATATATAGTATAATATAGTATAGTATACACACATATATATATAAGCTTATATTTATACTATACTATATATACATCTCATAAGATATATAAACTATATTCGATATAATATATATACATATTAAGATATATATATATATATACTATACTATATATACATCTTAAGATATACTATATATACTATACTACATATACATCTTAAGATATACTATATATACATAGTCTACTAGATATATATAGTAGATATATATTAAGATATACTATATATACATCTTACTATATATATATATATATATATATATATATATATATATATATATATCTTAAGATGTATATATATATATTAAGATCTACTATACTATACTATATATATATAGTATATCTTAAGATGTATACTATGTGTATATATATATATTAAGATGTATATATAGTATATAAATCGAATATAGCTTATATATCTTTATTACTATTTTTTTCTCTAACTTCTATAAAAAAAAATTAAAAATAAAAAGTTTCTGTTGGGCCCGTTTAGGCCCGGAACCGGACCGGGACCGGCCCACTAAACCCAGGCCCGTTAGTTCATGGTCCCGGTCCCGGGCCGGTTACAGCAATAAACCCGCGAGGCCCAGGACCGTTTAGGACCGGACCGTATAGGACCGGCCCACTTAGAACCGGCCCACGTAGGACCGGGCCCGCGAAGCCCACTTAGGACCGGGCCCGGCCCAGTTGCCACCCCTAGATACGCTTTTGAATTTAAATGAAGATATAAGTTAAAACTTATATAGTGGATCCTGATTTTTTTTGGGCGAGTCATGATTATTGTTTTTTTTTTTACGAAAAACAATCTTTATCGCTCAAATTATTTTCAGTCAAAGAGTTAGAATTATAATTTTATTCTCGCAGGCAATTTAAAATGAAAATCACAACCATTTTTGGAGCCGCCGTTGGCCCTCTAACGAGTCAATATTACAAGTTTAAATTAGTAGAATCAAAAGGCAAACAAAACTAGTTTGTTTACCTATATGAATAGAATATATATGAACGATACTCTACCAATTTCTTAGTAGCATATATAGTTAACCATTTCATTTTAACAAGACTTTGAATTATATAGGGGAAAGTAAAAACAAAAGTAAGCTAACATATAACTACCTTTTTCGGGTTTTCTGCTAAGATAAATGTAATTACTGCTCTTCATTAAATTAATAATATCTGTAAGGGTAAAATTGGTTGATAATAGGTGGTCGAACGGTAAGATGATACGTGGAGTCGAAGATAGACAAATGACGAGTAAGAAAATAATTAGCACAGAATGCGACGCGTGTAACGGGTACCAGATGGATTCTGAAGGAAACGTAGTCGGCGGTAGAAGTTCAAAGATTTGTCATTGGACAACATTCAATGAGGAAATATTTGCTAGCGTTAAATAAGGTCGTTACAGTAAATATTTGCATTCAAGGCTACCGTTATGTATTCATCAATGATACTTTTATTCTCATTTAAAGAGGGTTATTTTCCTAGGTAGAGCTATAAATAATGGGGTTAACAACCATCATAGGGGATGTAATGGATGAAGCATTCCGCATACAAAAACTATATTTTTACTGTTTTGTTCTCAATCTAACAACTTTTCATCGCTTTATCATTATTTTCACTTCTGCTCTCGGAAATGCTGAGTTACAAATTCAACTGTACCGTTTTACGGGTAAACAGTTTTGCGTCCACCGTGGGGCATAGACAGCTAGCTGCATAACTACTTTGATCCATTCGTTTATTACTAACAAGTTTTAGTTCTTTCCTTAGTGAGAATCAGATGTGGCAGCTAACAATGGCAACAACACATACAATATTGAAGCATGTATTGAACAAGAGGAATTATCCCAGCGTGATGACTCAATCAGTGACATCCGTAACGAAGGGGACGAAACAACAATGGTTCACGAAGGCCAGTATCATCGGCATGTGCGGGACCCAACTCCTGATGATGCGGAGGAGGAATATGTCGTGGATACGGTCAAACTCCTGAGGGAATAACAGAAAACAATCACAGATCTTCTTTCAAGGCAGGATCAGGTGATAATAGAGTTAAAACAAGCATTGACATGTGCTTTCAACAACGGGAACATAAGGGGTCTAATCCCTCTCAATGTTCCTGTAAATCAAACAACTCAGAGAATCGATAACAACACTCTAAGGGGCGAAGTCAGTTTTGACATAGCCGGAGGGACCGATAACGGATCTGGGAACAACAAAGGAAGTGATCCTTTTAATTACGAGCTCATGAGATTCATGAGAGAAATTAACGAACGAATGGACCAGAATGCGAAGGAGTTTCACGCTCGGATGGATCAGATTCTAGGTGCACCACCAATTTTTTTATTTTTTATTTTGGTTTCTACAAATAGATTTTCAGAGTTGTGGTCCTCGAGAAAACAATTAATTTTTCTTTATCTGTTGATAAATCAAAGAGGAGTTAGGAAAGTGCAACAATGGAGATTTCTTTGAATAAAAATAAACTAATAAGATCAAATAAAAAAGAGCAATTAAGTAAAGAGAAAGAAGAAACAAAGGATCCTCGTGTAATCGTCTTAAATGCACCAAACAAAAGCTTTTGAAAATATGAGCTAGGCAAGATTCAAACCCCCACCATTTAGGTGAAAGTGGCGACACCTTGCCGGTGGCACCTTGCGCCTTTTTGTTATTAAGGGTGTCACTTAAAGTTTTTGTATACATTCCTTCTATATATACATGCACGTATATATACTATTGTATAGTTTCGGCCAAAGCTTGCGGGTGGCGTACCACCCCGTCCCTTACACGTAGATCCGCCCATGAGTGTAGGCACATTTAACATACACTTTCCAAATGAAACGAAATAAAGAGATATTCCCCTACGTGCTTTAGCTTCAGTTTAAATCAGGTGCCCTGTTTTGTTTCGACATACATTTCAAAAAATTGGATTTTGATATTCAAAATTCAAATTCTAGAGAAAACAATATAAAGCAACGAAAGCAAAAACTTCCCCCGTAGCCAAAATTTCATGCATAAGAAATCAAACGACGTTCTAACATTCTTTTGGGGTGAGTGGGAATTTCATCTGATAACCCACTGATTCTAGGAAAAATATCTACTAGCAATTGGTATTTTATTTTAGATCATATCAATTTATCATGGTTAATCATACAATAAGGTATGAATATATACTAATTAACCAAAAATATATAATTAAAATTTATATGCATGTTTATATCATATATTAGAATTGATTTTATATAAATAGGAGTACCGATAAAAATTTTCCGACTGGAAGAGGTGCTTCTCCCATGCCATTTTGTGCAAGTTGCGTCCTGTCGAATGCAATTTTCTTATCTAGCTTTTGGACATAGATTTGATTGAAACTTAAAAAAAAAAAAAAATTGAAATTGTGTTGAAAAATAACTTTTAAACGTTAAAGTTGTGTTTGGATATGCAATTTATTTGAAGAAAAGTTGAATACGTTTTGTGAGCAGAAGAAAATATTCACCCAAAAAATGGGAACTTGAAAATTTTTGAATTATTTTTTCTCCATCATATTTCATAAACAAGCAATGTTTTCAAAATATTTTTGAAAAATTGGAGCCAAAATTTATGGCCAAACTGGAGTTTAAGTCAAGTTTGCCTTCTAGAACTACTAGCATTCAAAACTAGGGGTCTTCCCCAACAATATGTGTTTCAAATTCAGCTAGTAAGGAAATTTCTTTCTTGCTTCTCCTTCCACAAGGAGTGAAAGTTATTTATTGCTTCCAATCCTTGCCTTCAATTTGTTAATCATCTCATATTTCAAATTCAATAATCCAATTAATTTATATTGCATAAGACTTAATAAGAGGAAAATATTTTTTATCAGGTATTTTATTATTTCATGACTCAAATCTTAGACCGCTTGTTAAAGGTGAAAAAAATCATATCCACCCATATCATACGGTAATAATCACTTTAATTATCTTCTGTTTTATTTTTTGGATGAAAATGTAGGTAGAGTATCTTTGTGAAATTTTGTTGTTTAAAACAAAAATGAATGTCAAATCTTATCTTACTAAACTTGGTGAAGAAGGGTCAAATCTTTTTTATTAATATTTGTTTTCAATAATTTTATCCAGTTTGTCTGAATAACTGAACTATTTGACCTGAAAATTCTCAAAGAGTCCCCCAAAATCAAGTCCCAATTACATCGTACTCATTTTTCAACAAATACATTTGAATCAAATAAGGAAACAGAGTTAGGTTTGGATTTATTTTTTCGAAAATCATTTTGTAAACATTTTATAAATAATAAAAATCTTGGAAGCACCAACTGTTAAAGAATGCCCCTCCTCTAAAACAGATGTTGCCAGTTTGCTTTTCCTCTTGATTTCTGGTTGTATCTCATGAACTAATGTACTTAAAGAAAGAATTAAGAACGTGCAAATAAATATGACTAGGGTAATAAGAGAGAAGACCTAACGCTCAGAATACCTTGATCCCTTAACTTATCTGAAGTTGGATTCTTAACATGTAATAAACAGGTAAAAATAGCACGGGGTAGTTAATTTTCGAACTGGTAATTCAAAAATAGTCAGCGTTTGCAAAGTCATTGAAAAATAGACACTATTTTGCTACAACACGGACCGGTCCAGCATAATATACTGGAGATTGGTGCACCTGTGTATAAACTTCCAGCATATTATGCTGGATCTCCAACACGCGGAAAGTTCCAGCATAATATACTGGAGATTGGAGCACATGTGTATGAACTTTCAGCATATTATACTGAACCGGTATATTATACTAGAACTCCAGTATATTATATTGGAATATTTTCCGGATTTTGAACAGTGTTTTCGTTCATATTTATCTTTACATAAAAAGTGATTAAATTTTAATTATTTTTGAAACTGTGACTATTTTCAATTACTACTTATAAATCTGACTATTTTTGAATTTCTCCCGATAAACGGGGTTGATGTGTTTCATTAAGCTCATTATTAGGAACGATTTGTGGAGGTACATGGACTTTCTCCTCTACCTCTACTTCTTCCACTACTATTTGTGTCCTTGGCACTCTACTAGCTTCTGCACTGGTCGACCGCTAGCTCGACTCATTGGTCCAGCCCACAGCCTCGGCCTCGGCCTCTTTGTGCTACAAGTACCCCATCAAATGTCATGTCAGGGAGGGTTATAAATAATTTGATAAATACTAAATTATCATATCGAAATCTAAAATTTTGGTATTTGTTATTCGATATTTTGGTATTTGGTTTAAGTTTTTAAGAAAAATTGATATTAGGTATAGTATTTAGTATTTAAGAATAAAATATCAGAATACAGATATCGTATCGAAATATATACTAAGTTACACAATATATATATATATATACCTGATTGATTATAACATAAATATTAAAGTTCTAAATTTTAGTTTCCGTTATTTTATAGTTTTCTTTAACCTTTACCCCCCCTTTTCCCCACTATACTTGCCTTTCCCCTTTTTCTTTGGTGTGCCTACTTACATTTCAACCTTTCTCCCGTGTAGGTTTAACATTTTGGTTTTCATATTTTTTTCACTATATTATAATATTTTTATTTTTGTATTTCTAAATACCTTACTTAAGAATATTACAGTCTACAGCTTTATGCACTAGTTAATATTCGAGCCGAACAAACCGAAGTTACTAAACTGAATAAACTCGAAACCGAAAGGAGAAAAGCCGAACCATACTGAATTTAATTATGTACAGTATTGATATAATAGTTTAAGAAACCGAATACCGAATCAAAATATCTAAGTATCATACCGTACCAATCGAAAAATACCCCTACTATCAGGAAATCAGGGGTGGGTGTGGGGTGTGGTGGGGGGTGGGGGAATTATATTAGTATGCGAATAGTGAGTACAAGCAATTTCTTTAAGAATTCGAAACAACACACGTATTAGAAATAATCCTCGAGTCGAGCCTTATCGCACGATATAAATTAGAATAAGTGAACATAAAATTTTCCCAATTGTAAGTGTAATTTACAGACATACCGATTAGAGAGACTTTACTAGATACAACTTCATGGCAACCTAGATATCTATATCTATCTATCTATATTATTATAAAAATACGAATAATTTATACTAAATGTTAGATGATTAAAATATCCTCGAAACTTTGATAGACTTTTATACCCTTAATATTTTGAGTTAAAGGTGGATATAATTATAATATTCCAAATATATTACCCAAGAATAGAATTCTTTCCAGATTAAAACTCCACATATGACGACAACAAATTTCTACTCTACCAATACCTAGAACTTTTAAAACAACTACAACTGATAAAGTTAGAAATAATTATGAATTTGGATAAACTTGCTATACTTGTCACGATAAACAACTTGAATTAAAACTAATATTAAATATCATTGCATTCTTTAACCGACTTATAAATTTATTCGTATCGTTTTGTAATTTTAAACTATTTAGTTCCAATTTATTATTTGATTATCACAACATTATTATGATTTGGTTTGCATTACATATATATAACTTCTATTTTAAGCAACTCATTATCTAACTTTAATAATTACTTATGGTACGTATTTGTAATATTTGACACAAAATATTCGTGCAACGCACAAGTATAGAGACTAGTATTCATAAATATATGAAGCCCAAGTATAATTATCTCTTCGAAGCACTTCTTTAATTTTTCAATTTTGAAAGATTTTTTGAGAATTTAAGAGATTTTTCACGAATTTGGGGGTTAGGTTAGCATTAATTGACTATAATTTGTCCAAAATATCATAATTGTAATTACATGATAGTTGGCTAGTTAGATGGTCAATTTGAGTCCTAAAAGTCGTGCCCTAAGTCCCTAACTCCAAAATCTCCTTCTTGTTTCTCTCTCCCCGAATTAATTCTATTTATAGGAGTTGGCTGCCCAAATTAAAGTCTTTTACGTGATACTCGCGCAACATGAGCTCATCGTGTATCCTTCCCAGTTCTCACATATCTAACATAGTTTCTCGCGTTATTCATGCGATTTGGCTATATTGATTGTCCCATTTCTTGTTAGGAATTAAAATAATCAAACGTCATGCGAAAATTAACAAATAAATTGCACTTCCAACTCAACTCCAAATTATATTCAACGGTTATGACATTGTCTCAAACATAATTTTAACATTCTCGCCTAGCATCCCCACATATTATCAATCTTTCAGCACAGAATTAGGATTTAGGCATGTATTAAGCTTAAACGAGTTCAAAATGTTTGCGGGGAGCTATAATTGATCACTTTCATTACAACTTAGTTGTCTATTAAAAAAATAATTTTCACATTTAATAATCAAAAATTAATTATAATTAACGAAAATATTTTATTCAAACAAAAAATCAAACCAAACACCGCAACATTCAAAATGTTTAGAAAAGAAAACAACTAACCTACAATAGTCTGGCAGCGACGGCTCAAAACCTAACAAACATTGCAAAATCCAAATGCAGATAGATTAAACAATACGATCAAAAACTTTTTAATGAAGACGAACCAAACGAAAGATTCGGAAGTACAAAATTTTGCATGTGCTCACATGGGATCATTTAGCAGTCGGTTCCACCATACCCGCTTCTTTCATAATTGAGTAAAATTTACTAAGAATAACAATAAAAGAATTAAAATTTCCTAATGACTAAGCACGCGGTGATTCTATTCCTAAGGCTAGAACCGAAACCTCTCCTTAATAATGAGCGTGTACATAATTTTTTGGGGCTGGTCAAACTACCCATGCCAACAAGATTCATAGAACTATCTGAGGTGCATTCCCCAGATTAGTCAACTGCAACGACAAGACAAAATTGTTTTCAATTCTAAAGACACTTATTATGGCAGTTTTGCAATAGGAAGTCGAACATTAATATTCTTCCTCGCATTTAACGTGTCAATGCTTCTAGATTTCCAGTATTGCTACTCTTCTAAAATTTCTGACCAAACTTTTCAGTTATGACTACGACTTTTCCCAGCCCCCAAATCTATCTGGATTCTTTTATTTTTGGACCAATAATTATGTAACTTACACAGAGTTGTCAAAATAGATGACTCCATAGTACTATTGAGTTTAAACTTCAAGACCTTATGCTTGTGCTTGCGAACTTTAGTAGGGGTCATTTGGTTGGTTTGACTAGGAGATTTAATCTACACATAAAATCCACCATTGTCAAAACATCGTTTAGTTATTACTTTTTTTTTTCTTCATAAATAGTGCAGGTAACAAATTTTGGAGAAATATATATATATATATATATATATATATATATATATAATTTTATACAAAATACAATGTAAAATAATAAGAATGATTGTATTAATAATACATGGATTAGAACAAATAAAATAAAATGAAAACCAACCTTTATAATAGCAAATAAACTTTTAATTTGCTTAAAAAGTAAACATATATTTTAGTTATACATTGCATATTAAATTGTAATATATCAAACAGAACATTAAAAAAAACTTCCTTTATTGTAATCTTTATTATCCCCCATTCATTCTTCTCTCTAAATCAAGTTACCTGTCGCTTCTTCATGATGCTACTTAGAGAGATCGTCACCTATAACGATATTTAATGTTTGGAATATTTTCTTTCTTGTTTTCACATATTTCCATTTTTTTCCAACTCTCGTTCCATTTTTTTGTTTATTTATTCTATAATAATAGAATTAATGGGAAAAAAGATGTGCTCAATTATGGTATACGTGACTATTTTCTTAAAAATGACAGAAGAAAATAATAGAAAATCTCACTAAAGATGTGACTTACTATTTTTTGGTCACGAAGCAATAATGTCAAACATGACTATGATTTGCCGGCTAAGTATTAAGCTTGATTTTCACCCCCAATTAGTGCTTATTCACTAGTTGGCATTGTATCAAAATTTCAATCATACATAGAAAGTTATGGAAATGAAACAACGAAGCACGCGTAGAAGATTTATCAGAAGAGTGAAGACATGTTAATTTCTTGCCTTCAATTATTTCCCCGTATATAATTCCTAAGATCATGAGAATAGCTGTTTCCTTGCAAATCTCTTAAATATAGTATTGATTCTTCTTGAGCAAAACGGCTAAAAAAGAAAACCTTAACAAAGTTATTCTTCACAAGATATGCTCTTTGCAAGGAATCTCTAAAAAAATTGTGTGAACTTCTTTTTAATGGAAGACTTTGCGATACCCTTTTTTCAGTATTTTTATGTGACAAACCTAGTTGCAGAAATTCCCATCTCAATTTCACCTGACCACTAAACTTTCAAACAGTAGAACCACCTAACACCGTTACGTGTAATAACAGCCACCCAATGAAACTTCTTTCTTAGTACTACACCCAATCCGAAATATATATTATTTTTTTGGTAAATTAAATTTGCTTAAAATATTTAATAATTTTTTAAAAAAGAAATTATTTATTATTTTTTTCATATTTAATTTTACTGCTTCAATTAGTGAGGTATTAGTTAATTAAGATATTTAAGATAAAAATTAAAGAATTATTTAAACATATATTCTTATTTCTATTACATGTCTCTCTTAATGGTATGGAAAATTTACCGATAATATGAACAAGGGAGTAGTATATGAAATCTATGAAATTAATACTATATTAATGACACAGTTCATTGTCATTAAGAAAGTCTATTCGGTAATTGCCGTTAGTCCACATAAGAAACTCAAAAAAAACAAAAAAAATGCTGACAAAGACACAGAGAAAGAAACACAACCATTAGTCAAATCATCAAACCTTACCTTAGCCCTCTTTCTGGTAATTGTCCCTTCTTTTTAAGCCCTTTTCCCACCAATTTTTCTCAACACAAACCCTTATAAGAATTTAACATCAAGTCCGAATTCTACCCATTGGAGTAGAACCAGAGGAAATAAACAAAAACAAAAAACAGAGATGGGTTTTAAAGAAGACAGAAGAACAAGAGTATTGAGATGGATCAAAACTCTGTTTTTCTTAATCTCTATGTTGATTTCTCTTCTCCTTTTCTCAGCACCAATTCTTCTTGTTATCGCTGATACCCTTCTCCCTTCAGCCCTTTTATCTGCTTCTCTCTCCCCTTCTTCCCTCTCAATTCAAACCCTTTCTTCTCATCTAAGTAACTATGATTTCCGCTATTCTCTCGTCGATATTCCCCTCATCTCCATCATTAGGTCTGCCCTCATTCTATGTAAGTTTTTTTAACACAAATCCTCTTATTATCTTTCTCTTATTTTCCTTGCAAGTATCAAATAGTTTTTTTAAGTTGAGCGATATGAACAGTGAGAAATTCATATCTTAATGTGCTTGGATTGAGGCATAGTAGTTGTCAATGGCGGAGCTTCAGCCATGGTCAGTTAAATAAATTTTATCAGAAAATTATATGGTTTATATATATATATATGTGTGTGTGTGTCAAATTTTACTTTTTAATACATACATATATAAAAATCTTAAACATTCTTAATGAAATTTTCTGATTTGGTCGCTACTTGTGATGGTTAAGAGCCCGTTTGGACATAAGAATTTTTTTTTTCAATTTTTTTTTAAAACAATGTTTGGTTATCAAAATCTTACGATTTTTTAAATCTCACTTGAAAATGCATTTTCAAATTCGAAAAACCAGCTAGAACCAGTTTTTCAATTGAAAATGGGAAGGTTGCTAGTGTTTAGTTGCAAAATATGTTAAAAAAAAGTCATCCTAATATGTTGCAAAAATTATAACCAAACACAACATCTTCAATTCAAATTTTAGTGAAATTTCAAATTTGAATATTTTTTTTTTGAAATTCATGTCCCAACGCCTACTAAATATCAAGTAATTTGTCAAGGGATATACTAATTTTGTTGTATATAGGTGTATATAGCTTATGTGATGGCCCAAGACTATCAAGAGGGCCATATTTGGGAATTGCAACCATGTGTTCGATTTCTTCGTTGGTGTTTCTGTCATTGAAAGCTTCATATGTATTTGGGAATAGTTCAAGAATGGACAGAGAAGGGTATGTTCGGGTAATGGAAATGGCACTTTTCGTGTGTTCATTTGCGTTGGCCGTCGCACATGTGGTGGTGGCTTACAGAATTAGCTGCAGAGAAAGAAGAAAACTTCTCCTTTACAAAATTGATATTGAAGCTGTGAGTCTCTCAATCTGATCTGCATTCCCCATCACTTTCTTGTTTTGTCAGCTATGCACAAATTTGAGAATTTGTTTGATGACGAGATTGCACATGTCAACTCAACTAACTCAAGAATATCGCCAACTTTAAGGGTGTGTTTGGCAAGAAATAAAATGTTTTTCTAAAAAATAGTTTTTTGAAAAATAAGTGATTTTCTTACTTATTTCTAGTGTTTGATTAGATAGATTAAAATATTTAAAAAAAATATATATTTTAGATAAACATTATGAGAGACAAAATGGGTTATGGAGGAAGGGTTGGTGGTTTGGGGTGGAGGGTGGGGGTTGGGGCGGGAGATAGGGTGGGAAGGTTGAAAATGTTTCCCTTCCTTTTGGTAAGAAAAGTCATTTTTTTCCAATTAAAGGAAAATGACTTCATAAAAAAATATTTTCTAAACATTTAAGCTAATCAAATATTAAAACATTAAAAAATATTTCAAAAAATATTTTTCTTCCTACCAAACACACCCTAATTCCCTCTTCTTTTTTATTTCTCGAAATAGTACAGCTACGTAATTAATTTTGAACGTTTTTAGGGAGACAAATTGGACATGTAATTTGCAAGTTGTTTTCTGTGTCCACCGGCTGTATAAGGACGACTAACCCTTGTTCGTTGTTTCAGTGTTCATTAGTTGACCTCACGTTCCCAGAAATGACTTTTGTTTTCCTTCTAGAATTTCTCGAGACCAACTTGAAAACCCCTAGTAATTGCTTTTTCATTTTCATTTTATAAACAAAAAAAATAAAAATAAAAATCTTTTCATTTCAAATTTTTTATCATACTTTTAATAATATGTTTTATAGTTATAAAAATGTTTAAAATACTTTTATTATATGCTAGAGATTTTCTATTGTCAAATACCATAATATAAAATAGATCAAATGAATAACTCCGTTTTCTTTAGGAAAAATGATACTGCTCTCAAAATAATATACGAATATATATATATATATATATATATATATATATTTCTGTATGTTATATATAAAAAATATACAAATTTTATACATGCTACTGGCCGACTAAAAGTGATATTTGCCCTTTCTTTTACCGTTCTCTTATGAAATAGGATTCCTTGGTATTTGCTCTCTTGCCAATTGCTGCTTCCTTCTGCCGTTTGACTTGGTCACATACTACTTTAGTCCTAAAAATAGAGAAGGAACAAAAAGTAGAGGACAAATCAAGGAATCCGAGACGCATTACAGTTATATTAGAATGGAATAGAAATAGTCAAATATGAAATTCAATTGTGTCATATGGTTAGGAGTATATCGAGTTTGGTCTGCCATTTGGTTCGACAACTGTAATCTTGTATAGCAGAAAACGTGCAGGAATTAGGAGTAAGTTGGAGAGCCGCTTTAGTAAATTTTAGTATTGTGTTTACACCTCCATCCGCATTGGGTGAGGAGGCGGGATCGCTTTTTTTGGAATGATTACCATATGCTTGGAAATAAAACACGCACAAGACAAATTCTTTCAAAATAAATAAAATAGAATCATAATTTTCCATTCCCTCCCTCTTTTTTATTTAACTTATATGCACATATAACATAAATAATTTTGCCACAATCCATGTACTTTAACCTCCTTATTTTCTAGGTAACTCATTCAAGTTATTATGGATAATTACATCTATTTATCTTTTAAATGGCCTAAGTGAAGAAAAATTCTTTTATATTGTCGATATTGAAATTAAAACTTTTAAAAAAAAATTCATTTGGTGAATTAACAGACCAACATGTTATGGCACGGATGCAGGTTTCGGCATGCAAGGCAGTATCATTTTCAAGAAAACCTAAGTTAGTGCAAGAAGAAAGAGTGAAGTGAAAAGCAAAAAAGAAAAGAGTCCATAGGCACAAGAAATCAATTCTAGTTCCTTTGGACCTTGTCCAGTTTTCCTAGAGCTAGGTTTCAGGTAAAGATTGCCATAGGCTTCTTTATTTATTTATTTATTTTTCTCTTGGTGCTCCTGCTCCCACATTTTTTAATCAAAAACCATGTGCTGCCACCAGATTCTTAGTAAGATTGCCGTCACATCCTTCTGCTTTATATTTTTTAAAGAAAAAAATTACTTATTTCTGTTCTTGTTTTAGTTGTTCCAAAAAAAATTACTCCTTTTTAAATTTAGAAATAATTTAGCTTAAATTTTCAATTTCATATTTAATGAGAAACTTTTATAACTACACAAATACTCTAAACCCCTTTTTAACTTGTTTAGGACCACAAATTCAAAAAATCTTCATTTTTTTTTAAACTCCGTGTCCAGTCAAACAGATTCACCTAAATTTAGAGACGAGGGAATACTGGCTTTTTGTTCTTATTCGTGGTTCATAACTATAGGAGTAACTAACTTTATCTTCTGTGACTGTTCTGCTTTTTCCAGATTTATCCAAAGGAGAACTGCAGCCTTGTTGGTCAAGGAATTACTATTACTAATAAAGATTAAAGAAGGCCATTTGATGTAACAGCATATTAGTATTTATTATGTATATGTGCCAACGTTTTTATTTTGTATATCCAAATAGAGAGAGAGTTAGTGATGCAGGAGAGGATATGATTCAGCACCCACTGCGGTTCTTACCCAACTTGTACAGATTTTTGTTCTATTTAATGCCAATATTCTTAACAAATTATCTGATAGTGTTCTTCTTTTCCCATTTTCTCCGTGCATGTAAATCATAGATGGCAACAATCTTAACATTAACTTCTAGTATTATATTAATTACTACTAAAATTAGTCAACCGAAAATGCTAAAATTCTCTTTTGAAGAAATTTTTCTCAACATTATATTTCAAAGGAGCTGAACTGCAGTGCCAGTAAGTACTTGAAAAACTAATGATCCATCAGTCAAGTTCTTTTCTAATCCTATATGTGATGGAAGTTGTGATAAAAAAAAGTATTTTGTTAATATTTGCGACTGTTTGAATATCTCATTCATTTTCCGAAAAAACAAGTTGAGACTTTCCTCGAGATGAACTTGAGATGATATTGTAAAGAAATATTTAGTTTCTGAACCAATTGAGATGGGATTATGCTTTGATTATCTTGAGAAATGTGTGGTTTCTGAACTAATTGAGATGACCTAAAAATTTCACTATTTCGATTTTCCATAACGTATAATGCTAATAAATTTTGACACTTACATTAAAACAGTAAAAAGTTAAGTTATTCAATATCCGGATGATTTGTCTAACGCCATCCGGATAGAGGAAAACGATCCCAGGTTACAAATGATTTTTATGATTTTGTTAAACAAATACAAAAGGAAGTGCAAATACTAGATCTGTTGCTGCAGTTTAATATTTTGTTTGTTTTACCTAACAGCTAACCTAACAAGGAAGAATCAGAATGCATGTTTTCCAACTTTCCCTTTAGGCTACACTTCTGACATCACATAGCATCAATAGAATTTAGACGAAATGCAATTCTTGTTTAACATCTATGCATTTTAAATTGTTTATCAATAAATTTTAAACATCTTCAATTTGGTGTCAGTGTCATCTTGTAGGTGCACAATCAACAATGACGAACACTAGACTGAATTGTATATATTTATATCTATGAAAAGAACAATCTCGTGCATTAATTTCGTGTTGTATGTGGGGTGCGAGGAAGAACTATAATTTATATATTTTTCTTAAGTATCAAATCAATCCTAGAGTCTATTGAAAATAATATCTCTACTTCCACAAGATAGGTGTAAGGTCTGCGTACACATTACTTTTTTTAGACTCCACTACTGAGGATTACACTTGGTATGTTATTGTTATTATTATTATTGATTAAATAAATCTAAGTGGATTCCAAATATTTCTAAGGTCTAAAACTAGAATCAAATTGGTAATCTAATTTTCTAAATATCAAACCGTAGTTTGCTTAAACATTGAAATTGGACAACTTTAATGGTTTGAAGAACTTTTTGTTTTCTTTTCCACAGCAGGAGTTCATTTGTTGATCACTCTCTTATTAGAAAAGCCTGTGAATCTACACGCAGTTCTTTTATCCTTTTCTTTTGGCTACCACTGCCCTCACGTAAAAGAAAAAGAACTACAAAAAAAAAAGGACATTACTTAATTTTGGTTATCCTAACACAGTCATGAATTAATTAGGATAATCCAATTCTAATTGCTGCCAACGAGGTTTTGCTAAAGTGTGAAGGTGAATGTGCAAAGATGCTTGCAATATTTGGTTCTGATCTTTATATAGAAAGAAGGGTAACTGTATTTGCATTAACATCTCTCCAATGGTGGATTTTCGAGTAATTTCCTTGAAATATAATTGAGCTGACGTTAACTTGTTATTCAATTGAAAAAGAATTTTTAGAATCGTAAATAAAATTTTCACCTCATACGGCTCCTTCTTATATGCATAATGAGAATAAACATATAAACATATACAACACGAAGCTATCATAGTATTTTTTTCCTCAACTCTTCCGAGAATATTAATGATGACAATTTAATTATTTGCTCATTTTTGTCTGATTTGTTTTTCAAGTTGGTGCGTAATTGCTAGAGTTGAAAAAAAAAACATAAAAAGGTTACCTACCACCTTTTGCAACTGACAGAATTTATTAATGATTATTCCTTGAAAACCTTTTATAAAGACAATTCAAAAGTTAAAAATCCAAGCTGTCTTAGCTTGATCATACATCATAAGAAATTATAGAAGCAATGTAATATGGGCAACTGAAGTTTACAGATCATATTTACTAAGCAATGCAAAAGATAATGGTCCTCTAAGTTTAAAGGATAATAGCCAGCTAAAAGGACCCCCTTTGAAATAGTTGCTTCAGACATTATGGGGCTACTACCCCTAAAAGAAGGAGCTATGATTGGATAAGTAGAGAAATATTGGAACATTGATGATAAAATTGATTAGGTGTTTGGATAGGCAGCCTAATATACTCTAATTGCTTAGGTCATAAAGCCCTACTACATGTTTGCTTTTTTCTTTTCCTTTTCGATTTTGTGGCATTCGATATTCTAAATTCCTCTAACTTAATTATTCCAGATTTTTATCGGATAACTTCTCTAAGAGGATAAAACACACTGGGATATATATATAAAGATATCACAATTATCGCACCACAGTACTTGTTAATGATATTTTTCAAACTTTGTTTTAATCATGTGGTTTTCGTCCTTTAGGAGCACGCAGACATCCACATATTCACCTTTAGTGTTTCTCCTCATCTCCTACTACCACTAGCCTAATAAGAAGAAGATTCAATTTCATGGGTCACGTATTTTTATATACTATACAACCAAACAAGCATGCAAATTAAGTAAAACATGTATAAAACCACATAATTCTCGAGTCCCAAACTTTTAGGATGGGCCTTATTTAGGTGACATATTCATTATAGTTTATGGATTCAATTACCAAAATTGTGTATTGAATTATACTATGCACTTTCAAATGCTTATTAGACCAAACCTAATGAAATGATAAAGTATGACAAGAAAGGCCATTTTAGCATGTACGCAACGAAAAACAAATACCTCTCACCGTTTGTTTATATTTGGTCATATAAGAAAAATAATTTCGAGATAAAATTTTGCATAACTAATAAAATATTTGGTATGCAATCTTGAATGACTAATTTAACGCTTAATTTTTTTAAAAGAATTGCAAAATTAATGCAACATTTGGTTATCGATATTAAATGCTGCATTATTGATACCAACATAACTTATGGAAAAATCTATCTAATATTTTATGGGGGATACAATGTGGAATTAGCATATGTGCATGGAAAACGATCCAGTCAAGTATTATTACCTCAAGTAATATATTCAATGGTCATGTAGATTCATGCCATGTGGATCATAAAATGATTAATGACTGAGATCCATTTAACTTTTATACTAATAAAAAGAGAACTAAAATGGTAAAAGTTCTCCTAAATCCACCGTTTAGAATTAACCCAAGTTTCTCACCTTTTTTCTTTTCTTTTTTTTAATACATTAAAATATGTCTCTTACTTTTAGCAAAATAAAACAATATTCAACTTTTACTTTTACCTAATCCAACTTCATGAAATATTTGCAAGATTTCAAAATTTCCAAATGAGCGTAAGTCACAATGACTTGTACTGATGCTACAGAATGTTTAAGAAACTCTATGTGAGAAAATAAGATAAAGATCCCCTATACGTCCAACTATGTGAGATACTCTAATAGTTGAAAAATAAAATGTGATATACCTGATTAAAATATTTTTCATTATCAAATAGAGCTCTATCATCGACTCTCGGTCCATCCTGATTAGCGGAACTTGACTTGTTTCCTCGAGCTTTCTTGCGATTTGCGTTCACCTCGAGGGAAGGTTTGATCCTCTTTTTATGGCGTTTCCCATCTTTCTTTTTAAAATTTTTGGCTCGTGTGAGGATATTTATGTTATTATTTTCTTATGGTAAATCTCTTGTTGAACCACTAGTACAAAGAGATGGAGTTGTTGCCTCTGTGATTTGCTTCAATTTTGAACTTAGCTCATTTGCACATGCTACAACTACCTTATAGCCGTCATTTGTTTCAGAAGCTTTTGCTACCATTTTAACAAATATAGGACAAATAACTCTATAACGATTCATAGTAATCAACTTTGGATCCTTGATCTCTATTTCTTGCTTATCAACTTCTTTAATATTTACGCCCTTTGTATTTTTTGTCCATCTTTCCAAAATATACTCAGTTGGAATTCTACTAACTCCATTCACTACATCGAGGACTCTTATTGCATGGCAACAAAGTATACCCATAGACTCAAACTTCAAGCAAGTACAAGATATATTCCCAACCTCTGTCACTGTAACAATATACTCTCGAGTATGCCCATGCTTACTAACCTTGTAAATGGTGGACAAAGTATTCTTCTCACATCCAATATTCACTCTGATTGATAAAGATTTCATATATTCATCTTGAGATTTTGCGAAAATATTTGAGGTATAGACCTCTCTATCATGAACCAAAATGGGAACTTGTGCTTTTAATACTGGAATTCGTTGTGATGCATTACAAGTATCTTGCAGCTCATTATATCGCTTATCCTCAATTTCTCGATCATAATGCTTAAAAAATTATTCTAAATTGTAGTCAGACTGCAAGTAATCCTTTAAATCACCATTCAAACTCTCACTCAATTGTGTGCTGTTCATACCACCCGAAAAAGTTTTCTTTTCATATGCTGCAAATAGTTTTTCCCTTAATGTATATATTTCTTGCAACCATTCATTTTCATGAAGGTTATATTCATCAAGCATTGTATTTCAAGCATCCATAAATTCTGCTTCATCTTCATACTCATAAATGCATTTTCAAAAATCACCACGGAAAGAAGCGTACCTTTTATAAATTTGATTGAGATGTTTAGCTGCATTTTGCTCCATGTGCCAAACGCATAACCTGTGATAAACTTCAGGCATGACAAATGAGATGGCCTTACTCATAGCAGTATTTTGATCTGTAAAAATTATTTTTGGTTTTTTTCCAGACATCGCTCCAAGAAACCTTTCAAGCAACCACTGAAAGGAATCTACAGTCTCATCATGCATTAAAGCGCCTCCTAAGACAATCATTTTTCTATGGTTGTTCAATCCAACGAAACTAGCCAAAGGTCTGTGCTCTCTATTCGTCTGGTAAGTGGTATCGAATGAGAGCACATCTCCAAAAGTATCATAGTCTATTATCATCTTTGAATCTGCCCAAAATATATTTGTGATCATATCATCAACATCCAACTGTACCGCAAAAAAGAAAGATGGATCTTCAATTCTCTTCTTCTCAAAATACTCTAACAATACTCCTGGACGAAATAAGAAAAAAAAGTTACATTATACTTTATTATTTTTTAATAATAGAAAATTACATTATGTTACGACCCGAAATTCCCACCTTCGGACCGTGATGGCGCCTAACATTTCACTTGCTAGGCAAGCCAACGTTAGAATAATATTATCCATTTTAAAATAATTTTTAAATGTATTAATAACAAGAAAACAAATGCGGAAGCAAAGTTTAAAATATAGTAAAATAATCTATCAAACAACGGTGTCTAAATACCATCCCAGAATTGATGTCACAAGTGCACGAGCTTCTAGAATAAATACAAATAAAGGTCTGAATAAAGTAAAATTATCTGAAAATAAACACACAGCTAAAGAGAAATAGACGGGGACTTCAGAACTGCGGACGCCATGCAGTTATACCTCAAGTCTCCTCTGGTAGCTGAAATCCGAGCAAGTCTATGGTACGCCGCTGGGACCAACTCCAAAATCTGCACAAGAAGTGCAGAGTGTAGTATCAGTACAACCGACCCCATGTACTGGTAAGTGCTGAGCCTAACCTCGACGAAGTAGTGACGAGGCTAAGGCGGGTCACTTACATTACCTGTACGCAATATTAGATACAACAACAATAATAGAAATAAATCAAGTAACTCATTTATAATAATTGAAGCTAACTCAGCAGTCATAACCAATTATCATTTCCATCAATTAAGTTGCAGCGTGCAACCCGCTCTCACAATATATCCACATTTAGTTCTGTTGCGGCGTGCAACCCGCTCCTCTAACATATTCATTTTAATCAAGTCTGTTGCGGCGTGCAACCCGCTCCTCTAACATATTCATTTTAATCAAGTCTGTTGCGGCAAGCAACCCGATCCTTCAATATTGACTTTTAATAAGTCTGTTGCGGCGTGCAATCCGATCCTCCAATATTGACTTTTAATAAGTCTGTTGCGGCGTGCAACCCGATCCTCCAACATTTTTACTTACCAATTCTTATAGAAGAAATTCTCCCAATAAATATAATAATTAATATAAAATTACGAGACAACAAGCATACAATAATTATGGTTTAGTTATGAAGCAAACAATGACAAATAGTAAATTATTATGGAAATCAGGGAGCAAAAGAATCCAAATAAGGCTTGAACACCCGATTCATCAAATCCATAAATGCTGCTGGAGCATTTGTCAAATGATATCACTAGGAACTCGTAGTGCCCATACCTAGTCCGAAAAGCTGTCTTAGGGACATCAGATGCCCTAATCTTCAATTGATGGTAACCAGATCTCAAATCAATTTTTGAAAATACCTTGGCACCTTGAAGCTGATCAAATAAGTCATCAATTCTTGGCAGCGGATATTTGTTTTTGATAGTGGCCTTGTTCAACTGCTGATAGTCTATACACATCTGCATCGAGCCATATTTCTTCTTTACAAATAATACTGGTGTACCCCAGGGCGAGACACTGGGTCTAATGAATCCCTGATCAAGCAAGTCTTGTAACTGCTCTTTCAATTCTTTCAACTCTGGCGGGGCCATACGGTATGGTGGAATAGAAATGGGCTGACTGCCCGGAGCCAAATCAATACAAAAGTCAATATCTCTGTCGGGTGGCATCCCCGGAAGATCTGCAGGAAATACTTCTGAAAATTCACGAACAACTGGTACTGAGTCCATAGAAGGGACATCTGCACTGGGATCGCGAATATAAGCCAAATAGGCTAGACACCCTTTCTCTACCATACACCGAGCTTTTATATAAGAAATAACCCTGCTGGCAGAATGGCCGGGAGTTCCTTTCTACTCTAACCGAGGTAACCCCGGCATAGCTAGGGTCACTGTCTTGGCATGACAGTCCAATATAGCATGATAAGGAGACAGTCAATCCATACCCAAGATGACATCGAAATCTACCATATCAAGAAGTAGAAGATTCACACTAGTTTCAAGATTACCAATAGTAACCACACACGAACGGTAGACATGATCTACTATAACAGAGTCTCCCACCAGTGTCGATACACATACAGAAGCACTCAGAGAATCACAAGGCACAACCAAACATGAAGCAAAATAGGAGGACACATAGGAATAAGTAGATCCTGGATCAAATAGAACTAAAGCATCTCTATGACAAACTGGAATAATACCTGTGATCACAACATCAGATGACTCGGCCTCAGGCCTAGCTAGAAAAGCATAAAATCGGGGCTGGGCCCCACCACTCTGAACTGCATCTCTGGGACGGCCTCTAACTGGCTGGCCTCCACCTCTAATGGTCTGACCTCCACCTCTAATGGTCGGACCTCCACCTCTAACTGCCTGACCCCTACCTCTAGCTGGCTGGGCAGGCGGTGAAGCAACCAGTGCCGGTATGATGGCACGAGAATCTTGCCGAGATCTGTTGCTCGCCAATCTAGGGCAATACCTCCTGATGTGACCAATGTTCCCACACTCATAACTCCTATCCTGATGCCGTGGCTGCTGAAGCTGAAGCTGAAGCTGACCCAGATGGGCCGGATAACCACTGTAGTAACTCTGGAGTGGTGGTGCACTGATAGGAGCTGAATGTGCACTGAATACTGGCTGCCCAGAGTAAGGCATAATAGGACCGTGACTCCTTGAAGCACCGGGAGATACATGAAGTGCTGAATGAAATGGTCTGGGAGGATGACCCCTACCAAAATTACCCCTGCCTCTAGACGAAGCACCACTGTAACCGCCGAATTGACGAGGCCTCTTATCGGACCTCTGCCCTCTTTCCTGTGCAAGAACCATCTCGATCCTTCTTGCGACATTAGCAGCCGCCTGAAAAGAAATCTCACATCCGGTCTCCTTGGCCATCTGAAGTCTGATAGGGTGAGTGAGTCCCTCAATGAACCTCCTCACTCTCTCTCCCTCCGTAGGTAGTAAAAGGAGAGCATGACGGGCCAAATCCACAAAACGGGACTCATACTGAGTAACAGTCATACTGCCCTGCTGTAGACGCTCAAAATGCTTACAGAATTTCTCTCTCAGTGTGATAGGGAGGAACTTCTACAGAAATAGCTAAGAGAACTGCTCCCAGGTAAGTGCAGGTGATCCGACTGGTCGGGTCAATGTATAATCTCTCCACCACCTCTTGGCGGAACCCGTCATCTGGAATACAGTAAAATCAAACCCATTGGTCTTAATTATACCCATGTTCCGTAGCACATCATGTCAGCGTTCAAGATAATCCTGTCGATCCTCAGAATGTGTACCACTTAAGTGAACTGGAAAGAGCTTAGTGAACTTATCCAGTCTCAATAAGGCCTCAAAAGACATGGCGGGCCTATCACCGGTCTGTGTCGCGACAACTGGCTGAATTACCCCAACTGGCGGGGCTGCTGGAGCCTGATTCTAGGGAGCCATCTGCTCCGAGGCAGGAGTAGTGGGAGTTTGTGCTCCTCCCCTAGCCTGTGAGACGGCTGGTGCCACTGGAAATGTACCATTCTGGGCCACACCCTCCATAAGACTCACCAATCGGACTAGAGCGTCCTGAAGCTGGAGTGGCTATGAATCCTTCCAGGACCTGAACTGGTCCAACTGGTACATTCTAAACTGGGACCTCCTCCTGAAGGTCTATCTGAGGTTCTTCAACAGGTGCAGCTGCTCGAGCTCTGGACTGAGATCTACCTCGGCCTCTAGCACCACCTCGGCCTCGACCTCTACCCCTGGCCATAGTTGCCACCGGGGGTTCTGGTCCCTGTCCATCGGTAGAGGTATTACGCGTTTTCACCATCTGCGAGAGAATAAGAGTAGAATGGTTCAATCATCGATGATAGAATAAAATCGCACGACAGAATAAGAAAGAAGTGATATTGTTCCTAAACTTCATAGCCTCTAAGAGATAAGTACAGACGTCTCCGTATCGATCCTTCAGACTCTACTAAGCTTGCTCGTGACTCGTGAGACCTATGTAACCTAGTGCTCTGATACCAACTGTCACGACCCGAAATTTTCACCTTCGGACCGTGATGGCGCCAAATATTTCACTTGCTAGGCAAGCCAACGTTAGAATAATATTATCCATTTTAAAATAATTTTTAAATGTATTAATAACAAGGAAACAAATGCAGAAGCAAAGTTTGAAATATAATGAAATAATCCATCAAACAACGGTGTCTAAATACCATCCCAGAATTGGTGTCACAAGTGCACGAGCTTCTAGAATAAATACAAATAAAGGTCTGAATAAAGTAAAGCTGTCTGAAAATAAACACACAGCTAAAATAAAATAGACGGGGACTTCAGAACTACGGATGCCATGCAGTTATACCTCAAGTCTCCTCCGAGTAGCTGAAATCCGAGCAAAACTATGGTACGCCGCTGGGACCAACTCCAAAATCTGCACATGAAGTGCAGAGTGTAGTATCAGTACAACCGACCCCATGTACTGGTAAGTGCTGAGCCTAACCTCGACGAAGTAGTGACGAGGCTAAGATGGGTCACTTACATTACCTGTACGCAATATTAGATACAACAACAATAATAGAAATAAATCAAGTAACTCATTTATAATAATTGAAGCCAACTCAGCAGTCATAACCAATTATCATTTTCATCAATTCAGTTGCAGCGTGCAACCCGCTCTCACAATATATCCACATTTAGTTCTGTTGCGGCGTGCAACCCGCTCCTCTAACATATTCATTTTAATCAAGTCTGTTGCGGCGTGCAACCCGCTCCTCTAACATATTCATTTTAATCAAGTCTGTTGCGGCAAGCAACCCGATCCTTCAATATTGACTTTTAATAAGTCTGTTGCGGCGTGCAATCCGATCCTCCAATATTGACTTTTAATAAGTCTGTTGCGGCGTGCAGCCCGATCCTCCAACATTTTCACTTACCAATTCTTATAGAAGAAATTCTCCCAATAAATGTAACAATTAATATAAAATTACGAGACAACAAGCATACAATAATTATGGTTTAGTTATGAAGCAAACAATGACAAATAGCAAATTATTATGGAAATCAGGGAGCAAATAGGCAGTTTAATATTTATTATGCTACATGTCAAATAACAATTAATGCACATAATTCAAATAGCATGTAACCATTAATGTAGGAATTCAAGAATTTAAATTTACAAAGAATAATAGAGAAATAATTATTATAATAATTAATTATGATTAAAAATAATTTATGATTTTTCAAGTAAGCAGAAAAATAATTAATTTGACTACGTATAGACACTCGTCACCTCGCCTATACGTCATTCACATACAATTTATATAACAAATAATTTAAGGGTTCTATTCCCTCAAGTCAAGGTTAACCACGACACTTACCTCGCTTTGCAAATTCCAATCAATTATTCAACCACAACTTTTCCTTTTAAATTTACCTCCGAAAGCTTCAAATCTATTTACAAACAATTCAATATATTCAATACTAATCATAGGAATTAATTCCATATGAATTTATAAATTTTTCGGATAAAAATCTGAAATTCATTAAAATATTCGACAGTGGGACCCACGTCTCAAATCCCAAAAATACTCGCGAAATCCGAACACCCGTTCCGATACGAGTTCAACCATACCAAATTTGTCCAATTCCGATATTAAATGGACCTTCAAATCTTAATTTTTTATTTTTGGAAAGTTTTACAAAAATTCCAATTTCTTCCATCTAAATCCGAGATAAATGATGAATATAGATATGAATTTGTGAAATACAATCACTATATGATAAAGAACACTTATCCAGTTCAAAGTCATGAAAATCCCCCTTGAAATCGCCCAAATCCGAGACTTAAAACTCAAAAATGAGTAAAAATGACTAAGACCCGATTTTATGTATTCTGCTAGTATTTTCGCATTTGCGGGCTATATTTTCGCACCTGCGGTCTCGCATTTGCGAGAAAGGTGCCAGGCGAGGTTCCGCACCTGCAGTCAAAATGTTGCACCTGCGACGTCTGCTTCTGCGCAAAAGGGCCGCACCTGCGAAGACCGCATCTGCGATGGAAGTCTCGCTTCTGCGAGCTCGATTTTGCTTAAGTCTAATTCTTATTCCGATTTCGATCCATTTCACTCTCGGGGTACTCGGGATCCCGTTCGAATATACCAACAAGTCCCGTAACATAATACGAACTGACTCAGGGTCTAAAATTACGTCAAACAACACTAAAATTATAATTCACACCCCGATTCGAACTTTGAGTTTTAAACTTTCAATTTGCAAATATCGTGCCAAAAGATATTAAATGAATCCGGAATAATTTTAAATTTGGAACACAAGTCATAAATGACATAATGGAGCTGTTTAAATTTCCAGAATCGAATTCCGTCTCCGATATCAAAAAGTCAACCCCGTGGTCAAACTTGGAACATTTAGCCTTTAAATTGCTAGTTCCGTTAAAGGGTCATAACTTGAGTTAGGGACCTCCAAATTAAATTACGGGCATACGCCCAAGTCCCAAATCACAATACGGAGTTACCGAAAATGACAAAATACTGATCCGGGTCCGTTTGCTAAAAATATTGACTAAGGTCAACTCACTTGAATTTTAAAGCTCTATTTCCCATTTTAATCCATTTTTCACATAAAAACTTTTCGAAAAATTGTACGGACTGTCCACGTAAGTCGAGAAATGATAAATGGTACTTTTTGAGGTCTTAGAACACAAAATTATTTATTAAATTTAAAGATGATATTTTGGGTCATCACACATTAAGAAGTTTAATAAAAATAAGAAATGATAATATATTTCTTATAGACATTGTATGTAAGTTTATTTACCTGCTTCCCCTCGTCTCATAGTCTTTTGTCGTTTTGTTCGAAAGTAGTTCTTCTGATCTAACTTGGTATAACCCAAATTTACTCGACCTCGAGCTTGAAGACTCATAAAATCAAATGTTGCTTTAGAAAATAATCCAGCATCCTTTGCTAAATCTATTTCATGAGCCTGAACTTCGTTTATCCTTCGGTGAGATGGCAACATATGAACCATTGTCGGTAGAACAAGTGTGTGATTATGTTCCAATTCAACTTTAGTAATATAGTACTTTCTCATTGAGTGACGTGTAACAATAATATGAGCTTGACACCCTGTTCGAGTTTCTCTTCGTAATTTTTTAACTTGATCTTTTCATTTATCATCTCTACAAAAACCCTCCTTGTAACATGTAATCTTCCGTGATGTTACATAATCTAATTTTTTATTTGTATTGATATATTCTTTGCGAACACTAAAACCAACTCTTCTTGCATACTCATTATAATAATTAAGTGCATCCTCGTCACTAGCAAACTCAAGGCCAAGTTTCGGTTCATAATCTACTAGCCCTTAAGAGTTACTTTGTAAAACTTCTTCAGGAGTATTTTCGCACATTCTTTTTCCCGAAATTCTCAACTATACTAAAAAAAAATCAAACTTAAAACACTATGGAGTTCTGAACAATGATTCAAACGTAAAAAAGGTACAAACTTATTAACATCATCATAAATTAAATAATCATAATGAAACTTTCTTGTATTTGCAGTTTGTCAGATGAGGCATATGAATGAAAACATATAATATTAGATCAGACAAATATCAATTAATCAAACTTAAAATAAAAAATATAATTAAATTTAACAAGACCAAACAATAACTAATAATATAAGAAAAGGTAGAGAATAAAACCTTGTATTTCAAGAGATTCACTGTTTGTTGTTGACGAACAATGAAACCTTTGGGTTTCTTAGGAAAAGAATACATATCTTTTAATGATATGTATGATCTTTCCAAAGGAAAAAAGGTTCTTTTGACGGGTAAAAAAATCGGGTAGATAATTCCCTCCATCTTTAATTGTCTTTTCTTGATAAAATTCAGTTGTAGCTTTATTTTGCTAAAAGTAAGAGACATATTGTAATGTATTAAAAGGAAAAAAAAAAAGGTGAGAAACTTGGATTAGTTCTTAACGATGGAGTTAGTAATATTACTTGAGGTAATAATACTTGACTGGATCTTTTTCCATATGTGCATAGCAATATCGGATAAGATTATTTAAGTAAAAATGCCATGGAATAGGCAATATCAATCGATATATTATCGTTCATATATATTGTTTAGAATATCTATTATAATCCTTGCTTAATTAGTCCCTGAATCAAGTAAACCTTAATGAGATAGGAAAAGTCATCAATAGTGATTTTTCCATTGATAGATCACTTCTTGAAGGTATAATTACCATATAGTTTTTGGCATATAATTTATCTTTACCATAATGCAAGCCACTATTTTAACAACATGTGAAGTGTCTAAAATTTAAATTGGGCTTAAGCCTTCCTTAGAGGGACTAATGGGTTGATAATCTATGAGCTAAGAAACAGGGGAAAAAGATAGCTGTGCACTAATTAAATTTTTTTATTATATAATTATAACACAAAAAATTTGAATTTACAGGTAGTGGAAGCAAAAGCCTAAGATTCCCAGTAAATTCCAAAAATCACTTTGATAATCAATGTCAATCCAAAAGAATCCTTCCCTATTTTCTCTATAATAAATATTCTCTTTCATAATTATAACATAAGTAATGCTCATCCATTATACTCTCTTCCATAATTGTAACATGAATAATACTATACAGAACTATTGTAGTTGCTTGTATCTATTACATTTGGCAGGAGAGGAATTTCAAAGGAAACATAGAACTTAAGAAGTAATTTGCAAGCTAGTTGTGCGAGACATGTTCTGTAGATGGATGATGAAGCCAAGCATTTGCTTGCAAGTTGAGAGAGATGATTTATTATCCCTGAACTAAATTTATGTTTAATTAAAAGGCTAATTCGGTAGGTGATAGCAGAGGTGTTTGTGTAGTCCCTAGTTGCTATGACTGATACGTGGGGCATATGTCCAAGGAATCAGTGGTACTTGAATTTTTGCTTGAGTCTTGTACATAACTATTACTGTAAAAGTTAGTGGTGATACAACTGTCGACAAGGTACAGTTGTAAGTTAGGTGTTTAGTTAAGTGAGAAAAGAGTTAGTTAGATCAATTTATTATGTCTTTATTAGTTGGTTAGTATATAAGATAGTAAAGGACATGCAAATAGATACAGAGTAATTCATTTTCTTCTAACTCTTCTGGAGCTTATCAATGAAGTGATTTTTCTCTCGGTATTCTCCAAACCGTCTCTCATTTTTCATGACTGAGCTCATCAATATGGTATCAAAGCCACGGTAAGTTGGTCAGCTCATCTACGACGGAGAAGTATATCTGTTTTTGATCGAGGTATTTTTCAATCTGGAAAAGTTCTACTACTACCTAGGGTTTCTGGAACTTGTTAATTCCGGTTGAATCTCGATGAATCACTGTGAAATTCATCTTTAATTGTTTGTTATTGGTCTAATTTAGTAACATAACTAAGTTTTCTGAAGAAGTATAATGCCAATTGAAGAAGACGATTCTACCTCCACTCCTCAAGGTGTTACGACTCCAGCCCTAAATCTTAAGGATATGGATCTAGTTCATTACAATCATCTTTTATACATTCATCCATCAGACACACAAGGTTCGATACTAATCTCCATTCAATTTCAAGAATCTGAATATTATTCAATTTGGAGTAGATCTATGAAAATTATATTGCATGGCAAAAATAAGCTAGGTTTTATTCTCGGTACTTGTCGGAGGAAAATGTATGATCCTAGTCTACATGAACTGTTGGATAGGTGTAATGCGACCGTCCTAGTTTGGATTATGAATCTTGTCTCACAAAATCTCATTAGTATTGTGATTTATGAATATAATACACACAAGGTGTGGGAAGATCTTAAGGAAAAGTTTGATAAAGTCAACACCTCCAGAGGTTGTTATCTTTACAAGGAAATCGCTACCTTGACTCAAGGTATGTCATCTGTGTCTGTGTATTTCTCCTAACTTAGAGAATTATGGGATGAGTATGAGGCTTTAGCTCCTCCACCTTCTTGTGGTTGTCCTGATTCTAAAGGGCATGTTGAACAATATCGAACATAAAAATGATATCAGTTTCTGACATGTTTAAATAAATCATTTGAACATGCTAAGGATCAAGTTCTTATAACTCGTCCACTATCTAATATCAATCAGGTATATAACATGATTATTAATGTTAAGAGTCAAAGGAAAAATAGTGTTGGAGTTACTGTTAGTATTGGTGCTGAATTTGGTGACCATACTACCTTGATGAGCAACAAAATTTCTACGGGAGATTACAGGCAAAATAATAATTATGGTAAGGCTTTGGTTCAATATGACTACTATAAGTTTAAGATTGCTACAAATTGAATGGCTATCTAGTTGACTTTAAGCCTAAGAAGAAGGGGGGGGGGGGGGAGGGGTCCAAATGCTTATGGAAACACATATGCTAATAATGTGACTAATGCATGTGGTCAGTACTTTGAGGGTCAGCATTGCTCTCAACCTGGAGGTTCTTCGCCAGCTCAGTTCTTCACTCCTGAGTAATATTCTCAGATTTTGCAGCTTTTTAATAAAGGAAAGGAGGTTGAACCTATGGCTAATACAACCAAAGTTGACAATGCAGGTACCCCTTCTGCCATGTTGTCTACTCTAGTTGGTACTAACTGGATAGTAGACATATGTGCCACTAATCATATGGTATAAAATTTAGATTTGCTAAATAAGTACACTGATATGCCTAAAGAGTCTAGAAGTAAGGTACTCTTACCTACTGGTGGCCAAGTCTCTATTAGTAAATAAAGAGAGTTCCCAGTCTTCCAAGATAGAACAACTCACAATGTCTTATATGTTCCAGTATTCAAATACAATAGGTTGTCTGTTTCCAAAATCACTAAGGAGCTAACTTGCTTGGCTGCATTCTTCCCCAAGTTTTG
Organism: Nicotiana tomentosiformis; assembly: GCF_000390325.3. NCBI lineage: Eukaryota > Viridiplantae > Streptophyta > Magnoliopsida > Solanales > Solanaceae > Nicotiana > Nicotiana tomentosiformis. The sequence continues at coordinate 59,691,726 of NC_090814.1, read as the reverse complement.
TTTATTTCAAGAGATCTTCAGTGGGAAGGTGATAGAGATTGGTAGAGAAGGGAATGGTCTCTACATTCTGCAAGCTAATGATCAAGCATCTTCCTTACAAACAGAGAATAAAGAGGATAAGTGTCTACATCATTCACTTGTAAATACCATTACTAGTTCATGCAATAAACCTAGTAGTGATACAGTAAATAAGTCTTGTGATAATACTTCCTTGTGAAATAGAAGATTAGGACATTCTCCCTTGAGAGTCTTGAAGAGTATTGATGGTGTAACCACTGTACAGTTGAAAGATCATCTATGTACTGTGTGTCCCCTTGCCAAACAATCAAGATTATCTTTTACTCTCAGTAATTCATGTTCTGTTCATCCTTTTGATCTTGTGCATGCTGATATTTGGGGCCCTTATAGAGTACCTATACATGATGGTGAAAGGTATTTTCTGACATTAGTAAATGATTTTTATAGATATACCTGGATTTTCTTATAAACTACTAAGGTAGACTCAATTGTTGTTATGAAAGATTCTTGATATTTGTGAGAAATCAGTTCTGTTATGCAGTCAAGTGCTTGAGAACTAATAATGGATATAAGTTTGTCAACACTCAAGTTAGTTCTTTGTTGAAAGACTTTGAGATAGTTCATCAAGGTTCATTTGTCTACATTCATCAACAAAATAGTATAGTAGAACAAATACATAGGTATATTCTGGACATGGCTAGAGCTTTAAGATTTCAAGCCTTCATTCTTTTGAAGTTTAAGAGTGAGTGTGTTTTCACTACAGTTTACTTGTTGAATTGATTGTCTACTGCTCTATTGAAAGACAAATCCCCCTTTGAGAAGTTATTTCTTCTACCTCCGTCTTTGCATAATCTGAGAGTGTTTGGTAGTCTGTGTTATGCTACTAATATGAAGAAGAAAGATAAATTCAGTCTTAGAGCATTTCCTGCTGTTCATCTTGGGTACTCCTCTTCCCAGAAAAGAGACCTTCTCTATGATCTATCTGCTCATCAATTTTTTGTCAGCAGGGATACTATTTTTAAGGAAGGTATCTTTCCTTTTCAACCTTTGCACTCTGGCTATTCTCCACTCTTCTAAGTTCTGCAACTTTCAAAGGGATATCCTTGTCCCATCTCCTGAAGTTGTGTAGCCCATGGTGGACGTTGGGGCTCCTATCTGTGAGATGTCTTTCCCTAATAAGTCTACTAGTGTATCTAGCACTGTTGCTTCTCCTACTACTCCTCCTGCACCACTCAGAAAGTTTTTTAAGTGTCCAAATGATGGTAGTTTATAATTGCGTGTTTTAGTTGCTTATCGCACTCTAATTTACTGTACTTTAATTGAGTTGAGCCTTCAATCGCTAAGTGTTTTGCACTAATTATGTGTTTTATGCCTTGTAGGAGTGATTCCTAGCTTTGTAGATGTTTTGGAATGAATTAAAGCTATTCTGGAGCTTTGAAGTCTGAGTAAAAGCTCAAGGATTAAGTTGGGATCGTGTTCGAGGCTCAACGGACAATAGTGCACTTAACGAGAGAAATGAAGAATTGAGCAGGACGTCACTCAACATGCACTAGGCATGCAAGTCAAGCAGAACACTATCCAAAGTGCGCGAGTACACTCCCAGGTGTGGGGATGCGCATGTCTAGAGCCGGAAAGTGTCCTATTTCGCGTAGGAAAATGTGTTTTCTCTTGGGCCCGACCGTACTTGGTATATATACATGGAAAAACGTTATTTTCTGGACTTTTGACACATCTAAGACCTAAGGAAGCTAAGAAGAATTGGGAGAATCAAGAGCACAAAGATTTCATCATTCAATCCCCACTCAAGACAAGAGTTTAGATCGTTTTATATTTTCCTTTAACTTAAACTTATCTATGATGAATTACTCCATATCTATGGAGTAGTTCTCTTTAGGCATTGATGGATTTGGTGTATTGATATTTGTTTGTGGATATTACTCTATTTTTTATGTATTGAATCGTTTTGGGTGTTTTAATTGTTGCATATATATTCACATGTTCATGTATTTGAAAGAGGCATAACTTGTGATGTTTTTGCACTATCTTGTTAGTTGAATTCATTGATTCTTCTTAGTAATCGAAAGAGTCTAGTTGAATTATCATTTAGACCTAGTTAGGAGGATAATCAAAAGAGGTTATCCTAAAGACCAATCCACTACGAATTCTTGCATATCTTCACCGAGCATAAATTGATTCATATTGTGAGGTTGAGACTTTATCGAGAAAGGAGTTTCTACTGAACATTTGAACTAATAATTGAGTGAATTCGAGAGACTCACATGAACCTTAGAAGTGAATTAGCTAGAATTAAATAACAGAATATTATCTTGCATCTATCCAATCAACCCTTATTTTCTCCCATTGATATCTTATTTGCTTACTCTTGTTGCGATTGTCATAAGCTAATAGTTTAGATTTTTAGTTAATTTTATTTTTAAATCACACAAATCTAAATTGTTGATCATCTTGGATAGCAATTAAACTAGAAGCTACGAAAACACTGTTCAAATCTAATCCCTGTGGATACGATACTATATTATACTATATTCGACTAGCGAGCATATTTAAGTGTGTATTTTGCACTCGTCAAATTTTGGCGCCATTGCTGAGGATTGACAATCAATAGTGTTTGAAATAGTTTGTAGTGCTAATTCAGGAATTTTTCTTCTTATTTTATTTTATTTTATTTTTTTTCTTTTTACGTTGGTTCTTTTTAACTGTGCGCAGGCTACAAGTTAGATTGGTGCATGACTCGATCCTCTGGGAAGAAAGTGCTACCTTACGGACCAGAAATCGAGAAACAACTGCGACAGTTGAGGAAGGAAAGAAATCTCCCCGAGAATATAGAGAAGGTTGGGCAATCCTCGACTAACAAAATTATGGCGGGAGATGATGATAATATTGATTTGGCTGCAAGAGAGGCAACCCAGCAAAGAGAAAACGCTGCACGGGATGTTGAGGAAGCAGCTCTTCGAAATTCACAACTTGTCTATGAAAAGGAGAGGGCTCGGAGAATTGCTCAAAATCGACCCGTGGGTGCAGACCAATTCGGAAATATAACTCCCGGTGCTGGGAGACCACTTGTCAATTATGCTAGACCGGTCTAGAACCAAGGCTTATCAAGTATGAGACCTCCTCCAGTTGCATCTAACAATTTTGAGTTAAAGCAGGGGTTGCTTCAAACCCTTCAAAACAGCTGTATCTTCAGAAGAAAGTAAAATGAAGATCCAAATAATCATCCGATGGACTTCGAGGAGATTATGAACACCTTTCAACATAATGGTGTGTCACCAGATGCAGTTTACTTAAGGGTATTCCCCTTCACTCTCAAAAACGATGCAAAGCACTGGCTTCGAAGCTTGCCTAATGGATCTATTAGAACATGGGATGAGATGATCAAAAAATTTCTTAACAAATATTTCTCATTAGCTAAGACGGGTAAGTTTAGAAGGGAAATCCATAACTTCTGCCAGAACGAGATTGAAACTATGTTTGAAGCTTGGGAGAGGTTTAAGGAGATAGTGCAAATGTGTCAACACAACGGAATTGAACTCTGGATGCAACTCCAGGATTTTTGGGATGGTTTGACACCGACCTCACGAAGAACATTGATTAATGTAGCTGGAGGTCCGTTGATGAAGAAGACTCCAACGGAGATAGTCACAATTCTAGATGAATTATCTGAAGACGCAAATTAGTGGCCCTCTGAAATTGTTGAAAGAGGAAGATCAACTGGTGTTCACCAAGTTGACGCTAACACATCAGTGCAGGTACAACTCGATGCCATGGCCAAGGAAATAAGGAAGCTGACCTTAGCTTTGATACATAGTGAGTCCCAAGCAGCATGTGAAATATGTGGAAAAAGGAACCCTACTCATGAGTGTTAAGCCTCAATCCAAGTTAATGTTGTTGGGAATTATAACTTCAATGCAATGGGTCAGAAGCACCCCGATTTTTCATGGAGTTCACCTAGGGGTACTGCAAATGCATGGCAACAAAACAATCCTAGATTTCAAGGAGCTCTTGGTTTTGTGAATCACCCGAGGCCACAGTTCCAGCCTCAACAATCCACTCAGCCTGGGATTGAAGATATAATTAAGCCCTTCATTGTCAAGACAAATAAGAGATTATATGCTCATGGTTCAACTATCAAAGAACTTGGCATAGGGTTGTGAAACTTGGAGAAGCAAGTAGGACAAATTGAAACTATATTGTCTAAAAGAATCCCAGGTACTCTACCAGCTGATACTGAGAGGAATTCCAAAGAAACAGTGAATGTTGTGACCTTGAGAAGCTGGCAAGTGTTGAAAGATCCCACTACAGTTCAAAAAGAGGTGGTTCTTGAAAAAGAATGTGAGGAGAAGCTGAAAATTGAAGTTGATAAGAAGAAGAAAGGCAAGAAGGGAGCTGGGAAAAAGAAGAAGGAGAAAACTTCAGGAAGGGAGAAATCTAATGAGAGCGAGCATATGCCTGCTCTACCTTTTCCCCTAAATATATATAGAGAGAAGTTGGACAAACAGTTTGAAAAATTTCTAGATATGCTGAGACAGGTTAATGTAAACTTGCCATTCACATACATACTCTCACAAATGCCAGCTTATGCAAAATTCTTGAAGGAGATCCTTACAAAGAAAAGTAAGATCGAGGAGACATCAGTAGTTAAGCTCACAGAGCATTTCAACTCAATCTTGCAAAACAAACTCCCACAAAAGTGTGGAGATCCAGGGAGTTTTACTATACCTTGCTCTTTAGGCACTCTTAATTTTGATAGATCTTTATGTGATTTTGGTGCCTCAATTAATTTAATGACTTTGTATATTTATAGGAAGCTGGAGAATGATATTGGAGAGATAAGGTCCGCACCATTATCCTTGCAGCTGGCTGACCAAACAACTTTGATACCTGAGGGGATAGTTGAAGATGTCTTAGTTAGGGTTGATAAGTTTGTATTTCCTATAGATTTCATAGTGGTGAAGATGGAGGAGAACAAAGAGGTCCCCCTTATCTTAGGAAGACCATTCCTAGCTACGGGAAGAGCAATATTAGACATACATTATAGAAAATTCATGCTTAGAGTGGGTGAGGAGATAGTAACATTTGAGATGAATGTGGAGATGGGGGTGAGAAAGTAGAATCCAGCTGCAAGTGTAGAGTGGAGAGTGAAAAGCTCGAAAGAGAAGGTCCCAGTGATTGATAAAGACAAGTGTAGGGTGTACCCTAAGAAGGCTGAGAAGAAGCTGTCCGCGTGGATGCGTGCACTAGTTCGGGCACGAAGAATGGAGCTCGACTTTGACTCAGACCCCGACTAGAGATTCAGGGAAGTTTCCTCTACCTTATGCTTTTTAATTGTGTATCCTGGGGATATGCCACAACTTAAAATATGGGGTGGGGGATATATTTGTATGTATGTTGTATGTATATGTATTTCTTTTGATTATTTGTAGTAATTTGATAGAAAAAAATTAGAAAACAATAAAAATTTTAAATTTTTTTGATTTTTACCAACGATGGATATCATTCGACCGGTTTTTTGAGGGAATAAAGTTGAAAGAAAAAGACAAAAAAAATTTCTTTTGTTAGATAGTGTATTAATTCCCCCTTGGTTTTTCATTGTGCCGTGGTTCTTTTTCAATGGTTTTGTTTGAACCAGGTGTAGTTAGTTTTTAATGTTTGTTAGTAGTAGGAAATCTTGTGTTGTGATTTGAACTGAAGACAATGTCTCTTGACTTTATTATGCCTTGAGAATAGTGAGTACTTTATTTGTGACGCTTAGGCTCAGTTTTTGACTCTTGTATAAGTACCTTAAACTGTATGATCTTAACTTTGCTTAACTACTTTGACTAGAGTGTCTTGATGAATCCAATCTTGAGTGAGTTATGTGCTATGTGTGTGTGAGGTTTGTGTCATTCTGTGCATTGCATTTGATGTCTAGAACTTGCTCTGTGTGTGTGAAAAGCGAAATAGTAGTTTTGTTCAGTCATGAAAAGGATATATGCGTTTCTTTGTTGAGATAGTTACATGCTTCTACCTGCCTAATTGTTATATCTTAGTTAACCCCTTTGAGCCTATAATCTTGTTTCTTCGGCAATCACATTACAAGCTTTACCCATTTGTTTGAATTGACCATCTATTTGAACCTTGTACCTCTCGTGAGCACTTGAAATTGTATGAACTTTGTAAAAGTTGAAGTGTGAGGTGATTGGGTTGGTTTTTGAGTGGAGCTAATGAAATAAGGAGAAAGGTGCACTGTTTTGAAAAAGTAAGAGCCACTTGAAAGTGAAATAAAAAAAATACATAGTGTATTGTTGTGAAAATTATTCATTGATAAGTGGTAACTCTTGATGTAATTGTACTTAAAGAAGTTGGGAGTTAATGTAAATTAATGTGAAGGTGGAGTATTGGTTTGACATAAGTGTGGGGTTTTAACAATGAGATGTATGTATTAAAGTACTTAGGGAGGTGTAGTCACTATATCCAAATGTATCCTACCCGTCCCGCAGCTGACATTAAAACCAATTAAAGTCCTACTTGATCCTTGATTGAATGAGCTCAAATTAGTAGAGTAATACACTACGGGCAAGCCTATGGTTCATATTTTGTAGCATATGAATGTTGTTTCTGAGAGTGAGCGAATTCTTTCTATCTTGAGTTCCTAATTGTTCTTAATTTCTATTGAGTGGAACTACTCTCTATTGTTGTGTGAGGGCACTTGATTCATGAAGAAAATGTAATGTCGTGGACCTCTATGTTGAAGTAAGTGAGCGGGTTATAAATAATATGTGGTACTTTTGATTCAAATCTTGAGGCTTGGATGTTACACTTTTGTGCTTAATCGATTTTAAATATTCTTGGTATGATGAGTCATGAGAGTTGTGTAATGAGGTCGTGTCTATATAAAGTGTAGTTTGATTGGTTGAGGACGAGCATTGGTTTAAGTGTGGGGTGTTGATGGTAGGCTATAATTGCGTGTTTTAGTTGCTTATCGCATTCTAATTTACTGCACTTTAATTGAGTTGAGCTTTCAATCGCTAAGTGTTTTGCACTAATTGTATGTTTTATGCCTTGTAGGAGTGATTCCTAGCTATGTAGATGTTTTGTAATGAATTCAAGCTATTCTGGAGCTTTGAAGTCTAAGTAAAAGCCTAAGGATTAAGTTGGGAACGTGTTCGGGGATCAACGGACAATAGTGCACTTAACGAGAGAAACGAAGAATTGAGCAGGGCGTCACCCAGCACGCACTGGGCGTGAAAGTCAGGCATAACACTATCCAAAGTGCACGAGCACTCTCCCAGGTGCGCGGCCGCGCACATCCAGTGCTGGAAAGTGTCCTATTTCGCGTAGGAAAAGGTGTTTTCGCTTGTGCCCGACCCTACTTGGTATATATACATGAAAAAATATTATTTTATGGACTTTTGACACATCTAAGACCTGAGGAGGCTAAGGAGAAGTGGGAGAAGCAAGAGCACAAGGATTTCATCATTTAATCCTCACTCAAGACAAGAGTTTGGATCGTTTTATGTTTTCCTTTAACTTAAACTTATCTATGATGAATTACTCCATATCTATGGAGTATTTCTCTTTAGGTATTGATGGATTTGGTGTATTGATATTTGTTTGTGGATATTAACTCTAGTTTTTATGTATTGAATTGTGTTGGGTGTTTTAATTATTGCATATATATTCACATGTTCATGTAATCGAAAGAGACATAACTTGTGATGTTTTTGCATTATCTTGTTGGTTGAATTCATTGATTCTTCTTAGTAATCGAAAGAGGCTAGTTGAATTATCGTTTAGACCTAGTTAGGAGGATAATCGAAAGAGGTTCTCCTAAAGACCAATCCACTAAGAATTCTTGCATATTTTTCCGGAGCATAAATTGATTTATATTGTGAGGTTGAGAATTAATCGAGAGAGGAGTTTCTACTGAACGTTTGAACTAATAATTGAGTGAATTAGAGAGACTTACTTGAACCTTAGAAGTGAATTTGCTAGAGTTAAATCCCAGAAAATTATCTTGCACCTATCCAATCAACCCATATTTTCTCCCATTGATATCTTCTTTGCTTACTCTTGTTGCGATTGTCATTAGCCAATAGTTTAGACTTTTAGTTAATTTTAGTTTTAAATTACACAAATCTAAATTGTTGATCATCTTGGATAGAAATTACACTAGAAGCTACGAAAATACTGTTTAAATCCAATCCATATGGATACGATATTATATTATACAATATTTGACAAGCAAGCATATTTAAGTGTGTGGTTTGCGCTCGTCACCAAACCTCCTATTTGGATGCAAGACTATGTTCTGAAGACTAAGCAGTCCACTTGTGCCTATCCTATAGCTCATTATGTGAGCTATGATCAACTGTGTCCTACTTACAGGGGTTCTATTGCTGCCTATTCTACTATGTTTTAGCCTAGAACATTTGCTGAAGCCAGCAAGGATCCACAATGGGTGGATGCTATGAAGGCTTAGATCTCAGCCTTGGAAGAAATTAATACTTGGTCTATTATTGATCTGCCACCTAATAATGTGCCCATAAGATGCAAATAAGTGTTTAAAGTGAAGTATAAGTGCATTGGGGAGGTAGCAATACACAAAGCAAGACTAGTTGCTAAAGGCGATAGTCAATAAGAGGGCCTTGACTACAAAGAGACCTTTTCTCCTATAGCCAAAATGGTGATTGTCAGAACATTGGTGGCTCTAGCTGCAGCCTCTAGTTGGTAAATTTTTCAAATGAATATCCATAATGCCTTTCTGCAGGGGGATCTTTTTGAGGATGTTTACATGCAAATTCCAGATGGCTTTTCAAGCCATGGAGTACCAGAAGTTCTGCAAGTTTCACAAGTCTCTTTATGTCCTCAAGCAAGCTTATTGGCAATGAAGCTTAAACCTGTCAGAGGCCTTGACTGATATAGAGTTTGTGCAGTCACACTATGATTATTCTCTGTTTACACAGAAGAAGGAAGGAGAGTTGGTCATTGTTCGTGTTTATGTTGGTGAGCTCTTGGTCACTGGAAGTAACTTGGCACTCATTCAACAAGTTAGAAAGGATTTGCAAAACAAGTTCAAGATGAAGGATTTGGGAGAATTGAAATACTTCTTGGGCATTGAATTCTCCAGATCAGAAAAGGGAATTCATATGTGCTAGAGAAAATATGCTCTAGAACTTGTCCTAGAAACAGAGCTAACATGGGCTAGACCCGCTGGAACTCCTTTGGAGTTCAATCACAAACTCACTTCTGTAGAATTTGATAAAGTTGTAATCAATAAGATAGATGCTAATGATCAACAACTTGAGGACAAATGTGGTTATCAGAGGATTGCTGGCAGGTTACTATACTTAACTATGACCAGGCCAAACATAACATTTGTTCGAATACTTAGTCAACATATGCATGCAACAAAGCAATCTCACTTGGAAGCGGCTATGAGAGTGATCAAATTCATTAAGAATGCACATGGACTTGGTCTCTTCATGTCAGATGACAACACTTTGAAGCTAGCAACCTACTGTGAATCAAATTAGGGAGCTTCTGTTGAGACATGAAAGTCATATACTGGCTATGCAATAAAGTTTGGTGATGCCTTGATTTGTTTTAGGTCTAAGAAACAAGACATAGTATCCAGAAGTTCTGCTGAAGCTGAGTTCAGGAGTATGGCGCTCAACGTTGCCGTTAGGCAAGCCAATAAATTTATCAACACGCCGATTGATAGTCCATAACACATTGTAGTACAAGTGATGAAATACATAAGCGAAATTTCTCTGTTTTTATAAAAAAAGTACTGATATTATCTTAAATGTTCGAACGTGGTCGAAATATAAATTCGAATATCATAACAGAAATGCAACCGACAACGAAAATCCAAATTCCCAAAATCCAGTGTCACAAGTGCATGAGTATCTACTAAAATATACAATACTACTACAATAATTGCCTAGAATAGGAACTAGACAGAATATAGTAAATGAATACGATGGGGACACCGTGAGCTGTTAATCATAACATGGGACGCAGCTCACCTTAAAGTTTCCTCAGCAGCTGCGACTATGCATCTAGATGACCACTGAATGTACCTATTGCGCAATTAGTAAAGAAGTGTAGTATAAGTACGTAAATTAATGTGTATCCAGTAAGTATCTAGTCTAACCTCGAAGAAGTAGTGACGATGGATCGACATTAACACTTACTAGTGGTTCAATAACCAAGTACAATAAAAGTAGATAGGTATGAAACGCAACAAGTAGCAACGAAACAAATAAATATAATTAAAATGATTCTCAGCGTAAGAATAATTACAAAATCATCAAAATACCATAAACTGCCTCTAAGGAAACAAAGATAACTAGTATCAAATACAATGTCAAATCTCAAGTTAGGAAAACTCATATGTACACTGACTCCCTATCGAAACTACGCACGTTTCTGCCGAGGCGAACGACCCGATCTCATAAGAGTGATTGTACAATATCCCTCCGTGGTCGTACATCCCGATCCCATAATACCGTTGAGATAAAGGTACAGCTCGATCCATAGATGCATCTCATAATATTGCTGAGGCATTCACCCCAACCCCATAATAGTACTACTGAGGCATTCAGCCCAATCCCATAATGGTACTGCTGAGGTGTTCAACCCGATCCTATAAGAATAGTGAACTTTTGACGGAACATCTGCCCAACTCGCAAATATATATGCGAGTTATGAAATCAAGAATTTTTTTGAAAAATACATACAATACAGGAGAAATCTATAAGAGTAAGTATAATTTCCGCAGCTAATCAAGTAGCTTGTCTAGTCTCTAGAATAGCAAAGTTCGATAATCTATACAAGTCTAGTCTCAGGGAAAAACTTAAATTAAAGCATTTAAATAGGAAGAATAACTCAAGTTGTACAATTAAAGCATGGTGTGAGTCTAAGTCTAACCGGACATAATCAAGAACCTAGCATACACACAGACTCTCATCACCTTATACGTGCGTAGCTCACATAACACGTAGCAAGTAGCAAGTATAGCACCTACGGGGTAAATTTCCTCTTAAACTTAACTAGTATGCAACTCAAGTGTCTGAATCACCTCTATGCACCTCAGAATGAAACCAAATTTCACACATAAGTCAAATATGACAGCACAAACCTACCCCAAAGCTCGTAATACCAAACGGGATCCGATATCACCAAAGTCCACTCCAAGTCTAGCAAGTTCAAAAACCTTCAAAAGACAAACTTCTGACAATAAGCAACGAATCGTTCTCGGACCACCCGATACTCAACCCGAACATACGCCTAAGTCCAAAATTACCTTACAAACCTATATGAACTTTCAAATCCTGATTCTGAGATCGTTTACTCAAAAGTCAATCCCTGGTCAACTCTTCCAAAAAAATCTTTCCAAATTGAGATTTATTTTCCCAAATCAACTACGAACCGCACGAAAGTCAAAACCAACTATACCCTCAAGTCATAATGCATGATATGAAGCTAGTTGAGGTTTTAAATCGCCGAACGACATGCTAAAGCTCAAAATGGCCAGTTAGACCATTATATTCTCCCTCACATAAACATACGTTCGTCCTCGAACATGCCAAGAATCGTTCCAAAGTTACCAAAAAATATTGAATAATTCATCATACACATATCCATGGGTGATCTCACGTCACCTTAATCCATACGATCCCATTGATACAATCCTGACTGAATTTCTTCCTTCAACCTTAGCTTTAGAACCAAATTCTAACTTTCAGAGCTCCCTCATGATCCAGTTATTATATATATACCTCGTATCAATCTCAACAAATTGTATCAAAATATATTTATGCACCCGAGATGTAACCACATGATGTACCGCGTAACTCATATGCCCATAGCAATATCTTCCAACCACAATAACTGCTCATTACCGAACCTGGTATCGGTAATATAACTCATGACACATAAAACCTTATTCCAACCCTCGCCATACTGAAAATGATGAAAGAGACATATAGAAACTCATAACCACTCCTCAAATCAATAAGTCATGGAGTTCTCTTGCCCACCATTAATCATTATCAAATTCTGAGCTAATTAGTGACATTCTTCCTCCAAACATATATTATACCAATTTGATTGTGCTGATTCCATGTCCAACAACCTCGTCTATCCAATACAAGCCACATCAAACACCATCAAGATATTATACGACGCAATCCATGCACCAGCAACCCACAACTCGAATATGACCAATAAAGAAAGGAAACCCAAGTACTAGAACTACCCAACCTTTGGAATGAATAAAACAACCAAACAATTGCTATGAATCTATCTCATATAGAAGCAGCAAAACATGGAAGATAAGTACAAGAAAGAATACCCAACACCTCACTACTGTAGCGTGCAACCCGATCCACACATAATACTATTATGACGTGTAACCCGATCCAAACATGATACAGTTGATGCGTGTTACCCGATCCGAACATTATACTCGTGGCGGTGTGCCACCCGATCCACATATAACACTCTGCATAGGAATACCCATCGAGCTAAAATTCTCACACTCCCTAGACACCTGTACATCAACAACAATTATGCCAAGTGCATAAATATAATCCTGGGGAGACGGATAGTATAAAGCGCTACGGAAAAGGCCAAGCATGACTAAGATGCAATAAGAAAATCAATATCTCGAGAGCTATCCCGCTCACATCTCACCACAAAGACTACACAGGACCATAATATGCGTGTGAACAACCAAGTCGCCTCACAACCCACATAGTATAAAAGAGTAACACATAAAACAAATGATGGTGTGAATAACATCCATAATACCCTATGACTCATCCATAGACAAACGTTGTGCCAAATAAACAGATTCAAATACTGTATAGAATATACATTCTTATCAGTCCTACCAATGGGCCTCCAAACCAATTCAGATCATACCAAAATGGGTCGATAAGCTCCCAAAAGTCTATAGTGACCCTATCCATGACACATACAATCATCTGCCAAATTATGAACAAACTTCCACAGTATGCAACCAGAGGAATAGTCCGCCTCTCAGAAATAACTCTCTAATCTGTGACAGTACTAGAATCTTCATACCTAATCTCAATCTCCCCCACTTAAATGACTGACACACCACACATACACAATCATCCCATGGAAGATACTCCCATAACCTTCCGCACCAAGTAGCATAACCTGAACATCAATGGCTACCAACCGTGTTATTTCTGTAGTGCTAGTCAAGCATCCGCAAATCAATACACAATGCCTCTTCCACAATATACGCCATCCTCAGGCGACACTAAAATAGTTCTAGCATATTCTGAACATCTGAAATCTCTCCCACTGCCTCAAGCGCATGACATCCTTATTAAAACTGAACCACAACCTTGACCCCTCAAATCTAAATTCCACACAGCTCACCGCATCCACCATGCTATCATATGGAAATACAAGAATCTCGTTAATATTTTTGGATCAAAAGTAGAATAGGCACTCAATTAGAAACCCTTCGCTTAACTCATCCCAAGTCGTGGTCAAAATCGTCATATACTCCTCGGGACCGGTTTGCACATAACCAAGCCATCGATTGAATCTCTCTAAACCATCCAAGTCACACAGTCTGCCAAGCCCTCAAGTAATGCTGCAAAACACATGTATGGCCTTATCATACCTAAGGAAACGATCATTTCCTTAACTTGCTGATCCAAGTCTTTGCTAAACTGACCCCACTTCTTCTAATTTCCTCTTGGCTTGCTTTCAAAATAACACCTCTCTTTCCTAGCACACATTGGATTTCAATCAACACTCATCCCGAGTTAGCCCAACTCACAAGACCATGTCGTCTCAATACCCATAAGCCATTTATACCTTCTTGTGCACTCAATAGTACCTCCAACTGATACACCCGTTCTAAAGAAACTTTTTGTAAATCTGAAGTTGTTTTTTCCATCTCTCTCACAGTACCTCACAGACCCAATAATGATATAGAAATACTCCAAGTCTTTTTCACAATCAGTTACAAAATGCAATCCTTAGTCACACAACGAACCCGAAAATCCTTAAGTACCACACCTTAAATATTACTACAACTATCCTTGAGAGTCGCCCACTCTGACCAAGTCCCGAATTCGTAGTCAACAAGACTAATGACTAGTGCCCTATTAGCACATGAATCAATAAGGTAAAATATAATACACGTCAATCAAATTTGTTACCCGAGTTACCCCTGGTGTCCTCCTCCTCAAGTCATAACTAATCCACCAATGTTCCAAAATCCAGAAACTACAACCACATAAGGCCATGTGACCCAAACATCAATGGTAGGCTCCCCCACTCGAATTTAATCCATAATCACCTAACCCACGAACTCACAATGACTTTTCCTCTTTGCGACCATGATCTCACACCGTTACTCAACCGATTTCTCATAAGCTCATGTTGCACTAAGCATAACACATCCCAAGTTATCATCCACATATGCACACTCGACCTCATGACAATCGCGCCATCTTTCTCAAGTGATTCAGAACCACATCGTAATACATGTATCACATTGGATATAAGGTAGAACTCTTCATAGGAACTTTATCAGAAATCATACAACCCCTAACCTTCTCACAGGAGATAGCCCACCTGTGTAACCTCATATCAACATCCACCAACAATATTTCCATGGGCGTGACCACTACGAAATCAGTTAATCCTCCCGAGTCCACACTTTTTCTCTAGCCGTAAGAATCCGTTCATTCCATCAACATCAATTGAAGGTCCAATAACACATTCAAAACTCAATATTTACATTGCACCACAAAATGAAAATCAAGCATTCATATATCCTCTACATTCCAAGTAAACTCTTTTCGTCACATTCGAACTTCCTAAGCATAAAAGCCACCATCCCAAATGAAATACACCAACTTACTCATTTGTCTACAACGACCCAAATCGCAGTAAGCTTTCTCAAGCATGTGGCTACCCTACCACAAAATTCATAACGATACGCTCCCACTTCACCTTTGGTTTCGCCAGCTTCTGAAGTAAACTACTCGGTCTTTGCTGCTCATACTTGACCTACTAATAATTCAACCATCGCGAGACATATCCAACATTGTCCTTTCTCATTTCTTATTCTTTACCACCAATAATACTGCCCCAAATCACGATCATCTCTGTAGCACCCAGAAGAATAGAACACCACCAACCTTGATCCTTCTTGAGAATCATCTCAATCGAACCTTATTGGAAACACAAGTTCGACCCTGAAGTCGTAACATACCGACGTCTTCTATAATTTCTTCTTAAGAACCACCTCGCAACACTGTGCCTCCCAGGAAAGGCGAATGAAGAGCACCTTACTGACGAGCTTTAATATGTTCAAACAAGGGTGACTGTGCCTCAACACAAGTGAGAACTCCACCAGGTTCAAAAATACCCTCTCTTGCAAATCCGTCGGCCAAAGCCTGAACATCCATAGTCCAAATACCTCTTTTGCACTGGAATTAAACACTGAACTTCCAATCATAAACCGAAAATCCTCCTCCTGAAGCAATCACTACCGCAACACATGAGTAAACACCCTACCATTTACACTAATATTGGATGAGTGTTATACACAGTGAAAGTAGTCTACCCACAACATCGACACTGGTATGAAATGACTGAACACTCATCCACAAGATGATGAAAGTAGTCTACCCTCAAAATGCAGGGAAAAATATCCTGCATCGTAGCATCACTACAACTCATCGGTTCCTAACTGATATCGAATGCTCGACATCACATACAAATGAGTAGGAAGGAACTGAAGACATAAGCTCTAACCGAAATCATGTCGCACGATAAGGAATCAAGAAGGAAAGTCTCCTAATAGTCTGGTACCGATCCGCAAGACTCTACCGGACTTGCTCAAGACTCATGAGACCTAAGTGAACCTAGTGCTCTGATATTAAGCTATCACGACCCAGTTCCTACCATAGGTCATGATGGATCCCAATGCTACCGTTACACAAGCCAACAATTAATCAACATGCCGATCAATAGTCCATAACACATTGTAGTACAAGTGATGAAATAAATAAGTAGAATTTGTCTATTTTTATAGAAAAGTATTGATATTATTTTAAATGTTCGAACGTGGTCTAAATATAAATTTGAATATCATAACAGAAATGCAACCAAGAACAAAAATCTAAATCCCCAAAATCCGGTATCATAAGTGCATAAGCATCTACTAGGATACACAATACTACTACAACAACTGCCTGGACTATGGAATAGACATAAATATAGTAAATAAATAGGACGGGGACTCTGTTTGATGCGGATCATAACATGGGATGCAACTCACCACTAAGTCTTCTCAACAGCTACGCCTACGCGCCTAGATGACTACCGAATGTACATGTCTAAATACTTGCACAATTAATGTAGAAGTGTAGTAAAAGTACGTAAATCAACTACAATAAAAGTAGACTGGTAGGAAATGCAACAAATAACAACAAAACATATAAATATAATTAACATGATTCTCAGCATAAGAATAATTACGAAATCATCAAATACCATAAACTGCCTCTATGGAAATAAAGATAACCAATATCAAATACAATGTCAAATCTAAAGTGAGAAAAACTCATATGTACGCTGACTTCCTATCAGATATTACGCACAATTTTGCTAAGGTGAATGAGTCGATCTCATAAGAGTGATTGTACAATATCCCGCCTTGGTCGTTTGGACTGATCCCATAATACCGCCGAGGTCATACGGTCGAATCCATGGATGCATCTCATAATACTATTGAGGCGTTAGCCGACCCCACAATAGTACTGTTGAGATGTTCAACCCGATTTTGTAATGGTACTGCTGAAGCGTTCAACACTATCCCATAAGAATAGTTAATTTTTTGACGGATCATCAGCCCAACTCACGAATATATGTGCAAATTATAAAATCGAGAAACTTTCGGACAAATACGTACAACGTAGGAGAAATTTGTAAGAGAGTGTAATTTTTGTGGCTAATCAAGTAATATGTCAAGTCT
This sequence comes from Nicotiana tomentosiformis, assembly GCF_000390325.3. Lineage (NCBI taxonomy): Eukaryota > Viridiplantae > Streptophyta > Magnoliopsida > Solanales > Solanaceae > Nicotiana > Nicotiana tomentosiformis. The sequence continues at coordinate 59,674,664 of NC_090814.1, read as the reverse complement.
CTAGAAAAGCAAAGTTTGATAATCTACGCAAGTCTAGTCTCAAGCAAAAACATAAACTAAAGCATTTATATAGGTAACTCTAGTAGTACAATTAAAGCACGGTGTGAGTCTAAGCTTATTCAGAAATAATCAAGAACCTAGCATATGCACGGACGCTCGTCACCTCATACGTGTGTAACTCCCATAACACGTAGCAAGTATAATACTTACGGGGCAAATTTTCTCTTACATGGTTAGACAAGAGGCTTACCTCACTTCGAAATATGATATCGACTCCAACATCTCTCTAACACCTCAAACCAATTCCAAACAATCCGAAACTAGCCAAAGCACGTGCAAACCAATCAAAATATACTCAAGAACCCATAATTTGTCATTTAGAAACAATTCTCAACCCTGCACAAAAAGTCAACGATAAGTCAACCCCAGACCCTCACATCTGAATTTCATTTTAAAAATAAATAAATGTTACACATAAATTATATAGTCTATATCCAGAATATCATCTAATTCCGTCCATGAATTGACCTTCAAATCAAGGATTTACCATTTCTCAACTTTGGGGTTCAAAACTCTAATTTCTACAATTTAAACATGGATAAAGTGATAACTAATGGAAATAAATATGGAAAAACATCAAAATAAAGTTTATATATTTACCCCCATTCGAAAACAAGAAGAACACTGCAAAAGTCATCTCAAACCGAGCTCTAGAACTTAAAATATGCTCAAAATACTAAAATGTTCGGTCTGCTAATTTAAAACACTGCCCATGTAATTTTTGTTCATAGCCTTCGAGGGACATCTTCATTTTTTGCGAAGAGAAATTTTTCTCGTTGACTGGTCAACCCATAATTCCCTCTTCGCTTTTGGGAGACCTCCCTCACGTTCGCAAAGAACAAAAGTTCTACCAGGAATCTTTCTCGACATGAAAATGTGCATAACTCTCTCATACAACCTTGGAGTTCGATGATTCTTGTTGATATGGTTCCGAAATCATGATATAGATTCAATGATTCATTCAAAACATAATTTAGATATCATTTTCCCAATATGATACCATTTATGCCCAAAGAAACGACGCTGAAATATCAAACAAGAGCACGACACAACCCAAACCCTCCCGAAACTCATTGGAATCTAACCAAAACTTGCGGACAAGTCCAAAATCATCATACAAACATGTCGATACTAATAAATCATGAATCTGAGCTCGTTAAGTCCACTATTTGACCATGGTCAACTCATTTTCTTAAACTTAACTAGTATGCAACTCAAGTGTCTGAATCACTCTTAAACACACAGGAATGGAACCAAATTTCACAAATAAGTCCAATTTGACAATATGAACCTGCCCAAGGCTCGGAATATCAAACATGATTCGATATCACCAAATTCCACTCCAAGTCAAACTTATAAAGTTAAAAAACCTTCAAAATGCAAACTTCCAACAATAGGCGCTAAATCGCTCGCGGACCACCTGATACTCAACCCGAACATACGCCCAAGTCTGAAAGTACCTTATGAATCTATGTGAACCTTCAAACCCAATTCTTAGGTTGTTTACTCAAAAGTCAAACCTTGATCAACTCTTCCAACTAAAAGCTTCCGAATTGAGAATTATTCTCCCAAATCAACTCTGAACCTCACGAAAGTTAAAACAAACTGTATCGAAAGTCATAAATGCATGATATTAAGCTAATCGAGGTCTCAAATCAATGAACGATATGCTAAAGCTCAAAACGACCGGTCGGGTCGTTACAGGATGCCACTATGACGAAATTTATATGGCTGATTAGTCTATTCAAAGAGTTGGGAATAGAGGTACACGTACCAATTAGGTTGAGTAAAGCTGCTTTTCAGATTGAAGCTAATCCTATCTTCCATGAAAGCATAAAATATATAGATATTGATTGTCACTTTGTAAGAGAAAAAATTCAAGAAGGAAAAATTCAGACTCAACAATTTGGGATTAAAGAACAACTTGTTGACCTACTTACAAAGAGCTTGTGCAGACCACAACATGATTATTAGATGGAGAAGCTAGGAATGAAGAACCGGTATTCATCCCTCAACTTGAGGGGGAGTGTAGAAGTTACTGGTGATAAAGTTTTCACTTAGCGCTGTACAACTGTTAGTTAGATATTAAGTAAGAAAAGAGTTACTTAGATTGGTTTAGTATGTCTTTGTTAGTCGGTTAGTATATAAGATAGTAAAGGACCTGTAAATAGATATAGAGTAATTCATTTTATTCTAACTCTTCTGGATCTTATCAATGGAGTTATTTCTCTCTCAGTATTCTCCAAACTATCTCTCATCTGCCATGGCTGAGCTCATAAACAATTACTTGGTAAATTAAAATTCTTTTAGATACAAAAAAATCTGATTTTTAAACAAAACACAACAAAAAAAAAGATCAATATATTCTAAAGAACTTAATGTATAATTTTGTATATTTGTCATGACCCAAATCCCATCATAGGTTGTGATGGTGCCCAACATTGCCGTTAGGCAATCCAACAACTCAGCAACACGTCAATAGTCCCTAACATATTTTATGACAAATGATGGAATAAATAAGCGGAATTTCTCTGTATTTATAGAAAAGTACTAATATCATTTTAAATGTTCAAACATGGTTCAAATGTAGATTTAAATCTCATCAAAAAAATGCAACAAAGAACTAAATTCTATATCCCCAAAACCCGGTGTCAGAGGTTCATGAGCAATTACTAGAAAGTACAGTACTACAACATCTTTTTGGAATAGATTCATAGATACGCTGACTCCTTATTGAACATTACGCACGATTCTGCCAAGGCGAACGACTCGATCCCATAAGAGTGATGGTATGATATTTTGCTTGGCGTACAGCCCGACCCATAAGAATAATGTACTATGACGAGGCGAACGACCCAATCCCATAAGAATAGTGTACTCTGTCAAGGAGAACGGCCCGATCCCATAGGAATATTTCACATAATACTGCGAACGGTCCGATCCCATAAGATTATGTTACATAACACTGTAGAGGCGAATGACCCGATCCCATAAGAGTATGTTACATAACACTACCGAGGAGAACGGCCCGATCGCATAAGGTTATGTCACTACCGAGGTGAACGACCCAATCCCATAAGAGTGTGTTACATGATACTACCGAGGCGAACAACCCGATCCCATAAGAATACTGCTAAGACTTTCAGCCCGATCCCGTAAGAGTATGAAACTTTAACGGGTCACTGGACCCACTCACGAATATACATGTGAGTTATGAATTTCAAGTAAAATTTCAAACGAATATGCACAACGTGGGATAAATCCTTAAAGGAAAGTACAATTTCCACAACTAATCAAGTAGCTCGTTAAGTATCTAAAATAGCAAGTCCGATACTCTACGCAAGTCTAGTCTCAGGCTAAAAATGTAAATTAAGGCATTTAAACAGACAAGGATAACTCAAGTAATATAGTTAAAACATGGTGTGAGCTTAAGTCTACCCGGACATGATCAAGAATCTAGCATGCACACGAACACTCATCACCTCATACGTACATAGCTCCCATAACACGTAGCACATAATAAATATAGCACATATGGGGTAAATTCCCTCTCACAAGGTTGGACAGGAGACTTACCTCTCTCCAAAATTTGATAACTAGCTCAAACGCCTTTCTAACACCTTAAACCAATGCCAAACGATCCAAAACTAGTCAAAGAATGTGAAAACCAATCAAAATATACTCAAAGACTCGTAATTTAATCAATTAGAAACAATTCCCAACCCTAAATGGAAAGTCAACAAAGTCAAGCCCCGGGACCACGCACCCGATTTTCGAAAATTCTCGAAGATAAATACTACCCAAAATAACACGAACTCGAGTATAAAATTTATTCCCGACTCTATGTCTAATTTTGTGGTCAAAACTCAAAAACATCATTTTTAGGTTTTCTTCCAAAATCCCACAATTTCTATCAATTTTCATGTTAAAATCCATATATAATCCATGTATTTAACTCACAACATGTGGGAATCACTTGTCCCATAATAGATTATAAAATGGCTCTTCCAAATCGCCCAAATTTGCCATAGAAAGAGAGAAATGAGTTTAAATGAGCAAATTCCCGATTTGCTAACTTTTATTCAGCTCAGGTACTTCGTTTTCTCGATCGCGAAAGCTCCCTCGCAAACGTGAAGGCCAAATCAGCCTCACCCACGCGAGGCCTGTCCCGCGATCGCGAAGCTCAGCTTGCCAATCCAACGCAAACGCGAGCGCTGCTCTGCGAACGCGAAGGCAAAAACCTTCCAGCCCTCAGAAATTGCCTTGTGCGATCATGAACACCATCACACGATCGCGGTGAGCACCCATCCAAACCAGGCCAGCCCCACAAGGATCGCGTTCGCGACCATCTCCATGCGAACGCGAAGCACATCCTGATAACTAACCGTGATCGTAAACTTCCATCCGCGATCGTGAAGAACTAAGTTTTCCCAGCTCCTCACAACACTCCACGATTGCAAGCCCCTTTCCGCGATCGTGATGCGCACCCCTGACACCAGAAACCAGCAACTCCATATCAAAGGGGATTGCTCCAGAACCATCTCGAACACACACGAGACCTCCGGGACCCTGTCCACTCATGCCAACAAGTCCCCATATCTCTTCCAAACTTATCCAAAGGCTCAAAACATCATGAATAACATCGAAACCAAGAATCGGCGATCAAAATCCTTCATTTAACTTTTAAATATTCAAACTTTGCCGAACGTATCAGAATCATACTTAGATATTCCAGATCACGACCAAACTTTACACACAAGTTCCAATCAATAAAATGAATGTATCCAAGATCCCGGAACACTGCCCGAAGTCCTATAACACCAAAGTCCACTCTAAGTCAAACTTAGCTAATTCAAAACCTTCCAAATGAAAACAATCTATAATAAGTGTTGAATCGCTCCCGAACTATCCGATACTCAATCTGAACATACACCCAAGTCTGAAATTACCTTACAAACCTATAGGAACCTTCAAATCCTAATTTTGGAGGTCGTTTATTCAAAATTTAAACCCTAGTCAGCTCTTCCGACTTAAAGCTTCCGAATTGAGAATTATTCTTCTAAATCAACTTTGAACTTCTTGAAAATCAAAACTGACTACACATACAAGGCATAATACATAAGGTAAAGCTACTCAAGGTCTCAAACTGCCGAACGACATGCTAGAGCTCAAAATGACCGTCAGTTCGTTACATTCTCCCCCACTTAAACATACATTCGTCCTAGAACGTGCCAAGAACCGTTCAAAAGTTCCCAAAATCACTACATAACTCCTCTTTCACCTACCCGTGCCATCACATTCCATATGATCACATTAACTCAACCCAGACGAAATATCCTTCTTGCTACCTTAGCCCACAAGACTTAGAACCAAATTCCAACATCCGGAATTTCCTATAAGATCTAATTTTTAGCATGTATACACTGTATCAATCTTCGCAAATTGTACCAAAACATACATATACACCCAAGTCATAACCACACAATGCACAATATAATTCATATGCCTATAGTAATACCTTCCAACCATACTAGTTGTAATTTCCGAACCTGATGCCAGTAATATACCTCATGACACATAATAATCCTTTTCCAAACCTCACAATACTATAATGATGAAAAAGAGGTTTAGACTCTTATAACCACCTATCAAATCATGAAAATTATGGGGTTCTTTCATTCGAAAAGAACCATTGCCACATTTTGAACTGATTAGCAACGCTCTCCCTCCAAACATACATTATACTAATCTGTTTGTGCTGATTCCAGGTCCAACAATCTCGTCTCACCCATTACAAGATTCTTGGCAATAAACCACATCAAACACCATCTGAAATATCATACGACATCATTAACGAACCAACAAACTACAACTCAAATATGACCAATAAGGGAAGTGAACCCGAGTACAGAACTATCCAACCTACGTAACAATTGAAACAACCAAACAAATGCTATGAACCTATCCTACAGATGAGAAGTAAACCATACAAAATAATATTTGGAATCATACACAACATCTCACCATTGCAGCTTGCAACTCGATCCAAACATGGTACTGTTGTGGCATGCAACCCGATCCAAACATCATACCTGTCATGATGTGCCACCCGATCTACACATAATCAATTTGCATGGGAATACCTATCAAGCCAAAAATGCTCATACTAACTACGCACACGTATAATAACCACAAGAATGACAAGTGCATAAATATAACCCTCGGGAGACAGATAACATCATGCGCTACAAAGGCCCAAGCACGATTAAGGGAATATCTGTCGTGATGTGCATGGGAATACCTAGCAAGCCAAAAATGCTCATACTAACTAGGCACACGTATAACAACCACAAAAATGACAAGTGCATAAATATAACCCTCGGGAGATGGATAACATCATGCGCTACAAAGGCCCAAGCACGATTAAGGTTCACTAAATAGATCAACATCTCGAAAGCTATCTCGCTCATATAAAACCATAAGACTACACAGGATCACAATACACGTGTGAATAATCAAGCCGCCTCACAACCCACATGGCATAAAAGAGTAACACGGGAAATAGACAACGACATGAATAATATCCACCATACCAGAAGACTCATCCATTGACATATGTTATGTTGTGTAAACATATTCGATCTGGTGTAGGATATACCTTATGTAATGAGCTGACCGATTATTTTGGGTTTTAGCATCTCGTTTGGTAGTTTCTGATCTTGAGTAGCTTCATATGATGTATTGTAACTTATGTGTATGGTTGGTTTTGATTTTTGAGCGGTTCGAGATGAATTTGGAAGAGTGATCATTTTAGAAGCTTAAGTTATAAGAGTTGATCGGAGCTTGACTTTTGTATAGACAATTCAAGAATAGTATTTTGATGATTCCAAAAGCTTCGTATGATGATTTTCTACTTAAGACGTATGTCCGAATTTGAATTTGGAGGTGCATAGGTTGATTTGATACTTTTTGGTGAAAGTTGGAAAGTTGATGATTTGGAAGGTTGAGAGGTTTGACAGGAAGTTGACTTTGTTGATATCGGGATCGAATTATGGTTTTGGGAGTTGGAACAGGTCTGTTGTGTCATTTGGGGCTTGCATGTAATATTTGAGGTCATTCTGAGTTAATTTGATATGGTTTGGCACAAGTTTTAGAAGTTGAAAGTTCATTAAGTTTGATTTGACGTACGAGTTATGGTTTTGATGTTTTTATAAGTCATTTGAGGCCTCGAGTAGGTACGTATTATATTTTGTGACTTGTTGGTATGTTTGGACGGGGTCCAGAGGGGCTCGGGTGAGTTTCGGATGAGTTTCAGATCATTTCCATGTTATTAGTCAGGTTTTGTTCTGGAGTTTCGCATCTGCGCATGTTTGAGTGCAGATGCGGATTCGCTTCTGCGAGGTCGAGTCACTTCTGTGAGGTTGTGTCATGATCAGGAGTTTCGCTTCTGTGGGTTGGAATGTGCAAGTGTGAGGTCGCATCTGCGGAGGTTGGATCACAGATGTAGGATTGATGCTCCAGGTAGGTGTCCGCTTCTGCAGAAGAGTGTGCACTTCTGCATTATCGCAGATGCGAGTGGTGTTGTGCATGTGCAAATTGCCGTCAGGTAAGTGAAAGTCACAGATGTGAGCTTTGCCTCGCAAATACGGGAGCGCAGGTGCGCGAGTTGGTCCGCAAATGCGGAAATGCATGGGTAGATTGTATTTATTTCAAGGGATTGTTTATTTTATCAAATTTTGAGTTATAGAGCTCAGTTTTAGGTGATTTTGGAGGGAATTTTTACAATTTGGATTGATTTAGGTATTTTTGAGTCTTCCGATTTTGGGTGATTAAGTTTTTGGGTGATTTAAGTATTCAAGTATTACAATGGGTTATTTTGGAGGGTTTGTTTACATAAACTCGCTCGTATCGTAATGGGTGTTAGGATTTTGTAAGTTTTGTCGTGTTTCGGGGTATGGTTCCAGGGTTGATTTTTTGGTTGACTTTTTGATTCTTGTTCTAGATCGAAGCTTTATTATATATCCAGAATTATTTCCTATGGCTTTTATTTATGATATTAAGTTATTTTGGCTATATTCGAGCCGTCTGGAGGTTGTTTCATGTGGGAAGGGTTTCTTAGAGTATTGATTTAGCTTCATTGAGGTAAGTATTTTGCCTAACATTGTGTGGGAGAAACTTTCCCCTAGGATTTGGTTTAATTTCATTATTTGAATTATGTGAAGGAAATGTATACGAGGTGACGAGTATGTACACGAGCTTATATGTTGTAATTGATCGGTTTAGACTCGTAGGCTATTAATATGCTTTTTCTTATTGAAGTTCTTGTTATATGGAATATTTTTCTTTGTTGAGTTATTTCTCGTTTCATTGTGAACTTCTTGGAATTATTGTACACATAGTTGTTGAACCGTGGGCTATGCTTTATTGTGATATTAGTATTGTTGTTTTGACAATATTGTGATATATGTGGACTTGTGGTATGGATAGATTGTTGTTATGCAAAGCATAAGGGTGGCAGTTCAGTGTTGTTGATTGTACGGAGTGATACAAGTGGCTATTGATATACTATCTGGGTAGAGTGATACAGGTGGCTATTGTGTTATTTTTTGTGCTGAGCGATATGGGTGGCTATTGATATAATGTCTAGGAGGAGTGATACGGGTGACTATTATGTTAGGTGTCTATTGATATATTATTTGGGAATATTGATATGGGTTGCTATTATGATATTGTTGACGCGGTGAGATAAGGGTGGCTATGGGGGGATTATATGTGATGGCCTGAGGGTGTGTTGTTGATGAAAAAGGGGTATTCATGCTTGTGCTCATGACTTCCTTGTGTGTGTCATACATAGTACGTGATTTGTTGTGTTGTTCTCAATGTGCTACTTGTTGTCTATGATTATTACTTGATGATTTGACATGTGATACTACACTTGCACATGCATACACCGTAACATGTCATTTATACCAGTCCAGGAGGATGAAACTTGATGTTCATTGATCATGTACATGTATTCTTGTATATTTGTTTCCTCTGAGATATGGTTTGGACTGGTAGCCCATGACCACGCCGGGCAGATTCTGATATTAAGCATGTGACCATACCGGGTGGATTGTGATATTTGTACGTGAGTTGTCCGTGTGGCTATGATTTATATTATGGCACGAGGTCTTGGCCGTGCGAGGGTGATTGATAATGTGGGCACAAGTTTCATGTGTATAAGATTCATGATTTGTGACTTGAGATTTATGACTATGAGGTGTGGTGCCTCGGGGTGACTCTTATTGTAAATCCTGTGTCGGAACGGTTGTTGATTAGAACTGTCATTGCTTTTCTTTAATTGCTTCCACTTGTATTTTATCTATGTTTTGATTATTTTTTTATTTTATCTCATAATATCTCTTTGTGCCATTTATTTACTATGCTTTTCGTTGTTAGCTTTATATTGATAATCTGCACAAGTTATTTGATTAGTAAGTTTCTTGACTTGAACCTCGTCGTAACTCCACCGAGGTTAGTCTTGATACTTACTGGGTACCGATTGTGGTATATTTATGCTATGCTTCTGCATATTTTTTTTTGTGCAGATCTAGGTGTTGGAGGTTGTGGACCTACGCAGTGTTAGTTTCTTGATCACGAAGATTCAAGATAGAGTTACTCGATCATCGCAGTCCTTTAGAGTCCCATCCTTATATTATTACTGCCAATCTCTATCCGAACAGTATTGTATTTTGAGTTATCTTTATGTATCCAGTAGAGTTTTATAACGACCCGACCGATCGTTTTGTGCATTTTAGCCATATTCCCCTACTTATTGCCTCTTATATATTTATTTGTGGTTTTGTGACTTGGCGGGGGTGGTTGGTTTGGTTTTGGGGGATGTTTCAGGGTAAATTGGGACACTTAGTCCCAAAGTTGGAAGCTTACGTTGGAAGAGTTGATCAGAGTTTGGCTTTTATGTAGACGACTTCGGAATTGAGTTTTGATGGTTCCAATAGCTTTGTATGGTGATTTTGGACTTAGGTGTATGTTCAGATGGTGATTTAGAGGTGTATGTTCGGATGGTGGTTTAGAGGTCCGTTGGTTGGTTTGAGGCTATTAGATGAATGTTGGAAAGTTGAAGGTTTTGAAGGTTGAAAGGTTTGACCGAGAGTTGAATTTGTTGATATCAGGTTTGGATTTTGGTTCCGAAGGCTGGGATAGGTCTGTTGTGTCATTTGGGACTTTCATGCAAAAATGGAGGTAATTCGGAGTTGATTTGATATGGTTTCGCATTTATTTTAGAAGTTGGAAGCTCATTAGTTCATTAGACTTGAATTGGGGTGCGATTCGTGGTTTTTGTGTTGTTTGATGTGATTTGAGGCTCTAGTTTCGTATTGTATTTTAGGACTTGTTGGTATGTTTGGACGGGGTCCCGGGGGGCCCGGGTGTGTTTCAGATGAGTTTCGGATATTTTTCCATCATGTTGGACTGATGATTTATGTGCAGCTAGTGTTCTTCTTCGCGATCACGAAGTATTGTTCGCGATCACGTAGTTGCTGGTAGGTGGATTTTTTTATCTTCGCATTCTCTAAAGGAAGGACGTGTTCGCAATGCCTTAGGGTGGCTATTCATCGCAAATGCGAGTCGATAGATGTGTTTGCGTAGGAGGAAGCGAGGCCCTGAGGATTTCACGTGGTTGTTCTTCGCGATCGCGTGGTCGGGTCAACCATCGTGTAGATTTGGAGGTTTGGTCATCGCATTCGGGTCTCTGGTGTCACGTTCATTGGGCAGCTGGAATTTTTGTGCTTCGCAATCGCGAAGGCTTTTCCCCTATCGCGAAAGGCAAATGCCTGGGTAGAATGTTTTAAATCCCATTTCGAGGGTTAGAGTTATTATATCACATTTTGAGTTAGAGAGCTCGGGTTTGGGCGATTTTGGAGGAGATTTTCATGATTTAGATTGGGGTAAGTGTTTTTGACTCAGATTTGTTATTATTTCATGATTTCATCTTTGTTTGTAGCATTTAATTAGTAAAGTAAAGTGGAGAAATGAGGGATTTTAGTAAAAACTTCCTAAATTAAAAATTGAGGATTTAAAGGTCGATTTGAGGTGGGAATTGGATGCTTTTGGTATGATTGGACTCGTAATCGAATAGGTGTTCGGAATTTTTGAACTTTGTCTAGTTATGAGGTGCGGTCCCGGGGTTGGATTTTTGGGTTGACCTTTTGATTTTGGTTAAAGATCTTAGCTTTATCATGTGGAATCAATTCGTATGGCTTTTATTGATTATATTAAAGTTAATTTGGCTAGATTCAGGTCGTCCGGAGGTTGATGCACGCGGGAAGGGCTTGTTAGAGGAGTAATTTGGCTTGCTTGATGTAAGTATCTTACCTAAACTTAGTTGAGGCACTGTTTGCCTAAATTATTTGTGATATCTATGTGCTATGGGTGCACATATGTGTGGGGTTTGAGCCCATGTGCGAGCACCGAGGTATTTATCCATGTTCAGGGTAGTGTTTAGGTTATGATATGCCTAGAATTAATTGTTAAGCTTTAAGCCATAATGTTTCTCATATTTGAGCTATATTTGAGCCACGTTTGAGGTTATATAGAGGCTAAATCCCTGAATGAAATTGATAATTGCTATTTTTGTGATTAAATTTTTGATTTAAGCTAAAATAGCACACTTTGCACATGCCTACACTTTAGCATGTCATTATACCAGTCCAGGAGCATGAAATTTGATATTCATTCATCATATACATGTATTCTTGTATATTTGATTCTGTGTGATTTGATTTGGACTAGGTGCCTGCAAACACGACGGGCGGATTGTATTGTTATGCCTGTGACCACGCCGTGCGGATTGCATTATTATGCATTTGACCGCACCAGGCGGATTGTGTTGTTATGCATGTTACCTTGCCGGGTGAATTGTGTTGATATGCTTGTGACCATGCCGGGCGGATTGTATTCTTATGCCTATGACAACGCCGGGCAGATTGTACTGTTATGCCTGTGACCACGCCAGGCGGATTATGATATTGAGCCTATGACCATGCCAGGCTAGTAGCACGTTGAATTGGACGTACTTGCGTGTGGATATGGATCCATCGCCCTAGGGCTACCCTTTTATGTTTCTCTCTTGATGGTATACACGCGTATATTGAGGAAAAATGATCAGTGATTTGGTACAGATATGGAGAGGTTGAGGAAAATCTGGCTAAAGTTTGTTTGGATTTTTCATTTCATCTTTACTTTCAATTTATGTGGTTAATTACCTAATTTAATTGCATGTCATCTTGATGGGCTAAAACATTGACTGAGCAGAGTATTTGAGTAATTTTTCACACGCACACAAATAGTTCTTTCTGTGTTTTATACTTGATCGCATTATTGTTCTGTACTTGTTGGATTTATGAAACGGTGCAGGTTATAACATGTATCATTTATAATTCTTGCGTTTTTTACCTTGCCGATGTTAGTTACGATACTTGTTGAGTACATTGGGTCGGTCCTTCTCATACTACAATCCGCACTTAATTGTGCAGATCCAGGTATTGGGACCAGTTATCAGTAGCATATTTGCTTGTTGAGCTGCGTTTCGTGAGACGAGGTAGAGACATATTCTCGCCTGCAGTCTTGGCATCTCTTTTCTTATATACTGTTGTCTTTATTTCAGACAGTATCATATTTAGTCATTTCAAATTTGTATTCTTGTAATAGAGCTTATGACTCTGTATTTGCCAGTTTATGGGGGAGTTATCATGTATTAGCGGTATTTTGTTTATTTATATAAATTCTGTTATTTTGAGTTCTTTATTGTTATGTCTAGCTTGCTTAGCAAGTATGTTAGGAGCCATCACGATGGGTTGAGATTTTGGGTCGTGACAAGTTGGTATCAGAGCTCTAGGTTCATAGGTATTACAAGTCATGAGCAAGTTTTGTAGAGTGTCGTGGATTGGTACAAGACGTCTGTACTTATCTTCAATAGGCTACCAAACTATTAGGAAACCTCACTTTCTTGCATTCTTGTCATGCGGTTTTATTATTTCTAAAGTTTGGAACTTGACTATTATATTCTTTCACAGATGATGAGGACACGTGTGACTGGATCAGGCAGACGACAACCAATACCACCAGTTAGGGCTGTGAGTGGCCGGGGCCGCGGTAGAGGCCAAAGTGTGGCTCATACTACAACTAGGGCAGCACCTGTGGAGCCACTAGTCGCTCCAACTGAGGAGCAGGTACCAGAACTTGTTGAGCCGGCGGGGCCAGCTCGTGCACCAGTAGTGCCCATCGTGTTTCCTAGACTTTAGAAGGCCTTAGCCTAGATTTTGACTGTGTGCACGATCTTGGCTCAGGCGATTTCGGTTCCAGCTGCACCATCCACTTCACAGGCTGGGGGAGGTGCCCAGACTCTTGTTTCCCATACTCCAAAGCAGCTAGCTCAGGGACTCCAGACACCGGGTGTATTGCCAGTTCGGTCGATTATTTGTCTCGACCCAAACTAACCCCTGTCGTGATGGCGCCTATCATGGAACTAGGCAAGCCAACTCATTTCCAAAACAAACCGATATTTTCATTCCAAAGAAAATTTCAATGTTATTTAACATAAAAACCTTCGTAAAGGAGTTTCAATCAAAATAAAAGTGCGGAAGGCAAAGCCCGACATGGGGGTGTCACTAGTCATAAGCATCTACTACAATCTGTCTAACAATATCAAGGCTAACTCAGCCTGAAAAATAGCTAAATACAACTAGAGGAAGATAAGAGGGAGAAGAGCAGGGGCTGCGATCGCCAAACAGCTACCTTGCTATCTCCGAGAAAATCTGCAACCAGAACAATCAACAACCGCTACCGTGTCCAGCTATACCTGGATCTGCACACAAGGTGCAGGGAGTAACGTGAGTACGCCAACTCAGTAAGTAACAACAATAAATAAAGACCGAGCAGTAGTGACGAGCAATAAAGCATATAACGTTCATATCATGGAATCTCAAGAAAATACCTCCTGCTTTTAAAATCAGGATTTGAATCAAAATATCTCGTTTAAACCCAGTTCCAGTAAAAATCATTTAAGGATATTTTTCAACAGCTTTCAAACAGAGGAAAAATGCAAAGGTGAGCAAAAATGATAAAATCATAAACAGCCCCTCGGGCAAAGCATCACTCATATACATCCCCTCGAAAAAACCTCACAATCACTCTTGCCACTTGGGCATACCTCACAATCACTCTTGCCACTCGTGCCTACCTCACAATCACTCATGCCTCCCAGTCACTCAGCACTCGGCACTCGCACTCAGTAGGTACCTGCGCTCACTGGGGGTGTGTATAGACTCCGGAGGGGCTCCTTCATCCCAAGCACTATATCAAGCCAAATCATGGCATAATCACTCAGGCCCTCAGCCTATATCAAACATGCTACGGCGTGCAGCCCGATCCCATAAATATGCAACATACTGTGGCGTGCGGCCCGATCCCATAAATATGCAACATACTGCGGCGTGCAGCCCGATCCCATAAATATCCTTACAAATCAGGCCCTCGACCTCACTAAGTCATAAACCTCTCAAGCCACTCGGGCATTTCAGTAAAAACAGGGTGCTCAGCCCAAAACAACATTTATATGCATCAAAATCGAATAATAAAACTGAGTTATGCAGTAAATAGGTATAACCATGACTGAGTATAGATTTTCAATCGAAAACAGTTAGAGGATAATAAGAAAAGGCCCCTAAGGGTCCAAACAGCACTGGCGCAAGGCCCAAACATGGCATTCAGCCCAATTAACAGAAACTCTTTCTAAAAACACATAAGTATCATATAATTTCCACAAAATATGCAACTTTACATTTGCTACGGGACGGACCAAGTCACAATCCCCAATAATGCACGCCCACACGCCCGTCACCTAGCATGCGTGTCACTTCAAAATAGTAGAATGGTACGAAATCCGGGGTTTCATACCCTCAGGACTAGATTTACAATCGTTACTTACCTTAAACCGGTCAAATCTCTACCCCATTACCTAACTCAAACCGATCAAATCTCTACCCCGCAATGCTCTTTCCTCTGGACTCGGCCTCCAAATGCTCCAAATCTATTTACAATCAGTACAATACCATCAATATACACTAATGGAATGAATTCCACAAGAAAAGCTATAAAATTAGACCAAAATCCGAAATTGGCTCAAACTCGGCCCCCGGCCCACATCTTGAAATCTGACAAAATTTACAAATCTAGAAAGCCCATTCACTCACGAGTCTAACCATACCAAATTCATCAAAATCCGACATCGTTTGGTCCTTCAAATCCTTAAATTACTTCTCCAAATATTCCAAGCCCTAACCCCTCATTTTCACTAATTACAATGATTAAACAACGGAAAATCACCATATATGCAAGTATTAGGGCTCAAGTAACTTACCTCAATGAAAACCCCCTTGATTCCCTCTTCAAATCTCTCCCAAAAGCTCCGAAACCGAATAGAAATGGTGAAGAATCCACCAAAATTCGCGAAGTGTGCAATATGTACCATCTGCCCAGGCTTCTCGCACTTGCGGCCTTTTACTCGCACCCGCGCGACCGCACCTGCGTTCCAAGGAGCCGCACCTGCGCAACTCACTTATCCGCCTAGACTCCGCATCTGCGGCAAACCCGTCGCACCTACGCTTGCGCACCTGCGCATGGTGTGACGCATCTGCGAAGCCAGCCTTCCTCCTTCCTTCCGCATCTGCCCCCCAAGTTTCGCACCTGCGGGCTCGCAGATGCGATACCCTTCTTGCACCTGCGCATCCTGCCTAGCCCAGCATTGCCCGCACCTGCAAACTCCCCACTCGCACCTGCGACTCCTCCTTCCGCAGGTGCGCAAATAGCAGTAGCAGCAGCTTCAGCTGCATTTTCCAACTTCGACAAATCCGTTAATCATCCGGAATCACCCCGAGGCCCTCGATACCTCAACAAAAAATACCAACAAGTCATATATCAATATACCAACTTAGTCAAACCTTCGAATCACTCAAAACAACATCAAATCATCAAATTAACCTCGGACTCAAGCCTAAGAACTTCTAAATTTCCAAATTCGGCAACCGATGCCGAAACCAACCAAACGACGTCCGAATGACCTCAAATTTTGGACACACATAACAAATGACACTATGCACCTAATCCAACTTCCGGAATTCCATTCCGACCCCGATATCAAATTTTCCACTGCCGACCAAAATTGTCAAATTTCCAATTTCGCCAATTCAAGCCTAATTCTACCACGGACCTCCAAATCACATTTCGGATGCAATCCCAAGTCTAAAATCACCTAACGGAGCTAACTAAACCATTAGAATTCAAATCTGAGATCGTTTACATATAGGTCAATATCCAGTTGACTTTTCCAACTTTAGTTTCTACTTAAGAGACTAAGTGTCTCAATTCACTCCGAAACCACTCTGGTCCCGAACCAACTAACTCGATATAACATAATATAGCTGAATAACACAAAAGAAGTAGAAATGGGGAAAATGGGGCTATAACTCTCGAAACGACCGGCCGGGTCGTTACATCCTCCCCCTCTTAAACATCCGTTCTTCCTCGAACGGGTCTAGAAATATACCTGGAGTCTCGAATAGGCGTGGATATCTGCTCCGCATCTCCCCCTCAGTCTCCCAGGTGGCCTCCTCCACAGGCTGACCTCTCCACTACACCTTCACTGAAGCTATATCCTTTGACCTCAACCTTCGAACCTGCCGATCCAAAATAGCCACCGGCTCCGCATCATAAGTCATATCACCCTCCAACTGAACCGTGCTGAAATCCAAAACATGGGACGGATCTCCAATATACTTTT
Organism: Nicotiana tomentosiformis; assembly: GCF_000390325.3. Taxonomy (NCBI): domain Eukaryota; kingdom Viridiplantae; phylum Streptophyta; class Magnoliopsida; order Solanales; family Solanaceae; genus Nicotiana; species Nicotiana tomentosiformis. The sequence goes on along the minus strand of NC_090814.1, from coordinate 59,657,764 downwards.
GGAGCATGGAAACATGAAACACTAGATACACACTCGACAAGCTGGGTGGCAATGCAAGCTTATAAGCCACCTCCCCTAACCTCTGAAGCACCTCAAAAGGCCCAATGAACCGGGGGCTCAACTTGCCCTCTTCCCAAACCTCATAACACCCTTCATGGGTGATACCTTCAGCAAAACCTTCTCCCCAACCATAAAAGACACATCACGGACCTTCCTATCCGCGTAGCTCTTCTGCCTAGACTGCGCCGTGCGAAGTCGCTCCTGAATCAATTTCACCTTATCTAATGCATCCTGGACCAAGTATGTACCTAAGAGCCTAGCCTCACCTGGCTCAAACCATCCTACAGGAGATCTACACCTCCTCCCATATAAAGCCTCGTACGGAGTCATCTGAATACTCGACTGATAACTGTTGTTATATGCAAACTCCGCGAGTGGCAGAAACTGGTCCCATGAACCCCCAAAGTCAATGACACAAGCACGCAATATGTCCTCCAATATCTGAATAGTGCGCTCGGACTGCCCGTCCGTTTGAGGGTGAAAAGCTGTGCTCAACTCAACTTGAGTACCCAACTCTCACTGCACGGCCCTCCAAAATTACGATGTGAACTGAGTACCCCTATCTGAAATGATGGAAACTGGGACACCATGCATGCAAACAATCTCTCTGATCTAAATCTCAGCCAACCGCTCTGAAGAGTAAGTAGTACCAACTGGAATGAAGTGCACGAACTTGGTCAGCCGATCCACAATAACCCAAATAGTATCAAACTTCCTCGAAGTACGTGGGAGCCCAACTACAAAGTCCATGGTTATCCGCTCCCACTTCCACTCTGGGATCTCCAATCTTTGAAGCAAGCCACCCGGTCTCTGATGCTCATACTTAACCTGCTGACAGTTGAGACACCGAGCCACAAACCCAACTATATTCTTCTTCATCCGCCTCCACTAATAGTGCTGCCTCAAATCCTGGTACATCTTCACGGCACCCGGATGGATGGAATACCGCGAGCTATGGGCCTCCTCAAGAATCAACTCTCGAAGCCCATCTACATTAGGCACGCATATGCAGCCCTGCATTCTCAGCACGCCGTAATCACTAATAGTCACATCCCTAGCATCACCTCTCTGAACCATGTCCTGAAGAACGAGCAGGTGGGGGGTCATCATACTGACGCTCCCTGATACGGTCATAAAGAGAAGACCTGGAGACCACACAAGCCAATACCCGACTAGGCTCCTAAATATCCAATATGACAAGATGGCCCGCTAAGGCCTGAACATCTAATGCCAAAGGTCTCTTTGATGCTGGAAGATATGCTAAACTCCCCAAACTCTCTGCCCGGTGACTCAAAGCATCGGCCACCACATTGGCCTTCCCCGGATGGTACAAGATAGTGATATCATAGTCCTTAAGAAGCTCCAACCATCTCCGCTGACGCAAATTAAGATCCTTTTGCTTGAACAGATGCTGCAGACTCCGGTGATCAGTATAGATCTCACAATGAACCTCATACAAATAATGACGCCAAATCTTCAAGGCGTGAACAATGGCTGCTAACTCAAGATCATGGACAGGATAGTTCTTCTCATGGGTCTTCAACTGGCGTGAGGCATAGGCGATCACCCTACCCTCCTGCATCAAAACACAACCAATGCCTATCCTCGAGGCATCACAATACACGGTGTAAGAACCTGAAGCTGATGGCAGAACTAACACTGGAGCTGTGGTCAAAGCAGTCTTGAGCTTCTGAAAGCTCTCTTCACACTCATCCGACCACCTGAATGGAGCACCCTTTTGGGTCAATTTGGTCAAGGGCGATGCAATAGATGAAAATCCCTCCACAAAGCGACGGTAATAACCCGCCAAACCAAGAAAGCTCCTAATCTCCGTGGCTGAGGATGGTCTGGGCCAACTCTGCAGCGCCTCTATCTTCTTTGGATCCACCTGAATACCCTCACTGGACACCACGTGCCCTAAGAATGCCACTGAACTGAGCCAAAACTCACATTTGGAGAACTTTGCATAAAGTTTCCCCTCCCTCAATCTCTGTAATAAAATCTTCAAATGCTGAGCGTGCTCCTCCCGGCTACGAAAGTACACCAAGATGTCATCAATGAATACAACAACGAATGAGTCCAAATAGGGCTGGAATATACTGTTCATCAAATGCATGAACTCTGCTGGGGCATTGGTCAGCCCAAAAGACATCACCAAGAACTCATAATGGCCATATCGGGTTCTGAAAGCTGTCTTAAGAATATTTGAATACCGAATATTCAGCTGATGATAACCGGACCTCAAATCAATCTTGGAGAACACCCTCGCTCCCTGAAGCTGGTCGAATAAATCATCAATACGAGGAAAAGGATACTTGTTCTTGACTGTGACCTTGTTCAACTGCCTATAATCAATACACATTCTCATGGAATCATCCTTCTTCTTTACAAATAGAACCGGTGCACCCCAAGGTGACACACTAGGCCGAATAAACCCCTTATCGAGGAGTTCCTGAAGTTGTTCTTTCAATTCCTTCAACTCCGCCGGTGCCATACGATATAGTGGAATAGAAATGGGCTGAGTGCCCGATGCCAAATCAATACCAAAGTCAATATCCCTGTCAGGCGGCATGCCCGGCAGGTCTGCAGGAAACACATCCGGAAAATCACGTGCCATCGGAACAGAATCAATGACAGGAGTGTTTGCAATAATATCCCTCATAAAAGCGAAATAAGATAGGCAACCCTTCTCAACCATACGCTGAGCTTTCAAATATGAAATCATCCTACTTGGTACATAATCTACAGAACCGCTCCACTCAACCCTCGGAATTCCCGGCATAGCCAACCTCACTGTCTTAGCATGACAATCTAGAACAATATGACATGGAGATAACCAATCCATACCTAATATCACATCAAAGTCGACCATACTAAATAGCAAAAGGTCCACTTGGGTCTCCAGACCCCCAATAGTCACCACACATGACCGATATACGCGGTCCACAATAATAGTATTGCCCACAGGAGTAGATACATGTACAGATGAAACTAAAGACTCACGGGGCATATCTAGAAAATGGGCGAAATACGAGGAAACATATGAATACGTGGAACCAGGGTCAAATAATACTGAGGCATCTCGGTGACAAACTGAGACAATACCTGTAATCACAGCATCTGAAGTAATAGCGTCCAGTCTGGCAGGTAGGGCATAGAAACGGGCCTGGCTACCTCCTGATATGCCTCCCCCTCTAGGGCGACCCCTAGTTGACTGACCTCCAGCTCGAGCTGACTGGGTGGGTGGTGAGGTAACTGGTGCTGAAGTCGGAGGATGACTCCTCTGCTGAGATAGACCTCCATGACGATGACGACAATGCCTCCACATATACCCAAGCTCCTCACACTCAAAATAACTCCCCGGTGCTGGTGGCGGAAATTGAAGGGAAACCCTAGCACCAGGATGACTGGTAGAAGAACCTAGCATGGAAGAGCCCTAAACAGGTGAGCACGGGGCAAATTCTGAGCTGGAAGGGAACTAAGTGATGAGTGGCCCTGATGAGAACTGTGAGAACCATGGCCAGATGATGCACCCCGATGAAATGGCTGAGCTGACTGAGCCTGTCTGAAATGACGACCTCTACCGTGCTGGAACTGACCCCCAAATGGAGCACCGCTGAATCCACTCTGGCCACGAGGCCTCTTGGTCTCCCTCTCAACCCTCTCCTGACTACAAACCATCTCAATCTGTCGAGCAATGTCAAGAACCTCATCAAAATTAGCACCCAAAACCCTCTCTCTGGACATGAGCAACTGTAGCTGATAAGTGAGACCATCAATAAACCTCATCATCCTCTCCCTGTCTGTGGGAACCAACCAGATAGCATGACGGGCCAACTTGGAGAACCGCATCTCATACTGGGTCACAGACATATCACCCTGGCGAAGCCGCTCAAACTGTCTGTGTAGCTCCTCTCTGCGGGATCAAGGCACGAACTTCTCCAGAAAGACCATGGAGAAGTGCTGCCAAGTAAGGGGTGCTGCGCCAACAGGCCTACGGCTCTCGTAAGTCTCCCGCCATCTGAGTGTAGCCCCAAAAAACTAAAAGGTAGTGAATGAGACCCCACAAGTCTCCAGAATACCAGCAGTATGGAGTATCCTCTGACACCTGTCCAAAATGTCCTGAGCATCCTCTCTCTCTGTGCCACTGAAAGGTGGTGGCTAGAGTCTCCCAAACCTCTCCAACCTACGCTGATCATCCTCAAGCATAGCAGGAACCACATAATCCTAAGCAACTGAAATCGGCTGGGCTGGTGGTGCCTCCGGTGTCTAAAGTCCCTAAATAACCTGCTCGGGTGTGCAAGCGATGGGAGTCTGAGTGCCTTCCCAGGCCTGAGAAGTGGTTGCGGCCGTCGAAATAGAGACCGCCTGAGCAAGGCCGGTATAAGCTGTCGAATCTGAGCTAGGGCCTCCTGAAGGCCTGGAATCACAATAGGCACAAGTGGTGCCTGAGCTGGTGCATCAACAACTGGAACCTGGTCCTGATTTGGGACAACCGGTAGATCTGCAGGTACTGCCCCAGCTGTTGTACGGGCTGCACCTCTGCCCCTACCAAGGCCTCTACCGTGGCCTCGGCCTCTCGTGGCCCTGGCTGGTGGTACTGGTGGTTGGCCCTCGTGACCGGTAGCACGAGTCCTCACCATCTATGAGAGAATGAAATAACAGATGTTTAGTTATTAGAATCAACAGATTCGCACGACAAGAATTCAAGAATGTGGAGTTTCCTAAAGGTCCTGTAGCCTCTCGAAGATAAGTATAGACGTCTCTGTACCGATCCACAAGACTCTACTAAACCCGCTCATGACTCGTGATACCTATGTAACCTAGGCTCTGATACCAATCTATCACGACTCAAACTAACCCCTGTCTTGATGGTGCCTATCGTGGAACTAGGCAAGCCGACTCATTTCCAAAACAAACTGATATTTTCATTCCAAAGATAATTTCAATGTTATTTAACATAAAAACCTTCGTAAAGGAGTTCCAATCAAAATAAAAGTGCGGAAGGAAAAGCCCGACATCGGGGTGTCACTAGTCATAAGCATCTACTACAATCTATCTAACAATGTCAAGGCTAACTCAGCCTGAAAAATAGCTAAATACAACTAGAGGAAGATAAGAGGGAGAAGAGTAGGGGCTGCGATCGCCAAACAACTACCTTGCTATCTCCGAGAAAATCTGCAACCAGAACAATCATCAACCACTACCGTGTCTAGCTACACCTGGATCTGTACACAAGGTGCAGGGAGTAATGAGAGTACGCCAACTCAGTATGTAACAACAATAAATAAAGACTGAGTAGTAGTGACGAGCAATAAAGCATATAACGTTCATATCATGGAATCTCAGTAAAATAACTCATGCTTTTAAAATCAGGATTTGAATCAAAATATCTTGTTTAAACCCAGTTCCAGTAAAAATCATTTAAGGATATTTTTCAACAGCTTTCAAACAGAGGAAAAATGCAAAGGTGAGCAAAAATGATAAAATCATAAACAGCCCCTCAGGCAAAGCATCACTCATATACATCCCCTCGGGAAAACCTCACAATCACTCTTGCCACTTGGGCATACCTCACAATCACTCTTGCCACTCGGGCATACCTCACAATCACTCATGCCTCCCAGTAACTCAGCACTCGGCACTCGCACTCAATAGGTACCTGCACTCACTGGGGGGTGTACAGACTCCGGAGGGGCTCCTTTAGCCCATGCGCTATATCAAGCCAAATCATGGCATAATCACTCAGGCCCTCGGCCTATATCAAACTTGTTGCGGCGTGTTGCCCGATCCCATAAATATGCAACATACTGCGGCGTGTAGCCCGATCCCATTAATATGTAACATACTACGGAGTGTAGTCCGATCCCATAAATATCCTCACAAATCAGGCCCATGGCCTCACTTAGTCATAAACCTCTCAAGCTACTCGGGCGTTTCAGTAAAAACAGGGTGCTCAGCACAAAACAACAGTTATATGCATCAAAATCAAATAATAAAACTGAGTTATGCAGTAAACAGGTATAACCATGACTGAGTATAGATTTTCAATCGAAAACAGTGAGAGGATAATAAGAAAAGGCCCCTAAAGGTCCAAACAGCACTGGCGCAAGGCCCAAACATGGCATTCAGCCCAATTAACAGAAACTCTTTCTAAAAACACATAAGTATCATATAATTTCCACAAAATATGCAACTTTACAGTTGTTACGGGATGGACCAAGTCACAATCACCAATAGTGCACGCCTACACGCCCGTCACCTAGCATGTGCGTCACTTCAAAATAGTAGAATGGTACGAAATTCGGGGTTTCATACCCTCAGGACTAAATTTACAATCATTACTTACCTTAAACCGGTCAAATATCTACCCCGCAAAGCTCTTGCCTCTGGACTCAGCCTCCAAATGCTCCAAATCTATTTACAATCAGTACAATACCATCAATATACACTAATGGAATGAATTCCACAAGAAAAACTACAAAATTAGACCAAAACCCAAAATTGGCTCAAACCCGTCCCCCCGACCCACGTCTCGAAATCCGACAAATTTACAAAACTAGAAAGCCCATTTACTCACCAGTCTAACCATACCAAATTCATCAAAATCCGACATCGTTTGGTCCTTCAAATCCTTAAATTACTTCTCCAAAAATTTTAAGCCCTAACCCCTCATTTTCACTAATTACAATGATTAAATAACGGAAAATCACCATATATTCAAGTATTAGGGCTCAAGTAACTTACCTCAATGAAAACCCACTTGATTCCTTCAAATCTCTCCCAAAATCTCCAAAACCGAATAGAAATGGTGAAGAATGCACCAAAATTTGCGAAGTGTGCAATATGTACCATCTGCCCAGGCTTCTCGCACCTGCGGCCTTTTACTCGCACCCGCGCGACCGCACCTGTGGTCCAAGGAGCCGCACCTGCGCAATTCACTTATCCGCCCAGACTCTGCATCTGCGGCAAACCCACCGCACCTGCGCTGCACACCTGCGCATGATGTGACGCATCTGCGAAGCCAGCCTTCCTCCTTCCTTCCGCATCTGCGCCCCAGGTCTCGCACCTGCGGGCTCGCAGATGCGATATCCTTCTTGCACCTGCACATCCTGCCTAGACCAGCATTGCCCACACCTGCGAACTCCCCATGCACACCAGCGGCCTTGCACCTGCGACTCTTCCTTCCGCAGGTGCAGAAATAGCAGTAGCAACAGCTTCAGCTGCATTTTCCAACTTCGACAAATCCATTAAGCACCCGAAATCACCTCGAGACCCTCGAGACCTCAACCAAAAATACAAACAAGTCATATATCAACATACCAACTTAGTCGAACCTTCGAATCACTCAAAATAACATCAAAGCATCAAATTGCACTCGGATTCAAGCCTAAGAACTTCTAAATTTCCAAATTCGGCAACCGATGCCGAAACCAGCCAAACCACGTCCGAATGACCTCAAATTTTGCACACACATCACAAATGACACTACGAACCTACTCCAACTTCCGTAATTCCATTCCGACCCGATATCAAATTTTCCACTGCCGACCGAAATCGCCAAATTTCTAATTTCGCCAATTCTAGCCTAATTCTACCACAGACCTCTAAATCATATTCCGGGTGCACTCCTAAGTCCAAAATCACCTAACGGAGCTAACGGAACCATCGGAATTCAAATCCGAGATCATTTACACATAGGTCAACATACGGTTGACTTTTCCTACTTAAGTTTCTACTTAAGAGACTAGGTGTCTCAATTCACTCCGAAACCACTCTGGTCCCGAACCAACTAACCCGATATAGCATTATATAGCTGAATAACACAAAAAGAAGTATAAATGGGGAAAATGGGGCTATAACTCTCGAAACGACCGGCCGAGTCATTACATTGTTGCTGCTCGGGTCGGAGTTGGTTGACTTATGAATGGTGAGGAGAAAACAAGGTTAGAGGGGTTTGGGAGGATCAAGCCTGCAGAGTTCAGTGGAGAAATGTCAGTGGATGCTTAGGATTTTCTAGATAGGTGTCAACAGATTCTTCGCACATCAAGTATTTTGGACACCAATCGGGTTTCACTTACTACCTTTCAGCTGATAGGGGCAACTTACAGATGGTGGAAAACTAATGAGTTGAGCAAGCCAGCCGATGCAGCGCCACTTACATGGCATGAGTTCTCAGTTCTCTTCTTAAAGAAGTTTGATCCCTAGACTCGAAGAGAGGAGTTGCGTGGGCAATTTGAGTAGCTACGCTAAGAGGGTATGACAGTGACTCAGTATGAGATGAGGTTCATAGTTTTGGCTCGTCATGCAATATGGTTGGTTCCCACTGAGAGGGAAAATATTAGGAGGTTCATTGATGGCCTTAACTATGGATTACACTTTAGTATATCTCAAAAGGTTGTGACGAATGCTAGATTTGACTAGGTGGTCGAGATTGCTAGACGCTTAGAGCTGGCTCGCAGGCAGGAGGATGAGGAGCGAGAGGCCAAGGGCTGCGTAGTTCAGGTGGTTTCAGTAGTGCCTTATATGGAGGCCAGTCCCATTACAGCAGAGGTCATTCTTCTTGACCTATTCAGGCAGCTCGCCATGTTCCCCGTGATTCTTCAGTTAGCCACAATTCCTATAGTGCATGCCCAACTCAGTCATCTTTGAGTGCATTGTTGGCATAGAGTTCTTGCCATGCTCCATCTGCCCAGGGTTCCATAGGCAGTTCTTTGGGCTATCAGGGTCAGCAGCCTTTCAGGAGGGGTTGTTATGAGTGCGGAGACTTGAGTCATCTCAAGAAAGATTGCCCCAGACTATTGAGTAGGGTTCCACAGTAGTGCTCTCAACCTATGATTTCAACACCAGCAGCTACACCACCCACACAGCTAGCTCGGGGTGGGGTTGAGACAGCTCGAGGCTTCCCTAGAGGGGGAGGTCGATCCGGTGGTGCTCAGGTCAGTTGCTACGCATTTCCAGCCAGGCCAAAGGTAGTTGCTTTCGATCCCGTGATCACAAGTATTGTTTCAGTGTACCGGAGAGATGCATCAGTATTATTTGACCCTGGTTCCACTTATTCATATGTGTCATCATACTTTGCTCGTTATTTGGATATTCCCCATGATTCTTTAGTTATGCATGTTCATGTATCTACACCGGTGGGTGATTCTATTATTGTGGACTGTGTGTATCGGTCGTGTGTGATGACTATTGGGGGATTAGAGATGAGAGTTGATCTTTTACTACTTAGCATGGTTGATTTTAAGGTGATTTTAGGCATGGATTGGTTGTCACCATGTCACGCTGTTGCACCCTATTTTGCACTAGTCAAAACAAGATTCAACTTGTGGTTTCTCTGTTGTTGATGAAAGAAAGTCATCACCTAATATTTAAATGTATACTAGGGTACCTATTTCATTACTAAAGTTAATTCTTTTATTGGTCTGCTAACCGGTGAGATTATGGGTAAGGGTTCTTGTTCTTCTAAAGGGATGATGTTAGGAACCCCTTAAAATCTACCTGAGTTAGCTCCATAGGACTTAGACCAGATTCAAGGATTAGTTGTTTGTATTGTGCTTAACTAGTGTTTAAAGAGGTACATCTTACTATATATTAGGACATAATATTTACAAAGTGGGTGTGTAGTTTTAAAAGGATATGAGTTTATAGAGGAGTCTTCAAGCCTAAAAAAAGAAAAACTTTTCAAGGTCAGGAATTTCAGCAAACTGCACTCATGCCCGCTGAAAGACAGATCTTACGCATAATGTCAAGCTACTGCAAAACTCATCAGCAGTCTTCTGATAGACAAGTATAAAGACCCAAAAACAATATACACTCCTAATGACATAATTGGAAAAATGAACAAGCAGTATGGTCTTCAAATGACATATATGCAAGCATGGAGATCGAAGGAATATGCAGTTCAACTACTGAGAGGGAACCCGAGCGAATCATATGAAAATCTGCTAAGCTACTTTTATATGATGGTTCTTACAAATCCTATGTCAGTGGTAAGTTTGAAAAAAACAGAGGAAGACCTATTCATGTATGCTTTTGTTGCACTATATCCCTCTATAAAAGGATGGCAGTATTGCAAACCGGTTGTTGTTGTAGATGGAAACTTTATTAAATCGACATATAGAGGAACATTATTGATAACATCCATACAAGATCCAGCAGGTAAAACTAAGAATAATAATGTATGTATGTGTGTGTGTGTGTGTCTATATATATATACACACACACACACACACTCAAATGCATATGTGATTCAAATGTATACATGTATATACTCAAATGTGTTTATATGATTCAATTTATTAGGTAGTATCCTACCACTCGCATATGCCATTATATATTCAGAGAATAATGCTTCCTGGGAGTGGTTTTTCGCGAGGTTCAAGGATGCATTTGGGGAAAGGGAGGGAATATGCATAGTCTCGGACAGGCATGGAGGCATTGAAAATGCAGCGGCAACATTGTATCCACAAGTACCTCATTGTGTCTGCATATGGCATCTATGGAATAATGTAAACGAAAATTACAAGAAGAACCATTTGCAGCTCAATGACATATTCTTTGCTATGGCCAAAGCATACACAGTTGAGAAGTTTGATTACCACATGGCAGAGGTAGAGAGAATTGATAAGAGGATCAAAGATTACTTAATCAACGTTGGGTATGAAAGATGGTCCAGAGCACATTCCGCAATCAACAAAACATTGACAATGACTTCAAACATTGCAAAGTCGATTAATGCAGTGCTCAAGGCTGTGAGGGAACTCCCAGTACTGCCTATGCTAGAGTACATAAGGAAATTGATCGGACGATGGAACGTTACAAACTAAAAGAATGCAATAGAGTCATTTACTGATCTTGGGAAAAAAATATGATACAATACTGATGGACAATCTCAAATTGTCACATCGGATAAAGGTATGACTAGAATTTGTAGATACTTGTGCATATAATATGTAATCATGCTGAATTCGTGGATCTGTTATATCTTGAACCCTTTATATGATTCTGTTAAACTAATATCCACCTGCACGGCACAGGGAGACCAAATTGATTAAAGCTAACATTTTCTAATATTCATTGTTTGCACAAAGGCAATATTATAGTGTTCAAGTAATTGAGGGTCTTATCTCTGTTACCCGAGGCTTCAGGTTTCTGTTTCTTTTCAAAGCTGGTTGGTCTACCTCTATTCTCAGTTTCTTCTGGGGCATGCAAGAAATTAGTCATTATGTAAGCAAATTGTTCAACTTTTAGGCGACCACCAATATGTATATAAGGCTTTCAATTTAATGTAGCATTTATGCCTACCCCACTGCTGAAATATTAGTTAGTTTGATATGATATTAAGCTATTTTGAATCTCGTCAGCTCTACAGTATATGTGTTTTGAGGGCATATGCTTTGTAACCACTAATGATAGTTGATAAATTTTGTAGGTGACCCCTTCGATGAGTTACTTATATTCAGTACCTGACAAGGGTAAGAAGAGAATGGTATTCCTAAAATATCGAACTTGCAGCTGTAGAAGATTTCAGTTGGATGAACATGTGCACATGCTTGGGCAGTATTAAAATAAAAATACATTTATTACATTGAGTATTGCTCGGTGTACTACACCAAAAATTACCTATTGAAGACTATGAAATTCCAATTTATCTGGTTCCTGAAGAAAGTACATGAAAAATTCCTGCAGAAGTTCTAGATGAAAAAGTCTTGCCACCAGACGTGACTAAATCAATATGAAGGCCAAGGAAGAGGAGGTGCAAGCCAATATCTGAAAGGAAACAAAAAAGGTCAATTTCATGTGGACAGTGTGGAGAACAAGGTCACAACAGGAAAACTTGTAGAAATAATCCAAAGAGATGATGAAATATGTCAAACATAGAATTACTTGTTATTTTACTTTACTGAATATCATAGAGATTTAGAAGAATCCAATATATCAAGAACTATATCAATACAGAATTTTATTTGATTTTTAGATATAAATAAATATTTGATCTATCATTTAAAATCGTGTTGCAAGTGTATTTTTAAAATTATACATCTGTTTGATTAAAAAAGAAATTGTATCAGCTATGTATCATACTCTTGTGTATCACCTATGTAGGTGTATCAGCTCTTACTCATGTCTATATTTGTATAATAACAAAGCTAACTAATGAAAAACAGTTATAGCAACTAGAAAACTGTGCAAATAATTTTAGAAATTTGCAAATAAGAGTGTGGCTTCATCAATACATATTTCGAAACCAAACAAACTGCAGAACTCGTTGTTAAGAAACTAACTGTGCAGCAATCCAAAATGACTGTATCATCTATGTATCATGTGTGTATCATATTTGTATCATGCGTGGATCTGGAAGAGATATTGTATCACAAACTACCGTATATTTTTCATATCTTGAATTAACAACACAAAATCAAGGGAGAAAATACCAAAATAAACTAAACTGCAACACTCCAATATTGCACTAAAATTCATTAAACCTTTATAAGAGAGCAGACATCTCATTTTCCATACAAATCTTAAAAGTATTCATAAAATTCAAAAACAAAAAAATCTGATCCGTCTTACAACAATGACAGCATAACAGAACACAATACAAAACGAAATTATTGAGTTCATCCTACAACAATGACAAAGGTAACTACTTCTTCTACTTTCGCAACTTATTCTGTCGACCAATAATCTCATCATCACTTTGCTCGTTCAGTTCCATCTTCTTTCTAGCATAATCCCATAAGAGAGCACCAAATCTGCGCCGGTGTACATAGGCATTGAATGTTTTAGGAGGCGTCTTGACCTCGGTAAAATACTCGGTAAATGATGCCGCAAATACACCGCAATCACTACAAAAATAAAAATAACAACAATTATCAAACTGTAGAATCTAAAAACAAAACAAATTATGTTGAAAGAAATTCATACGCTTCGACTTGTTGAGGCAGTCCTTCAACCAGTTTTACATCAAAAGGGGTAATCAAGTCCTTTGATTTGTAGACACCAGTGCGCCAATTGATATCTTTTTTGTATAAACAGAAATGCGTGTGCACGAAAAAATGAGGCAGCAACACAGAATACTTGCGCATTGTGTTATGAACTTTGGCTTGATGAGCAGCTCCACCGAGCATAGAGTCATACACATAAATGCACCTATCCTTGAAGGACATCACAACCATTATCCAATTCCATTCTTCCGCAACATTAATTGGCATTAAGACGTGCTCAACAATGTGCCGTGGAACATTGGCATCCAAGACATACCCCTAAATATACTCTGCAATGACATGTTTCGGATTGGACACTTCACTATCTCCATCTGTATCAATAAACGCCAGTCACAACTCATTAATTTTCTTGTCAAAGTACCAATCTGTGGTGGTGAATGTTACAGGTAGGTCTTTGTCATACTTCCCCTTCTTTCTCAAATAATAGATAAAAACATCAATGTGCTGAAACAAAACATAAATTGTAGGCTTGTAAGCTTTAAGCAGCTACACCTTTTCAAACTAAATTCAAAGAAAACAAAGGATAATGAATGCTCACTACTTCTCTTATGCCAGGCAAGATAGCAATTAATAATCTATTCTAACTTAAGAGTCCCGATAATGTGTACACTGGCTAAAATTTTAAAAAAACTGTAAAAGTAACTTCTTACATACCGAGTCATCCAAAGGCTGACCATTATATGCCAAAGTATAAAACCACTTTTTGTCTTCAACATGATATACCCCAAGATCAGAAGCAGGATTGAGTTCACTAACATGGTTCGGGTAAATTTCATTCCCGGTAACATATATACACAAAAGAGATACAGGGATTTGATATAAAATAATGCTACAAATGACAATATATTAAAATATAAAACTGAACAAAACTCAGAAGTTGGAAAGATACTTCTTGCTGGACTTCCCTTCTTTGACCCACGCAACAAATACATTCAACAAAGAGTTGTTAACGCCAGTTCCGATTTTGCTTTGAAAAGGATGCTTAACAGCATAAATTTGCTTTTTTTCTTTTGCTGCAACAACATTAGTACTGGATCCTGAATCAAATACAGTAATGAACGGAGACTGCACGACCTTTACAGGATATCTCTTTCTTTTTTCCATTTGCGGCAAAACTTTAGGAAGTAATTCAGGATAGTACAGAACAATATAAGATTTAGGAACCTCTTTCTCAGGTTGTTCCTTCATCTCCCATGCCGCCTCAAGTCTCAGATTCGGGAACCTTTACTTTCTCAGATTCTGCCTCCATCTCCACTGCCGCCTCATCTGCAGTCTCACCAATAGCGCCAGCGTGCGCTACATCCGGAGTGAAAGTTACTTCAGCAGCGAACATGTTAACTTTCACACCATAAGGTTCTTCCATGATATTAACACCTAACTGATCTGCTCCATTGAGCACAATGTTCTTACGATGATGCGCACTTGTATCTCCTTGAGAATGTGGAACATCTATGCCTTCACTTCCACCGACCTATTTTGTTTTAAAAAGAATCGAATTATCAAAAACAACAAAGAAAAGAAAAAGGAAAAGTGCTGAATGCACAACTAAACATACCTTACAACCATCCATATCAACATCTTCATTGCCACCAAACTCCGTATTGCTCACAAAATCATTATTGTCTTAATGAGCACTGATGTATTCCTCTGGATGTGCACCATATTTGTCTTTGCTTGCACCAAACTATTTTTAAAAAATAATACAGTAATTAACTAAAAAAATAAAAGTAAATGCACAATGGAAAAGAAACACATACCTTGAAATTTATCAACTCAAAGACTTCCTTGAATTTTTGCAACTCAAAGACTACCTTGAAACATATTTCATGAAGGACTTTAACTGCTTATGGAGCTACAAAAGGAAACAAATAAGAAAAATAATCGACATTGAATATACATTTTTAACAAAACTTTCAAAAAATATATATATATAAAACCAATACAAACATGTTTAACATCAGCTTTAAATTTCTGCAACTCACGATCATAATCAATAGGTTAGACACCCGGCGCCTTTTTTGGTGGGACAGGCTCCTTAATCTGTTTAGGGGGTGGCATGACATTTCATCACTATCATCAATAGGAAGTTTTCCCCTGTTACGTGATGTCAAATATTTTTGATACTCATCGTTAACTTCAACAGGCAAAGTAAATCTCCTTAGCTCTTCTGTTATAGGAGAAATATTTTTAAACTGCAAATGTAATAAAAAGTGCTTCAGTCTTAGATGTATCAAAGATGTATACAAACTGTATATTTTATGTATCACAATGAATTACAGTGTATCATATATGTATAACCCATCAATACATAAAAGTTGGTACCTTATTCCCCGTGCTGTTGAAGAAACCAGTAGAGAAGTCCTCACGCGTTGGCCTGTCTGTCATTTCCCAATTCAATATGCGTGGTGTATGATCTCCAAAGCAAACAACAAACTTTTGATCAACTACAGTGCAACATTCATAGAACCACACCTGTAGTGCAAGAGAAAATCCATCGATCCTATAAAACTTAGACTTTCCCCTCAACATGTCCCTCACCAACTTCATTTAAGCTCGAAACACAATCTTACCCTAGGGAAAGGACACATACTCACCACTCTCGACAAGATGGAAATCACGTTTACTTATAAAATATTTTATGAGCCTGAATGGACATTAGAAATGTGTTTATGAAATAAATGATTGCAATCTTAACTGCGTCTTCATCAGACTGCCATTTCTTCTTCTCAAAACAATCAATAAGCGACTTCTTTGACACCGCTTCAAAACCAGAAAAATAAGTATCCACCAACCTATTGGGTCCACTGAAGTTACCCTCAATATGTTCATTGCCACAACAGTTTAAACCACTTACAACACCAAATTTCCGAAGACTAAAACGTAAAACACATTCGTCATTTAATTTCACATAAAATTGATTACACTTATCTTGAACCAACTCCCTAAACATTAAAGAACGAATAAGTTGTGCCTGGATCGCAACTAGAGGTAAATCAAGAAAATAGCCAAACAGCTTTCCCTAAACATCCGAAGCTGGACATAAGTCAACTTAGACTGTAAAACTGATATAATGTCCACATTAGTGCATGATGTCCAATGAGTAACATGAAACGGCTCACCAACTGGAATATAAAGCTTCCAAGGCTACAAATAAATGACACGAATTAAAAACAAACAAATACAAAATAAATCCAATTTTAAAAGAAGATTCAAATATAGAAAAAAATATAACTGAAATTGTATGTATCTTACAAACTTCATCAGGAATTTTAACTTTTCCTGCCTTCTGAACCTTATTTTTATTTGGTTTGACACCCAAATTCACCTCATCCTCCACGACACGTTTTCTCTTACCTTCAACATCATCCACTCTAACCCTTTTGCTCTTCTTTTTCTTAGATTGTCCAATAATATCCTTTCGAGATTCTAACACTTTAACACTGTCGGAACGATTTTGTCTTCCCATATTTCGTTCATCAATCAATTTCTCAATTAAAATCGGGGTTAAATGAGGAGATAAACTCATCGACCTAGTTTCTCTTCTCATGTTGCTCTATTTTTCAATTGAAACCGACTTTGAATAAGGTGATGAACTCATCGAATGAGTTTGTCTTATCATAGTGCTTTGTTTCACAATTGAAACTAGGTTCAATGAGAAAATTTTAAAAAACAATTACGAACAAACAATTACAAAATTTTGTGAAGAACTTAATACAAAACTCGACCAAAACTAACAAAATCGTCTATAACAGATATATATGATGAAATCTAACTAAACAATTCAGTCAAAAAATCCTAAAAAAAGCAACATCACTTCTCCAAAAACAGATGCAATCCGAAAAAATATACAAAACAAGAGATTTTATACTCTAAATTACCTGGAATCAGAAGAAAATAACCGCAGATGTTTTTTGTTTTGTCGTTAATTTCAGCAATTTTGGTTTAACTTAGCAAAAATTCGCATATATATATATATATAGAGAGAGAGAAAGAGATAGATAGAGAGAGAGAGAGAGAGAGAGAGAGAGAGAGAGAGAGAGAGAGTGAAAACTCGGTATCTGTATTACAAAAATAACAGACACATCATTAATTGAAAAAATTTGGACCCAAAATGACATTTGGGCCTTTTCTAGTAGATATTTTATTTTGGGCTATTTTTGGTTGGGAAAGTTTATAGAGTGATAGTTTGGGTATTTTTTCCTAATAATAATTCACTTATTCCTTGAAACTAGAAACTCATAAACTGAGTTTGTTAAATTAGTAGTTGTTTCGAACCAATTCTAATTGAAGTATATTTGAAATGTTGATTGGAGGTTGTGGCAAACTTTTGAGTCAATTTGGTAGAGATTGTTTAGTGAATTTTTTATTGAAATTGAGTTGAACTAATGAAGAAGACGAATTTGTATTATATACCGAAATGATATATTATATATCATTTTAGTATACAATAAAAAGTGATCAGTATACAATTAACTGCAATAGTATACTATTACAATATACAATTTAATATAATAGTATACTGTTGAATGAATAATTCAATGATATATTGTATTTCATTTTAGTATACAATAGATAATTCAACAGTATAGAGTTTACTGCAGCAATATTACTTATAGTATATAATAAAATATAACAGTATACTGGTATAATATGATACTTTTTCAGTTTTTCGAAATTTTCATGTCCTTTTTTAAAATTTTAGACAAAGTTCTCTTGTTTTCCTCAAATGTTTTCTTAAATAAAGTGTTTGATGGAGTTTCATGGAGCTATTTGTCATAATCCAAAATCCTACCTTAAGGTTGTGATTAAGCCTGAATGTACTTGCTAAGCAAGCCAACTCACAATCCACAAATAAAGTGTATTTCCTTTTATTAACGGTGACATATTATAAATAAAGACACAAATAGTCCAAAACAACAACAATATCTGATATAGTTAGAACACGACCTAAACACGGCCAATACAGTACAACTCCCAAGATTAGGCTGCATAAGTACACGAGCAGCTACAAAAATAGAATAAGTATGTATACATAACAAAGCTATTTGAAATACACATAGACAGTAAATAGTAAAGAAAGAGGGACTTGGGCACTGCGAAATGAATCCATAGAGTACAACTCACCCTGAGTCTCTGATGATACCGCCTAAGCACAATGGGAGGCTCCGCTAGCACTAACCTGAGGATCTGCACAAAAGATGTGCAAAAACATAGCATGAGTACACCACAATCGGTACACAGTATGTATCAAGTGTAACCTCGAAGAGTAGTGGCGAGGCTAGATGCATCCAGATACTTAAAATACAGATATATACAATAGAACTCAAAATTGAAAAAATAGATAATCTTATGAATAATAAGAATCAAAGATATCAACAGTCAAAAACATTAAGCATGCTTTCCCAATACAAGAAATAATTATAATGTTGTCCAGGTATAATATTAAAAGATGGTATGCTTAAATAACAGAGTCGAGGCTCCTAACTAGCACATAAGGATATCAAGTAACAATTTTCATCTAAATAAATGCATCTAAGTGAGTCTAAAATACCTATGCATGCTCAAACCAGTATAAGATGCATGTACCTTGATACACAATCCATATATCACCAAAACCCGATATAAAATTCATGTATCGACCCGTACAAAATACATGTATCGACCCGATACAAAATACATAAATCGACCATGCTCACAGAGCCCAAAGTAACATAGGTAATCATTTGACTCCGGGGGGACAGATCCAAATCTGAGTGCAAAGAGGAGCTTTTAGCTCACTCATAATAAAATATCCGATCATTATGTCTGTGTGCCATAATTGTATCTCATCCATATGTCTTACCTTCCGTGTCAAAATCCTCAATCCAAATCAAGTATCCATATACAAAATGTATGTATGTGTTCAAGGGTGATAGATAAAAGATGCACATACGAATATGTGCTCATGGAACTTCTACATGACTACGAATAATTCAAGTAATTCATCAAATCAAAATAAATTCTCATTCCTTCATAAATAACCATAAAACCTAGGCATGATCTTTAAAATAAATAAGAGAGCAATTTAGTCATATACGCCAAACAAATCATGAATCAAATGAGCACATAATCAAAACAAGGTAATAATTATCCATGTTCTACACAGTCATGATGTAAATATGGTAAGTTCATATATTCTCGCCACCACATATATGATCCACCCCCAATATATTAAATATATAGGAATCAAGTCAAATCCTAGGGATTTTCCTCTTAAGAAGGTTAGCCAAAAGATTACCTCTGTCTGGCAAGCTAAAATCACCAATGATGCCAAATCATTAAAAATACAACTCCAAACGGCTCGAATCTTGTCAAATACAACTCAATAACGTCAAATAAAGTCATAGAAATCAATCCCAAATGATAAAGTTTGAATCACTAATCAAATACACAAAGTCAACCAAAAAGTCAACTCGGGCCCGCATTCCGGAACCCGATAAAACTAACAAATCCCGAACAATATACAAGTTTTATCCAAAACCGACTCCAATTGGGATTCAAATCTCAATTATTTTCTTTTCAAAAAATTTTCCAATAAAGCCCCAAATTTCACTTTAAAATGCATGCTTTTAGGTGTAAATATTCATGAAAAAATAAGATATAAAGTCAAATCCAAGTGTAAATTGATTACCTCCAATGATGTAGTGAATTTTCTCTTCAAAATTCACTTTAAAATGCAAGCTTTTAGGTGTAAACATTCATGGAAAAATAAGATATAAAGTCAAATCCAAGTGTTAATTGTCTACCTCCAATGATGTAGTGAATTTGCTCTTCAAAATCTCTCACTCTTGAAGTCTACGGATAAAAATATGATAAAGTGGGTAATAGTCCCAAAATCCAAACTTAAGTATTCTACTCAAGTAAACACATCGTGGTCGCGAGACGACCTTCGCAGTTGTGAAGGCCAAAATCTGCCCACATGCTGCTCCCACTTCGTGAATGTAAAGCTCTAACTGTGAGCGCAGTTGACTGCCATGCTAATCCTATGCGAACGCGGGACCCCCTCCACGAAGCGAAAACAATCTTGTTGCCTGGTGCCACTCCATCGCGAATGCGAAGCTTCTGCCTTCATCCTTCCGCGAACATGGCCCTACACTCATGAACATGAAGAAGAAACCCTACATGTCAGTCCCCTTTCTCGGTAATCGCGAAGCACTATAGAACACCAAAAAACAACCAACTCAAAATAAAGGGGAAATGGCCCGGAACCACCCTGAATCACACCCGAGCTCCCCGGAATCTCGTCTAGTCATGTCAACAAATCCAATCGAAATACCATGAATAACATCAAGACCAAGAATTGACGATTAAAATAACTCTCTTAATATCAAGAACTTCCAAGTTGCAACCAACTGTTGCGACTAAATGCACACGCAAGTATATGTGATCGTCAAGTAATAAAGTAGTGAGTAGAGTATCGTTCCCACAGAGACATATGATTAACTCTTGACTAAACTAAACTCAACCGAATTATCTATTCAAGAGATGTTTTTCAAAATATGTAGGCGGTGTATTAACAACCAAAGAAACTATCAAGCAATTAAATAAACTAGAGATCATATGAAACACATACGCAATTTCGGATAAAAGCCAATAGGAGAAGATATTACAGGGTTATGGGTTAGTAACAATCCGGTAGTGTTCTCAACTTAAACTGAATAATTAATTTATCTATTTTTTTGATTGACAGGCTAATGCTACTCGTAAGAATCTGTCGAGTTCTTACTCACCTATCCAAGTTAACTTAATACCTATATGTCTATTGTAATGACCCAATCAGTAGTTTTGCTTTTTAGATCCTCATTCCCTTATTTAAGACATCCAGTATGCGCTTTACTGTTTTATGACTTGTGAGGATGATTGGTTTGGTTTTGGAAGGGTTCGGGTTGAATTCAGAACGCTTAGTTCCTTAGTAGTGGCCTAAGGTGGCCAAGTTTGACTTGAGTCAACATTTTGAATAAACGGTCCCGGAACCTGGATTTGATGGTTCCAATAGGTTCGTATGGTTATTTTTAACTTGGGCTTGTGTTTGGATTGAGTTTTGGGTGACCCGGGAGCGTTTCGGCCCTTAATGTTGAAAGTTGGTGCCTTGAAGGTTTTAGAGTTTCTTAAAATTGGTTTGAAGTACACTTTTGTGTTATCAATGTTCGTTTGGGATTTCGAGCCTGAGAATAATTTCGTGTGGTGATTTGTGACTTGTGCATAAAATTTAGCATCATACCGAGTTGTTTAAGTATGATTCGTCGCGTTCGGAATCTAGTTGAAGAAGTTTGAAGTTCATAAGTTGATTAATTTGGTTTTAGGGTTCGATTCTTAGTTTATATGATGTTTCATGTACTCGGAGGCTTCGATCAGGTTCGAATCATGTTTATGAACTTGTTAATGTATTTGGACAAGGTCCCATGTGGCTCGAGTGTGCTTCGGACCACTCGGAGTTCAATCCTAAATTTCAGAAATTGTTGGTACTAGTTTCCTTCTTCGCGAACGTGGAGGGTGTCGTGCGTTCGCGATGAAGGATTTTGGGTAGGGGTGTTTTTTTTCTTCGCGTTCGCGATCATGGGTTTGCATTCGCAAAGGTTTAGGACATGTGGCCTTCGCATTCGCGATTACAGGTCTGCATTTGCATAGAATGGACTATGTCTGGGGGGGTCAGCAGGGTATTGGCCTTCGCGTTCGCGATGCTTTGTCTAGCCAACCTTCGTGATCGCAAGGACCTGGTCGCGTTTGTGAATAGGCTTTTGTGGGACTTGGCATATTTTGCATTCGCGATCGCGAGGGCCTTTTTTGCGATCGCGAATAAGGACCACTGGGCAAAACATGTTTTAAAATCAGAACTTAGGCTCATTTTCTCTTATTTCCCATTGGTTTGGCCGATTTTTGAGCATCTTGGAGAGGGATTTTCACCTAGCAATTGAAGGTAAGTAATTTCTACCTAATGTGAGTTTAATACATAGATTATGGGTATATTTTAACATAGAAATTGTGGAAATTATGGGACTATGTTGAAAAACCTAGGATTTGGTAAATATAGGATTAGACTACGAAAATGATTATAGAATTGAGTATATATTATACATTTGAGTTCATAAGATCATGGGTAACATTTATCTACAAAAATTCCGGAATTCGGGCATGTGGGCTCGGGGTGACTTTTTGAAACTTTCTGATGTGGGTTGGGTAATTACTCTAATAGATGAATTATGAACTTCTGATCATATATTGATTAATTTCTACAACCTTTGACTAGTTTCGGGTTGCTCGGCGTTATTTTGAGGCCATTAGTGTGGTTTGAGGACCGAGAAGAGGACTTGGAAATAAGGTAAGTCTCTTGCCTAACCTTGCAAGAGGAAATTATCCCCGTAGGTGTTTAAATTATTATTTTTTAATAATTGTGGGTGCTACATACGCACGAAGTGACGAGAGTCCATACATATCTAAAACAACTATGTTTATGTCCAGGTAGACTTAGAACTTTATCATGCAATATTTGTATTACTTGAACCCAACTTGTTAGTTTAATTACTTGAATTTATAATTAAAATTTGATTAGGGATTATGTTAGGCCGAGCTTCGTTACTTTGAGTTTTAGCGGAATATTCAATTGTTAATAGAAAATTATGCTTCTTGATGTGTGTATCCTAGTGTTATAATTGTATGACCCATAGTCCGAAGAGTTTCTCTATTCCTGTGGATTGGGACTAACACCTCGGCAATATATATTGAGATGCATCCGTGGATCGGGTCGTACGACCTTGGTAATGCATGTACATGATTATGAACTTTCCGATGTGGGTTGGGTAATTACTCTAATAGATGAATTATGAACTTTTGATCATATATTGATTAATTCCTACAACCTTTGACTAGTTTTGGGTTGCTCGGCATTATTTTGAGGCCATAAGTGTGGTTTGAGGACCGAGAAAAGGACTTGGAAATAAGGCAAGTTTCTTGCCTAACCTTGCAAGAGGGAATTATCCCCGTAGGTATTTGAATCTCCAGAATAGCTTGAGTTCATTTCAAAACTTCTACATAGCTAGGAATCACTCCTACAAGGTATAAAACACACAATTAGTGCAAAACACTAGCGATTAAAGCTCAACTCAATCAAAGTGCAATAAAGTAGAGTGCAATAAGCGACTAAAATACGAGATTATAGCCCATCATCAGTGACGAGAGTCCATACGTACTAAAACAATTATGCTTATGTCCGGGTAGACTTAGGAGTTTATCATGCAATATTTGTCTTACTTGAACCCAACTTGTTAGTTTAATTACTTAAATTTATAATTGAAATTTGATTAGGGATTATGTTAGGCCGAGCTTCGTTACTTTGAGTTTTAGCGGAATATTCAATTGTTAATAGAAAATTATGCTTCTTGATGTGCCTATCCTAGTGTTCTAATTATATGACCCATAGTCCGAGGAGTTTCTCTATTCCTGTGGATTGGACCGAACGCCTCGGCAATATATATTGTGATGCATATGTGGATCAGGTCGTACGATCTCGGTAATGTATGTACACGATTATTATAGATCTGGCCATACGACCTCGACATAACTCATTCGTAATATCGCTAGGAGTATGAATATACATGGTATTTCCTTTATGACTTGAGAATTGATATTTACTTGATGGTTCTTATTTGTTGAAATGGCATGTGATATTTGGAGATTTTAAATTTATATTTTGTTAAAGAATCACGTTATTTATTGTTTCTTATTCTATTGTTACTGTTGTATTTCATGCCTAATTATAATTCTTGCACTTTATTTATTGAACACTAGTAAGTGTCGATGTTGACCCCTTGTCACTACTTCTTCGAGGTTAGACTAGATACTTACTAGGTACACGTTGATTTACGTACTCACGCTACACTTCTGCACAAATTGTGCAGGTGCTGAGGCAGGTACATATGGTATCCGTTCGGGCGCGCATCCATATTAACTGGAGACTTAGTGGTGAGTTGTTCCCCCATGCTCTGATCTGCAACACCCGGAGTCTCTTCCATGTTGTATTTTCTATTTCTGCCTATTTCATTTCAGATAGTAGTTGTAGTGGTTTGTATATTCTACTAGATTGTTCATGCACTTGTGACACCGAATTTTGGGAATTTCCAGTAGATGTTTATGATTTTTGGCTATTAATATCACATTTCACTCTTATGTTTTATTTATGCTTTATATCATTATGGCCTTCTATACTTAGTTTCTTTGTTAAATAAAATTCATGATTTTAAAACTAATAAGATAAATAATTAAATGGATAGTTCACCGTTGGCTTTCCAAATGGCGATGTTGGGCGCCATCACAGCCTATAGTGGGAATTGGATCATGACAGCTTTGTATCATAGCACTAGGTTCACATAGGTCTCACGAGTCATGAGCAAGCCTAGTATAGTCTTTCGAATTGGTGCAGATAAATCCGTACTTATCTTCGAGAGACTATAGGGTGTTAGGAAACTTCTCTTTGATCATCTCCTATCGTGCAGTTGATGTCATGCTAAGTATTTTCTATATTCTCTCACAGACGGTGAGAACACGTATTACGGTTTTACCTGATGGTAGAAGGGTTGCTCCCCTGGTTGTTAGAGGCCGAGGCAGAGTCCGGGGGAGGGCCACAACTCCTACTAGAGGACAAGGGCATCCTAGAGGTTGATCATGTTGTACCACCAGCGGATCCAATGGAGGATCTTGTTATTGAGGAGCAGGATAAGGCGCCTGCAGCTGAGCCGGCCCTGGCGAATTTTATGACTACACCGGGATTTTAGGAGGTCATGGGCCGTATGATGCGGTTCATGGATTCTTTTACTTAGGCCGGCTATTTCTGGCAAATCCGGCCACATCTCAAGCAGGAGTGGGAGCACAGACCCCTACCGCTCAGGCTCCAGGGCACGTTGTTGTCGTTTATCAGACCCCAGGTGCAGTACGTGCAGGCAGGGCCTAGCCAGTTATAGCAGTTATACCAGAGCCCAGACCAGCCGCGACCGTTGAGCAGCAGAAGTGGTTGTACAAATGGACTAGGCTATATCCTCATATATTTGGCGGTGAGAGGCATGAGGACCCACAAGACTTCATTGATCGTTGCAGGTCCAGGCTGCATAATATGGGAGTATTAGAGTCCAATGGGGTGGACTTCACCGCATTTCAGTTGGAGGGCAAGGCCCGTAGATGGTGGCAGTCTTATCTTTGTTGCAGGACAGCAAGTTCACCTCCCTTGAATTGGGACCAGTTCACACATCTCTTTTTGGAGAGGTATATTCCACCCTCTCAGAGGGAAGAGTTACGGGGTCAGTTCGAGCGGCTCCAGCAGGGTTAGATGTCTGTGACTGATTATGAGGCAGGAGTCTCTGAGTTATCTCGCCAGGCACTTATGATACTCGCCAAAGATGCAGAGAGAGTGCAGAGGTTAATTGTGGGCTTGCATTATGGTATCCAGGTTATTATGGCCCCGGAGGTTGAGATGAGGACTTCTTACGAGCAGGTTATGGAGAAAGCTCGGAGGATTGAGGGTATCCGCAGCCAAGGTGGATTGTATACGATGGGGGAGAAGCGGCCTCGGCATTCTAGCGGATTTATTGGCGCCTCGTCTGGGGGTAGAGGTCAGTTTGTGAGGGGCTAGTCTAGCAGGCCCACATATTGAGCACCACCACCTACCCGGAGTGCTTCGGCGCGACCCTACTTCAACGCCATTCCAAAGAGCACCTACCGTCACCGGCTATCGAGGGTTCCTCTAGTGGGTATTATGGTCACCGAGGTCATACTCAAGGACAACATTATTCCACACCGAGAGGTTGTTACGAGTGCGGGGAGATTTGTCATATGAAGAGGTTTTGCCCCGAGCTTTAGGGCAAGGCAGTACAGCAGGTCCATCAGCCCTTGATCACCACACCACCTATCCAGCCAGTCAATGTCGGAGGGCAGGTGGGTAGGGGTCACCCTATAGGTGGAAGGCAGCCATGTGGCACACCAGCTAGGTCTATGCCTTTCTAGCCAAACCAGATGCAGTAGCCTCAGACGCCGTGATCACAAGTATTATTTCTGTCTGTAATAGGGATATTTTGGTTCTATTTGATCCAGAGTCTACTTATTACTATGTATCTTCTTTATTTTCTCCTTATCTAGATATCTCTCGTGAGTCCTTGGGTGTTCTTTTATATGTGTCCATGCTAGTGGGTGATTCTGTTGTTGTGGATCCGGTTTACTGGTCATGTGTAGTGACTTTCTGTGGTTTTGAGACCAGAGCAGATCTTTTGTTGTTTGATATGACCAACTTTTTGGTCATCTTGTTAATGAACTGGTTATCTCCGTACCATGTCGTTATTGATTGCCATGCCAAGACTCTTACCTTGGCGATTCCAGAGTTGCCTAGATTAGAGTGGAGGGGTTCATCTACCAGTACATCTAGTCGGGTTATCGCTTTCTTAAAGGCTCGACATATGGTTGAGAAGGATTGTTTGGCCTATATGGCTTATGTTCGAGATACTGCTGTGGAGACTCCCACGATGGATTCAGTGCTCGTGGTGCGGGAGTTCTCCAATGTATTTCCTTCTGATCTACTATGCATGCCACTAGATCGTGATATCGATTTCAGTATTGATTCGGCGCCATGCACACGACCTATCTCTATTCTACTGTATCGCATGGCTTCGAAGGAGTTGAAGGAACAACTTGAGGAGTTGCTCGAGAAGGGGTTCATCAGGCCGAGTGTGTCGCCTTGGGGTGCACCAATATTGTTTGTGAAGAAAAACGATGGGAGTATGTGGATGTTCATTTATTACCGCTAGTTGAACAAAGCCACTATCAAGAGTAAGTACCCATTACCGCGCGTTGATGATTTGCTTGATCAGTTATAGGGTGATAGAGTGTTCTCTAAGGTTGATCTAAGGTCTGTGTATCATCAACTGAGGTTTCGTGCTTCGAATGTTCTGAAGACGGCTTTCTGGACTAGATATGGGCACTATGAGTTTCTAGTGATGACCTTCGACTTGCCTAACGCCCCGCCAGCATTTATGGATTTGATGAATCGGGTGTTCAAGCCATATCTTTACTTATTTGTCATTGTCTTTATTGATGACATATTGATATACTCATGTAGTATGGAGGAGCACGAGTAGCATTTGAGGATTGTGCTTCAGACCTTGCGGGAACATAATCTATATGCTAAGCTCTCCAAGTACGAGTTATGGTTAGATTTAGTGGCGTTCTTGGGGAATTTTGTATTAGGTGAGGGTGTTAAGGTAGATCCCAAGAAGATCGAGGCAATTCAAAGTTGGCCTCGTCCTACCACAGCGACCGAGATCAGGAGTTTTTTGGGGCTAGCAGGTTATTATCATCGGTTTGTGAAGGGTTTCTCATCCATTACAACTCCTTTGACTAGATTGACCTAGAAGGGTGCTCCATTAATTTGGTCCGATGATTGCGAGGTGAGCTTCCAGAAGCTCAAGACCGCATTGACTACAGTACCGGTGTTAGTGTTTCCCTCTCATTCAGGGATGTATATTGTGTATTGTTATGCTTCACGCATTCGCTTGGATTGTGTATTGATGCAAGAGGGGTGAGTTATTGAATATGCTTCACGTCAGCTGAAGCCCCACGAGAAGAATTATCCTTTGCACGATTTAGAGTTGGCCACAGTAGTTCATGCCCTCAAGATCTGAAGGCATTATCTTTGTGGAGTGTCGTGCGAAGTTTACACCGATCACTGCAGTTTGTAGTATTTGTTTAAGTAGAAGGACCTTAATTTGAGGCAGTGCATGCTGCTTGAGTTACTAAAGGATTATGATATTACTATCCTCCATCATTCAGGCAAGGCGAATGTGGTTGCAGATGCTTTGAGCAGAAAGGCCGAGAGAATGGGTAGTTTGGCATTCATTTTAGCAGAGGACAGGCCATTGGCTTTGGACATTCAGTCCTTAGATAACAGACTTATGAGGTTGGATATTTCAGAGCTCGGTTGAGTTCTTGCATGTATTGTGGCTTAGTCTTATTTATTTGAGCGGATTAAGGCTCGTCAATACGATGATCTGTACTTGTTGGTTCTCAGAAATACAATGCTACGGGGTAGTGCCAAAGAGGTTACTATCGGTGATGATGGTGTTCTGCGACTCCAGGGTCGCCTACGTGTTCCTAATGTTGATGGCCTGAGGGAGACAATTCTAGAAGAGGAACATTTGCGGTATTCTATTCATCCACGTGTACGAAGATGTATCGTGACTTGAGGCAGCATTACTAGTGGTGGCGGATGAAGAAGGACATAGTGGGTTATGTGGCGAGATGTCTAAATTGTAAACAAGTTAAGTATGAGCACCAGCATCCAGGTGGACTACTTCAGCAGATGGTTATACCGAAGTGGTAGTGGGAGCGCATCATTATGGACTTCGTAGTTGGGTTGCTGCGGATGCTGAGGAAATTCGATGTCGTTTGGGTCGTTGTCGACAGACTGACCAAGTCAACACACTTTATTTTGGTAGTGACTACTATTTGACAAAAAAATATGGATCTTGGTTCAAATAATTAAATTTATGTAATTGGGGATTAACCTTAATTAACAATAATATCTCTAGACTAGGCTTTCAAAGGTGCGATACACACTAGATGGGTTCGATCAAATAGTAATAACAACATGCAATAACTGTTCTTCAAAGCATGAGTAATAATGTACCATTTAATAACAATGAATAATAATAAATAGCATTTAAGTAAATAGGAGGAATGATTCACTCTATAAAGGACGAAATAGATGGATGTTCCACCTGACAATAATAAGTGATAGACAAATCCTTGAATATTCGAGTTATTCTCGGATGTGATGGAAAAGTATGGAATAGTATAGACAAGAATCTTAGTGAAAAGGTAGTGTTTGTATCTTAGAGAGAGAGAGAGAGAGAGAGAGAGAGAGAGAGAGAGAAAGAGTCCTTTTTGGACAAAGAGTGTTAGTACAAAATGAATATCACATGCCCCTATCATTGTCTTTTTTATCTATATATATGGGAAGTGTTCATAAGAAACCCTAATAGGAAAAGTATAGGTAATATCCACTAGAATATTCTCTTTAAATATCATATCTTGAGAAACTAGCCGTTATAGCTCTTATCATCGATATTCGACCTCGACCTCGGCTCTTGTTGTCATCTCGACTACGGTTCTTGTCGACACTTCGGCCAGGGACTTTCCTGCTTTTTGGATCACTTCGACTAATAGAGATTCAAGAACTCTTCCCTTAATATTATCTTGGCTTAAATACTCTAGAGACATATTTTGACCCATAGAGTTAGTCCCTCCACTTATTGAGATCAGCTTCAGGCGGGGTCGATGAGCGGATTTTCTCGTTATGGTAGAAACAATTGAGCGAGCAATTCATGTCGTGGTGGCCATGGTGAATCGGCAACGTGGCCCTATGCAGACCACTTACAAAATGTCTTGATTTTCCCGATTAGTTTGTTTGAGTTGGGATGTCCACGAATTAAGATGACATCATGATGTCATGCGTCATTATGATGCATTTTCCTGATGTTTTAATTTGTTTCGCATGCGTCCTTTGATTGAATCTGTCACTTTCGTTATGACGCCAGTAATGTCGAACCATTTTCGGTTCTAGTGCCCAGGTTCTTATAAATAGAGTTGTTAGGGTGTAATTTTGATGTTTCAAACTTTCTGCTTCAAAACCCCACATCTCCTTCTTTCTTCTCTCTGACTTAACGTTGTTCCTCTCTGTTCCAGGAGCTTTCAATATTTTTGATCCTTCATTGCTTGATACTCCCTTTCTTCCGATAAAACATGACTAACGTACCTTCCGAGTCTAGTGAGGGAAGTGAGTCGATCCCTTTAGTGATGGTTCTCCCTCCTCATGAGGGGAATGCTCCCGCCGCCGTCGAGGATGGAGGCTTCCCTTTGGTGGAGGAGATAATTTCTCGAAATCCTGATGCCAACCCTGGAGCCTTTCGGTCAGTGATGACGGAGTAGGAATTGGGAGAACTTAGGGTTAAGTACGGAATTCCCGATCACCTCGAATTGATCCCGACTACGTGGGATACGGTGCAGGTCCTTCGCCCTAGATACTGCACCTTCTACACCTACCCCTTCGAAGTCGGCTATACTCTCCCTCTCTTTTCGTTGGCGGGGGAATTTTGTCATTATTACGGGGTCTGCCCACCCCAGCTTGCCCCATATGTTTACAAGCTTATAAGGATGCTCACCAAATTCGCTGAGTTGGCTGGGGTCGAACTCTCACTTCGGCATTTGATACACTTGTTCTCCCCTAGCTTTTACAGAGGGACGATGTTAAACCTTTGCCACCAAGGAGGCAAGTGCCTGGTGGTAAATATGGATGACAAGGTTAATCGCCAGTTTTGGTTAAACTACTTCTTCATCAGAACCGAAGATGTGATGGCCAACATAGGCGGTTTCCCTGAGGTTTGGAATTGCACTCATAAGTACTTATTTTCCTTGTTCGTATGTGTCTGATATTTCTACCTTGCTTGGTTGTGGGTTTTAATTCCTGGTCCTTTCTCTTTTTTTGCACAGTCAAGACCTCGCATCCTCCTCTGGTTGAGGATATTTCAGACTGGGTTAGTCGGCTCCTCCCGGGGATCCGTGAGTGGCCGGGCTTTTTCAAGAGGTATGGGCCGGCTCCCCCTTCGATTGGTAAATCCCTTGTTTTATTTGAGTATTGGTTTCTTTTCTTTCCGTTTACCTTGATGACCTCCCCTTTTTCCTATGTTTTTTCTAGCTTTGGCCAGGGGATCTTCAAGGGGGTCGAGAGCTCCCCTTTGTTCCGAAAAAGAAAAGCTGCTACGACCCCCGGCTACCATTCCATCCATGATGGCGGCTATTTCTCCTCACACCTCAATCCCTCCTGTTGCGGGGTCTGGTCCTACTCCTTCCGCGACCGTGGGGGCTTCTACCATGGAGACCTCAGCATATCCGATATATCATCTTATAGATGAAGACGATGAACTTGTGCCGGCCGAAAGGGATTTGATGCCCCATAAAAGGTGATCTGTAGAGGTCGGCGACGGGGTCGCCTTGGTAGTTGACTCAGTGGCGGGTGACCTTTCACTGCGCGAGACGATGACCATTGTCATTGGAGATGATATCGAGCCGAAGACCGGGACACCGAGGTCGGAGGTAGCCAAAGTGGATATTCCTTCAATGGTGGCAAAGGCGGAGGGATCGGTTGCAAATGTTATCGATACTTCGAGGAGAGAGGAGGCATCGACTTCCCAGCCTGTTGTTGATACTTCTTTGACAACCAACGAGAGAGGTAAATATGTTGCCGAGGAAGGCGACGATTTTGGGGTCGGACATTGATGCGGATGACCTAAAGATGATAGAGGAGGGTTTTACCCAACTTGAGATAAGGTTGGAGAGCTCTACGAGGACCATTTATCCCTATGGATCGCGACTTGTTGAAGAACATGGAGAACGTGGTTCCTACCATCGGCCCCCTTTGCTCCGAAATAGAGGGTAAGACTCTCAAAGAATTGGACGATGTCACCTTGTCGAGGAGCATAGCCGATCTTGCTCTCGGGGTGAGTGTTTAGTGTTTTGTCCTTCTCTATTTTTTTTTGCCTTTATTAGCAGGGGAGTTTTCATTTTTGCCTTACTTCTTTTTCTGTTTGTGATTGCAGACTGTGATTTTGGAGATTGAAAGTGACTGAAGGGAGAAGAAGCATAGGAAAATATTTTTGAGGTTAAAAAACAATTATTTCGAGTACTGCTGCAGGTACCGGGAGTTTCGCAGGCGGTTTGGTGAGGGCGGCAATTTGCAGGCCCTTTGTGATGAGTTGAAGGAGAAAGATGACGAGCTAGTGAGAGTCATCGATAAGTGTAGCATCCTTGAGGGGATGTTGAGGGGTAGGGAAGAGGAGCTTGAGGTCAGCAGAGCCATGGAGGCCCAGTGCGGTGACCTTCTGGCACAAGTGGTCGAGTTGCACAGGCAATTGAAAGAATGTCGGCTTCAGATGGAGGTCATTAATGGTGAAGTCGCCAAGAAAGTGGAAGAGTTGGAGAAGGCGAAGGCAGCGCGGTCGGAGGCTATGAATAAGGCGTAGTCCCTTGAGTTGGTGATTCGAACTCTCTGTTTTGAGTGGGAGAATGACTTAACGACGGCCAGGCTTAAGGAGGAACAGCTTGAAGAAAGGATCGGGGAGTTGGAAAGAGAGGCCTCTATTCTCCATGATCGAGTGGTTGCTAGGGAGGCCGAGAAGGCACAATTACTGGCACAGCCGTCCTCTTCCTTTACTTTGGATTTTCCCAACATTCCTCGATATTTATATGAGGAGTGGATTCATGCCAAGCCCCAAGTGGATTTTTCGAGATTTGCATATGGCGCGGTCCATTTCTAATGAAGCTATTGACGGTGTTCGTGTAAAGACCCGTGAAGCTCGACTTGCTTGTGTGTATGATCCTGCTACGCCTGAGGCCGATGATGGTGATGATGAAGGTGTAGATCAACTTGAGGAGGCTTCTTGGTACAATACCGCATATCCGGAGGGAAAGGCGACGATGGCAAAGAGGACCAAGATGGCGAGGGCATCGGTGGCCATGGCGGTAAAGGAGCAGAAGATCATGATGGTGGTGATCAGTAGTTTCTTCTTCTTCTCTTTTTTTTGAAAACTTTTGTTTATTTTTGGAAGCGTCTTCTTGAGTCTTTGTAAAAAATGTTTTAAGTATGAAATGCCAAATTTGTTCTCTTTATCTGCTTCTTTTCCTGTGGTTTGTTTTCTGTACTTTTATGTTTTTGCTTCTGTTGTTTGTGCGTTGGAAGATGGCCGAGGTCGTCGACTTGTTTGGTCGTGACCTTTTGTTAGATTGCGGCCGAGGGCCGATAGGTTTTTGTTCGAACGAGGTCGATCATAACCTTTCTTTTAAGTTGTGGCCGAGGGCCGGTAGGTGTTAGTTCGAGCGAGGTCGAACGTAACCTGAATTTAATTATGGCCGAGGGCCGGTAGGTGTTAGTTAGAGTGAGGGCCGTTATGTGTTAGTTCAAGCGAGGTCGAACATAACCTGAATTTAGTTATGACCGAGGGCCGGTAGGTGTTAGTTCTAACGAGGTCGATCATAACCTTTCGTTTAAGTTACGGCTGAGGGCCGGTAGGTATTAGTTCTAAAGAGGTCAAACGTAACCTAAATTTAATTATGGCCAAGCGCCGGTAGGTGTTAGTTCAAGTTAGGTCGAACATAACCTGAATTCAGTTATGGCTGAGGGCTTGTAGGTGTTAGTTTGAACAAGGTCAAACATAACTTCTATTTAGTTATGGCCAAGGTCTGGTAGGTGTAAATTCGAACAAGGTCGAACATAACTTGAATTTGAGAAAGATGTCCTGATAAGTGTAAAGTTTATTGCCTTGACATTATTGCTTTTGTTACATACTTGGAGAAATTTATAGGGTATTGGCTGGCATTCCAGTCCCAGTATATCTAGTCCCTTCATTGGTCGATCTGGAAAATAGTGGGAGGTCGAGCAATAAAATAGTAACCGTGGCCCTTCCTTCATGTACTTTGACTCGAAATGTTCCCTTCGCTGCCTCGTTAAAAACCTCCTTGAGAAAACCCAAATGGAACAGAACTCAAGTGAGGGAAAAAAGAGTACAGCTTGGGGGACGCTTTTTCTCTTAGAAGTTGAAGTATTTGAGGTGGCTGATATTCCAGTTATGTGGCAGTTGCTTTCCTTCCATTGTTTCTAGATAAAATGATCTTTTATTTGCTTTTGTTGTGATTTTGTATGGACATTCCTAATTTGTTTCCAGCTTGCCTTCCCTAGGATCTTTGCTCGTTTGAGTTTTAGCTTTCAGTACGTAGTCCCCGACTTTGAGCGGCATGACCTTTGCTTTCTTGTTATAATAGCATTCTACTTTCTATTTTTGGGAGATCATTCTTATATAGGCCATATCTCTTCGTTCGTAGACTTCGTCGAGTTCCTGCCTTCTGCCCTCATCATTGCTTGCACCGCTCTCATGGGAGTACCTTAGACTAGGATCTCCGACCTTGACTGGTATTACTGCCTAGGTCTCGTAGACCAAAGAATATGGCGTCTCTCCTATGCTCGTTTTTGGAGTTGTTCGGTAGGCCCATAATACTTTTGGTAGTACTTCCGGCCACAGTCCCTTGGCGTCCTCAAGCTTCTTCTTCATGATGTTTAGTATTGATTTGTTGGAGGACTCTGCTTGCCCGTGTCCCACAGGGTGGTATGGGGTTGAGAGTATTCTTTTGATATGCCATTTCTCGAAAATTTTGGCGGTTTTCTTTCTCATGAACTGAGGTCTATTGTCGTAGTTGATTTCTTGTGGAAGGTCAAACCTGCATATGATATTTCTCAATATAAAAGGAATCGTACGTTAAAAGTACTTGGGCGAATGATCCTACTTCCACCCATTTAGAGAAATAGTCAACTAAAAGTAAAAGGAATCGTACGCTACCTCACTTTACCGGGATGGGGGCCACGATGTCCATTCCCTATTTGATGAACAGCCAAGGTGAGGTGTCCGAGTGGAGGTGTTCACCCCCTTGGTGAATCATTGTGGCTTACTTCTAACATTATTTGCATCACTTCAAGAAATCTACGACCTCCTTTTTCATGGTAGGCCAGTAATATCCTACCTATATGAGGTATCTGACCAGTGCAAGGCTGCCAGAATGAGCCCTGCAATGACCTTCGTAGATTTCTTCAAGGACGCACCGAGTTTGGTTTGGTCCTAGGCACTTCGCTAAAGGGCCGTCGTAAGTTCTCTTATATATGTCGTTATGGAGGATACTGTATCTGGCTACTTGCATTCTCAGTTTCTTGGCCTCTTTTTATCACCTGGGAGTGTGTCGTCCTGCATGTATGCGATAATACGATTGCGCTAGTCCCAAGTTAAGTTAATGGTTCTTACCTCAACTTGGTCTAGCGATGAGGTGAGGAGACGGAACACATTTTTGTCTCCTGTTGTGATGCTTTTGGTGGTTGCGACTAGTTTAGGGAGGCCATCTTCTTTGACATTCTGTGCTCGTGGATCGAGTTGGCATTCGTCAAACTCGGGCAACAACTTGCAGATTTTGGTCTTGATTTGGAAAGTCCATGTAACTTGGTTGACTACGAACTCAAAATCACAGTGTAGTTTTAACCGTTTTGCCCCATACTTGAGCATTAGTCTCAAACCTACAATGACAGCCTTATACTCAGTGTCATTGTTAGTTATATCGGGGCTCCTTATGGACTGGAGAATTAATTCACCTGTTGAGACTTCGAGTAAGAGTCCCAGTCTGGACCCCAACACATTGGATGCGCCATCGGTGTATAGGACCCAGAGGTCTTGTGTTTGGGGGGGGGTGGGGAGTTTGGACGGCTTCCCTTTCGACTTCAGGCATTATTTTTGTGCTAAAGTCAGCAAGCACTTGTAACTTTATCGGCGTTCGTGGTTGGTACGTGATATCATGCTCGCTTAGCTCGATGGCCCATTTGTCTAGCCTTCCCTATAGCTCGGGTTTATGTAAAATGCTTTTTAGGGAAAAAGTTGTGACGATCGAGATGGGGTGACATTGGAAATATGGTCTAAGCTTTCGTGAAGCTATGACTAAGGCCAAAGCCAGTTTCTCGAGGTGTTGGTACATGTCTCAGCATCGACTAGTGTTTTTCTAATGTAATAGATGGGACATTGCATACCTTTGTTTTCTCGAATTAGGACTGTGCTTACAGCTAGCTCAGATATAGCTAGATAACTGAGGAGACGCTCCACCGACTTTGGTTTTGAAAGAAAGGGCAGCGGCGACAGGTATGCCTTTAGCTCCCTCAGCCCCTAGATGCACTCTAAAGTCCATTGGAGACCGTTATATTTCTTAAGTACGCCAAAGAATTTATGGCACCTATCCGACGACCGCGAGATGAACCTCGATAGGGCGGCGATGCGGCCAGTCAACCTTTGGACTTGTTTTTTGGTGGTCAAGAGTTCGGGTATCCCCTCGATGGCTTTGATTTGGTCACGGTTGACCTCAATCCCTCAGTATGATACCAGAAAACCTAGGAACCTTCCTGAGGCTACGCCAAATGCACACTTTTTCGGGTTTAGTTTCATTCAGATGGATGATGTGATCTTCTCCCCTTTTGGACTTGACCAGCATGTCGTCTATATATATTTCCATTGTCTTATCGAGTTAATCCTTGAACATCCTTTTCACCAACCTTTGATAGGTCGTCCACGCATTCTTTAGTCCAAAGGGCATGACCCTGTAGCAATACGTTCCTTGGTGGGTGATGAGCGTGGTTTTTTCCTGATCTTCCTCTTCCATGAGGATCTGATTATAGCATGAGCAAGCATCCAAGAATCTTAGTAACTTATGCTCGGCTGTTGCGTCAATGGGTTTGTCGATATGAGGCAGCGGGAACGAATCCTTTGGGCATGCTTTGTTCAAGTCTGTGAAGTCCATGCACATCCGCCATTTCCCATTCTTCTTTTTAATCATTACTATGTTGGCGACCCACTTGGGGTACTTCGACTCCCTGATGGAACCATTTTCTAACAATTTTCCACCTCCTCGCGCATTGCGTCATTGATTGCGGAATGGAATTTACGCTTGACCTGCCTCACCGGGGGTGGAAGAGGTCGACGTTTAATTTGTGCATGTCGATTTCCTTTGGGATTCCTGGCATATCAGCATGGCTGAAAGAAAATAAATCCGCGTTAGCTTTTAAGAATTTACTGAGTTTACTTGGTTCCTGAAGTTTGCAACCGATATAGGCCTTCTTTCTATGGTCGTTGGGATCTAATTGAACGGGATCAAGGTCTTCTATGGTCGATCTTGCGGCTTCGACTATGTCGGGGTCTTTGATGCCTTCCCAGATCTCGTCATGCCCCGACCTAGACCCTGCTGATTATTATGCCTCTTTTTCTTTGTCCTTCCTTTATTGGATGGCCGTGCTATCTAAATCAATATGGTAGCATTCCCGGTAGTGGTGTCAATGGATATTTAGAAACCAACTAAACCGACCGAACCGTACCGTACCGAACCGATTTTTAGGTTTCTTTTAATAAACCCGTAGGTTTTTATTTAAATCTATAATCATACCGATAACTAGGGTAGGTGTTTTATTTTATGAAAATAAACTGAAAAAAATACCAAACCGTACGGAATAAATTTACAATGTAAAAAATATATTTATATATAGTTTAAAAATAATAAAGCATTATTTTTTTTTTCTGGGGCCTTGGAATTATGAAATAGTTACAAGACAACAAGTAAATAAACTCAAAATCCTAATTCCCAAACCTATTATGCTACTCCTATTGAAACTAAATTATTTCCAGCATATTCACTTGCAAGATACAAGGTATTTTAGCGATTAATGTATTGAATATGTTTCATTTCGTATGATTTAGATTTATCTTTTTGAATATTTAATCTTCTATAGACTTTATTCTTGAATCCCAGCTTGGTTAATATCTTTTCGCTCATGTGATTTATATTTTTTTTGTATTTGCTTAGTTTCTTTTACGCTGATGTAGAATAGTTGATGGATCTATACTCTAGCCATATTTTATATTTTCTTAATTCATCACCTTTTTTGCTAAATCATATAAAAGTACGTATGTTATTGTATTCTACTTCTACTAGTGATTTTTACATGACATTTAAAAAAACTTACCGAAGATTTACTGAACCGTACCAATACCGAAGAGAAACCGACATGATTGGGACGGTTTCGAAAAGTCTAATTTTGGTTATACATAATAGAATAACCTAAAAATTGGTATGGCACAAATTTTATAAAATAACCGGCCGAACCGAACCATTGACACCCCTAATTCCCGGGACGTACGTTTGTCTCCCCATATGCTGAATATTCCCCATGGAGTTGGGAATTTGATGACTTGGTACAAGTTGGAGGGAACGACCTTCATGGGGTGTATCTATAGTCATCCCACTATGGTGTTGTACGCGGTGTATTGGTCCATGATGTGGAATGTTGTTTCCAGAGTCATGCTGCCGGCCAAAACGAGGAGTGTAATTTCTCTGGATGTCCGTTCAACTACATTTTTAAAACTAGTTAGCGTGATGCAGCGCAATACTATCTTATCCTCGAGTTTCATTTGGGTAAGTACTCAGGGATGGATAATGCACGCGCCGCTCCCTTCATCTATCATAATGCATTTAACATCAGTATCTAAAATTCGTAGGGTAATAACGAGGGCTTCATTATGAGGAAAATCCAAACTATCAACGTCCGACTTGTCAAAGATAATACTTTCTTCGAGTTCGTCATATAGTTCGCGGGTGATAGATCGCTTGAGTTTGTGGGTAGTAGTGAACTTCACGCTGTTGATAGAGGCGTCACCGCCGCCGCCAATGATCATCTTGATGGTACGAGCTGGTGAGGGTGGTTTAGGCGGTCTTTGGTGTTCACGTCCTTTGGCAAAATTGGTTCTTCCCCTATTGCTCAGTAACTATTTTAGGTGACCTTGTCGCAACATGTTTACGACTTCTTGCCTCGGGGCGGTGCAATCTTCAGTCTTGTGCCCTCGTTCCTGGTGGAACTCACAAAGGGCGTCAGATTTTCTGGTATTAGGGTCTGATCTCATCTTTGGCGGCAACGTCACTTTTGGCCCGAGCTTCTCCAAGGCGTAGACTATCTCTGTAGGTGACACACAAAAATTATGAGCAGATAATAGGCGGCATACCTCTGTCGTTCTGATGAGTTCATGTCCCTGGTCTGGACGGACTTTCTTCGTAGCGGGGGGAGGGCGCGGCGGCCGTCCTGATATATGGTTGATGTTGTTCCCTGTTAGGTCGTGGAATTGGATGATCTCTTCTGGGGGTGTCTCTTCGCTCTTTTCTTGATTCGGCTTGTACCGAGGTTAGTCGGTGAGTCGGTCCGTTGAGGTCATCTTCGTCTGCACGGACCTCAGCATAGTAAGCATTGTGGACTTTGTCCCAAGTGGTTGGGGGATAACTCATGAACCGACTCAATAGTTTTCTAGTTGCTCTTGAACCTTCTCTACTCGGCTCATTTTGAAAGGCTGTGACCGCCATCCCTTTAGATACGTTTGGCATAGTCATTCTCACTAGGTTGAACCGGGCGAGGAAGTCCCTTAGTCCCTCTCCCAAGGATTGCTTAATAGCAAATATGTCATTCACTCTTGCCTCGACCTTCTTGGCTCCGGCATGGGCCGTTACGAAGTTGTCGTCCATTTCCTCGAAAGACTCTATGGAATGTGTTGGTAGCTGTGAAATTGCCCCTCCCATGAGGGTTTCGCCAAACTGCTTCAGTAAAATGGAAGATACTTGTTCTTTGGTGAGATCATTGCCTTTTACGGCGGTGTCGTAATGAGTCACGTGATCTTTAGGGTCGGTTGTACCGTCATATATCCTGAGATAGGGCGGTATTTTAAAGGTTTTTGGAATAGCATGTGCAGCTGCATCATCACTATACGTCTGTTCGACGAACCGGCCAGTGTCCCTCTTCGACAACATCTTAGGAGCGCCAGGTATTTTATCGATGACGCCAAATTGTTTGACCAAATAATATGGATCTTGGTTCAAATACTTAAATTTCTGTAATTGGGGTTAAACTTAGTTAACAATAATATCTCTAGAAGAGGCTTTCAAACACACTAAATGGGTTCGGTTAGATAGTAATAACAATATGCAATAATTGTTCTTCAAAGCATGAGTAATAATGTAGCATTTAAGAACAATGAATAAGAATAAATGGCATTTAAGTAAATAGAAGGAATGATTCACCCGATAAAGGGTGAAATAGATGGATGTTTTACCTGACAATGATGAGTGACAGGCAAATTCTTGAATATTTGAGTTATTCTCGGATCTGATGGAAAAGTATGGAAGAGTATAGACAAGAATCTTAGTGAAAAGGTAGTGCTTGTATCTTAAAAAGAGAGAGAG
Source organism: Nicotiana tomentosiformis (assembly GCF_000390325.3). NCBI lineage: Eukaryota > Viridiplantae > Streptophyta > Magnoliopsida > Solanales > Solanaceae > Nicotiana > Nicotiana tomentosiformis. The sequence goes on along the minus strand of NC_090814.1, from coordinate 59,617,775 downwards.
AGAGAGAGAGAGAGAGAGAGAGAAAGAGTCTTTTGTCAAAGAGTGTTCGTACAAAATGAATATCACATGCCCTTATCATTGTCTCTTTTTTCTATATATATGGGACTTATTTCTAAGAAACCCTAATAGTACAAGTACATGGAATATCCACTAGAATATTCTCTTTTATATCCTATCCTGAGAAACTAGCCGTTACAGCTCTTATCAACGATATTCGACCTCGACCCTTGTTGACATCTCGACTAGGCTCTTGTCGACACTTAAGCCAGGGACTTTGTTGCTTCTTGGGTCACTTCGACTAACTGCGATTCGAGAACTCTTCCCTTAATATTATCTTGGGTCAAATAATTAAATTTATGTAATTGGGGTTAAATTTATTTAACAATAACTACGTATTCTTCAGAGAGGTTGGCCCAGATGTATATACAGGAGATTGTCTTGTTGGATGGTATGCCTATTTACATCATTTCAAATAGAGGCCCTCAGTTCACTTCACATTTTTGGAGAGCAGAATAGAGTTAGTTAGCTACCCGGGTAGAGCTCAACACGGCTCCGCAGACCAGTGGGCAGTTGAAGCGGATAGTTCAGATTCTAGAGGATATGCTCAGAGCATGTGTGATTGACTTTGGAGGACAATGGGATCGATTCTTACCTTTGGCCGATTTTGCTTGTAACAACAGTTATCAGTACAGCATTGAGATGGCTCCCTTTGAGGCTTTGTATGGTCGGCGATGGCGTTCCTCCATCGGTTGGTTTGAGCCCGGCGAGGCTAGGTCATATGGTACTGATTTTTTAAATGATGCCTTGGATAAGGTAAAGTTGATACATAAGTGACTTTGCCCGGATCAGTCCATGTAGAAGAGTTACGCAGATAAAAAAGTGTGTAATTTATCATTTATGACGGGCGAGAAGGTTCTCTTGAAAGTCTCACTGATTAAGGGTATCATGAGGTTTAGAAAGAAGGGAAAGCTGAGTATGAGGTTCATCAGTCCATTTGAGGTGTTGGAGCGAATTAGAGAGGTTTCTTTCAGGCTTGATTTGCCTCCCAGTTTATCGGGAGTTCATCTAATTTTCCACGTGTCTATTCTCTGGAGGTACTATGCCGACAAGTCACATATGTTAGATTAAAGTATAGTTCAGCTGGATGAGAGCTTGGGTTTTGAAGATGAGGCAATTGCCATTGTTGACAGGCATGTCCGCCAGTTGAGGTCTAAGAAGATTTCAGCGGTAAAGGTCTAGTAGAGTGGTCAACCAGTCGAGGAGATGACTTGGAAGACCGAGGAGGACATGCGGAGCAGATATCCACACTTATTCAGCACTCCCGGTATGATTCTAGACGCGTTCGAGGACGAACGTTTGCTTAAGAGGTGGAGAATGTAACGACCCGATCAGTAGTTTTTCTTTCTAGATCTCGGTTCTGCTATTTAAGACTTCTTGTATGTGCTTTTACTGTTTTATGACTTGCGGGGATTATTTCTTTGTTTTGGAAAGGTTCGGGTTGGATTCGGAATGCTTAGTTCCTTAATAGTGGCCTAAGGTGGCCAAATTTGAATTGAGTCAACATTTTAAGTAAACGACCTCGAAACTGGGATTTGATGGTTCCAATAGGTCGGTGCGATGATTTTGGACTTGGGCTTGTGTTCGAATTGAGTTTCGGGTGATCCGGGAGCGTTTTGGTGCTTAATGTTGAAAGTTGGAGCCTTGAAGGTTTTAGAGTTTCTTAAATTTGGTTTGAAGAGTTTGGTGTTATCGATATCCGTTAGGGATTCCGATCCAGGGAATAGGTTTGTTTGGTGATTTATGACTTGTGCATAAAATTTGGCATCATTCCGAGTTGTCTAAGTATGATTTTTCACGTTCGGAGCTAGTTGAAGAAGTTTGAAGTTCATAAGTTGATTAATTTGGTTTTAGGGTGAGATTCTTAGTTTCAATGTTATTTTATGTGTTCCGGGGCTTCGGGCGGGTCCGAATCATGTTTATGAACACATTGATGCATTTGGACGGGGTCCTAGGTGGCTCGGGTGTGTTTCGGATCCCAGAGTTAAGTCCAAAACCCAGGGTACTGGTACTGGTTTCCTACTTCGCAAACGCGGAGGGTGTCACACGTTCGAGATAAAAGATTTGTGGCAGTGGTGTTTTTGTTCTTTGCATTCGCAATCATAGGTCGCGTTCGCAAAGGTTTAGGGTCTGGCCTTCGCGTTCGCGATTAGAGGTCTGCATTCGCGTAGAATAGAGTGGGTCCGGGGATCAGCAGGTCATTGCGCTTCGCGTTCACGAAGGGAAGGTCGCATTCGCGATGCTTTGTCTGGGCCTTTTCGTGATCGCGAAGAAGGACCACTAGGAAGAACATGTTTTGAATCGGTACTTAGGCTTATTTTCTCTCATTTCACATTGGTTTGGCCGATTTTAGAGCTTCTTGGAGAGGTATTTTCACCTAGCAATTGAAGGTAAGTGATTTCTACCTAATGTGAGTTTAATACATAGATTATGGGTAGATTTTAACATAAAAATTATGGAAATTATGGGATTACATTGAAAAACCTAGGGTTTGGTAAAAATGGGACTAGACCACGAAAATGATTATAGAATTGGGTATAAATTATATATTCGAGTTCGTAAGGTCATGGGTAATATTTATCTACAAAAAATTCTAAAATCCGAGAACGTGGGGAGAAGGGGGTAACTTTTAGGAACTTTTCGATGTGGGTTGCGTAATTACTCTAATAGATGAATTATGAACTTTTGATCATATATTGATTAGTTTGTACGACTTTTGACTATTCTCTATTACATGCACCGGGGTCGTGCGTCTTTCTCGTGGCGGGAACAGAACAACAGGGAAAGACCCAGCTAAAAATCATGTTTATGTCCGGGTAGACTTAGGATTTTATCATGCAATATTTGTATTAATTGAACTCAACTTGTTAGTTTACTTACTTGAATTTAAAATTGAAATTTGATTAGGGATTATGTTAGGCCGAACTTCATTACTTTGAGTTTTGGCGGAATATTCTATTGTTGATAGAAAATTATGCTTCTTAATGTGCCTATCCTGGTGTTGTAATTGTATAACCCGTAGTCCAAAGAGTTTCTCTATTCCTATGGATCGCCCGAACACCTATGAAATATATATTGAGATGCATCCATGGATCGGGCCGTACGACCTCTTTAGTGTATGTACACGATTATTATGGATCGGGCCGTACGACCTCGGCATAACTCATGTTAATATCGCTAGGAGTCCGAATATACCTGGTATTTCCTTCATGACTTGAGAATTGATATTTACTTGATGGTTCTTATTTGTTGAAATGGCATGTGATATTTGGAGATTTTAAATTGATATTTTGTTAAAGAATCACGTTATTTATTGTTTATTATTCCATTGTTATTGTTATATTTCATGTCTATTTATAATTCTTGCACTTTATTTATTGACTATTAGTAAGTGTCAATATCAACCCCTCGTCACTATTTCTTCAAAGTTAGACTAAATACTTAATAGGTACACGTTGATTAACGTACTCATGCTACACTTCTGTACAAATTGTGCAGGTGCTGAGGCAGGTACATCTGGTATCCGTTCGGGTGCGCATCCACATTATCCGGAGAGTTAGTGGTGAGTTGTTCCCCCATGCTCCTATCTACAGCACCCGGAGTCTCCTTCCTATTGCTGTCTATTTCATTTCAAACAGTAGTTGTAGTGGTTTGTATATTCTACTAGATTGTTCGTGCACTTGTGACACTAGGTTTTGGAAAGTTCTACTAGATGTTTATGGTTTTTTCCTATTAATATCACCATTTCACTCTTATGTTTTATTTATGATTTACGTCACTATGGCCTTCTATACTTAGTTTCTTTATTAAATAAAATTCATGATTTTAAAAGTAATAAGATGAATAATTAAATGGATAGTTCACTGTTGGCTTTCCTAACGGCCACGTTGGGTGCCATCACGACCTATAGTGAGAATTGGGTCTTGTCATCTATGGAAGTAAGACTAACAAGAACGAATTTATAATTCTTGTATTTCAACCAAGCAAGGCAATTCGGTATATGTCTATCCTAACCGCGAATTCGTTCCCCGATGCACAGGTTCAAGAACTTGCTCTATTTAATCCTATATTCAATCTAGATTTCCCACTTTCGAGTTCAACACTAGATTCGTAGATAGTATTTCACCAATAGCTATGCAACAAAATAATTAAGAACATGATTAAATAAACAAACCAATATGATAAAATCAAAATTATCAATTTAAACTTCAAACATCAACATTCATGTAGCACCCATAACCCCAGAACGAGAAGAAATAGCCACTCATAGTCATGCTAATAACCAATATATTATTTTTACACATAAAATCTATGAATACTAGATGAAAAATGGAAGAATCGATGAATTTCGTGCTCTGTTTGTGTTTCTATGCCTTTTCCGCCTTCAAAATTGACCAACCCCCCAATAATCACATTTAGGGGGTATTTTATAGGTTAGGGTCGGAGTCCTCAGGCCTAAATCCAAGTGGAAACGTATAATGCCCGGACTCGGAAAGGACCGGGCCTCAGAGCTCGCGAGGCCTGGCTTGTAGCTCGCGTTTGGGCTCGCCTCGCCTTCTCTGTCATGCGGTCTATCTCGCTTGGAGCCAGGCGTCGCATACTACACCAATGACCACGGTTGATAGCAACAATTACCTACTATAATGTCACCTATTCATCGCAAAATCATGTGCCCTCATAACAAGAATAAAAGAGTAAATAGAATTCACACATTCAAATCAAATGCTCAAATATATTTCAAGGACTCACATATATCAAAATTGCTCACTCTCACAAAAACATCTTATGCCTGCAATTGGTACCATAGGCTTGCCCTAAATGTAAATCTCTACTGATATGGGTTCGTTCGATCTAAAATCAATTAGGACTTTTTCGTGGTTGTAATATAGACTAAGGGATGGGTAGGATATATTTAAGAATAGTAGTTTACCCTCCTAAGCACTTTAACACATCACATAATAAACTTTAAGCGCAAATTCTTCAATCCACTTCACTTTCACAAACGAGATCACACCCGAAAAATGTTCTCTCTCTTTAAGCAGTACTTTAATTCATATCCACTAGCAAGAACAAGATATCAATTTATTCATCTACATATTTTCTTCTTCTTTTTCAGACTTTTTTTCCAACTATTATTTTTTCCAACTGTTATTTTTTTCTTTTGCAATTTCCGCAAGTGGTGTATTATTTTACAAAACAAGTGCACATTTCCTCCTTTCATTGGTTCCACTCGAAAGCCACCTAAATTTCCTCCTTACTTCTTTTAGCGATCATTTCACAATTAAAGTACTTTAAGATGTAAAGGGTTGAAAACAATATCAATTAAGAATAAAAAGGGAATAGGCTTGTATGGTGGGTGTCAAATAAAAGTCTATAGGCTCAAAAGGGTTAACTAGGAGTAGATGTTAGTTATGATAAGCATTTAAGCTTGAAAAGATCAAAGAAAGCCTAAAATTATTTTTCAAAACGAGCATCACCTAAAATTTCGTTCGACTCATATACCGGGCAAGTTCTAGACACAAGTACAATGACATGAACTACACAAAACCATCTACCACACATGGCATATAACTCACAAAGGACGGTCCCATTCCGACTCTCAAACTAATGTAAGTATTTACGGAGCCAAGAGATATTAAGCGTTCAGCACAAAGTGAACAATAGGCAAGTAAATGAGACATAGGCATCACAAAACATGCTATCCAAATAATCAAGGCGTCATAATAAATCACGTAGGGAAAATACTACACATGTGAAAGCCTAAATATGCTACTATCAAAAAAGTCAAGGGCGCCTAGAAATATCATCTTTCTTCCCCCATTTATTTTCTAAATTTTAATCTACTCTAAAAATAAAAATCTATACCCGGTTCAAGCTACATCCCATGAAAAAGAACCGAGGCACAAAGAAAACTCATAGGGGATTATTACTACCTAAAGGAAGCTAAAAAATATGTTTTTGTATTTTTCTATTTTTTTGTATTTTTTGTTAGACTTTAATCTCTCGAGAAAGCTGCCTAGGAGATCCATCGTCGGGAAAAGTCCAAATTTCTCTAGTTTGTTTTTATTTTTTATATCAAATTAAACTACTACTAAATCAATACAAAAACCACCACTAAAATACTACACTACTATTTTGTTTTCTTTATCTATTTTACTCATTAAGCTAAGCTAAAAATAGAAGGCAAGAAGTTAATCTAAAAATTACTAAACTACAATAAAAATAAGAAGCTAACAATTTACCTACTATACATATACCAGAGAATCCCCCACCTTACACTTAATCATGCAGTTTCCTCAATGCATATAAAATAATGAAAATCAAGTGAGGTGATAAGAAAACTCCATGGTTACTCCTTGTCATCACCCTCATCATAGAAGTCCATATCAGCAGCTGCCCAATCTTCATCATCATCTCCTGGCTCAGCATCCTCCTCTGACTGCTCTAGCTTGGCCTCTGAACATTCGGGCGTGTTGATATCTTCGTCCTCGGGTAGTCTCTGGACATCACCAAGCCCAACTAGATGTTGGTCATGGGCATTTAGTGGGAAGCACTCATGTAAGTTAGCCATTTCCTCCGGAGTAGACGGCCTCCCTCCAATCTGTAGTTGCAAGTCCATCATCCCATAGAAATGGGCCATGAAGCTATCATCACGAGCAATGCGCTCGGCACCAGTGAGCACAGTCATATCATTCTCCTTCTTAGGCTGGATACTGGTGATGTCAGTCCCTCGGAGAGGTGTTGGAATGACTATATCAAACTCTGGCTCCTCCTCTACCTCCTCATTTCTCAGATACTATGTCAACATGTTGCCGAAGAATAACCTATCAATCCTCTTGCTCTTTCGTACTTGCGCCATCTGGTGGCATATCAAAAGGCCCATATTCACCTTTTGGCCAGTCATTAGGAAGTAAAGCAATCACATCCTATCATGCCCGATCATAGTGTCATGATTTCACGGTAATAATCGAATGTTGATCAGTTTCAACCAAACTTGAGCTTCTAGCTTCATCTTTTTCTTTGAAAATTTCCTATGGCGGCCAGTCTTTTTGTCACGGTCCCAGGCGTCCACAGGATTGACACCACATAAAGTGTGTCTAAGCTCTCAATATGTCGGGCGAGCAATGAAGTTACCCAAGGGCTCATATGGAACTTCCGGAGTTCCCAAGTAGTTACATATAGCGGTTGTAGAAAAATCAATCAATCTACCCCAAAAAGACACATACTACTCTGGATTATTCGGATCATATCTGGCATAGAACTCGTGAACATAGTTCACATTAATATCCTCGGGGTTCCCAAATACATAGCTCAACCCAAGCTCATGAATAGACTTCCATATTGTCGGATACTTAGATCATAAATGGTGCTAATCAACGGGTAAATCGGGTGCATATGCTTCGGCCAACAAATCTTGTACCTGGCCTTGGTAGATGGGGGTATACTTTTAATTCCATATTCACGCTGCCCCTGAGGTCTGGGGTGTGAAGGTTCCATGGTTGCAACTGCCTATAATCCCTTATCCTGACTAGATGTTGCTGCTCCCTCTTTATACTTTTTTGGTGGTGGAGCCGAGGATGTCTTGCCTTTAGTGGAGGCAGTAGCTTTGACCTTTCCTTTGTCAGTTGGTTTTGCAATTGGTTTTATGCATACCAATTTTTTACCTGCACAAATGGATGTTAGGCAACTCTAGGGGGAATTGAATCAAGTCGAACATGGTCGTACGACCCCACACTTAAAAGATTAGCACATTGTTGTCAAGTAGGCCGAGGCTACTCAGATTTCACCTATTGAAACTAAGCAATAATTAAGCAACAAGACAACTAGTTCATGCGGGAGAACAATGCAAGTGCCACACTTAAAACCTTTACCCCGGCTTTGGTGAGCCACCCCACACTTAAAGTTTACGGGATGCTTACAACCTACTAGTGTATCAATCCCAGAAACTCGGGCTCCAATTAGGACATAAGTGCCTTTGAGGCATTTTATCGAACACATGGTATGCACTAGTTTGGGTGAAGCTTTTGTGTGGGCGAGGGATTGCCTCACCCTCCCAAATCGGCTTGGGATTATAGTGTAAACACTCGTCAGATCAACAAGAATAACATTCTCTTGGGTTTCATGGGGTTGGGACAAGCATGCATAATTTCACATTCAAGACATTCATAGTTGCAAGTTGCAATTTTACCTCAATCAATCCTAAAATAGAAGAGAAATAAAGAAGAATTAATACCTTAGAAGTTGAGAGAGAGGAGTGATCTTCAATTAATAGTGAGGTTTAGTGGATGGATGTGTGAAAGGATATTTGGAGAATTTGGGTGAGAGGAAAGAGTGAGAGGGGGGCGTTGGCAGGGAAAAAATTAACATGGGGGAAGTTGCGGGCAATTGATTTTATTTTTGTGTGTGTTTGTTTTAAATGGCAGGGGAGGATTTAAAAGAAGAAGAAAAAATACAAAATCTTACCTGGCCTCGTGAGCTGGGACGTGAGGCCCACCTCGTGATAGGGCATACAACGCGAAGGGTGAGGCGCGCTAGAGACTGGGTGGTTCCAGGTGAGGCGTGAGAGACTGGGCGCGTTAGAGCACACATTTCAAGCTCTGGCACGAGGGAAGGCGCGTGACTGGGCAAGCGGCGCTAGCACTAGCGCGAGGTCCTTTGTGCTTTGGGGTGCGAGGTCCGGTTTTTTGGACTCCTTCATGAATATTTGACCTCTCTACATGCTCACATACCTATTCAAACACCAAAATTCAACTATAAACTTGTTAGTACCTAAATATCAAAAAGAAAAAACTAATTAAGTTAAACTAAACTACGAATTGGGTTGCCACCCAACAAGCGCATGATATAACGTCGCAGCACGACGCTATCACTTTTTCAAGCCTCGGCTAAGTCCATTGAGGTTTTGTGACGTGAAAAGTCACCACCCCAATAGTGTTTCACTCTTTGCACATTTACCAAGAATGTATCACGTGAACTTGGATCATGTAATTCCACCACTCCATGAGGAGTTACACTAACCACTTCAAAAGAACTCGACCATCAAGACTTAAGCTTTCGGGGGAAAGGCTTCAACCTTGAATTGAACAAGAGAACCTCTTGACCTTGCTCAAACTCACAATGTTGGATGTGCTTATCATGCCACCTTTTGGTCTTTTTTTGTACAATTTGGCATTTTTGTATGCATGCAATCGGAACTTGCCAAGCTTGTTAAGTTGCAATAACCTCTTTTTTTAGGCAAAGTCCATATCCAAATTTAGCTTTTTAATCGCCTAATAGGCCTTGTGTTCAAGCTCGACGGGCAAGTGGCACGTCTTCACATAAACCAACTTATAAATAAATGTTCCAATGGAGGTCCTGTATGCAGTTCAATATGCCCATAATGCGTCGTTAAGCTTTACGGCCCAGTCCTTCATGTTTTCACTTATCGTTTTCTCCAGAATTTGCTTCACCTCTCTGTTCAACACTTCCACTTGAACTTTAGTTTGGGGATGATAAGCGGTGTCAACTTTATGCTTAACTCCATATTTTGCTAGAACATTGTTCAACAACTTGTTATAGAAGTGAGTTCCTCCGTCACTTATCAAAACCCTTGGAGTCCCAAAATGTGTAAAGATGTGCTTTTTCACAAAGTTTACGACTACCTTTGCATCATTAGTAGGAAGAGCAATGGCCTCCACCCACGACATATAGTCGGCCGCCAGCAAGATGTACTTGTGACCAATATAATATGGGAATGGTCCCATGAAATCAATCCACCAAACATCAAAGATCTTTATCGCCAGAATATCTTGTAAGGGAATCTTGTGCTTCTTTGTGATTGTTCCGGTTCTTTGGAACCTATCACACTTTTTAACAAAGGCGTATGCATCCTTAAACGGTTTTGGCCAATAGAAACCCGATTGTAGCACTTTTTAGGTTGTTCCATCCCCATTGTGATGACCTCCATATGGAGAAGCATGACAATCATGCAAGACTGCATTAATCTCCTCCTCAGGAACACACTTTCTTACCAACTACTCTGTGCATTGCTTATATAGGAATGGCTCATCCCACAAGTAGAGCCTTACATCATGTAGAAATCCTCTTCTATTATCAAGTGTCCATTCCGGTGGCATCACCCCCAGGGGCGTATGTAGATTCTACTGACGGGTTCAATTGAGCCCATAACTTTTAATGCGGAGTAAAAGTTTATATGTAAAAATTCATTAAAATTACAAAAATAGTAGATATGAACCCATAACTTAACAAATATAATTAGTTCAATGCTAAAAACGATAAAAGTTGAACCCATAGGGTTCAAATTTTGGATCCGCCTTTGATCACCCAACTTGCAATAAAATTCACGTAGTTTGCATACCACAGGACTCGAGGTGACTGCCAATAACTACTCATCTGGAAAAGTTTCGTTGATCGAACTTCCCTTTGCTACATGGTTCAGATTTTCTAATCTAGACAAGTGATCGACCACTTGATTCTCTGTTCCTTTTCGATCTCGGATCTACAAATCAAATTCTTACAAAAGGAGAACCCAACGAATCAACCTCGATTTGGCATCTCTCTGTTCAAACAAGTACCTGGTAGCTGAGCGATCTGTGTAGACGATGGCTTTGGTTCCCAGTAGATAGGACCTGAACTTGTTAAACGATTACACTACTGCAAGAAACTCTTTTTCAGTAATAGTGTAGTTCATCTATGCTAGATTCAGAGTTTTGCTCGCGTAATAAATGGAGTGAAAAGGTTTGTCCTTCATTTTCCCCAAAACAACTCATATTGCAATGTCGCTCGCATCACACATCAACTCAAATGGCTGAGACCAGTCCGAGGCAATGATAATTGGTCCAGTCACCAACCTTTTCTTCAGTTCCTTAAATGATTTCAGACAAGCATCATCAAATTTGAAGGGGATATCTTTCTCAAGAAGCCTACACAGAGGAGAGGAAGTTTTTGAAAATTATTTAATGAAATGACTATAAAAAACTACATGGCCCAAGAAACTACGAATGGCCTTAAGGGATGTTCGTGGGGAGAATTATTCAATTGCTTTCGCCTTTGCGTTGTCCACCTGCAGACAATTTTTGGACACCTTGTGCCCCAAGATTATACCTTCTCGTACCATGAAATGGCATTTCTCCCAGTTTTGCACTAAGTTTGTCTCTACACACCTAGCAAGTACTTTATCAAAGTTCATTAAACAATTATCAAAAGAAAATCCAAACACAGAAAAATCATCCATGAATATCTTTACAAATCTTTCAACTATGTCAGTAAAAATAGCCACCATACATGTTTAAAAAGTTGCAGGTGCATTACAGAGACCAAAGGTCATTCTCTTGAAGGCATATGTGCCATAGGGACAAGTAAATATGGTTTTCTCTTGGTCATATAGGGCAATTGCAATCTGATTATACCCTGAATAGACATTTAGTAAACAATAGTATTCATGTCCTGCTATTCTATCAAGCATTTGGTCAATAAAGGCGAGGGTAAAGTGGTCCTTACGGGTGGAATTGTTTAATTTTCTATAATCTATGCAAATTTTCCACCTAGTCATAGTTCTGGTGGGAATAAAGTCATTATGTTCATTAACCACTACATTCATCCCTCCCTTCTTAGGTATACATTGGACCAGGCTTACCCATTTGCTATCAGAGATTGGGAATACAATATCTGCATCCAGCCACTTAATCACTTCTTTTCTTACCACCTCTTTCATGATTAGATTCAGGCGGCGTTGGTGCTCTACACTTGGCTTGTGTACTTCCTCCATGAGAATTTTATGCATACAAAAGGCCGGACTAATGTCTCTAATGTCAAACATCATCCACCCAATTGCTCATTTGTGCTCACGCAACACTCTTAACAGCTTGTCTTCGTGGAATTTAGACAAGTCAGAGGAAACAATAATAGGTAGAGTATCAGAACCACCCAAATACGCATAATGAAAGTGAGGGGGGCAAGGGTTTAAGTTCCAATTTTGGAACCTCTTCAATCGACGGCTTGGGTGGAGGCCCACTTGGCCTATTTAAGGGCTAAAAGGAGTTTGATCCCTCCATGTATAGACATGATTCATCTAGTATATGCATCATCTCCTCAACATCATCATCAATCTCCAAGCTATCGAACAACATGAGTGTTTTCTCCAGAGAATCGTCTAGATATACACTCGAATCTATAAACTGCTCATCCACCTCCACAACAGATATCATAGAGCTCCTCATAATAGCGTGAGAGTTAGATCGCCTTGTAGACATCTAAAACTTCTCCCTCATTATCCACGGTCATAATCATTTTTCCCTCTCTCACTTTAATAATTGCATCACTTGTAGCCAATAGAGGTCTTCCTAATATAATTGGAACTTATTCATCAGCCTCATAATCTAGGATAATAAAGTTTGCTAGGAAGATAAATTTCCCATTTTGCAGCAACACATCTTCAATCACTCCTTCAGGGTTAGCAATAGATCTATCAGCTAATTCAACATCACCTAGTTGGTCTTAGAGCTCCCAGACCCAAATGCTTGAACAAGGACAAGGGCATCATATTTATGCTCACCCCCAAATCACAAAGATCACGACCTACATCAACATTACCAATCTGCATTGGGATGGTGAAGTTGCCAGAGTCCTTAAGCTTTTGAGGAAGCTTGTTTTGGACCCTCGAAATGGACTCCTCAGTAAGTGAGACTATCTCGAATTCAGTCAATCTCCTCTTGTGAGCCACTATATCTTTGATGTACTTGGCATATTTTGGAACTTCACGAAGTACATAAACCAATGGACTATTTAATTGAACCTGGCTCAACATAGAGAGAAATTTTTAAACATACTATCATCATTCTTCTTCTACAAACTTTGGGGGAAAGGCAGTGGTGGCCTTGCACCAGCCACTAGCTCTGAACTTGAATCATCTATCTTTAACTAGTTCGTTGCTTTAGGAATCAACTCCCCCTCATGTATAGGCTTATCTTTTCTATTCTTTGTCACATCTTCCAATTCCCTTCAGTTTCTAATTGTGACTGCATTAACTTGAGGATTCTTTTCTGTATCACTAGGAAGCGCGCTTGCACTCCTAGTATTTTGATTTTCCACCAATTGCCTAACTTGTCTCTTAAGATTTCTAAAATTGGTCATGAGTTGTTGATTGTGAAGAAACTTCTTTAACGGGTCATTCGTTCTCTCCTCAACTTGTTGGGGTGGCTTCTGAGGTTGGCTATAATTTCCTTGAGGTCTATACTGATTCTGAATCGTGTAATTCCCACCCCCAAGAGAAGTTAGGTTGATTCTTCCAAATTGTGTTGTATGTGTTCCCATATTGTGCATGCTGATTTATCAGACCTCTACTTTGTTGCCCCACATAATAGATGGATTCAGGATTCGCGGAACATATGTCACTTGTGTGACCTTCACCACATAACTCGCAGTAAGTAGACATCTGTTGCACATATTGCATCATTTGCACTTGGTGCATTGTCATTTTATTCATCTGATTTGCTAATTTCACTATATTTGCTCTCATGGATGAGAAAGCATCAAGCTCAATTACACCTGCTGCCTTCTGTTTAATTGCTCTTCGTGGTTCCCCATCTCCTTGCAAGTTATTATCATTTGCAGTGAAATTGTTTAGCATGATCTGGATGTCACTATACGGCCTTGCCATGCAACTACCCCATAAGTTGAGTCAAGATTCATCTTTGATGTCTCGTCCAACCCATCAACGAAAGTATGACCCAATACCTCATTAGTCTGATAATGATGTAGGCAGTCTCTGATTAGCTTCTTGTATCTTTCCCAAGCTTGACAAAGAGTCTCACCATCCCCTTGTTGAAACCCAAGAATCTGGCTCCTCAGCGACTTTGTCTTCTTAGTGGGAAACATTTGATTATGAATTTTCGTGCTAGATCATCCTAAGTGTGAATCGAGTTCGCGGGATCCTTCTGCAACCATTCTTTGGCTTCCCCTAGCAGTGAAAAGGGAAACAATGTCAGTTTGATGTAGTCCTTGGAAATGATCGGATACTTGTAAGTATCCATAATTTCCAAAAGGTTCTGAATGTGCCATAATGGATCTTCATGAGATAGACCCACATACAGTCCTGTAGACTAGATCAGCTATACCTTGTACTGTTTGAGCTCAAAGTGAACCATGATATCAGGCTTCACAATAGCATGAGTCATATTAGCAAGATTAGGCCTTGCGGCTTCTATCACTAGCCGCTCTTCATTACCTTCCATCTCTAGTGGTTGTGGTTGAACTACGATGTCTAACTCTCCTTCTATTCTAGTTCTAGCTTTGACTTCCCTCGTTAACCTACAAAGTGTTCATTCTATTTCAGGATCAAGAGGAAGGAGGTTGTTCGTGCTTCTACTCCTCCGCATTCTAGAAAAGCACCTGTGTTAACACAAATAAAGGAAACTAAAAATTAAAACTTGAACAAATAACGAATAAAAGCTTAACTCACACAAGTAGCTAATTTCCAAGTCCCGGAAATGGCACCAAAAACTTATTATGATAAAACGCATAGTGAATAGAGTATCGTTCCCGCGGAGAATTATGATTAACTCTTGACTAAACCTGTCATGACCCAAAATTCACTATAGCTCGTGATGGCGCCTAATGCCGTCATCAGGCAAGCCAACGTTGATTTATCAATTTATTTACTCATTTTATTACTTTCGAGATCATAATCTCCATTACTTAAATAATATAAAATAGAATTTATAGGGTAAAAGGATAAAAACTACGTGAACTACAATTACGAACAACCAGTAGGAACCCCTAAAACCCGGTGTCACAAATGCATGAGCATTTTGTAAGGAGTATAATAATAATACAACATATGTCCCGAATGTAGTAAGACAAAATAAAGAGTACAATGGAGACTCAGTGAACTGCGATGCGTAGCCTGGAATGCAGCTCACATAAAGTCTCCTCAACAGGTGCGCCTATGCGCCAAGGTGATCATCAAATGAACCTATCAGATCCTACACATTTAGTGCAGAAGTGCAGCATGAGTACGTAAATCAACGTGTACCCAGTAAGTATCTAGCATAACCCTGAAGAAGTAGTGATAAGGGGTCGACATCGACACTTACTAAAGATCCAATAAAACAATATAATAAAGCATGAGCAGATATGAAGCATACGGCAATGATGGGATAAATCTGTAAGTTACATAATCTTCCAATTACTTCTTTTAAAGCGTGAATTTCTAAATCTTGTATTCTACCTTTACAGCTCAGAAAATGTCAAGCGTCAATATCAAATAAATAAGGAATACCATAAAATGTCGGGCATCGGTGGAAGGTTTATCTCGTGAATATTCGAACTAATAGCGATATAACGCACGATTCTGTCGAGGTCGTTCGGCCCAATCTGGAATAATGTGAACACAACCGAGGGTCGTGCGGCACGAACTATAGATGCATCTATATACTGCCGAGGCTTTCGGCCCGTTCCATAATAAAGGAAGAAAGTTACCGAATTACGAGACACAATTTTACAATACAGTACATGAGCACAAAACGAATATAATCCTTACCGTTTCTCAAATAACTCGCCACAATTAAAAGTGTTAAGGGTCGGCCTATTATACATATATTTATTTCCAAATCAAATTTAGTTATTACTTTAATTAATCAAGCAAGCAGAACGAGTTCAAATAATTCAATTACATGATAAAGTCCTAAGTCTACCCGGACATAAACATGTTTTAACTATGTACGAACTCTCGTCACCTCGTGCGTACGTAGCACCCACAACTAGTTGCACATAACAATAAATATCACCTAGGGGTAGTTTCCCCCTCACAAGGTTAGACGGGAGACTTACCTCGCTTCGAAGTTCCAAAACTGGCTCCAACTCCTCTCTAACTCTTCAATTCAAACCAAACGATCTAAAACTAGTCAAACAACGTGCAAACCAATCAAAATATACCCCAATACGTACTATCTAACTATTTATAATTATTCCCAAACTCCGCTCAAAAAGCCAACAAAGACAATCCTCGGTCCCATGTGCCCGGAATCCGAACCTTTTCGAAGATAAGCTTTACCTATAACACCATGAACTAAAATATATAACTTATTCCAAATCCCCTGTCCAATTTTGTGGTCAAAATTCAAAAATACCAAACACTAGGTTTTCTACCAAAATCCCAAGTTTCTACTAATTTCCATGTTTAAATCCATATACAAACCATGTATTTAACTTGTAATAGGTGGGAATCACTTACCTTGTGTTGCTTGATAAAAATATCCCCCTTAAAGCTCTCCAAAAATCTCCCCAACCGAGTGAAAATGAATTAAAGTGGGCCAAAATCCCGTATAAAACCAAGCTCTCTGCCCAGCATTCATCGTACCTCACTTGACCGCATATGCGGTTCCGTAGGTGCGGCCAAAAATACCGCTTCTGCGGTCCCCCTTCAGCCCCCTCCATTCGTATTTGCGGACCAGACTTTGCTTTTACGGAGTCGCACCTGCGACCAAGGATCCGCTTCTGCGGTCTCGTAGGTGCGGCAAAAACCTCGCACTTACGTCTCCAGCCTGCCTCACTCTCCACTGCTTCTGCGACCCCGGGCCGCTTCTGCGGTCGCGTAGGTGCTAGAATTCCTTCGCACCTGCGGCCTCTTCCCAGATCCTTTTTAGCCACTTATGCGGTCCAATGCCTCGCTTATGCGAGGCTGCTTCTGCGATGAAGCTTCCGCAGAAGCGGTTGCACCAGCAACCAAAATCCTCCAACTTTTCCTTAAGTCCAAAATCCGATCCATTAACCATTCGGAATCCACTCGGGGCCCCCGGGACCTTGACCAAATATACCAACGCGTCCCAAAACACATTATAAACTTAGTTGAGGCCTCAAATCACGCCAAACAACATCGAAACTACGAATCGACGATCGGAATCCTTCTTTAACTTTCAAACTATCAAATTTCGACGAACGCATCCGATTCAAATCAAATCATTCCAGAATGACGCCAAACTTTGCACACATATCACAAATAACGATACAAAACTACTCCAAGGATCGGAATCCCTAACGTACATCGATAACACGAAAGCCCACTCCGAACCAAACTTAGAAAATTCTTAAACTTTCAAAATGTTAACTTTCCATAATAAACGCTGAAATGCTCCCGGGTGATCTGATACTCAATCTGAACATATGCCCAAGTACAAAATCATCATACGAACCTATTGGAACCTTCAAATCCTGATTCAGATTTCGTTTACTCAAAGTCAAACCTTAGCCAATTATCCCAATTTAAAGCTTACAAAATTGTAATTTTCTTTCCAAATCAACTCTGAACTTCCCGAAGTTCAATTCCGATCACACGTACAAGTCATAATACCTTAAATGGAGCTACTCAAGGCCTCAAATCGTCGAACGGCACGCTAGAGCTCAAAACAACCGGTTGGGTCGTTACATTCTCCCCTACTTAAACATACGTTTGTCCTCGAACGTGATAAGAACTGCTGTGGAGTTGTCCAAAATCACTGTTTAACACCTTGGGCACCTTTCCGTGCCACCACAACCCAGTGGAGCACATTAGCTCAAGCCATACTGAAGATCCTCCCTATAACCTTAGCTAACAAGCTTTAGAACCAAATTCCAACTTCCAAACTAACACCGTATCAATCAACACACATTGTACCAAAACACGATCATGCACCTATGTTGAAATCACACCATGCACCTCATATGTCGGTTTTCATAATAGCATCCTCTGACCACACTATCTAGAATCTCAAGAATCTAATGCTCGCAATACATCTCAGACGCATATAAGTCCTGTTCGAACCTTCGAAATACTGCCATGATGGCAGAAATATGTAGAAACCAATAACCATCTACCAAAACAATAAATCATGGGGTCTCTTCACCTGGCAAGCACCATTACCTCATTCTAAACTAAATAACGATATGTGCTCTTCAATATACCCTACATAACTCCGATCGCACTATCCCAGGTCCAATAACCTCGTTTCGCCCAGTAAAAGTTGCTCAGGTAATAAGCCATCTCAAACACTGCCAAAATCTCATATGAAGCCAGCAAGCTACAAACACGAATGCGATACATAAGGTAAAACGAACTCTAGAAAGGAACTATCCAGCCTGCGTAACGAATATGACGGTCGAACAAATGCTATGGACCCTTCTCAGAGAATGAGAAACAAAATACACAAGAATAGATATAGGGAATCGTACTCAACATCTCACTATTGCGACGTGCAACCCGATCCACACTTGATACCATTGCGGCATGCAATCCGATCCAAACATGATACTGTTGCGGCGTGTAACCCGATCCAAACAACTTACCAATGGCAGCGTGCCACCCATTCTACACATATCAATAAATAAGGAAATGCCCATCAAGCCATAATGCTTATACCTACAAAATAATGACTATTGACCACAAGCACGCCAAGTGCGAAAATACCACCTGGGGGACACGGATAGCGCCATACGCAACAAAGCCCAAGCACGGCTAAGGTGCAATAAATGACCTGCATCTCGAGAGCCATCTTGCTCATTTAATACCACGTGCTACACGGGACCACAACACATGTGTGAATAATCAAGTAGTCTCAATCCGGAACAACTCCCACAGTTCACAACCAAAAGAATAGAGTGCCTTCTAGCATAAACTCTCACATTAACGATATTACCAAAAATCCTCGTACTTGGTTTCAATCTTTAACAATCGAGTGACAAACATGTCACACTTATACAAATCTCCTCGTGGGGTACTCTCCTATGACCTTTCGCACCAGGTAGAAAAGTCTGCACCTCCACACCACCAACTGCATTAATTCTGTAAAGCAAATCAAGAATCCGCAAATCAATACACAAAGCCTCTTACACAGAATGTCGTTCTCATGTGACACTAAAGAAAATGCCAGCTTACTCTGAACATCTGAATTCTCCCCTGCTTATCCGAGCTCGTGACATTCTTGTCAACATCGAACCACAACCTTGATCATCAACTCCCAATTCTTATGCCGCTCACTGCACCTATCATGCCGCTAATCGAGAGTACAAGAATTCATCATAATCGATGTACTACTAGTAGAATAAATACTTCATTGGCAAGAACCCTTTCACTTAACTCATTTCAGAAGAACCATTGCAACACACAGTTGAATTTCCATAACCGCAGAAAATACAAACCTCAAGTTGTGGTCTAAACCGTCACAACTCTGTCGTGATCCATTTACACATAACAAGACCATTAGAATCAAACACCTCCCAAATCAATCAAATTACGGCGGCTGTCAAGCCCGCATGTACAGCCATAAATCACCTGTATAACTAACACGCCGAAGGAACTGATCATTTCCACAATCATGTTGGTTCAAGCCATTACTATCTGACCCAACTTTTTCCAATTTACTCTTGACTTGCCTTAGAAATAATAATAGCTCCATTCAAAAATATAACAAACCCAATCAACACTCATCCTGAGTGACCCGAATCACGAGACCACATCGTCTCGATACACATGAACTGTCTCATACCCTCCTCAAGCGCACAATAGCATCTCCAACTGGTACATCCATTCTGCAAGACCTTCCGCGAGTCCGAAGCTATTTCTCCCATTCCTACAATACTACCCCATAGACCTGATGATAACATAGAAAATTCCCTGAGTATTCTTCACACTCTGCTACAAGATCTCGGTCTTCAGTCACCTAACAAAACCAAAAATACTTAAACATCACGCTTACATTCTTGAACCCATTAGAACCGCTATGGATAGTCACCCATTCTGACATGGTCCCGAATATATAACCCAACTCAAGTGCGCTAATAGCACATGAACACTTCCAAAGAAGCAACCGGGTGAATTTTATTCCTCGTACATCACATCCACAATAAGCACAAACTCTGAGTCTTCCCAAAAACCTACACATGAATCGATAAGGCAAAATATAGCACACATTCATCAAGTTCTTTGCTCGAATTACGCCTGATGCTTTCTTTCCTTAGTCATAAACAATGCACCAAAAACCAAAAACCGCACAAGCAGACAACCACGCGATCCAATCGTAAATGGTGGGGCTCCCCCTCTTAGCTTTAAGCTACCATTACATAAACCCAGAACCCACGAGGATTCCTCCTTCCCAGTTACCATGACCTCGCACCTTTAACCTGCCAAATTTCGCGAAATCCTTTGTTAAGCTTTTCATGAAACATTCCAAATTATTGGCCATGATCGCATACCCGACCTTCTGTTGGGTAGTAAGTTGGAATCTTCGTAGAAACTTCATCAAAATCACACAACCACTAATTCTTCTCACAGGAGATCACTCACCTGTGGAATTCCTTACCGACATCTTCCAACGACGCTGCACTGGGTACAACTACCACATAATCAGTAAATTCTCCTGAGCCCATGCTTTCCCACCAGCTGTATAAATATTTTCCTTCCCCGTTGACATCAACTGAAAGTTTAACAATACCTTCCAAACTCAAGTCATATTGCATCTGAAACGTTAATCAAATATTCACACCACTCTTCATTTCAAGTAAACTCCTTTCTGTCATATTCAATCTTTCTTCATACAGTAACCATCAGTCCTAATAAAATTCGTAAGCCAAATCACCTTCCATCATGATTCCCAAACCGTTCTACACTTTCTCAAGGCACGCGGCTATCCTACCACATAATCCATATGCTAGTCTACCACTCTTACTTCGGTTAAACCATTTCCTTTAAGCAACTCCTCGATATCTGTTGTTCATATTTGACCTGTTTGTAATTCACCTACCGTGAGACACTTCCCGACATGTGCTCCCTCATACTTTGCTGCTAACTGCTGCCTTATACCAACTCCATATCTGTAGTACCTGAACTAA
The DNA here is from genome assembly GCF_000390325.3 of Nicotiana tomentosiformis. Lineage (NCBI taxonomy): Eukaryota > Viridiplantae > Streptophyta > Magnoliopsida > Solanales > Solanaceae > Nicotiana > Nicotiana tomentosiformis. The sequence goes on along the minus strand of NC_090814.1, from coordinate 59,596,859 downwards.
TAAATTGCTACCAACTCTAAACCTCCTGGAAGATCATCTTTCTCGAGACATCAACATTAGAATCACCAATTCGATTCGGAACCACTACACACCACTACCTCTGACAATCGCGTCATAGGTACCATTTCATAACACCCTGTCCGAAGGCAAAAATCAAAGAAGACCATAACACCGACGAATCCTTAATGCGTTCCAATAAGGACAATGGTACCACATCACAAATGAAAATTCCCCCATGCTCAAAAATATCAAGTCTCGATACTCCATCAACTAAAGCCTAAATATCCATAGTCCGATTGCCCTTCCTTTGCTAGAATTAAATGCTGAACCTCTAACTCATGCACTGAAAAATCCTCCTTTCAAGTCAGCCATTGTCTCGACACATAGACAAGTACCCTACCATTACACCAAAATTATGTGATATCAACTCATGAACATTAAAGCAATTCGTGCATAGTCTCAAAATAATAGGAAGTACAAATACTGAACTGAAATGACAGAACATCCTTTCGCAAGGCGACAAAAATAGCCTGCCCGAACACGTAGGGAAAAACATCTTGCACCACATCTGCAGTACCAATATAACTACTCGACGCCCAATTAATAACAAGCGCTTCGTGTCACATAACATTGAGTAGGAAGGAAATAAAGGCACAAGCCTTAATGGAATCAAATCGCCCGATGAGGAAATCAAGAAGGGAAGTACTCCTAACAGCCCTGTAGCCTCTCGGAGATAATTACAGACGTCTTCGTAACGATCCGCAAGACTCTACTATACTTGCTCATGACACGCGAGACCCAAGTGAACCTAATGCTCTGATACCAAGCTGTCACGACCCAAAATCCACTATAGGTCGTGATAGCGCCTAACGCTTCCGTCAGGCAAGCCAACATTGATTCATCAATTTATTAACTCATTTTATTACTTTCGAGATCAAAATATCCATTACTTAAATAGTATAAAATGGAATTTACAGGGTAAAAAGATAAAAACTACGTGAACTACAATTATGAACAACCAGTAGGAACCCCTAAAACCCGATGTCACAAATGCATGAGCATTTTCTAAGGAGTACAATAATAATACAACATATGTCCCGAATGTAGTAAGACAGAATAAAATAAAGAGTACAATCGAGACTCGGTGGACTACGATGCGTAGCCTGGAATGCAGCTCATATAAAGTCTCCTCAACAGGTGCGCCCACGCGCCAAGGTTATCATCAAATGAACCTGTCAGATCCAGCACATTTAGTGCTGAAGTGCAGCATGAGTACATAAATCAACGCGTACCCAGTAAGTGTCTAGCATAACCCCGGAGAAGTAGTAACGAGGGGTCGACATCGACACTTACTAAAGGTCCAATAAAACAATATAATAAAGCATGAGCATATATGAAGCATACGGCAATGATGGGGTAAATCTGTAAGTTACATAATCTTTCAATTACTTCTTTTAAAGCATGAATTTACTACCTTGATAGCTCAGAAAATGTTAAGTGTCATTTTTAAATAAATAAGGAATACCATAAAATGTGGGGCATCAGTGAAAGGTTTATCTCGTGAATATTCGGACTAATAGCGATATAAGGCACGATTCTGTCGAGGTCGTTCGGCTCGATCCAGAATAATGTGTACACTGCCGAAGGTCGTGCGGCACGAACTATAGATGCATCTATATACTATCGAGGCGTTCGGCCCGCTCCATAAGAAAAGAAGGAAGTTACCAAATTACGAGACATAAGTTTACAATACAGTACATGAACACAAAACGAATATAATCCTTACTATTTCTCAAATAACTCGCCACAACATATATTTGTTTCCAAATCAAATCTAGTTATAACTTTAATTAATCAAGCCAGCAGAATGAGTTCAAATAATTCAATTATTTCATGAAAAAGTCCTAAGTCTACCCGAACATAAATATGTTTTACCTACGTACGGACTCTCATCACCTCGTGCGTACGTAGCACCCACAACTAGTTGCACATAACAAAGAATATCACCTAGGGGTAGTTTCCCCCTCACAAGGTTATACAGGAGACTTACCTCGCTCTGAAGTTCCAAAATCGACTCCAACGCCTCTCTAACTCTTCAATTAAAGCCAAAATATTCGAAAATAGTCAAATAACATGCAAACCAATCAAAATATACCCCAATACATACAATCTAACAGTTTATAATGATTCCCAACTCCACTCAAAAAGCCAACAAAGAAAACCCTTGGGCCCACGTGCCCGGATTTCGAAAGTTTTCAAAGATAAGCTTTACCCATAATACCACGAACTAAAATATATAAATTATTCCAAATCCCCTGTCCAATTTCGTGGTCAAAATTCAAAAATACCAAATTCTAGGTTTTCTACCAAAATCCCAAGTTTCTACTAATTTCCATGTTTAAATCCATATACAAACCATGTATTTAACTTGTAATAGGTGGTAATCACTTACCTTGTGTTGCTTGATGAAAATCTCCCCCTTGAAGCTCTCCAAAAATCGCCCCAATCGAGTGAAAATAAAAGAAAGTGGGCCAAAATCCCGTATAAAACCAAACCCCCTGCCCAGCGTTCATCGCACCTGCGGCCACTTGACTGCTTCTGCAGTTCCGTAGGTACGGCCAAAAATAACACTTTTGTGGTCCCCCTTCAGGCCCCTGCCTTCGCATCTGCGAACCAAACTCCGCTTCTGCGGAGTCACACCTGTGACCAAGGATCCACTTCTTTGGTCTCGTAGGTACGGCACAAACATCGCACCTGCGTCTCCGGCCTGCATCACTCTCTACCGCTTCTGCGACCCCCGGGCCACTTCTGCGGTCGCACAGGTGCGGGAATTCCTTCGCACCTGCGGCCTCATTCCATTTTACTTCTAGCCGCTTCTGCGGTCCACTGCTCGCTTCTGCGATGAAGCTTTCGCAGAAGCGGTTGCTCCAGCAACCAGAATCCTCCAGCTTTTCCTTAATTCCAAAATCCTATCCGTTAACCATCTGGAATCCACCCGAGGCCCTCAAGACCAAATATACCAACACGTCCCAAATAACATTACGAACTTAGTTGAGGCCTCAAATCATGCCAAATAACATCAAAACTTCGAATCGACAATCGGAATCCTTCTTTAACTTTCAAACTTCGACGAACGCATCTGATTCAGGTCAAAACATTCTGGAATGATGCCAAACTTTACGCACATGTCACAAATCATGATACGAACCTATTCCAAGGCTTGGAATCCCTAACGGACATCGATAACACAAAAACCCACTCCAAACCAAACTTAGAAAACTCTTAAACTTTCAAAATGTTAACTTTCCATAATAAAGGTCGAAATGCCCCTAGGTGATCCGATACCTAATCCGAACATACGCCCAGGTCTGAAATCATCATACGAACCTATTGGAACCTTCAAATCCCGATTTCGAGGTCGTTTACTCAAAGTCAAACCTTAGCTAATTCTTCCAACTTAAAGCTTCCGAAATTGTAATTTTCTTTCTAAATCAACTCTGGACTTTTCAAAGTTCAATTCCAACCACACGTACAAGTTATAATACCTGAAATGGAGCTACTCAAGGCCTCAAACTGTCGAACGACGTGCTAGAGCTCAAAACGACCGGTCTGATCATTACAAAACCAAACTCAACCGAATTATCTATTCAAGAGATGATTCTCAAAATGTGTAGGTGATTGATTAACAAGCAAAAAAACTATCAAGCAATTCAATAACTAGATATCGAATGAAATACCTAGGCAATTTCGAATAATATCCAATAGGAGAATATATTCCAGGGTTATGGGTTAGCTAACAATCCTATAGTGTTCTCTGCTTAAACTGACTAATTAATTTATCTGGTTTGTTGATTGACATGGTTAATGTTACTCACAAGAATCTGTCGAGTTCTTACGCACCTATCCAAGTTAACTTAACGCCTATACGCCAATGTAGTTAAGACTAACAAGAACGCATTTCTAATTCCTGTATTTCAACCAAGCAAGGAAATAGGTATATGTCTATCCTAACCTCGAATTCATTCCTCGATGCCCAGGTTCAAGAACTTGCTCTATTTAATCCTATATGCAATCTAGAGTTCCCACTTTCGAGTTCAACTCTAGATTTTAATATAGTATTTCACTGTTAGTTACGCAGCAAAATAATTAAGAACATGATTAAATAAACAAACCAATATGATAAATTAAAATCGTCAATTTAAACTTCAAACGTCAATATTCACGTAGCACCCATAACCCAGAACAAGAAGAACTAGCCACTCATAGTCATGCTAATAATCAATATATTATTTTCACACATAAAATCTATGAATACTAGATGAAAGATGGAAGAATCGATGAATTTTGTGCTCCGTTTGTGTTTCTATGAATTTTTCGCCTTCAAAATTGGCCAACCCCCTAATAATCACATTTTAGGGGTACTTATAGGTCAGGAACCGAGTCCCCAGGCCCAAATCCAAGTGGAAAACGTATAATGCCCGGACTAGGAAAGGAATAGGCCTCAGAGCTCGCGTTTGGGCTCGCCTCGCCTGCTCTGTCGCGCGGTCTTCCTCTCCTAGAGCCAGGCGTCACCTGTCCTGGCACCTGGTTCCAGGACTTTTCCGATATTTGCCTTTTCTTGCTCTTTTTATGTATTTTCAACGTCCTTGTGTGCAACCTCCACACGTTTTCACCCGTCAATGATACTACACATAAAAATGACATAATTAAGCTCAAATGTCACACAATTAATCAATAAAACACTAAAATGTAGGGTTAGCAATGTACTAAAAATATACATTTATAGCCAAACATCACCAAGCGTCTAATGTAAGCCTAACAAATTCGGATTCCAATCAAACATTGCACAAAAGTTCCAAATAACATAAAAACCTATTTCAAGTTCCGGAATAATAACCCAAGCACGATATCATCAAATTCAACCCCCAGTGAAACCTATGAACTCTCTGAACCTTCAAATTATCAACTTTCGGCAAATAGAGCCAAAATATCCTAGGAGCCTCCAAATCAAATTTCGAACATACGCCTAAGTCGAAAATCACCATGTAACCTATTGGAACCATCAAAACACCAATTCGAGGTCGTTTACACAAAATTCAAACCTTGCCCAACTCATACTATTTAAGCTTCCAAAATGAGACTAAGTGTCTCAATTCACTCTCAAACCTTTTCGAAGCCAAACCAACCACCCCTGCAAATTACAAAACTACAAATACACATCCGGGAAGCATCAAATAAGGGAACGGGGATCAAATACACAAAATGACTGGTTGTATCGTTACATTATCCCCCTCTTAAAAAAACGTTCATCCTTGAACGAGTTTAGGAACATACCTAGAATGACAAAAGGATGAGGATGTCAGCTCCACATATCATGCTCAGTCTCCCAAGTCACTTCCTTGACCGGTTGACCTCTCCACTAAACCTTTACTGATGCAATATCCTTTGACCTCAGCTTTCAAACTTGCCTATACAAAATGGCCATTGGTTCCTCCTGATAAGCCAAGTTCTCATCTAATTGCACTAAACTAAAATCTAACACATGTGACTAATCTTCATGGTACTTCCTAAGCATGGAATCATGAAACATTGAATGAACTCCTGATAAATTGGGTGGCAAAACAAGCATGTAAGTCACCTCACCCACTATCTCCAAAACCACAAATGGAACAATGTATAGAGGGCTCAACTTTCCCTTATTCCCAAATCTTATCACGCCCTTTATAGGCGAAACTCTAAGAAGAACTCTCTCACCCTTCATGAAAGTCACATCGTGAAACTTTCGATCAGCATAACTCTTTTGTCTGTACCCACTCCTGAATCAACTTCACATTCTCCAAAGCATCATAAACCCAATCGGTGCCCAACAACCTAGCCTACCCAGGCTCAAACCAACCAATCGGAGAATGACATCGCCTCCTATATAAGGCCTCATACAAAGACATTTGGATATTATATTGGTAGTTATTGTATGCAAACTATGTTATCGGTAGAAATTGGTCCCATTGACCACCGAAATCGATAACGGAAGCTCTCAACATATCCTCAAAGATTTGAATGGTCTGCTTGGACTGCCCATCCATTTGAGGGTGAACTACAATACTCAGCTCCACCTGCGTATCCAACTCACGTTGAATGGCTCTCCAAAAGTACAATGTAAATTGAGTGCCTCGATCGGAGCCGATAGACACATGCACACCATGCAGGCGAATAATCTCTCTAAGATAGATCCTAACCAACTACTCAGAGGTGTAGGAAATCATGACCGGAATGAAATGAACAGACTTGTTCAATCTGTCCATAATAACCCAAATAGTATCAAATGTCCTCAAGGTCCATGGCAACCCTACCATAAAACTCATAGTGATACGCTCTCACTTCTACATCGGTATATCTGACCTCTAAATCAAACCATCCGATTTCTAATGCTCGTACTTAACCTGGTGATAATTCAAATACCGTGCAACATACCCAACAATGTCCTTTTTCATCTTATCCACCAATAATGCTGCTTCAAATCACGATACATCTTTATAGGACTTGGGTGAATAGAGTATCACGAACTGTGAGCCTCTTCAAGAATTAACTCCCTCAAACCATCCACATTAAAAAATGCAGATCCAACCTTGAAGTCTCAATACTCCATCATCACCAATAGTCACCTCCTTAGCACCACATTGTTGCATTGTATCCTTAAGGACAAGCAAGTGGGGATCATCATACTAACAAACCATAATGCGCTCAAACAACGACGAATGTGATACAACACTAGCAAGGACCCTACTAGGCTCCGAATTATCCAATCTCACCAATAAATTGGCCAACATTTGAATATCCATAGCTAAAGGCCTCTTCGCAGTTGGAATAAATGCCAAACTCCCCATGCTCTCTGCCTTTTTACTCAAGGCGTCTGCTACAGTATTAGCCTTACCAGATGAAAGCTCCAATAATATCCGCTACCTCAAGTTCAAATCTTTCTGTTTAAACAGATACTGGAGACTTCAATAATCAATATACACCTCACAAGACATGCCAGATATGTAATACCTCCAAATCTTGAGCTCGTGTACAGTAGTTGCTAACCCAAATCATGCACCAGATAGTTCTTCTCATGGAAATTTAGTCAGTGCGATGCAAAGACAATCACCTTATCATCATACATCAACACACACCGAAGAACAATCCACGAAGCATCACTATAGACTGTGTACAACCATGATCATGAAAGCAACACCCAAACTGGAGTCGTAGCCAATCTTGAGCTTCTAAAAGCTTTACTCACACTTGTCTGACCATCTGAAAGGAGCACCTTTCTGAGTTAACTTAGTCAATAGGGCTGCAATAGATGAAAACCCCTACACAAAGCGATGGTAATACCCTGCCAAGCCTAAGAAACTCCTAATCTTAATAGTGGTAGAAGGTCTTGGCCAACTCTAAACTGCTTTATTCTTCTTCGAACCACCTTGATCACATCACTAGATACCACGTATCCCAAGAATACCACTGATTCCAACCAAAACTCACACTTGGTGAACTTAGCATACAACTTCTTCTCCGTCAAAATTTGAAGCATAGTCCTCAAATGTTGCTTGTGTTTCTCAGCAATGCGGGAATATACCAAGATATCATCAATGAACACAATGACCAAAGAATCCAAATAAGGTTGGAGAACATTGTTAATCAAATGCATGAAAGTTGTTAGGGAATTAATCAAACCAATATACATCACCAAAAACTCATAATTCCCATAAGGAGTTTTGAAAGCCGTCTTAGGAATATTTGTAGCGCTGATATTCAATTGGTGATACCTCGATCTCAAGTCAATCTTTGAAAACGGCCTAGCACCCTGAAGCTTATCAAATACGTCATCAGTGTGAGGCAATAGATACTTGTTCTTGATGGTCACCTTGTTCAATTGCATGTAGTCAATACACATCCTCATCGAGTCATCCTTCCTCTTTACAAATAACACCGGTGCACCCCACAATGATACACTAGGCCTGATGTACCCCTTATCCAACAACTCTTGCATTTGTTCCTTCAATTCCTTCAACTTTACAGAAACTATGCGATACAGTTAAATATATATGGGTGGAGTGTCCGGCACAAAATCAATACCAAAATCAATATCCCTATCGGGTCACACGCCCGGTAAGTCTATAGGAAAAGTATTTGGAAACTCCCTCACTACTGGAATTGACTCAACAGTAGGAGTATCAATACTAACATCTCTAACAAAGGCTAAGTACATCAAATACCCCTTCTCAACTATCTGTTGAGCCTTCAGAAATGAAACCACTCCACTAAAAGTATGCCCAAGATAACCTATCCATTCCAACCTTGGCAACCCCAGCATGGCCAACGTTATGGTCTTAGCGTGACAACCAAGAATAGCATGGTACACAAATAATCAATACATACCAAAAATCACATTAAAATCCACCACACTAAGTAACTGGAGATTAACACTGATCTCATAGACCCCAATGGTAACTAAATAAGATTGATACACTCCATCCACCATAATAGAGTCACCAACAGGTGTAGATATATGAACATGGATATCAAGAGAACTAAGAGGCAAATCCAAATGCGATGCAAAGTACAATGACACATAGGAATAGGTAGAATTGGGATCAAATAGAACTGATGCATCTCTGTGATAGACCGAAATAATACCTGTAATAACTGCATCAAAAACCTCTACCTTGGGTCTAGCTGGAAATGCATAACAACAGGCATGACCTCCGCCTGACTGACCTCTACCTTTGGGATGCCCTCTAACTGCATGAGCTCCCCCTCTAGCTGGTGGAACCAGTGGTTTATGATCCTGGTGGTTCCGTACTTGATTTTGGACTTGGGAATATGCCCGGAATTGATTTCGAAAGTCCCTAACTAAATTTGACTTGATTTGTCAAAAGTTAGTAACGTGAAGGTTTAAAGATTTCCTAGGTTTGACCGTATGTTGACTTTATGGCTACTGGGTTTGGATTTCGGTTCCAGAACTTGGTATAGGTTCATTTTGCTATTTGAAACTTGTCTACAAAATTTGGTGCAAATCGAAGTTAATTTGATAGAATTCGGACGCTTGGTTGTGAACTTGGAAGTTCTTGAGTTTCTTTGAAAATTTCATGCATTTTGATGTTGATTCGCAATTCTAGATGTTATTTGGTGTTTTGGTCACGTAAGCAAGTTCGTATGATGTTATTACACTTGTGTGCATGTTTGGTTTGGAGCCCTAGGGGTTCGGGTGGGCTACGGACCATTTTGAACTCAGATATTTCTGGTTTTTAAACTATTGTTGATGTCTAGTGCAATGTGCTTCATCATCGCGAAGAAAAATCTGGGCTGGGGAGGATTTCTTCTACACGAACGCGGGGAATAGGTCGCAAACATGAAGCAGTGGAGCGCTTAAACTTCGCGAACATGACCTTTCTCCTAGGAACGCGATGGGTTATGGTATTCCGGGGGGAGGTAGCTTGTTACTCTACGTGAACGCGAGTGTGGGCGTTTTCTCGCAAACGCGAAGGCAGGGGGAGCAAGCCTTTGCGAATGCAAAGGGTATCTCGCGAACGCAAAAGCCCATCTGGCTGCTATGCTTCACGATCAAGTTAGGTGCTTCGCTAACGCGAAGAACACCAGATGCCCAGTGATTTAATGTTTCAAAAGTCGGGATTTTCTTCACTTTTCACCATTTTCAAGTTTGAGCTGGAGGCGATTTTGAAGAGGTTTTTCATCTCAACTTCATATGTTAGTAGTTTTTAACTTTTTTCATTATATTTCAATAAACACCCATTGATTTTAACCTTTAATCTTAGCTTTTTCATGGTAGAAATTAGAGATTTAGGTAGAAATTGGAGATTTTGAGAAATTGAGATTTAGACCTTAAATTGGGGTCGTATTTCGAAACTAATTACACAACCGAACTCGGGGTGATTGGATAATTAGATTTTGGTCCGAATCTCGGGCTTTGACCAAGCGGACCTGGGGTTGACTTTTGTTGACTTTTTCAAAATAATTAAAGATTGAATCATTCACTCATGGGTAGTTTCTAAAGCCTATTTTGAATTATTTGAATTATATTTGGTTAGATATGATTGGTTTGGAGGATAATTTTAGAAGAAAATCCGCGGTTGAGTATTGATTTAATTGCAGAGTGAGGTAAGTATCATGGTTAACCTTGACTTGAGGGATTAGGTCTTGTTGGTTTAACTGCTATGTGCATTATGTGTGGGAATGGCGTATATGTGAGATGATGAGTACATATGCATTGTTAATGGGTTAAAGCATGTGGGTGGGGAATTGTTTCTTTGTTCTAAGTTGTTTATATGACTTTGTTCTCCATGCTTAGGTTAGATTATCACTTTTAATTATTCGTCTCATATTTATTATTTATTTTGAAGATATTGGGAACTTTTAAAAATTGAGTTTGATATCATGGCACTATAAATGAAGTGAAATTATTTCCCGCCTTGCATTTATTATTTGGATTTGTATTGTTGATTAGAGAGGAAGAGTAAAAAGCGCGAAGGGTGTTGATGTGCCTTATTTGCATTCATTATCATATATTGAGAGATTTTGAGGGTACAAGCACGAAGGGTGATGTCGTGCCGGTGAGTAAAAGCACGAAGGGTGATGCCGTGCCATTTTATCATGATATTACATGGAGAGGACGAGAGTAAAAGCACGAAGGGTGATGTCGTGCCATCTTTATCTCATTATCTTATTTGATTTCCGATTTTGTTGATTCTGTACGTGTGGTTTCATGATATTACCCCTTTCGCATGTCCCCCCACCCCCAGTTAATATCTTATCGTTCTGCTTGTCATTTTGTTACTTCATATATATCTATATACGATTTTACGTAGGTGTCTTGTCATAGCCTTATCACTACCTCGTCGAGGTTAGGCTCGACACATAGTGAGTACATTGGGTCAGTTGTACTTCTGCACTTCTTGTGCAGATACTGGTATTAGTCCCAGCGGTGTTTAGAGGTGCGTCTGCTCGGATCATATTCACTTCGGAGACTTGAGGTAGAGCTGTTGGCATTCGCAGAACTTGAAGTCCCCTTCCATTTCCTATCTTTATTATTTATCTCATTCGAACAGTTGTATTTATTTTCAACTATGCTTGTAGACTTCTAGTTGCTCATGTACTTGTGACTCTAGAGTTCTGGGAGTAGTTAGCGTCACGTTACTTTTATTCATTATGTTAAACTTGGAGTTATTTCTCGTTTAATGCCATTAGTTTGTATTAATTATTAAAAATTGGTTAATTACTTTATTAACGTCGGCTTGCCTAGCTAGCGGATGTTAGGCTCCATCACGATCCTAAGATTGGGAATTTTGGGTCGTGATAAGTTGGTATCAGAGCAATAGGTTACTTAGGTAATATAAGTCATGGGCAAGCTTAGTAGAGTCTGGAGGATCGGTACAGATACGTCCGTACTTATCTTCTAGAGGCTACAGAGCTTTAGGAAAATATCATTTCTTTCTTTCCTTATCGTGCGATTTTATTATATCATTGATGTTTGAATCATTCCATTCCTATTCTCTTGCATATGATGAGAACATGCATAACATCTACAGCTGGGCAGGGGCCGGAGCCCCCTATTGCAGTCACTACAGGGGTAGAGGCCGAGGTCGAGCCAGAGCCTGAGGCAGAGCTCAGCCTAGGGAACGTGCTGTAGCACTCATTATGGAGCCTCATATTGATCATAAGGAGGAGATCCCAGCTCAGACCGCACCATTCGATCCCACTTAAGTCCAGGAGGGATTTATAGCCACTTCCGTGCTTCAGGATGCTCTAGTTCACTTGGTGGGCCTTATGGATTGTGTGGCCTAGACCGGTGCATTTCCGGTGGCACCAGCTGTCTCTCGGGCTAGGCGAGGAGCATAGACTCCCACTACTCATACTTCAGAGCAGATGGCTCCTATATATCATACTCCAGTAGGTCCGCCAGTTGCGGTAGTTCAGCCTATTATTGCTACACAGACCGGGGAGAGTCCTGCGATGTCTTTTGAAAGATTGATGAGGTTAGATAAGTTCATAAAGCTCTTCCTTATTCACTTCAGTGGTGCACCTTCTGAGGACCCACGGTATTATTTGGATAGTTGCTATGAGGTTCTGAGCAGCATGGGTATTATTGAGTCCAATGGAGTAGATTTTGCAGTATTTCATATGACCAGTTCGGCCAAGAGATAGTGGTAGGATCAAGTGCGGAGCAGACCAGCTGGTTCACCGCCACACACTTGGGATCAGTTTTCGTAGTTGTTTCTAGAGAAATTTATTCCTTTCACTTTGAGAGAGGAGTACCACAGGCAGTTTGAGCGCCTTCAACTGGGTAGCATAATCGTTACCCAGTATGTGAACCGATTTGTGGACCTAGCTCGCCAAGCAGTTATTTTACTCCCTACTAAGAGGGAGAGAGTGAGGAGATTCATTGATGGAACTACTTTCAGTATCAGGATACCGATGGCCAAAGAGATCAAAGATGATATTTCCTTCCAGAGGGTCTGAGAGATTGCTAGAACGGTCGAGATAATTCGTGGTCAGGATAGAAGGCGGTATCTGAGAAGAGGCCTTGTGATTTCGGTAGTTTCAGTAGTGCCTCATCTGGAGGTAGAGGTTCGTTTGGTAGAGGCTATCCTCTTAGGCCGATTTAGTCAGAGCTTTAGGCATCCCATGATGCTTCGGGTAGTCGTGGTTCTTATGAGTCTCATCCTGGGCAGCTAGCCTACAGCGCACCATCAACTCCTATTAGTGTACCTCCGATCCAGAGTTATCATGGTGGTCATCCAGATCGATAGGGCTAGTTCCAGGGTCAACAGTCGAGGGCTTGTTATACTTATGGAGATCCGAGGCACGTTGCTAGATTTTGCCCTAGGTCATAGGGCGGCATGCCACAGTAAAGTTATCGTTCTATGGTTCCGGCATCGGTTGCTTCACCACCCTCTTATCCAGCTAAAGGCGACGGTCAAGCTGCTAGAGATGGAGGTCAGTATATTAGAAGTGGAGGTCAGGCCATTAGAAGTGGAGGGCAATGATATAGAGGTCGTCCGAGAGGCGGGGTCTTGAATGGTGGGCCCCAGCCCCATTCTTATGCATTTTCATCTAGACCTGAGGTAGAGTCATCTAAGTCGTCATCACAGGTATTGTTCTAGTTTGCCATAGAGATGCCTCGGTTCTATTTGATCAGGGCTCTACTTATTCCTATGTGTCATCCTATTTTGCTTCATATCTGGTTATGCCTCGTGATTCTTTGAGTGCTCCTGTATATGCGTCCACACCTGTGGTAGATTTTATTGTTGTAAATCGTGTTTATCGCTCGTGTGTGGTTTCTATCTGGGGCCTTGAGACTAGTGTAGATCTTCTACCTCTTGATATGGTGGACTTTGATGTTATTTTGGGCATTGATTAGTTGTCACCTTATCATTCTATATTGGACTGTCACGCCAAAACAGTGACCTTAGACATGCCGGGGTTGCCTTGATTAGAGTGGAGAAGGACTCCTGGCAATTCTACTAGCAGGGTTATTTCTTATGTGAAGGCTCGGCATATGGTTGAGAAAGGATGTTTATCATATTTGTCCTATATCTATGATCCTAGTGCGGAGGTTCCTTCGGGTGGATTCAGTACTAGTTGTGTGCGAGTGTCCAGAGGTGTTTCCTATAGATTTGTCGGGGATGCCACCCGATAGAGATATCAACTTCTGTATTGACTTGGCTCCGGGCACTCAGCCCATTTCTATTCCACCATACTATATGGCCCTAGTTGAGTTGAAGGAACTGAAGGAACAATTGCAAGATTTGTTTGATAAGGGATTCATTAGACCGAGTATCTCAGAAAGGGTGCACCAGTGTTGTTTGTGAATAAGAAGGATGGTTCGATGAGTATGTGTATAGATTATCGGTAGTTGAACAAAGTCACTATCAAGAACAAGTATCCTTTGCCGAGGATTAATGACTTATTTGATCAGCTCAGGGTGCCAAGGCATTTTCGAAGATTGATTTGAGATCTGGCTACCATCAGTTGAAGATTAGGGCATCGAATGTACCTAAGATAACTTTTTAGACTCGGTATGGGCACTATGAGTTTCTAGTGATGTCATTTGGCTTAACAAATGCTCTAGCAGCATTTATGGATTTGATGAACCGGGTATTCAAGCTCTATCTGGATTCTTTTGTGATCGTCTTCATTGATGATATTTTGGTATAATCCCACAGTAGAGAGGAGCATGAGCATCATCTTCATATTGTACTTCAAACCTTGAGAGATAGTCAGTTATATGCCAAGTTTTCAAAGTGTGAGTTTTGGTTGGACTCGGTTGCCTTTTTGGGCCATGTTGTATCTTCCGAGGGTATAAATATGGATCCTAAGAAGATTGAGACAGTTAAGAACTGGCCTAGACCTATTCCAGCTACAGAGATTCGGAGCTTCTTGGGTTTGGCGGGTTATTATCGCCAGTTTGTGGAGGGGTTTTCATCTATCACAACCCCATTGACTAGATTAACCCAGAAGAGTGTCCCATTCAGGTGGTCTAATGAGTGTGAGTTGAGCTTTCAAAAGCTCAAGACTGTTTTGACTATAGCTCCAGTGTTTGTGTTGCCTACGAGTTCGGGGTCTTATACTGTGTATTGTGATGCATCACGTATTAGGCTTAGCGCGATGTTGATGCAAGACGGTAGGGTAATTTCCTACGCACCTCGGCAACTGAAGGTTCATGAAAAGAACTACCATGTTCATGACTTAGAGTTGGGAGTTATTGTTCATGCATTGAAGATTTGGAGGCATTACCTCTACGGCGTGTCGTGTGAGGTATTCACAGATCATCGGAGTCTACAGTAAGGCTATTCAAAATCGAACCGTAACCATTAACCAAACCGCTGGCTAATTGGCTAATTGGTATCGGGTTATCGGGGTAATGGATGGTGAACGGATTGAGATTTTATAATTAACGGTTTAACAGTTTGGGGGCGAATTACTCAATTTTCTTATTGGATAAACCGTTAACCCATTAATTATTTTTATATTTACACTTTTACCTTCATTGAGTATTCAAGAAATTTGTTCCAGAGTAATAGATCCCACATTATAAGTAATAGATCCCACATTATAATATGTACATGTTGGATATGAGAACAACATATACATTAGAACAGAGAAAGTGCAGCAAGATGCTATGATCAAAAAATGGCCAATGGGAGTGATCACAGTCCTTTCTTCTCTGCTCCATTCCTATTATTTGGCCTGATAAGTAAGGTTGATGCTTCATTTGGGTGCAGTGATTGAGATAGTCTTATATCCAACATGTACACAATATACTATGGGATTTATTATCATGTGCAGAGAAAGTGCCTCGAATACACATTAGAACAGCATACGATCGAGTTGTGAAGCTAGAGCAGCAAGATGTTATGATCAAAACATTTCTATTTAGTTTAGCCGATAAACCACCAGATAACCACCCGGCAATTATTATTCTGATACCAATCTGCATGTTGTCTTATTGTATGGCTAGCGGATTACTATATTTATAATCCGATAACCGATAAGCTGAACCGTTAAGCGTAATTATTCGCACGATAAGCACCCCTAGTCTATAACATTTGTTTAAGCAAAAAGATCTAAATTTGAGACATCAGAAGTAGTTATAACTATTAAAAGACTATGATATTGCCATTTTGTACAATCTGGGGAAGGCCAATATGGTGGCCGATGCCTTGAGTACAAAGGTTGTAAGTATGGATAACCTTGAATATATTCCAGGTGGTGAGAGACCGCTAGCATCAAATGTTCAGGCTTTGGCCAATCAGTTTATGAGGTTAGATATTTCGGAGCCTAGCCGAGTTCTTGCTTGCACTATTTCTCGGTCTTCTTTGTATGAGCGCATAAGAGAGCGTCAGTATGAAGACCTCTATTTGCTTGTCCTTAAGGACATAGTGTAGCATGGTGATGCCAAGGAGGTTTCTATTGGAGATGATGGGGTGTTGCGGATACAGGGTCGGATTTGTGTGTCCAATGTGGATAGGCTGCGTGAGTTGATTCTTGAGGAGGCCCACAGTTCGCGGTATTCCATTCATCCAGGAGCCTCCAAGATGTATCAGGATTTAAGACAGCATTATTGGTGGATAAGAATGAAGAAAGACATAGTAGAGTATGCGGATTGGTGTTTGAACTGCCAGCAGGTGAAGTACGAGCATCATTGGCCTAGCGGTTTGCTTTAGAGACTTGATATTCCCAAGTGGAAGTGGGTGCGTATTACCATGGATTTCATTGTTGGGCTCCCATGGACTTTGAAGAAATTTGACGCAGTGTGGGTCATTGTGGATAAGTTGACCAAATCGACGCATTTCATTCTGGTGGCGGTTACCTATTCTTCAGATAAGCTGGCTCAGATCTATATCCGGAAGATTGTTTATCTTCATGGCATACCGGTTCTATTATCTCTGATCCAGGAACACAGTTTACATCGCATTTCTAGAGATCTGTGCAGCGGGAGTTAGGTACGCGGGTTGAGTTGAGTACAGCATTTAACCCCTAGATGGACAGGCAAACTGAGCGCACCATTCAGATATTAGAGGATATGTTATGCGCATGTGTTATGGACTTCAGGGGTTCTTGGGATCAGTTCTTACTACTTGCGGAGTTTGCCTACAACAACGGCTACCAATCGAGTATTCAGATGGCTTTTTATGAGGCATTATGTGGGTTGTCATTCTCCAATTGGTTGGTTTGAGCCAGGAGAGGCTCGGTTGTTGGGTACTGATTTGGTTCGAGATGCCTTGGAGAAAATCAAGTTGATTCAGGATAGGCTTCGTACAGCCCAGTCTAGGCAGAAGAGTTACACTGATCGGAGGGCTCGTGATGTAGCATTCATGGTGGGAGATAGGGTTTTGTTGCGGGTATCACCCATGAAGGGTGTGATGAGATTTAGGAAGAAGGGCAAGTTAAGCCTACGTATATCAGTCCCTTTGATATCCTTGAGAGAATTGGTGAGGTGGCCTACAATCTTGTATTGCCTCCTAGCCTATATGCAGTACACCCGGTGTTCCATGTTTACATGCTCCAGAAGTATCACGGTGATCCATCCCATGTATTAGATTTTAGCTCAGTCCAATTGGATAAGGATTTGACTTATGAGGAGGAGCCGGTGGCAATTTTAGTACGGCAGGTCCGGAAGTTGAGGTCTAAGAGTTATCCTTCTGTTAGAGTGCAGTGGAGAGGTCAACCAATCGAGAAAGCTACGTGGGATTCCGAGTTCGATATGCGAAGTAGATACCTACACCTTTTCACCAGTCCAGGTACTTTTCTATGTCCGGTCGAGGACAAGCGTTTCTTTTAGAGGTGGAGAATGTGATGACCCAATAGGTCATTTTGAGTTCTATCCCTTATTTTCATGTTTCGAGACCTCTATTAGCTCCATTTAGTGTTTCAAGATTTGCATGCACAATCCGTGACTTTTTCCAAAAAGATTTTATATGAAAATTTGAAGAAATATGATTTTTGGCTTTAAAAATAACTTGAGCTGACTAAGGTCAACATTTTGTGTAAACAACCCCGGATCGGTATTTCGACAATCCCATTGGGTCTGTATCGTGATTTTGGACTTGGGCGTAACTTGAAAGTTTAAAGATTTCCTAGGTTTGACCGTAGGTTGATTTTATGGTTACCGGGTTCGGATTTCAGTTTCGGAACTTGGTATAGGTTAATTTTGCTATTTGAAACTTGTCTGCAAAATTTGGTGCAAATCAAAGTTAATTTGATAGTATTCGAACGCTCGGTTGTGAATTTGGAAGTTCTTGAGTTTCTTTAAAATTTTCATGCATTTTGATGTCCGATTTATAGTTCTAGGTGTTATTTTGGTGTTTTGATCACACGAACGAGTTTGTATGATGTTATTACACTTGTGTGCATGTTTGGTTTGGATCCCGGGGGGCTCGGGTGGGCTACGGACCATTTTGAACTTAGAAATTTTTGGTTTTTCAAATGTTGTTGATGTCTGTTGCAATGTGCATCGTGATCGCGAAGCTACTCTTGCGATTGCAAAGGGGAATTTGGGGCTGGGGAGGATTTCTTCTTCGCGAACGCGGGGAATAGGTTGCGAACGCGAAGTAGTGGAGGGCTTACCCTTCACGAACGCGACCTTCCTCCCGCGAACGCGATGTGTTATGGGATTCTAGAGGGAGGCACCTTGCTACTCTACGCGAACGCGGGTGTCAGCTCAAAAATGCGAAGGCAGTGGGAGCAAGCCTTCGCGATCGCAAAGGGTATCTCACGAACGGGAAAGGCCTCTGGCCGTTGTGCTTTGCGATCGCATTAGGTGCTTTGCGATCGCGAAGAACACCTAACGCCTAGTGATTTAAAGTTTCAAAAGTCGGGATTTTCTTCACTTTTCACCATTTTCAAGTTTGAGCTCTGCCTAGAGGCGATTTTGAAGAGGTTTTTCATCCCAAATTCATAGGTTAGTAGATTTTAACTTAATTCATTACATTTCCATAAACACCCATTGATTTTAACCTTTAATCTAAGCTGTTTCATGGTAGAAATTAGGGATTTAGGTAGAAATTGGAAATTTTGAGAAATTAAGATCTAGACCTCAAATTGGGGTCGGATTTCGAAACTAATTACATAACCAGGCTCGATGATGAATGGGTAATTGGGTTTTGGTCCGAATCTCGGGCTTTGACCAAGCGGGCCTGGGGTTGACTTTTGTTGACTTTTTCCAAAATCATTAAAGATTGAATGTTTTTCACTCGTGGATAGTTTCTAAAGCCTATTTTGAATTATTTGAACTATATTTGGTTAGATTTGATTGTTTGGAGGCTAATCATAGAGGAAATGTTGCGGTTGAGCATTGATTTGGTTGCGGAGTGAGGTAAGTATCGTGGTTAACTTTGACTTGAGGGATTAGTATTTGTTGGTTTAATTGCTATGTATATATGTGTGGGAATAATGTATATGTAAGGTGACGAGTACATATACATTGTTATTGGGTTAAAGCATGAGGGTGGGGATTCGTTTCTTTGTTCTAAGTTGTTTATTTGACTTTGTTCTCCACGCTTAGGTTAGATTATCACTTTTAATTATTCGTTTCATATTTATTGTTTATTTGGAAGATGTTGGGAATTTTTGAAAGTTGAGTTTGATATCATAGCACATAAATGAAGTGAAATTGTTTTCCGCCTTGCATTTATTATTTGGATTTGTATTGTTGATTGGTGAGGAAGAGTGAAAAGC
Organism: Nicotiana tomentosiformis; assembly: GCF_000390325.3. NCBI lineage: Eukaryota > Viridiplantae > Streptophyta > Magnoliopsida > Solanales > Solanaceae > Nicotiana > Nicotiana tomentosiformis. The sequence goes on along the minus strand of NC_090814.1, from coordinate 59,577,620 downwards.
ACAAAGGGTGTTGTCGTGCCTTATTTGCATTCATTATCATATATTGAGATATTTTGAGGGTAAAAGCGCGAAGGGTGATGTTGTGCCGGTGAGTAAAAACTGAAGGGTGATGCCGTGCCATTTTATTATGATATTACATGGTGAGGACGAGAGTAAAACACGAAGGGTGATGTCGTGCCATCTTTATCTCGTTGTCTTATTTGATTTCCGATTTTGGTGATTTACTTGGTTACACTGTTGCTTATTTCAGAAGATGCTATTTGGTGATTTCGTACGTGTTGTTTTCATGATATTACCCCTTTCGCGTGCCCCCCTCCCCCGCTAATATCTTATCATTCTACTTGTCATTTTGTTGCTTTATATATATATATATATATATATATATATATTGGTATAGGATTTTACGTAGGTGTCTTGTCATAGCCTCGTCACTACCTCGTCGAGGTTAGGCTCGACACATAGTGAGTACATTAGGTCGGTTGTACTCATGCTACACTTCTACACTTCTTGTGCAGATACTGGTATATGTCTCAGGCGGTGTTTAGAGGTGCGTCTGCTCGAATCATATTCACTTCGGAGACTTGAGGTAGAGTTGTTGGTATTCGCAGACCTTGAAGTCCCCTTCCATTTCCTATCTTTATTGTTTATCTCATTCGAATAGTTGTATGTATTTCAAACTATGCTTGTAGACTTCTAGTTGCTCATGTACTTGTGACTCCGGATTTCTAGGATTAGTTGGCATCACATTACTTTTATTCACTATGTTAAATTTGGAGTTATTTCTCGTTTAATGTCATTACTTTGTATTAATTATTAAAATTTGGTTAATTACTTTATTAATGTCGGCTTTCCTAGCAAGTGGATGTTAAGCGCCATCATGGTCCTGAGGTTGATAATTCCGGATCGTGACAAATATAGTAAATTTTCTCTTCAAAAACTTCCACTTTCAAAGTCTAGATCTCAACATATGATAAAGTGGGTAAACATCCCAAAATCCTAACTTAAGTATTCTGCCGAGGTAAATATATCGCGATCGGGGAACCACCTTCGCGATCGCGAAGGCCAAAATCTGCCTTGCTATTGCTCCCACTTCGCGAGTGTGAAGCCCCAACCTCGAATGTGGTTCACTATCATTGTCATGACCCAAAATCCACTAGTCATGATGGCACCTAACCCAACACATTAGGTCAGCCAATTAATAGTTAACACAATTTTAATAAAATAAAGGTGATTAACAAATGATATATCTGGATTCCATATAATATCCCAAGGACTGGTAATACAAGTCATGAGCTACTAAGACTGGATCTTTTCAAAAATTGAGATGAAATAAATACAACTTCAATTTGAAATGTACATAAACATAATTCAACTCTAAAACTACCTAGGGACAAGTGGTAGCTGCATCCGGAAGGCACGAACATCTTCAGAGCTAGCTTATGTCATCCACCGCATCTCAGCTCCAAGATCTGCACGCAAGGTGCAGAAGTATAGTATGAGTACAACCGAATCCATGTACTCAATAAGTATCTTGACTAACCTCATTGAATTAGTGACGAGGCTTTTTAATTAAAGGATACTCACTGATATAACCTGTGCAGTAGACTAGCAATAGAACAATACTAGAACATAACAGAAAAGAGTACAAGAAACATATATGTGAAGTAATAAATGATTACTAGAAGACATCACGGTCAATATTCCTCAATATCATGACCAATCATTTCCTTAAAGAGATAACCAACAAACCACGATAGTAAATTCATAACATTCATAGTGTGAGAAATGTACTCAAGATATCTGTAAGGACCCAAACGGACGTTTTGAGTATTTTCACTTCGATCAGTAGTTTGAGGCCATGAGTAGCTCTGTATGATATACTATGACTTGTGTGAATCGTTGATTTTAATTTTCAGGTTATTCAGAATCGATTTAAAAGAATGAATTTCATGATTGAAGTTTTAAGTTGGAAGAGTTGATTAACTTTGACTTTTGTGAATTTGATCCCAGAACGGAGTTTGGATGGTTCCTTTAGGTCCGGATGGTGGTTTTGGACTTGGGTGTATGCCCGGATTTGTATTTGGATATTTCTAGAAGGATTCGGCGCTAGATGGCGAAAGTTGAAAATTTGAAGGCTTGGAAAGTTCATAAGTTTGATCAGGAGTTGACTTTGATGATATCGGGTTCGAATTGTGGTTCCGAGAATTGGAATAGCTTCGTAATGTCATTTCGGACTTGTGTGCAAAAATTTGAGTTCATTCCGGGTTGATTTGATATGTTTCGGCGCCAGTTTTGGAAGTTAACAAAGTTCATTTAAGTTCGAATTAAGGTCCGATTCATCACTTCGATGTTGTTATATGGGATTTGGGGCCTTGAGTAGGTACGCATTATGTTTTAGGACTAGTTGGTATATTCAGACCGGGTCCCGAGTGGCTCAGAAGAGTTTCGGACGAAGTTCGGATCATTTGTATCATTGTTTGGCAAAGGTTACTGGTGGTAGGATCTGGTGTGATCGCACATGCGGCTGGTTTGCACAGGTGTGATGGTCACAAAAACGACAAAGGAGTCTCAAAAGTGAGGTGAGGGCTGGGTGAGAAAGATCGCAGAGGCAGAATGATGGGCGCATCTGCGCGTCTGCGGAAGCGTAATTTTGAGCCGCAGAAGCGGCTTGTGGCACAAAAGCGTGAGTTGTTTGTTGCACTTGCGTGTGCGCAGAGCGGGGAAAGCTCCGCAGATGCCGAAGTCTGAGCTTCAGAGGGCTTTGCAGAAGCGAGAATTGTCCGCAAAAGCGGAGGTCGCAGATGCGACAATGTGACAGCATATGCGGAAATGCTGGGCAAATTCTATACATATTGATGGATGGCCATTTTTATCACATATTGATCTATAGGCTTCGGAATTGGGAGAGTTTTAACGACTTTCACCACATGGATTGGGGTAAGTGTTCTCTACTCGGTTTTGGTTATATTTTATGAACCTATCTTTGATTTTGGCATTTAGATTATGAATTCTAATGAGAATATTGGGGGGGGGGGTTTCTAAAGTTTCATAAAGTGAAATTTTGGGTTTTGAACATCGATTTGGAGTCGGATTTGAGTGAAACTAGTATGGTTCGACTCGTAATTGAATGGGTTGTCGGATTTTGTAAGTTTCATCGGGTTCCGAGGTGTGGGCTGTTAACTTGGGGCTTTTGATAAAAGATTCGACCTTTATCATTTGGAATTGTTTCCTTAGGCTTTATTTGATGTATTTGAGTTGCTTTTGGATAGTTTTGAGCCGTTTGGAGGTCGATATGCACGGTATGGCATTTTTGGAGTATCGTTTGGCTTGCTCGGTATTGGATTTGGCTTGTTCGAGGTAAGTAACACTTCTAAACTTGGTGCTGAGGGTACGAAACCCTGAATTATATGTTATGTGATTGGTGTTGATGTGGCGCACATGCTAGGTGACGGGCATGTGGGCGTGCACGTGAGGACTGAGTGACTGTGAGGACTGAGTGATTGGAAGGACTGAGTGATTGAGAGGACTGAGTGACTGGGAGGACTGAGTGGATTGATACTCTGAGAGTATGCATATGGTTGTTCACTATGTTGTATTGCATTCGACATGCACACTTAACATACATGCATAGAGATGCATTTTCCTCATGTTGTACGATATCACGTCATTCATGAATTCTCATACACAATGACATGTAGGCATAGAGACGTATTTTCCTCAAGCCATTTGATAATCAAAAATTTATCTGTTGAAAGGTTTTGGAAAGAAAATCACGGTTTTACAAACTTACTCATATTTTGGTGCATTCGGTAAAAGATTTGGGTTTTACTATTTTATTTGAAAAATATGCCTATTTCCTGTAACTGTGATCGGGTTGAGCATCATAATTCTGGGTTATTTGTCCTGCACTATTTATATTATGATTGTTATGAACTGGTGTTGGTTACTGGAATAAGACTCTCACCCTTGTCCCAGCTCGTCACTACTTTCAACCTTAGGTTAGATTTGTTACTTATTGAGTACATGGGGTCGGTTGTACTCATACTACACTTCTGCACCTTGCGTTCAGATGTTGGATGTTGATGCTGCTGCGTACGGCAGGAGATGGATTTGAAGATGTACCTGTGTTCCAGTTATGGCTATCTCTTGTCCTTGGTAGCATTAGGTTCAAATTCTGTTCATTTACATTTCAAACGGATGTTGTAATTATTTTAATTCAGTTTTGTAAAAATCTAAAAGTTAGAATCTCACAATTTGTACTACCAATCCTTGGTAAATGTATTAAGGTTCAATTATTTTATCATTTATTTGTCTCAATAAATCTCATTAAATCGGATAGTTGTCAATTGGCTTACCTAGCGGGTTGGGTTAGGTGTCATCACCACTAGTTGAATTTTGGGTCGCGACAAGTTGGTATCAGAGCTCTAGGTTCATAGGTTCTACAAGTCATGAGCAAGTGTCTAGTAGAGTCTTGTGGATCGGTATGATGACGTCCATACCTATCTTCGAGAGGCTACAGGGCATTTAGGATAAAATTCTCATCTTTCTTTCCTTATCGTGCGGCATTGATTCAGCTTAAAGCATAACTCTTTGAATTCATTCCACTTATTCGTATGCGCATGTGAGCGCTCGGTATCAGATATGCATCGACGGCTTGTGATTCCATGGATGAGATGAGAGATGTGATTTTTGTGTGTTGATGATGGGCCAGTCTGGAGGACATGAGGCAGGGTTTTAACTGTAGCTTGAGCACTGGGATTTCGGTTGTGCGAGCATGTGCTTTTGGACTTATAAGTCTGGTAGTGTCCCTATTAGTGAAATTTGTGGCTCGGTGAGTGGTTGGATTATTGTATGATGAGTATGATGTGACCGCGGGATGTGTTCAGATGGTTTGAATGTGATGAGAAGAGTTTGCTTGAGATATAAAAAGGATTATTGGGTGCTTGACTTCTATCTTCATGTGACGTATAGTCTCTAGCTATGAGTGTGTTGAAGAATCATTTATATTGCTTAATTATGGAACGAATTAGATTCTCATGTCTTACTGATGAGATCAGACTCGGGAAGATTAAGTCATTGCGTAGTAATTGTGGCTGTGAAAGGGTATAGAGAGATGTCAGTTTGAGGCTAAGCAGATGGGTTCTCACCTACGAGGTAGGCTACGGATGTGTGATCCTTATGATGTTGTATGGAGGCTTTCTTTTCTACCAGTGGGTATAGGTGTTGCGATTTGAGTTCAGATTGGTTGAGAAATTTGACATGACCATCACGAGGATGAATGCGAGAATTGCAGATGATTTGAGATATTAGATGGTTTGTGTTACACGAGCTTATAAAGGATTTAGTTGAATCTCATTGTGGTATTATGGCAGTAATGGGGTAGGGATATTGTGAGTTATCGAGTGTTTTGATATGTCTTTGAGCCAAATGGGGGAGTCTACTATCACCAATTTGATTGCATGGTCATGTGTTGTACTAGTTTTGGTTTGAGGCATACTTGTGAATCAGATATGACTTGCAGAGATTAAGATCGAGGATGACGCGAGTAAAGGAATTTCTAGATATGGGTTATGTTACCCTTTATGGGTATATGGGAATCATGGGATGATTGAGTTGTTATTCATAAAGGATGTAGTGCATGTGGAATAGGAAATTACTTGGTTGCTTAAAGGTGTGGATTACTTTTTTGGGTGTTGTCGTGCTAATGGGGCACAGATCGTTCGGCCCGTTTGGGCGATGCAATTGAGATTTGAGCATAGTGGATGACTCTCGAGAAGGTTCTAATGGATTCAACAATTATATGTAGCAATTGAGAATTTTGCGAATTTGTATATGGCTAGAATCTAAGATTTAAGTTGGATGGTGTCGAGACTTGTGGCATTTCTAGATCATTATGGATTATACATTTCAGTATCAGGAAGGTGAAATTAATAGTTTTAGGTTCTCAAAAGGTCTCTTCAGAGTGGGTGTCTTGGTTGTGGTATTTTTGGGGTGCTTAAGAGGGAATACAGCGTCCTATGAGATTTAGGGCGTGTAGTTTCATGTTAGGGTCTATTTTGGTGCATTTTGGGCAAGGATCGTGGTATTCTAGCAAGCAGAAGTATCAACTAGAAGGCAATTCAGAAGGAACTCAGAGAAAAAGGGCAGCTTGGTAGTAGGTTGGATCAATATGGCAATAATAATATCGATTCCTTGGGTACCTATGATGTGGTGAGTCTCTACAGATGTTTTGTGGCAATAATCTTGGGTTTGGCGACCTGCGTGGCTTGGTTGAGTTAGAGATATTCAGTTCTGATGGCTTGGTTATGTGCAAATGGGTTTCGAAGAGTTCTCAATGGTTTTTACCACGGTTTGAGATGGATATTTCCTACCGGCATGAGGAGCATGTTACGTATTGTGATTTTCTCCTGGATGGGATTAAATGGAAGGTTTTTGACTGATCGGGTATGTATTCTGCTGGTGACTTAGAGTAGATTATGAGATTCTTGTACTTTTCATATGATGGCATGATAGATGTGGTGTGTTGTGTGGGGTTGAGATTTGCATGTGCAAGGTCACGGTCCAGAGTTGGAGGGAAGGTCATGAATTTTGGACAGCATAGACAGTTTTAGATATTTAGATGAATGTTATAACTACTTGGTAATTCCTGAGAATGGGCACTTCAGAAGGCACACTGTGTGTTGACTTACGATTGCCTCATTGGTATTGAGGTACTCACCTGGTTGATTGAATGCTGATATTCAAATTTTTGTTATGTGGCGCGAAAGAATTTTAGAAGTACTCCTCGTGGGATGATCATGTATAAGAGATATGTTAGACATTTGGGCAGTGGAGTTGTGATCAGATATGGTGATTCATGTGTTCTATGTATTTGGATACCGGAAATTCTTAGAAGCAGATTGTTTCATAGTTGTGGGCTGTGAAGATGTGGCTAAAGCTAGCCAGATGATGGTATGTGTTATGGTTAGGTCATTATGGACCTTCGGAGGGTTATTTATTTATTTGTGGATGACCAGAGTTAATTTGCGGCCCATTTGGTAGACTTAATGAGGATGTGTATTCTACACTAGGTCGGATTGGTTGACTCTGTACTGCTATTGTTGAAGGATATGCCATTCATAAAGTTGAGCTTATTCGTGTTCTAGTATGATCTATGTGTTACTCCTCTATGCTACGAGGCGTTGTGATTTGTTAGTTATAAGCACACATGGTGCGGTTCTATTTGGGCCTTATAACGGAATTTGATCGAGATGGGTATTAAGATGTTGAATGATTGATTTGTGCATCGGTCATGTTCTTTCTGGACTGTGGTATTGTGTTATTCTCTTCTCCATGGTTATGGTCATGCACTTTCAGTACTAGACGTCAAATTGCGCGTGGTTGTTGATTTTGAACATTGTCACTTGAGGCCTTTCATTTGGACCAGTGTTTGGATGGGGTCAGGAATTGCAGCGAAGTTATGTTGGGATATGATCCTTTGTATTAGATTTGTGGGTCTTGGTTCTACCATGTATGATGGGTTCATAGCATTGCGGTTGTGGTAGCACTTGTTGAGTTTGCGGGGCGGTTCTCTCATTTGTGTCATTTTCCATTTTGGGTACATTTGAGTTATTGCTTATTGGTGAACGGATTGCACAGGTGGTGATTCTAGGTAGTATTGGTGTGGCATGTCAATAGGATAGTTGGGCTTGATAGTAAGGTCATTAGACCTAGAATAGGTGCTATCAGATTTGTTTGCATTATATTTGTAAGGATAATGTCGTTGATCGGCTTAGAAATCGTCTATAGTTCTTGTTGAAGGAGGGGGAGCTCCATAACGTGTTGATCTGATAAGTAGTTATGAGTTTCTGCGTGTTTCTTTCATCATTGGCAGTGCACGAAGGTTTAGAACGAGGTTTTATTTGATATGAGGTTTATTACCGGTACCGGGTTTGTTTCGAGCAATTATTGTGGTCGAAAATTATTGCTATGAGTATTTGAGTTATGTGGTATATCATGTGATTTCATCTTGGGCTATGATTATGGCTTGATACAGCTTGTTCAGACTTATACAATGTGTGGATGCGAGATTCGGGTCTTGTAGGGAATTTCGGATGTTGGAAACTGGGTTCCAAGGTTTATGTGCTAAGGTTGGATTAAGGATCTTCAGTTTGGTTGTGTCGTCAGGCTTATATGAATTAGGGTGACGTGGGATCACCCCGGATATGTGCATGGTCAGGCTTATATGAATTAGGGTGACGTGGGATCACCCCGGATATGTGCATGGTAAGGTTACACGGTGATTTGATGGCTTTGGAACAACTCTTGGAACGTTCGAGGACAAACATATGTTTAAGTGGGAGAGGATGTAACGACCCGACCGGTCGTTTTGAGCATTTGCACTTCGCTCGGTAGTTTGAGGGCATGAGTAGCTCCGTCTGATGTATTATGACTTGTGAATCGTCAGTTTTGGTTTTCAAGTTATTCATAGGAAGAATGAATTTCATGATTAAAACTTTAAGTTGGAAGAGTTGATTACGTTTGACTCTTGTGAATTTAACCCCAGAACAGAGTTTGGAATCCGTTAGGTCCGGATGGTGGTTTTGGACTCAGGCGTATGCCCGGATTTGCATTTGAATATTTCTAGAAGGATTCGGCGCTAATTGGCAAAAGTTTGAAATTTGAAGGCTTGAAAAGTTCATAAGTTTGACCAAGAGTTGACTTTGATGATATCTGGTTCGGATTATGGTTCCGGGAATTGAAACAGCTTCATTATGTCATTTGGGACTTGTGTGCAAAAATTTGAATTAATTCCGGGTTGATTTGATATGTTTTGGTGCGAGTTTTGGAAGATGAAAGTTCAAAGTTCATTTAAGTTCAAATTGAGGTGTGATTCGTCGTTTCGATGTTGTTATGCGGGATTTGGGGCCTCGAGTAGGTCCGCGTTATGTTGTAGGACTAGCTGGTATATTCGGGCAGGGTCCCGAGTGGCTCGGAAGAGTTTCGGACGAAGTTCAGATCGTTTGAATAAATATCTGGCTAAGGCTGTAGGTGGCAGAATCTGGTGTGATCGCACCTGCGGCTGGTTTGTGCAGGTGCAATGGTTGCAGAAGCGACAAAGGAGTCGCAGAAGCGAGGTGATACTTGGGTGAGGAAGATCACAGAGGCGGAATGATGGGTGCATCTGCGCGTCCGCAGAAGTGTAATTTTGAGCCGCAAAAGCATGAGTTGTTTCTTGCACCTACGTGTCCGCATAATGGGGGGAAATACCGCATGTGCGGAAGTCTGGTCTTCATAGGGCTTCGCATAAGCGAGAATTGTCCGCAGATGCGGCAATGTGACCGCATATGCGGAAATGCTCGGCAGATTCTACACATATCGAGGGTTGGCCATTTTTATCACATATTGAGCTTTACACTTAGGAATTGGGATATTGTTTAGGAGACTTTCACCACATGCATTGGTGTAAGTGTTCTCTACTCGGTTTTGGTTATATTTCATGAACCTATCTTCGCTTTTGGCATTTCGATTATGATTTTTAAAGAGAAAATTGGGGAGTTTTGTCTAAAGTTTCATAGAGTGAAATTTTGAATTTTGAACATTTATTCGGAATTGGATTTGAGTAAAACTAGTATGGTTGGACTCGTAATTGAATGAGTTGTCAGATTTTGTATGTTTATTCGGGTTCCGAGGTACGGGCCCGAGTTTGACGTTTTGGTTGACTTTGGGCTTTTGATTAAAGATTCTACTTTTATCATTTGGAATTGTTTCCTTAGGCTTTATTTGATGTATTTGAGTTGCTTTTGGCTAGTTTTGAGTTGTTCGGAGGTCCATACGCACGGGATGGAATTTTTGGAGCATCGTATGGCTTGTTCGGTATTGGATTTGGCTTGTTCGAGGTAAGTAACACTTCTAAACTTGGTACTGAGGGTACTAAACCCTGAATTATGTGTTATGTGATTGGTGTGGAGGTGACGCACATGTTAGGTGACCGGCATGTGGACGTGCACCGTAAGAATTGTGACTTGGACGATTCCATGGAACTACATAGCTAATTTATCCTGTCGTTATACATATTTTCATCATGTGTTAAAGAAATTGAGATGCCACTCATGTTAGAAAATCATGCTTAGGATATGTGTTAGTACAATAGGGACCCGCAGAGGTCGTATTATATGTTGTTTTATTTGCTAAATTGTCATTTTGTACGCAGTCATAGCTTTTACTGCATATTCTATCTCGGTCTCTATTGTCCTTTATTGATACATTATATCTTCATTGTTTGGGCTGATTATCATGACTCTTGAGAGCCTGAGAGACTGGAGATATTGATGACTGAGTGAGGTCGAGGGCCTGTTTGTGAGTGATATTTATGGGAGCGGGCTGCACGCCGCAGCATGTTATTTTGATTTATGCCATGATTGGCTTATTATAGCGCTTGGGTTGAAGGAGCCCCTCCGGAGTCCGCACACCCATAGTGAGCCCAGGTACCTATTGAGTGTGAATGCGAGTGCCGAGCGATTGGGAGGATTAAGTGACTGTGAGGACTGAGTGATTGGGAGGACTGAGTGATTGTGAGGACTGAGTGATTCGGAGGACTGAGTGACTGGGAGGACTGAGTGGATTGATATTCTGAGAGTATGCATATTGTTTTTCACTATGTTGTATTGTACTCGACGTGCACACTCGACATACAGGCATAGAGATGCATTTTCCTCATGATGTACGTCATTCGTGACTTCTCATACACATTGAAATGTAGGCATAAAGACGTACTTTTCTCATGCCATTGGATAATGAAACATTTACCTGTTGAAAGGTTTTGGAGAGAAAATCACGGTTTTACAAACTTACTCATATTTTGGTGCATTCGGTAAAAGATTTGGGTTTTACTATTTTATTTGAAAAATATACCTATTTTCCTGTAACTGTGACCGAGTTGAGCATCATACCTCTGGGTTATTTGTCTTGCACTATTTATATTATGATTGTTATGAACTGTTGCTGGTTATTGGAGTTAGACTCTGACCCTTGTCCCAGATCGTCATTACTTTCAACCTAAGGTTAGGTTTGTTACTTATTGAGTACATGAGGTCGATTGTACTCATACTACATTTATGCACCTTGTGTGCAGATGTTGGATGCTGATGTTGATGCTGCTATGTACGGCGGGAGCTGGATTTGAAGATGTACCTACATTCCAGTTATGGCTATCACTTGTCCTTGGTAGCATTAGGTTCGAATTCTGTTCATTTACATTTCAAACGGATGTTGTAATTATTTCAATTCAGGTTTGTAAAAATCTAAAAGTTAGAAGCTCACAATTTGTACTACCAATCCTTGGTAAATGTATTAAGGTTCAGTTATTTTATCATTTATTTGTCTCAATAAATCTCATTAAATCGGATAGTTGTTAATTGGATTGCCTAGAGGGTTGGGTTAGGTGTAATCACGACTAGTTGGATTTTGGGTCATGACAATATCAAATCGTATGTCACGGCAACACCCTTCGTTCATTTATCTCATCCTCACCAAATATATGAATGTAAGTCAAATCAATTGGCACCGCAATACCCTTCGTACATTTATCTCTTCCTCACCGAGCATAACAGTACCAACCAGGTGAAAGAAATGTCAATAACAATAATGATAAAGTGGGAGTTACACAGGTAGCAATAACGAATAACGCAGTGTACCAATAACAGACTAGATAGGACGCATAGAAGTAATGATAGCATTTAAGATAGAGGAATAGAGATTTCACTAGTTAACATGGTAAAAGGCTTAGATGTAGATATAACAACCATGAAGGAAAGCATAATCTTTCTAATCTAAACAAATAGAAGGCATGAGTAACTATCATGGTAGAAGGCTTATACAAAAGTTATACAAATGAGAAACGGCATAGATATAGATATGACAAAGAAGAAAGAAAGCATGATATTTGCAAGTTAAACAGATAGAAGGGATGGACAACACAGCAACAATTGAGATAGAGGACAAAGAGAGAACAACAACGACAAGTCACATAGAAAATATTGGTGCAACAGTAACAACTCGAGATAAAGGCATGAATGTCTGCACAAGGAAAAGATATCACAACATAATGCATGTCTCTCGTCCTCACCTACACGGAAACACCCTTCGAGCCATGAATACATGATAATATAAAAATAATGGCACGGCATCACCCTTCTTGCTTTTACTCTCATCCTCACATGATAATGTAAATAAAATAGCACGGCATCACCCTTCGTGCTTTTACTCTCATCCTCATATGATAATGTAAATGAAATGGCACGGCATCACCCTTCGTGCTTTACACTCTTCCTCACATGATAATGTATATGAAATGGCACGGCATCACCCTTCGTACTTTACACTCTTCCTCACATGATAATGTATATTAAATGTCATGGAATTACCCTTCGTGCTTTACACTCTTCCTCACCAAGCACATGTATAACAATAACAAGCAAGATAGGAAGCATGAATAACATCAAGGAGAGTGATTAATCGAATATTCCAAATGAACATCAATCCCAGCTTTCAAGCCAATAATAATTCAACAAACCTCAAGAACCTTATTGTTCAAGTATTTCAATAAGTCTCAAAAAATGATCTCCAACTCAAGTATAGAATCCAATATCTCAAGAATAACGGTCGTAGCGATGTGTTTGTGATTAAGTATAATAACGACCGAATTTAGCACCTCAATAATTTTACAAAAGTCAAATTTTTAATCAAATTATAATAAGCTAAATCATGGTTTCTAACATTTAACTTCATACTCTTAGTAATATAGAAGTCAAGTAAAACATGAAATAAGAAGATCACATAATTCTACAAGGCACAAACAATCGTATAATTTACCCACGAGCATGATTAACCCTAGCACATACATATATGTTCGTCACCTCATATATGTATCACCCCCGTATGTAGCAAACAATATCAATTAATAGAAAAAATCCCTCCAACAAAGTTAGGCAAGATACTTTCCTCAAACAAGCCAAATCGATACACTAGAAGTGTCGTCCCGCTCAAATCATCCTTTAAATGGCTCGAAACTAGTCAAAAGCAACTCAAAATCTTCAAATAATGTCATAGGAAGCAAACCCAACCGATAAAGGTCGAATCTTTACACATTTACTCAAAGTCAACCAAATAGTCAAATTCGGGCCTGCACTTCAGAACCTGACAAAACTCACAAAATCCGATAACCCATTCAATTACGATCCAACCATACTAATTTCACTCAATTCTGACTCTGAATCGATGTTCAACACTCCAAAATTTAGTTTATTAAAGTTTAGACAAAATCCCCCAATTTCTCTTTTGAAATCATCAATCAAATTCCAAAAACAAAGATGGAGCCCCAGAATATAATCAAAACCGAGTAGAAAACACTTAACCCAATCCATGTGGTGAAAATTATCTCCAAAATAGCCCAAATCCGAGCTTCATAGCTCAAAATATGATAAAATGATTGAAACCTTCGAAATAGAGTACTTTATAACACTGTTCTAGAGAAACCCTTCGCGAACGCGGTAACAGCCTTGCATTCGTGAAGCACAACTCCATAGCCAATGAATAACCATTCGCATTCGCGTTCGCGTCCCAGTCCTCGCGAACGCGATGCACAGACCAGGCCACCATCTGCAAACACGTAAGGTCCATCGCAAATGCGAATCTCAAATCTCCTTCGGCCAAATTACTTATACGCAAATATAATGTCTCCTTCGCGAACACGTTGAACAAACAACTCCACTGACAAAATACACATCGTGATTGCGTCCACTCTCTCGCGATCTCAAAGCACAACTGAAACACCAGAAAACCTGCAATCTCATGAAACTCCAAAATGGTCTAAAATCAATCTGAAACACACCCGAGTCCCTCGGGACTCCGTCTGAGCATACCAACAAGTTCAAAAACATAACATTGACCTACTCGAGGCCTCAAATCACACATAACGACATCAAAAGCTCGAATCGCACTGCAAATCGAATTTAATGAACTTTTGAACTTTCAACTTCCAAAACTCGTGCCGAATCATGTCAAATCCACTCGGAATGACCTCAAATTTTGCACACAAGTTCCAAATGACATAACAAAACTATTCTAACTATCGAAACCAAAATACGAACCCGATATCATCAATTCCGATCAAACTTATGAACTTTCCAAACCTTCAAATTGCCAACTTTCGCAATTAATGCCAAAACCTTCAATAAACATCCAAATGCAAATCTGGGCATACGTCTAAGTCAAAAATCACCATCCGGGCCTAACGAAACCATCAAAATTCCGATCCGAGATCAAATACATAAAAGTCAAACTTGGTCAACTCTTCCAACTTAAATCTTCTAACACGAGATTCATTCTTCCAAATCCATCTCGAGGCACCTGAAAACTAAAATCGACAATTCATAAAAGTCATATAACATCATTTGAAGCTACTCAAGACTTCATACAGCCGAACGGAATGCAAATGCTCAAAATGACCGGTTAGATTGTTACAATCATGTTAAGACTACGCGAACGTGGGACCCTATCCACGAACGCGAAGGAAATCCTGATGATTGGCGCCACTCCATCGCGAACGTGACCCTTGCACGCGAATGCAAAGCGTTTGCCTTCATCCCTCTGCGAACGCGACCATATACTCACGAATGCGAAGAATAAACCCCGCCTGCTAGCTCCCCCTTCTCCGCGATCACAAGACAAGCTCCATGATCGCAAAGCAGCTAAACACTAAAAAACCAACCAACTCAAAACAAAAAGTAAATGGTCTAGAACTACCTCGAATCACACCCGAGCCCTCCGGGACACCATCCAATCATGACAACAAGTCCCAGTACCTTATCCAAACTTGTCCAAGGGCTCGACATACCACGAATAATATCAATACGACGATCAAAATTACTCTCTTAATATCAGAAACTTCTAACTTGCAACCAAGCATCTGATTCAAGCCTAACCAATTGGGATTTAAACTAAACTTTCCACACAAATTCCAAATGACATAACAAACCTACTCCAAATTTTGGAATAATAATTCAAACCTAATATCATCAAAGTCAACCCCCCCCCCCCCAGTCAGACCTATGAACTCTCTAAACCTTCAAATTGCCACTTTCGACAAACAGAGCCAAAACATCCTAGGAACCTCCAATTCCTATTTCGAACATACGATTAAGTCAAAAATCATCATACGAATCTATTGAAACCATCAAAACACCAATTCGAGGATATTTACGCAAAAGTCAAATCTTGGTCAACTCTTACAACTTAAGCTTCCAAAATGAGAATGAGTGTCTCAATTCACTCTCAAATCTTTCTCAAGCCAAACCAACCAACAACTGTAATGACCCTACTTGTTATTTTAGGAATTAGCACCCCGTCCAGTGACTTAAGGTCTCGAAAAGTTTCGCAATATGTATTATGACCCGAGTATGTGGTCGAGTTTGGTTTTCGGAAGATTCGGAATTTAATTTAAAGAAAAATTCTCATTTTGAAGCTTAAATAGAAAGAGTAAACCGGAGAGTTGACTTTTAAGCCAACGACTCCTGAATGGAATTCTTATGATATCAATAGCTCTGTACGATGATTTTGGACCTAGTAGCGTGTCTGGAAAATTATTTGGAAGTCCGTAGGGCAATTCGACGCATTTTGGCGAAAGTCGAAAAATAGAAAATTTTGGAAAATCCTACCGAATGATGGATTTTTGATAACGAGGTCGGATTTCGATTCCGGAAATGGGAATAGATCCATTACGTCAATTATGACTTGTGTGCAAAATTTGAAGTCATTCTAGATTGATTTGATACATTTCGGCGCAAAATATAGAAGTTGGAGGATTTGAAAATTTATAATTCGATTCGATGCGCGATTCATAATTTCGGCGTTGTTTGATGTGGTTTGAAGCCTCGACTAAGTTCATATTGTATTTTGGGACATGTTGGTATAATTGGTTGAGGTCCTGAGGGCCTCGGGTGAATTTCGGAAGGTTAACGGAGCAATTCGAAGTTGGAAGAAGCTAATGGAAAATGGCAGCAGCTGTTGGAATCGCACCTGCGGAATTTTGGGGGCAGGTGCGACTACGCAGAAGCGAGGGAGCCATCGCAGAAGAAAAGATGGAAGGGTATGGCAGTGGTCGCAGGTGCGAAGAAAATCCCGCACTTGCGGAACCGCAGAAGCGGGAAAGGAAGGAGCAGAAGCGGCTGTTTGCGCAGATGCGCATGTTGCAGCGCACCTGCGAAATGCACAGAAGCGGAAAGGATTCCGCATGTGCGATGTGTTTGTTGGCAGTGGCCTTCGCAGAAGCGAGATTTCGCTCGCAAAAGCGAGCACCCAGGTGCGAAAATTAGTCCGCAGGTGCGAAACTGGGCAGAAACATAAGGATGGAACTTGGCCATTTTTGGCATTTCGTTTTGGAATTTTTGGAGCTCGGATTTGGGCGATTCAGGAGGGATTCTAAACTTGGTTGGCGTAAGTGTTATATATCCTAAAGTGATTATATTTCATGAATCTATGATTATATTTATCGTTTAGTTCGGATTTAAATGGAAGAAATCAACATTTTTACAAAATCTTCCAAAAACGAAAATTTAAGATTTGGAGGTTGAGTTCTTATTGGAATTTGATAAAATTGGTATGGTTGAACTCGTATCGAAATGGGTGTTCGGATTTCATGAAAATTTTGCTGGGTTCCGAGGGGTGGGCCCGCGTTGACTTTTGTTAATTTTTTGGAATAAATTTTTAAGTCGACATATTATTATCCAGAATTGTTTCCGATGAATTTGAATAAAGTTATACAATTAATTTGGATAGATTTGAGCGGCCCGGAGGTCAATTCAAGCAAGAAGACGATTTTGGAATATCGGCATAACTTCAAAAAGGTAAGTGTCTTGCTTAACCTCGAGTGGGGGAATTATCCCTTAGGCGTTGAGTCTTATGTGCCATTTGTGAAATGTGAAAAGCAGTGTACGCAAGGTGACGAGTACGTACTCGGGCTTATACGTGCAAAATTTATTGAATTAAAATCTTAGGCATTATTGTGTAGTAAATTGGGAAATGGAGAAAAATTATTAAATCATCTGTTTGCCATGCCTAAATCCTTATTGTTGAATTTATTTTTATATGATAATTTGATGTGATTGTTACTTAAAATATTTATGAAATTTCGTGAGTATTGTTGGTTTAATATTTCTTCGAAATTAATTTCAATATGAATTTTCTTATGCAAATAATTAATTTAAGTGAGCTTAAGAAGAAGTGTTAATATAATTATATAAATTTGCATTAATGAAGGCTTTGCTTTATGCTGAGTAATCTCTATCTCTATTGATTGTTTCTGGGTGTTATATACATTGTGTGGAGCCTTAGTCTATTTGTTGTGAAACTAATTGATTTTGATATATCTTTGGAATTTGGTTGTGGCCATTGGGCAAATTATGATATGAATTGATTTTTATTATGTTGCCGTGTTAATTTCTCGTGTAAATTATTGTATTGTGTGAGTTATTATTTTGGGGAGATAAGGGTGGCATTTCACCGTTGATATTATGTGGGTATAAGGGTGGCATTTTACTGTTGTTGTGTTTATTGGAATATTGTCTGGGCGGAGCGATAAAGGTAGCTATTGATATTGTATGGGCAGAGCGATAAGGGTGGCTATAGGAGCGATAAGGGCGGCAATAGGAGCGATAAGGGTGGCTATTGTCAGGGACGATATACAATGATGTGGGGTTGTGGTGTTGATAATTTTCATGTGATGTTGTGATTTGCTTGTGTTTATTTTTATACCTTGTGCAATTTGTTTTGTTGTTGGTAAATTGATAACAATCTGATTTATGTTGAAATTGAGAGCATGTGGCCATTGCCATGCGGATTATAAAATGAAATGTGGCATGAGGTGCCTTGAGTAAATAATGAGGATATTTGGCATGTGAATTGTCCGTGCAATTATGATATAAAATGTGGGCACGAGGTGCTGTGATGGAATGATAATGATAATTAGCACGTGAATTGTCCATGCAGTTGTGATATGAAATGAGGGCACGAGGTGTTGGGAAAATATGATGATTTAATTATGGGCACGAGGTGCCGTAAAAATATTAAAATGGGCTGAGACCCGTATTTTTATGATTATGAAATGAGGTGTCACATGATGACTTTTTTTTAATTGAAAGAATTATATTCAAAATATTTATTTGGAAGGATTTTTATTCAAAAAGAATTATATGAAAGAATTGTATTTGAAAGATATTTATTTGAGGAAATTATATTTGAAAAGATTTATTGAAAGAATTATATTTGAAAAATAATTATTTGAGAAAACTACATTTGAAAGAGAGCTATTTGGAAGAATTATATGCGAAGGATATTTATTCGAAAAACTTGAATTAATTGGGCGTACGTGTATTTATTAATTGTTGAATGATATTTATGGTATTCTTGTTGTCTTACTGCGCATACTACTAGTTGTTTTATCCTACCCTTATTGCTATCTGTTTCCTAGTATTTTGTATATTATATTACACATGTTATTAGACTAGTGAGTGTCTTGATTGTACCTCGTCTCTACTCCATTGAGGTTAGTCTTGATACTTACTGGGTACCGACCGTGGTGTACTCATACTACACTTCTGCATATTTTTGTGCAGAGTCAGGTATTGGAGATATCAGACTTGAGCAGAGTTAAAGCGGGACCGTAAGGATTCAAGGTAGAGCTGCTTTGTCATCGCAGTCCCTTGGAGTCTTTTCATTTCATTGTACTGTTAAATTTTAATCAAACATTATTGTATATTCGGTCCTCATGATCATTCCATGTATTCAGTTAGAGTTCGTGACTCAGTACTACCAGTCTCGGGAGGTTGTACATTCATATTTATTCCGCTGTTAGTTTTGGTTACTTATTTTTAAAAAATGACTTCAAAAGGTAATCTAAATCGGCTTACCTAGTCTTAGAGACTAGGTGCCATCACGACGCATGTGGTAGAATTTTGGGTCGTGACAACAACGCAAATTACAAAACCACAAGCACACATACGGAAAGTATCAACTAGAGGAACGGGGCTCAAATATACAAAATGACCAGCCGAGTCGTTACAGTATTGTTCACAGTATAAGAAGTAAGTGTAGAAATAGACATACAATAACAATATACCTATTTATTATATATCGTTCTAGTATACTATTGCATAAAATATTTTACAATAATATTAAATACTAATATATTATTTTATTATATTGATATATATTTTTGCAACACTAGTATACTATTTTGATATACTATATGCTAGAAATTACACAGTTTGCTAGCATTAGTGTTAGTATGATGTCCTTTTATTCATAGATTGCTATTACTACTTAGAGTTCAACTACTTTCTTGGTTTCAGTCTTATTTTTATCTTGTTGTTATTTCTACTTGTTGCTACTACTTTTTTCATCATTTCTCCAGCCGAGGGTCTATCGAAAACAACCTCTTTGCCCTTCCAGGTAGGGGTACGGCTGCGTACATCTTACCCTCCCCAGACCCCACTTATGAAAAATTACTGGGTTTGTTGTTGTTGTTATTGTTGTTGTATATGCTAGAAATATTTGTAGTGATATACATATTTTAAAAAGAGAAAAATAAAAGAAAGTATATTGAATAAGTTATTTTCTGATAAATAATATAGAGAAGTTAAAAAAACAAGGTATACTTTGAAAATTATATAGGAAAAAGAAAAAAAGGAGCGAACGAAGATGTACTATATCAATAATATGTTTTAATTATAAAAAGGGAGAAAAAAGTGAATAAAATCAGGTTATGGAGAAAAGAAAATAAATAAAAAAATTGAATGAAATTAGAAAGGGAGAAAAAATAAAGAAAAAAATGAAAAGGAGAAAAAGATATAGAAAGAATAGAAATAAAAAGTAAAAGGAGAAAATAGAGTGCAAAAAATTAAAATAAAAAGAAAATAAAAGAAAAGGAGAAAAAATGAGGAAAATAATAAGGAGCAAGTTATGTTAATATGAAATCTAGGAACTAAAAAGGGTATAAAGAGTAATTATTTTAAAGGGCACCATTATAAATAGGAGAAAATATGTATTGATGGGTAAATTGTTTGTGTTGTATAGGTAATCCTCAATTTTTCCCTAAAGTGACTATTTGTCAAAATCGTCCAATTTTGCCTCGTGACGTTCTATAGCACCTTGATTATTTTTTAAGAATAAGTAAACCCATGCATAATTTTTCTATTTGTAAAAAAGAAACATTATGAGGTCACATGCAACTTTAATCCATTGTGATTTAGGAGTAGCATATTTTATTTGTGTTTTATACTTATCATATACGAAACTATAGTATTACAATTTTATTTTCTGTGAGGGGTGTTCTTATTTATACTATGAAACTAACGCTACTGGCACATACAATACATGCACTTTATTCAACGTTTGATTTATATTCTGAATCATGTACAACTAATTCTAATATAACTTAATATATTCATTGGTGTATTATCTTGTACCACCAACAATATGAGATAACTAATTCATGTACAACTTGTACATAGATGAAACACAAAAAGGATAAAATTATCCTTGTATTTTTCCTATAAGCAAATGAAGATCAATCCAATGGTATAAGTATAAACTCATTGCTTTTTACTTTTTAGTTTAAAAATAAATAAATATTTAAATAGTATTTTGTCTATGCAATTTTAGTGTAGAGAACCAAACGCCCAATAAGATACAATTTCAAGTATTACTAATCCGTACATTACTAATTCTTGCATTATAATTCATGAATAACCTATTTTCTTTGTACCAAACAACCCCTAAGTATTAAATAAAAGGGTTTAAGTCTTCGAAAAAAACTAAAAGTTTCACTAGTGACGTATGGCTAAGAAAATGAGAAATTTAGTGTAGTTGTTTTTGTTTTAGAATGAGTTTTTTCACCTATTTATGAAACAAATGCCTAAAATTTGAAATGAAAATAATTTCTATTTGCTTTAGCAACAACGGGAGAATCCAAAACTCCAAGGCGAAGGAGGAGGAGAATAACATTTGAGCATGAGATATAATTTTGACTTGTCGAAGCCCCATGATGCCAACGACGTCAACGACGGTGGCCGTCAATCAAGAACGGCACCTTCAGCTTCTACGTCCAAAGAAGAACTCGAATGGCTACCTTTATAATATTCATTATTTTTATGAACTTTCACTTTTTAAAATTTTTATTTTAAAATTTAAGGACATTGTTTAATAATATTTGTGCATTTTTAAAAAGGTATGCACACGTGCAAAGCGTCCTAAAACTAGTACTACAAATAATGGGAAACTAAAGAGTAGAGGAAACATAATTGAAATACTTTTCTCTTTTCTGAAAACAACAATTTAGCGTTAAACTAGCATTTGTTTTCAAAAATAGTTAAATTTCTTTCAACAAAATAGTAAAGGGTCGTTTGTCATGATGTATAAGAAAATTATCATGGTATATAACTTTGTATAATTTTATACAATATTTTGTCACGATCCAATTTTGCACTATAGGTGTCACGACCTAAAACTCGACATGTCGTGATGGCGCCTATCGTAGTACTAGGTAAGCCGACATCTAACACATACCAACATTTTTAAAACTCAAATGTGCGGAAGAAAGTTTAAATAATTAAGAATTTTCCAAAATACCGGATATGAACCTCGAAACTCAATACAAAATCCTCCCAAAAGATCTGGGTGTCACGGAATATATGAGCATTCTACATATATAACAACATAGTCCGGTACACTGTTTGAAAAGTAAGACTAAATACATAAAACCAAAAGATAAGGAAAGGAGGATCAACGTCTACGGACGCCAAGCAGCTATCTTGATGATCTCCGAACAGGTAGACTCCACGATCAACGACTGCCGTGCCCGAAAACCTGAATCTGCACATGATGTGCATGGTGTAGTGTGAGTACAACCAACTCAATAAGTATCGCAAATAAACAAGGCAAGGTAAGGGAAGCTTAATGGATGAAGTCACTAGTTAAATCAGTACAATTCCATCCTTCTTAATTAACATGATGTGAGATTTAAAGCTAGTCCATAAGGCTTCGTGATACGAATATCCGTGTGTGCATGTGCACTGGTTCTCGACTGTACGGATCAACAGTATTATGGCATAGAGGGGATAGAAAAACAAGTAAATCAGATAAATGATCAAGAAAATACAAGTTTCACACACTGCACGGACAACTCACGTGCTAACAATAGAATCTGCACAGACAACTTATGTGCGACACGGACCACTCACATATCAATAATATCAATATATGGATCTACACGGATAACTCACGTGCCAATAATATCAATATATAGACCCGCACGGACAACTCACATGCTAATAACATAATCCACCCGGCATAACCGCAGGCCCCTGTCCAAAATATCATACAGAAGCAATAAAGCAAGTGTACAGGTTTATAATGAATGAAATAGGATTCCCCTTATCCCTGGACTAGTGTAATAACATGCTAAAGTGTAGGCATATACAAAGTATGCTATCATAGGTAAATTCGGAAATTTCATCAATGAAAAGCATTTATCAAGTTTGTTCAAGGATTAATCCTCTAAGCAGACTCATCATAGCTCAATTAGATCACATAAATTGTTATCACATACTAGATATCGAAACTCGAAGCTTAACAGTTATTTCTGGGCTTATAGGAGCCCGAGCTCAACCCTAACATGAATATACAACCTCGGTGCCCTGCACATGGGATCATCCCCACACATGTGCGCACCCAAAAGCGCGTGGCTATCACAACAATTCAGGCAACTAATGCCTCAACCGAGTTTAAATACGATACTTACCTCAAGCAACTCGAATCACTCTACTAGCAAGCCCTTGCCTCAAGATCGGCCTCCGAACATCTCGAATCTAGCCATAAACAATTCGATATAATCAACACGAGCTAAAGAAATCAATTCCATAAGAAAATACCAAGTTCTTAATCAAAAGTCAAAAGGTCACTCTAAAGTCGGCTCCGCGGCCCACGTCTCGAAATCCGATAAAAGTCACAAAATTCGGAAGCTCATTCAACCACGAGTCAAACCATACCAAATTTACCAAAATCTAACACCAAATCGACACCCAAATCCCAATTTAAACTCTCCAAATCTCTAGCCTCAAACTCTCAAATTTCACCTTAAATACACACAAACTAGGTGAGAAAATCAATGGGGTAACACATTTATTGAATAAATTAGACCACAAGTGACTTACCTCAAGAAATCCCCCGAAAATCCTCTCAAGAATCGCCAACTCCCGAGCTTGAAATGTTAAAAATGGTAAAAATCTTTAGATCATAACGGGTCCTGAATGTTGTCTTTAGAATATCCGAGTCATGAATCATCAACTGGTGATACCCAGACCTCAAGTCAATCTTAGAGAACACCCTCGCTCCCTGAAGCTGGTCAAATAGATCATCAATGCGCTGAAAATGATACTTTTTCTTGATTGTAACTTTGTTCAACTGCCTATAATCAATGCACCTCTGCATAGTACCATCCTTCTTCTTCACAAACAGAATTGGTACACCCCAAGGCGACACACTAGGCCTAATAAACCCCTTATCAAGAAGTTCCTGAAGCTGCTCTTTCAATTCCTTCAACTCAACTGGTGTCATACAATACAGAGGAATAGAAATAGGCTGAGTGTCTGGCACTAAGTCAATACCAAAGTCAATATCCCTGTCGGCCGGCATGCCCAACAGGTCTGCAGGAAACACATCCAAAAAGTCTCGCACTACCGGAACAGAATCAATAATAGAAGTATCAGCACCCACATCCCTCACAAAGGCCAAATATGACAGACATCCCTTCCCAGCCATCCGTTGGGCCTTCAAATAAGAAATCACTCAGCTGGGAACATAATCTAGAGAACCTCTCCACTTGATCCTTGGCAAACTCGACATCGCCAATGTCACGGTCTTAGCGTGACAATCCAGCATAGCATGAAATGGATATAACCAATCCATACCCAAAATCATGTCGAAATCAACCATACTCAGCAATAAGAGATCAACTCTAGTCTTCAATCCCCTAATAGTCACTACAAATGACCGGTACATATGGTCCACAACAATAATATCGTCCACCCGCGTAGATACATGAACGAGTGAAACTAAGAACTCAAGGGACATATCCAAATAACGAGTAAAATAGGAGGACACGTAGGAAGAAGTAGAACCGGGATCAAATAATGTGGAAGCATCTGTGTTTCATACTAAGACAATACATGTGATCACCGTGTCTGAAGCAACGATATCTGGCCTGACAGGAATAGCATAGAATCGGGCCTGACCGCCACCTGATTGGCCTCCCCCTCTTGAGCGACCCCTGGCTGCCTGAGCCCCTCCCTGAGCTGGCTGAATGGGTGGTGTAACTGTTGGTGCTGGTACTATCGGCCGAGAACTCTGCTATGGAACCCCACTCAACAATCTAGGGCAATCTTTCTTGATATGGCCCATGTCCCCACACTCGAAACAACCCCTCCTCTAACGGAACTGTTGCTTCTGATAACCCGAGGAACTGCATGTAGAAACCTGAGTAGACGAGGAATGGTGAGAACCCAGCGCTGGTAGTGCGCTGAATGAAGACGGGCCTAAGTGAGCACTGTAAGAACCGTGGCTACAGTGCTCATCATCAGTCATAACGGGACCCGCCTGGGCCTGAGCAGCTGCAACCGATTGGGCTAGTGCTACCCCTAATGTCTGAAGTCCCTGCATCACCAGCTCTGGTGTATGGGCAGCGGGAGTCTGAATGCCTCCCCCGGCCTAAGAAGTGGCTGTCACAGCCGGAACAGAAACCATCTGAGCAAGGTTTGTGCACAGTGTCAAAATCTGAGCGAAAGCCTCCTAAAGGCCTGGAATCACAATGGGCATAGTTGGTACCTGAGTTGGCCCCACTGGCTCAACCATAGCTGGTACCTACTCCTAAGTTGGAGCAACTGGTGGATCTGCAGGTGCTGCTCTAGCTGTTGTACGAGCTGGACCTCTGCCCCTACTGCGACCTCAGCCTCTCTTGGCCCTAGTTGGTGGTGTTGGTGATTGGCCATCCTGTTCGGTAGCACGTTTCCTCACTATCTGTGAGAGAATAGAACAACAAAAATTTAGTGACCGGAATCAACAAATTTGCACGACAAGAATACAAGAATGTGAAGTTTCCTAAGGGTTCGGTAGCCTTTCAAAAATAAGTACAGACGTCTCTGTACCGATCTGCAAGACGCTACTAAACCTGCTCATGACTCATGAGACCTATGTAACCTAGGCTCTGATACAAACTTGTCACAGCCCAAAATTGGACCAGTCGTAATGGCACCTATCGTAGTACTAGTCAAGCCGACATCTCACACATACCAACATTTTTAAAACTCAAATATGTGGTAGAAAGTTTAAATAATTAAGAATTTCCCAAAATACCGGATATGAACCTCGAAACTCAATACAAAATCTTCCCAAAAGTTCTGGGTGTCATGGAGTACATGAATTGTAAGGCCCCGTAAATATTTGCCAAAACATTTAAGGTTTTGTGGTACCGAGGTAGGCTAATGGGTTTGAGGATTGTAGAAAACGAGCCACGGTACGGACCTTCTAGGTAGAAGAATGCACTAAAGATTCCGCGGACCGCATAAGCATCGGAAAGTGGAGCAGAAAATGAGCAAATTTTGAAAAATAGTTCTGCTGGCTGCATAATCATTTTGCTGGCCGCAGAAAAATTCTGCTGCCCACATAATCGATTTTGCTGCCCACAAAATGATTCTGCTACCACATAATTGACTTCGGGGTTCATTTTTGGAAAATTTCTTATCCGACCCTATTTTGATATAAGGCCTTAGAGGGTCATTTTACAAGGTAAAATCTAATTTTTTATTTTTTATTTTTAGAGAGAGAAGGAGAAGACCTAGCATGCTAATCATCCATTCTTGCCCCAATCTTCAAGAATCAAGGAAGCCAATTACAAGATCTTCATCTAAGAGGTACGGTTCTACTCCCTAGCCCTAAATTTCGGGATTTGGACTATAAATAGATCATGAGAAGTATGATTCTTAGGTGTGAGAGTTACTCTTTGTGCATGAATGTACCCATAAGGGTGGTAGGGAGGTTGTCGAACAAAATTGGGTGAATGATTTATTGTGGGATGAAAGGATTCCACCATATAAACCTTGTAGTGTAATTTGCACACATAGTGCTTGATGAAATGCCTAAGTGAGCTGAAACCATGAAGCTCTCCCTATTTATGGTTCACTTTTGTTATGTTTCTAAATAGATTGAAGTTGCCAGGATTTCCGGAATATTGTAGTAATGTAAGGAAAGCTCAAGAAAGGTATGTTGGCTAAACTTCTCTCTTAAAATTGAATCCCACGATTTTTCTTGTAAGTTCTGAGTTGTTCATTATAAATTGACTATTACGAATAAGCTTTGTGCCTAAAGAGATATGTTCAATATGTCTTCCGAATGCCCTTATCATGTTATGTTATCCTTCGGGAATGTGTTCAAAGTATGGGTTGTGTATTAAAATATTATGGCTTTGAGTCGGGTTTCAAATGAAAGTTATGATGTCGAATTGTGTGAGAAAAACTCGATGTGCTTAAGACTCATAATTGTCCATATGTACACCTAAGGTCTTGATTAGAAATGCCTTGTTATTGATAACCCATAAAATGATGGAAAGTGAAAGAAGTGGGTAGGAGATGTAAAGTGTGCCTACCGTGCCAATAATGAAAATTATATTTGTGGCCAATGGTGACAATGAAATGAAATGATGCGAGAACGATTATGAAATGAGCCTTGATTCAACTGTTCCAAAATGACTTCGAAAATAGATTTGCCTAAAAGCTTATGTACTTAAGTCATGCCCAAATATGGTTGTTTTAACTAATGTTATGCTTTATAAATATTTCTAATGTGTTTTGAGTTCTTACATATTCTTGAGTAGAAATTGTGTATTGCTCTTTTTGGGAAAAAATATTTCGAGAATAAATGGTGTGTTATTCGCTTATGATTTTAACTTGCACTTCGATTGCCAAACATTTTACTCCACCTCTTGGAAAGAAATCTATTGTGTTTAAAGCCTTCATTACTAATGAACCTAAAGTTGTGATTTTCGGAATATTCCGGAATCTTCATTACCTATTTATGTGTTTAAAATCTATTGAGTTGTACAAATAACTCATGTGCCAATAACATAATCCGCCTGGCATAGCCGCAGGCCCGTCCCCTGTCCAAAATATCATACATAAGCAATAAAGCAAGTGTACAGGTATATAATGAATGAAATAGGATTCCCCTTATCCCTGGACTAGCTAAAGTGTAAGCATGTGCAAAGTGTGCTATCGTAGATAAATCCGGAAATTTCATCAATGAAAAGCATTTATCAAGTTTGTTCAGGGATTAATCCTCTAAGCAGACTCATCATGGCTCAATTAGATCACATAAAATGTTATCATATACTAGATATCGAAGCTCGAAGCTTAATAGTTATTTCTGGGCTTATTGAGCCCGAGCACAACCCAAACATGAATATACAACCCGGTGCCCTGCACATGGGATCATCCCCACATATGTGCGCACCCAAAAGCTCATGGCTATCATAACAATTCAGACAACTAATGCCTCAACCGAGTTTAAATACGATACTTACCTCAAGCAATTCGAATCACTCCGCTAGTAAGCCCTTGCCTCGCAATCGGCCTCCGAATGTCTCAAATCTAGCCATAAACAATTTGATACAATCAACACGAGCTAAAGGAATCAATTCCATAAGAAAATACCAAGTTCTTAATCAAAAGTCAAAAAGCCACTCTAAAGCCGGCCCCCAGGCCCACGTCTCGAAATCCGATAAAATTCACGAAACCCGGAAGCCTATTCAACCACGAGTCCAACCATATCAAATTTACCAAAATCTAACACCAAATCGACACCCAAATCCCTAATTTAAACTCTCCAAATCCCTAGCCTCAAACTCCAAAATTTCACCTTAAATACACACAAACTAGGTGAGAAAATCAATGAGGAAACACAATTATTGAATAAATTAGACCACAAGTGACTTATCTCAAGAAATCCCCCGAAAATCCTCTCAAGAATCGCCAACTCCCGAGCTTGAAATGTTAAAAATGGTGAAAATCTCGGAACCCTCGTTTTAAATAATCTGCCCAGCATTCTCGCTTCTACGGCCAATTTAGCCGTTTCTGCGGTACCGCTTTTGCGGTCCATCACTCGCATCTGCGGAAGCCACTAAGCCGACCAACCGCTTCTGCGGGAGTGCATCTGCGCAAATAATCTGCTACTGCGAAAATCGCTCAAATCCCTAGGGCCTGCATATGCGCTCCAGGTTCTGCATCTGCGGAGGCGTATCTGCGGCCCACTATCCGCTTCTGCGGAAACAAATCTCGCCCCTCAACTCCGCATCTGCGAAGCCTTGTTCGCACCTACGGGCTCGCAGATGCGGTTACCCCCTCGCACCTGCGTCCTTCCCCAGGCCAGCCCAGTTCTGCAGCTGCGGCCAATCCTTTGCATGTGCAATCACACCAGAAAACTCCCAGCTTCAACAATGCACTAAGTTTCATTTTCGATCCGTTAACCATCCGAATTTAATTCGAGGCCCCCGGGACCTCAACCAATTATATCAACAAGTCCTAAAACACAATACGAACTTAGTCAAGCCCTCAAATCACCTCAAACAACATCAAAAATACGAAACATACCCCAATTCAAGCCTATTGAAACTAAGAAATTCCAACTTTTACAAACGACACCGAAAACCATCAAATCACGTCCGATTGATCCCAAATTTTGCACACAAATCACAAATAACACCACGGACCTACTCCAACTCCCAGAACTCTAATCCGAGCCCGGTAACCACAAAGTCCACTCTCGGTCAAACTTCCAAATTTCCAAATTTTATCATTTCAAGACTAATTCAACTATAGACCTCCAAATCACAATCCGGATACGCTCCTGAGTCCAAAATCACCCTACGGAGCTAACGGAACCATCAAAACTCAATTCCGGAGTTATCTACACATAAGTCCACATCCGATCAACCTTTTCAACTTACGTTTTCATCTTTGAGACTAAGTGTCTCAATTCATTCCGAAACCTTACCGGACCCGAACCAACTACCCCGGTAAGTCACATAGCAGTTATAAAGTACAAAATGAGCAGTAATTGGGAGAACGGAGCTACAGCTCTCAAAACGACCGATCGGGTCATTAAAATAGGCCATGATGGCGTCCAACATCGTCGTCAGACAAGCCAACGGTAAACTATCAACTTAATTATTTATTTTATTGCTTTTGAAATCATTGTTTTTATTAAGTAAAGGAAATTAAGCATAGAAAGCCATGGAGATATGAAGCATAAATCAAACATAAAAATGAAATAGTGACAATATTAAGAAAAATCATAAACATCTACTAGTAATTTTCAAAACTAGGTGTCACAAGTGCACGGACAATCTAGTAGAACATACAAACCACTATAGCTACTGTCTGAAATAAAATAGACATAAATGAAAATATAACAGACAGGAGACTCCGGATGCTGCAGATCGAAGCATGGAGAACAACTCACCACTAAGTCTCCGGATAACGGGTGCGCGCCCGAATGGTCACCAGATGTACCTGCCTCAGTACTTGCACAATTAGTGCAGAAGTGTAGCATGAGTACGTAAATTAACGCATACCCAGTAAGTATCTAGTCTAACCTCGAAGAAGTAGTGACGATGGTTCGACATCGACACTTACTAGTGGTCAATAAATAAAGTACATAAAATTTAAATAGGCATGAAGTATAACAGTAATAATGGAATGGGAAAGACTGTAAGTAACATGATCCCTCAACATAATAACAGTATAAAATCACCAAATATCATGTGTTATCTCAAGCAGATAAGAACCATCAAGTAAATATCAAATCTCAAGTTAAGAAGGAAATATCATGTATATTCTGATTCCTAGCGATATTACATACGAATTATGCCGAGGTCGTACGACCTAATCCCTAATAATCGTGTACACTGCCGATGTCGTATGGCTTGATCCATGAATGCATCTCAAATATACTGTCGAGGTCATACGACCCGATCCAAACTACTATTTCATAGCACTGTCGAAGTGTATGACCCGATACAGGAATAGAGAAACTCTTCGAACTATGGGTCAAACAATTGCAACACAAGGATGGGCACATAATAAAAGCATAATTTTTTGCTAACAATCAAGTATTCTGCCAAAAACTCAAGGTAATGAAGCTCGGCCTAACATAATCCCTAATCAAAATTTCAATCATAAATTTAAGTATTTAGACTAACAAGTTGAGTTCATGTAAAACAAATATTGCATGATAAATAAGTCTATCCTGACATAAATATGATTTTAGCTACATACAGACTCTCTTCGCCTCGTGCCTACATAGCACCCACAACTAGTATCAAATAACAATTTAAGCACCTACGGGGATAATTCCCTCTTACAATATTAGGCAAGAGACTTACCTTACTTTCAAGCCCTCTACTCGGCTCACAAACTATACTAGTCGCCTCAAAACAACGCTGAGTAACCCGAAACTAGTCAGAAGTCGTACAAACTAATCAATATATACTCAAAAGTTTATAATTCATCTATTAGAGTAATTTTCCAACCCAATTCAGAAAGTCCATAAAAGTCAGCCCCAAGCCCACGTGTCTGGATTTCAGAAATTTTCGTAGGTAAATGTTACCCATGACCTTACGAACTCGAATATGTAATTTCTACTCAATTCCATAATCAATTTCGTGGTCAAATTCTATTTTTACCAAACCTTAAGGTTCATAATCCCATG
The DNA here is from genome assembly GCF_000390325.3 of Nicotiana tomentosiformis. Lineage (NCBI taxonomy): Eukaryota > Viridiplantae > Streptophyta > Magnoliopsida > Solanales > Solanaceae > Nicotiana > Nicotiana tomentosiformis. The sequence goes on along the minus strand of NC_090814.1, from coordinate 59,546,771 downwards.
AATTTTACAATTTATATATTAAAATCTACCCATAATCTATGTAGTAAACTCACATTAGGTAGAATTCACTTACCTTCAAATGCTAGGTGAAAATCCCTCTCCAAGAAACTCTAAAATAGGCCAAGAAATGTGAGAAATGGGAACAATTAGTCCAAGTCCAGACTATAAAATGTGATTCTGCCGAGTGACCCTTCTTCGCGATCGTCGAAATCTCCTCGCGATCGCGAAGACAAACCTGCCATCGCAACCCAGAATACCTCTTCGCGAACGCGATCCTGCCATCACGATCGCGATGGCTTAGCCTGGCTAATACTTCGTGAACACGAAGACCAACGACCTGTTGACCCCCAGCCCAGCTCCTTCTTCGCGAACGCGAAGCTTCACAGCCCCAGGCTTCCCGAACGCGGCTCTACCTTCACGAACGTGAAGCACAAAATTTTTCCAGACCAAATCCTTCATTGTCTGTGTTCGCGAAGAAGGAAACCAACACCAAAAAAAAATGTCATTTTGGACCTAACTCCGGGTGGTTCGAAACACACCCGAGCCACCCAGACCCCCCTCCAATTGCATCAACAGGTTCATAAACATAATTCGGACTTGAATGAAGTCTCGGAACACGTAAAACAACATTGAAACCAAGAATCGCACCCTCAAACCAAATTAATCAACCTTTGAACTTCAAACTTCTTCAACTAGCTCCAAACGCGACAAATCATACTTAGACAACTCAGAATGATGCAAAATTTTATGCACAAGTCACAAATTACAATACGAACCTATTCCAAAGCTCGGAATCTCAAACGGACATCGATAACACCAAAGTCTACTTCAAACCAAATTTAGGAAACTCTAAAACCTTCAAGACGCCAACTTTGAACAATAAGCGTCGAAATGCTCCCGGATCACCCGAAACTCGATCCGAACACACGCCCAAGTCCAAAATAATCGTACGAACCTATTTGAACCTTCAAATCCTTGTTCTGAGGTCTCTTACTCAAAGTATTGACTCAAGTCAAACTTGGCCACCTTAGGCTACTATAATGAAACTAAGTGTTCCGAATTTAACCTGAACCCTTCCAAAAGCAAACTAACAATACCTGCAAGTCATAAAATATAAAAAGCACATTCGAAAAGTCTTAAATAGGGAAACGAGGATTTAGAAAGTAAAACGACCGATCGGATCATTACATGTTTGATTTATATTTTGAATCATGTATAACTAATCCTTATATAGTTGAATACACTAATTGGTATATTATACCGCTAACAATATGGAATAACTAATCTAGGTATAACTTATGCATGAATAAAGCACCAAAAGAATAAAATTATCATTGTCTTTATCGTAGAAGCCAATGAAGGTCAAGTATCCAATGGTATAACTGTAAACTCATTGCTATTTAATTTAAAAAATAAATTAATATTTTAAACGATATCTTGTATATGCAATTTTAGTATAATTAACCAAACACCCAACAAAAGATAATTAATGTATTAGTAATCACAACATAATTAATCCCTACATTAGAATTCATGGATTAACTTATTTCATGCCAAACAACCCATAAGATTAAATAAAAGGCTTTGATGTCTTTGGAAAAACTCAAGGGGTCGTTTGATTTTCCTTTCTTATACCTTAATTCACGTATAATCATGTATAAAATTTAGTATAACTTACTACAATGTTTAGTTGGTACTTCGATCTTCGTACAAAATATTGCACAAATTATACAATATTTTGTTGGTGTTTTGATTTTTGTATAAAATCTTGCACAACCTGTACAATATTTAGTTAATTTTTTCCCCTTTTTTTTACCCATATAAAATAATACTTGTATACCATAGTGAGAGAATATTTGTATTTTATGCGGGATATATGAAATAAGAATACATCTATTAAACAACACGTGGATTAAACTAATAAATGACAAAATTACCCGTTCACTTTAGATTTAAGTTCCTTTTGTATTTTTATGACTTTAATTCATTTCTTTCCGTTGTAGTGCTTTTACGATTTCACATGACACAAAATTTTAATAAAGAGTACATATAAAAAGAATCATATTACTGTTCTTTTCAATAGTAAAACATGTTTGCATATCAGTCATAGATTGAAATGAATCGGGACATCTGCTGGGTTGAAGTGTTAAACTTCATTAATCACTATTTAAAAATCTCTGTTATCTTTTTAATATACTCCTTCCGGTCCACAATAAGTGTTCATTTTATCTTTTATTTTGGTCCAAAATAAGTGTTCATTTATATAATCAAGAAAGAATTAATTTTATTTTTCCAAAATTTGCCCTTTTTAAATATTTCAATATGTCAAGTTATTAATTAATTAAGGTTAATTTAATAAATACATCTTTTTTCCTCTAGGAGTTCGTATTTCCTTAATGGATGTGCCAAAGGTAAAATGATCATTGCTTATTGCGGACCAGAGGGAGTAGTAAATATTTTAAACTTGAGTAAATTGATATAAGGCCCTGCAGTCATCCCTAACACATATTATTTCAGTTGCCAAACAATTCAAACATCCAATAGGAAAAAAATTCTATATTGTAATACATGCATAACTAATTCTCAATCTGTCTCATATTATCTGTCATGATTCTTTTGTACACGCCTCCCAAGAAAAATTAGGAGAAAATAATCAAAATCGTCCCTAATGTATGGACATTGGATCCATTTGGTCCCTGATGTATAACACCTAATGGAAAGAGTCCTTAATGTATACCAAAAGCTAATCAGTTTGGTCTTTAGTCTTAAAAAGTGACGTACCATCTAAAAATCCATCAAAATGAACGGAACGCACGTGAGAAACTAAAGTACAAACAAAAACCTTTGTCTTCTTCCATCATCCCCAAATGTGAACCCATCTCTTTTCCAACAAAAACCCTGTTTATCTCTCTTACAGATTGAGTAAAATCAGTCGAGACAAGCAAGGTTTCTCCATTGTTGAACAATGTTAATCAAAAGAAATGATGTCCGAATAATGAAGATGTTACTGGACTTGTCCGAATAAGGTTTCTCCATTGTTGAGCTTGATTGCCGAACTAGTTGCATTCCAAATAATGAAGATGTTACTGGACTTGTTGACAAAGAGCTTGAAAGGGAGAATCACGATTCTTGGAATATTTAACATGATCTACTGTTATTTTTTGTTAAATGGGACAAGGTGTTGCTGCTTTTTGCTATGATGAAACCTGAAGATGCTGCTTTTTTGTTGAATGAATCTACTGTCTTAGAAGAGTAGTTTTAGTTAATTGTTTAATTAAGCCATGTCAACTATTGTTATGCAACTATCTTTTCTGGTATTTCTTAAACCAGAGAGAGACTTTATTTTCTTTGTCCCATAGTTATGTAAAGTTATTCTTGATTTTTAGCTCCTCAGACAAAAATCTACATCTCATGAATTTATTACTAAGTTATATGCTACTATCGTATGCACCTTGTTCATCTAATTAAGAGACAAAAATCTGCAATGGAATATCACTAATAGCTAGTAAACTTTACAGAGTTAGTACGTAATTCATGACATTTTGACCTCCAAAATACAGTAGCATATTCATGACAAAAAGCACAATCAAATAAGACTTTTAATTGGTAAGAGAGATAAAAAAAGATTTTTATTGGAAAAGAGATGGGTTCACATTTGGGGATGATGGAAGAAGGCAAGGTTTTTGTTTGTACTTTTGTTTCTCACGTGATTTTGTTCATTTTAACGGATTTGTAGTGGGTACCGTCACTTTTTTATGCTAAAGACCAAACTGATTAGCTTTTGGTATACATTAAGGATCTTTTCCATTGGGTGTTATACATCAGGGACCAAATTGATCCAATGTCCATACATTAGGGACGAGTTTGATCATTTCCTAGAAAAATTAGTTAGGGTGAGTTTTTTTGACTACTTTACTCTTATTCATATCTTAATATTTATATTTTTCTTCATTGAATATTTTCTCACTTTATGTCATCTCCATCAATTGCATTATCTAAATTTCTACTAAATGTGAATGCAAATCACTAAATATTATTCGTTTGGTCTTCAAACATGTTCACTGAATCGTCAACCTTAAAATCCCTTGAACCTTTTGTATTGCTAAATTTTTTAATATTGTCTTTAACTTCATGATGTCTTGAATCTTCGACAATCAAATGAGTTTTCACTTCCTTCTCCATTTTCTCATAATAGCATAATCTTGGTTTAAGAATAGACTTTATAATATAGTGGTAGAAGTTGTTAGGATTCCGGTGTTTATTGATTGCATTTGTGTAAAATATGATAAAGTGTTTAAGAAAACAAGGTTGATTGATTGGTGTTTGAACAAAGTTATCCATAATTGAGGTGTATATAGTTTTCAAGGATAATTATTATTGAGGGTAAAAAGGAAAAAATAAATAAATTTTGTTTGAACTTTAAAAATGACAAATAATTTGAGACAACTATTTTTAGTAACCATGACTGATAATATGATACGGAAGATGTACCAACATAACATATTCATGTATAACTAATACTTACATTGCTAACTCCTACATAAATAATACCTCTATAGTCAAACTTCTCTATAACATCCTCATTTGTTCCATATATTTTTTGAACGTATTATAACATGTTATAGCGAATTGCTGCTATAGAAAACATATATTATAACAAAACATGAAATTTGGTTCCGAAAAAACTTGACTTTTATAGTGAAGTGCTGTTATATTAAGATATTGTTATAGAGAGGTCTTGACTAGGGGTGTCAATAGTTCGGTTCGGGCAGTTATTTTATAAAATTTGTACCATATTAATCTTTCGGTTATTCTATTATGTATAACCAAAATTAGACTTTTCGAAACCGTCTCAATCATGTCGGTTTCTCTTCGGTATCGGTACGGTTCGGTTAATTTTCGGTATTTTTTTAAATATCATGTAATTCACCGGTAGAAGTAGAATGCAATAACATATGTTCTTTTATAGAACTTAGCAAAACTCTATAGACATTTTTACTGTTTAATGGGTGCTGAATTAAAAAAAATGAAAGATGGTTAGAGTATAGATCCATCAACTATTCTACAACAACGTAAAAGAAACCAAGCAAAAGCAAATAAATATAAATCACACGAGTGGAAAGATATTAACCAAGTTGAGACTCAAGAACGAAGTCTATAGAAGATTAAATATTCAAAAAAGATAGATCTAAAATATATGAAAGGAAACATATTCAATACATTATTGTTTGCTACTTATAATCACTAGAATACTTTGTGTCTTGCTAATGAAGATAATTGAAATAACTTTATTTAAGTAGAAGTAGTATAATAGGTTTTAGAATAAGTATTTTGAGTTTAATTATTTGTTGGCTTGTAACAGTTTTCATAATTCTAAGGCCCAAAAAAAATTTTAATATATTATTATTTTTAAACTTACTATATAAATATATTTTTTATATATAAAATTTATTCGATATGATTCAATATTTTTTTGATTTATTTTTATAAAATAAAAAATCTACCTAATTATTTGTGCGGTTATAGATTTATAAGTTCGGTACGGTTCCATTTGTTTTCGAATATACATTGACACTCTACACCCCTAGTCTTGACTGTATAACTAACAATCTCCTAACCAAACTAACCCTAAAAGTTTCACTAATGATGTCTGGCTAAAAAAATGGGAAATTAGTGTGGTTCTCTTCATATGCCTAAAGTTTGAAATGACAATGATTTCCATTTGCTAGCAGCGGGAGAATCCAAAACCCCAAGGCGACGAAGTGAGGAGGAGAAGAGCATCTGAGCATGAGATACAATTTCGACTTGTCGGAGCCCCGTGAAGCTGACGACGCCGACGACGGTGGCCGTCAATCAGCAACGCCAACTTCAGCTTCAACACCCAAAGAAGAACTGGAATGGCTACCCTTACAAAACCACCCTGTATTTTGTGCTCCGAGCAGGGATGGCGCTGCCCATTCCTCCAACTTCACAATGCCTAAAAACCTTTTCGCGTGGGACGGAGCTTCTCGTCTCTACTTTTGGGACTCCTACAAAAGCTGTCTGCATCGGCTCTCCGTTCGATTGGGCGAACCGGACCGTACTTCCGTCCTTGCCGCTTCTCCCTCTAAGGTCCCTACTTATTCTACATATATTCACGAAATGCACATTCCCTCTTCATTGTTTGCGATTTTAGTATTCTCGGAATAGTGAGCATGAGAAACTTTAAATTAGGGCTTGAATTGGGGATTACGGCATTCTCCTAAGATTGTTCTAGTTACATATGGAATGCTGCTCAATGTTTTAAATACAACCCCCCCCCCCCCCCACAAAAAAAAAAAAAAAAAAGAGAAGAGAAAAGAACAAATTTTATACGTATGGATTGTATTAAATGAGTGCGGATGGAGCAGAATGGATATAGATGATTCATATACAGACCCCGACTAGTTTGTCATTGAGGCTGAATTGATTGATATATGACAAAAAAGAGAGATTATTATAAAGATATGACACTTAAGCTAGACTCGTTAGGCTTATTGAAGACAATGGGGGATAGAACCTTGAGACTGTTTGATCCTTGTGAACTTTAGAACCTGCGGCTGTGGGATGTATCAACACATTATGCTTCTTTTTTCACTTTTTCCTGAGCTAAGTCATAGGATTATTTCTCCAAAGTTCAAGGAGCTAGAGGGATAACTCCTTTGAGTTCCTCAGACTTTGCTGTTGAAATGTTGATTTTCCTTCTTCAAAAGAAACATAATAAAGCTGAACAATTTGCATTATATGTTAGAATAAACTTCAGCACGATCTTAAACTATTATACCTCTTGTTTCTTCAGGTTCAGCCTTTCAGGCACTGCCTAGTTGAGACATATTTGAACTTCTCGCACATTATTCTTTGATGCTCTTGGCATTTTATCTGAAAGAGGAAATTATGCTAACTTAAACTTGGCTAGTATTTTAACTATTTATTTAATTTAAACAGATCATTTTTGGGGCTTTGAGATAGTTGTGATATCAGATTCATTCTGTTAGACAATAGTTGATCTGACAGTTATGTTCACTTGGATAGCTGAACTGTCATTTATCTACTGCACACCAGAATACCTGTTCTACTAGACTTCTACAGAGAATGCTTCCCTCTTCCTACTTTCGAAGCTTCTTTTTCTTGTTGTGCAATGTTAAGAACGACATGCATAGCACAAGAATTGAAGACTAACACTCCTATCTGTGTTATCAGGTCACTAGTCCAATGATGACAAATAAAACATATCTGTTTGCTGATTTGTTTTTTTTGGTTGAAGTGCATTGGTACTACTACCTGATAGCAAGCTACTACTGCTTTAAGCTACGCATTTGGTGATGCTGGTTGTTGTTCAGGTACTGCAAGCTGATATGCAATTGGATTTTGAGGTTCAGCGAATTTCCATTAATAGAAATGGATCAGCACTTTTCCTAGTTGGCTTGGATGGTTTATACGTCATGTATCTCTATGGGAGGACTTCGACCAAAGAAAATACAGTTATATGCCGGTATAACTTCCTCCTTTTGGTTTTGCTAGGTTATGTTTTCTTTGGGCTCCAAAGTGTTAAAAACAATAGTGTTATCAACGTCATTGTCCTGTTGATGTTTGTTAACAATTTTTCAATTGAAGAGTACATTCTCCTTTATCTTCGAAAGCGTTGTGTGTATTTAGTCTGATGCAATATTATTGCTCGTTGCATGAAAGAAGTTATGACTTTTCTGGTATAGCTATTTAAAGCCACTGTTCCTTTAATTTTTTTTCCAATCATTTGAACCTTATGACTTAACATTTGGAAGTAGCATTGGTTCTTGAAAACTGATTTTGATCTTGCATAGGTAATATTCCCCCTTTGTTTTTTCTTTATTTTATTTGTTTATTTATGTTTTTGAGATTTATCTTTCATCAAGAGGCCTGAGAATCCATAGTTACAATGCTGATGTCTCGTCTGATTCAAAGCGGTTCAGATTTCATGTGACTGCAACTAACAGTAATACCATCTGTTTGTTCTGGCTATTGCTAATCTAATAACGAGATTGATATGAATTCACACATGGCTCCTGAATCTTTGTAAAAAATGGTTCCTGGGATTCTTGTGAAGAGATATTGTACCTTGTGCTTTAAGAAGAAAGTAAGTTAGGAGCTAAAAAACGGCAAGTGATTGCAAAATTTGGTTGTTGGGGTTTTCTGGTGAAAAATAGGCTTATTCTTCTTAATTTGAAATCGAAGTGTTTGAATATATCAAATGACGTATGCCGTGAATGAGCAGTGATGGCATCCTGATATGAATTCACAGTCTAATGCATTGTGCATAAGCCGATTGGTCTGAGGTGCAGCAGGTGATGCAAAGGACATGTTACATATGTGGGCTTTTTGAAAGAAGAGAAGACGCAAAGCATAGAATGTTACCACCTTAGCCATCATGTGGATCTTGTGGAAAGAGAGAAATGAGAACTTCTGAGGGGGTATAAAAAGATTTTGCACATTTTAGAAATAGCCTATTGGTTTTAGTTAGTCTTTGGTGCACCCATGATGTTCTTATTGTGTAAAAGTTTGAGTGCCATTTATGGAGAACCATATTCTGTGTAGGTTCTTCCCTTTTTGATACATCGCTTGTATACAGGAGTTATCCTGATCTTAACAAAATAATTTTGCCTTATTATAAAATAAAAACTTCAAAATTTCTGTTTTATTTTCATTTGTTTCTATTTAATATAAATAAAGGACTTTTATAGGGTCAGAATGCAGGTTATTTGTTTCGACCTCCTAATTTACATTCTATTTTGTAAATAGCAATATCAGGAAAATTCAAGTGAAGAAGAGTTTCTTTTTAAGAGTGAAAAATATTTATTACTGTAATCCTTGAACAGACCAGCCAGATTTTCCTCTCACCTGTATTAGGAGATTAAATGAAAATAGACATGATGGATTCCTTCTTCAGTAACAAGATTTGATGGTAATTATGTTGTTGTCTGATAATCAGTTGCGGTGCACTAGAAGCCACTTTGAATGTGTTCATTTCCTTTTGTCGCTTGCAGGACAGTTTCAGTTGGTTCAGAGATTTACTTTGACAAAAACAACTCAATACGCACGTTGCAGGTTTGTTGGCACCCTTACAGTGACACCCATCTGGGAATCCTCTCTTCTGATTCCGTTTTCAGGTACTTGTTTCTTCATTGTCAATTTGTATTAGGACTATTTGATGATAAAGTTCTCAACTGGTGTATGTTAAAAACCTGTAAAGAGTTTTTAAATCTTTGTTTGTAGACTTCTTAACTGGATTAGTAATCATTTTGCAGTAAAAACTGTGGTTGCTTCCTCGTGATCCTCATAAATCATGGTTTAATGCATAGAGAGACCTACCTAACACCTATTGGATATCTTATACTATTGATGGTACTGGCGCTGGTACTTTATCTACTACTTAAGGATTGTTAGCACGAGCAGAAGGCACTTCTCCTGGATTTCCTACTGCTTGATAAGTTTTAGTTACTAAAAGTGGCATATATTCTGCTCCTTGTTTCTTTTGATGAGTTGAATTTAATCACATTTTTTTCCTATGAAGTAAATGTTTTTGACAGAATCTTGAAGTTTAAATTATTTAACACAAAGTTCCCAAGAGTAAGTTTCTCTTTGATATGTGCTTCATTTTTCTTATGATATGGTTCCAGTAAGATTATTGGAATTTGGTACCTAATGATGTGGCCTAGTGGTCAATGAAGCGGATGCAAACCTTGGAGATCAGGGGGTTCAAATCCGAGCATAGACAAAAAAATACTAGGTGATATTTTCCCATATGCCTAAGCCTTGGTGGATAGATTTACTAGGTATCTGTGCTGCTAGAAGGTAGATCTCTGGTGGAATAGTCGAGGTGTAGTACACAAGTTATTCCAAACACCATCATTATTAAAAAAAATGCTGAAATTTGGTTAAGATGGTCCTGGTTGCCCTGACTTGGGATAGTAAATTAGTGTTTCTTGACAAAGACTTTGCTTAAAATAATCTAAGCAATTAGTCTTTTTTAAGATTTTCAATTTGTTTAGTGGTTACTGGTCGTTTGAAATGCATATGAATGCCTCAAGGACAAAAGCCATGGTTGGTTTCGAGACGAGGAAGGAGGCATCAAGATGGCTCATTCCCTCATCCTATAGGTACGAGTCATTCCAAGACACATCCTATCCTAATATGAGAGATTATTTAATTATAGGGGAAGATAGTATAAATAGTAATGGAAGAGAGTTTTCCATATTAAAAGAGACTATTATGCACTTAAAACGAATTACCAAGCTACAAATGATGTGTTGCTTCATGTTGCTGAAGAGACACTACTAGTCATGTTGCTTCCAATCATTTGTTCTGTGAGCTGCTCCTGCTCAAGTACTGAGTATACCAAAGAAGTTGTGGAGCAGTTTAGTTGTTCGGTTTCTCTAATGGATACCAAATTAAATGGATATTCGGGTGCAAACAGGACTGAAACTAAGGTACAGGAGGACCTCACTTATTTTCTTTAACTGTATTTATGAACCATTAGATAGGCTGACAATAGACAAGTTTGAAGGAGAATGAAGGATATAGAGAAGAATTTCTTTATGATAGAGGAGAAGGGGCTCTGGGAATGTTAGTTTTGACTATTACTTCATGTTTTGGGAGTTTAACTGACATGAAATCTTAACTATTATTAACAATTCTCTATTTGTATAAAATAGATGCCATAAGCTTTGTTATTCACGAGTTCCTATAATCAAATTAATCCTACTTTACTGTTGACTTTTTTTTGGGGGCTTAAATGACGTGATTCTTAACTATGAACAATTCTTTATTTGTATAAAGTAGATGCTACAAGCTTTGTTATTCATGAGTTCCTATAATCAAATTAATCAAATTTGTCTTTGACTTTTGAATTCTGAATAAAGACATATTTCTTGTAAAATTCCTACATAATATTTGACCTCCTTGCAATGCCTAGGTTTCAATTTAAAATGAAGTTTGCTTTAAAAAAAATAAATTAATTAAAATGAAGTTTCTTTGATTACTCTTAAAGACTTAAACTCTTTCTTAGCCAGGTATACAAGTACTCCCCAAGTTGCATGTTAGTCATACTTTCTCTGCTGGTTGACCCTTTTTTCTTTGTAAGCAAGATGGCTATATTCAGAAATCACTGCAAAATTTTCTTAACCTATATTTATTGATAACATTGAGGGTAGCAAGAGATAAAGCCGTTGAGGAAGGTATACTGTACCTATCTGCCTGCCTATACTACCTCCCTCTAGGTTTAATTATGTTAAGTAGTTAGTCATGTACAGTGTCCCACATCGGGAAGTAGATGCATATTATTATTGAATCACCCTATATAAATAGGGCATTGTACAACACTTTAGAAGATGAATAATAGATTTTTCTCCCGTGTATTCTCACATGGTATCAGAGCAATCATGAGAGATTTATCGCTGTGCATAAATTCTAGCGACTCCGGGAAGAGAAATCAGTTAACCGGAAGTCTTTTTCCGGCAAACACAGGTCTGCCGCGAGTAAAAAGCCACTATCCGTCAGTGTTGTGCAAAAACCAACACCACCAGGAAGTAGATCAGAGCTCAACGAACAATCCTTTAAAAGATCTCCGGTAGAAAAGGCACACGCGCCCTCACGCGCCGTCGGAAGAATTTCTCCGGCGAAGCTTCGACGTCCACGCGTCGGCGCGTGAGGCAGTTTCCGGTCATAATTTGGGAAAACTTCTTCAGGACAATGTCTTCTCCTTGCAAATCCGAGCATACCCATCCAATTTAAATCAAATTCCGACCACTTTTATATTTTTCTGGCGTTAACAGTGATTTTTCCGGCATGAACAGTAATTTCCAGAAAAGATACTCTCAGGAGATATTGTTACAAAGTTTGTGAAGTCGAATGATCAGCTAGCAGATATTTTCACCAAGTCTTTTACTGGTTCTCGTATTAGTTAAATCTGTAACAAGTTCGGTACATATGATTTATATGCACCGGCTTGAGGGGGAGTGTTAAGTAGTTAGTCATGTATAGTGTCCCACATAAGGAAGTAGATACATATTATTATTGAATCACTGTATATAAATAGGGCATTGTGCAACACTTTAGAAGATGAATAATAGATTTTTCTCCCGTGCATTCTCACAAATTATTGAAACCAAATACCACCAACATATCTTGAATGGTATATTGGAACTAAAAGTATGCCAAGCTAGCTTCATTAATCTTAGAAGAAAAAGCACCAGCTTAGTTTTCCGACAAAAGCCTTAAGTGCTGATTATAGGATCAGTGGCATGCTCATAGCCTTGAGAGATTGAGGCCTAAGCAATAAGAAGGGCTGTTGAGGAAGGTTTTGTTTGGTGTTTTAGTGCTACATGGTTGTCGGGAGCTGTCAATACATATGCCACTTCCACATAGAAAAAGAAGACTTGTGGCGAGGACTTCTTCATAGAAAACATGTTATTAAATTGGCTTACTTAAACTACATTGATTGTGAAACATCTATTGAGTATTTGAAGTAACAGAAAGAGGTTTCCGTTTGTTCTGTTCTTCTTTTGGGTGCATGCCGTCATGTTTGCTTTTCTGTCAATGATATATCTCTAAACTAAATTGTTCCCTAATTTGTACAAGTAGGCTTTCTAAAACAGAGAGCTATGGAGAACACCATGCTGTTTTTTGGTCTGCTACACGAGTCTAAATGTACTCGTGGCCATCTGAGAGCTCTCTAAATTGTCTAAGTCAGATGCAATACATCATTAGCATATTCGTTCAACTGCTGATCCTTTTGGGCATGGTGAGCTGAAAAATGTTCAGAAGTAGCAACAAATCCCAAAGATTGAAGATGAACAAGGACAACAACCTTACTTTAGGAAATGAGCTGTCAGTAATTTCACCCATATGGTTGCTCATTAAGACAAAGTGATGATGCTCTTTCATTTGCAGTAGTACAAGTTGATAGATTTTTTTTTTTTGATGAAGTAAGTAGAATATATCATAAAAGGCTTCAAGAAGATGCAAAAAGTAACAAAAGAAGTGAGTTTGACAGCTCATTTACTATTAAGTGCTACAAAACTAGAGAGCTGACAAAGTCCAAGAAAACGTCAGTTATTGGATCCATTTACATTTAGAGCCTAAACCTTGGTTTCATTGGAACCATGTTATTGCATAAAACGACACTGCCTAGACAGTAACTTCTTCTCCCCTTCACTTCTCACTGGGTGTGCATGTGCAAATGATCACTATTTTTGGGGCTTGTAGTTGTCAGAGCACGTAGAACTGCAGTGTGGCATGATCTTTTTGTTATCCAGTGGTGGAGACATCTTTTATTTTTATTTTTTTAAATTTATTCTCTACGACTTTCTTAACATATCAGATGCATGTTAAATCACTTGCTGATTGGAGAATTATGTGTTATTTCTTTTTATCGACAAATTACATTGAGCTATATTTACTGATGTTTCTTCATATACAGGGTTTATGATCTGTCGTCGGCCCTTGGTCAGCCAGAACAGGAGTATTATTTGCAGCCTGTGGAGCCTGGCAGTTCGCACAATGCTACATCAATCTGCCCCGTCGATTTTTCTTTTGGGGGTGATCATTTGTGGGACAGGTTCAGTGTAAGTTCCATTCTTTAACACTTCTCTGTTATACTGTAGACCTAGTGCTTATATGCTCAGGTATTCTGTAATTATGCCCTGATGACAAATTCTGGGGACTTGATAGATTGGACTTCATCAGTGATTCATAATCTTTTAGCTATATGGATATGTTGGATGATAAGAATAAAGGAATGGCATGGTAATAGTTTATGATTCAAAGCTGTATCGATATTTTAGTGAGAACTATATAATGAACAAGGTTTACACTTCCAGATAGATCGAATAATAAATATAGGGTAAGCAAATTTAACGCCCATTATCTAACATCTCCAGGTAGCGGTGGTTATTGATCAAGTGGTTTTACTGTCACTAAGAGGGTGTTTGGATTGGCTTTTAAAAAGTAGCTTATAAACTAAAAGCCAAAAGCCATAAGTTGGTAATACCCAACTTTTTTTTATTTTTTTGTACTTTTCATGCCTAAAAGTAAGTGCTTTTAAGCACTTTTTATCATTCCCAAACACCACAAAAACTAGAAAAGTGCTTAAAAATCCAAACACCCTCTAAATTTGTGTGGTAAAGTTGAGTTTTTATTTTATTTTCTGCAGGTTTTTGTCTTGTTTAGTGATGGCTCAGTTTACATCCTATGTCCTGTTGTTCCATTTGGAAGGTAATTTACCAAAGATCACAGTTCTGCTAATCTTAAGCTTTTGTTCAGAGATAACAATGGACAGAGAAATTTAATTTTGAATTGATGGTTGTGAAGTAATATGAAATTATTTTTAAAGGTCTTTATACAAAATATATTTCCATAATGTTTCTGACTTTTCTTATTCTTGCTCAGTTGTAAAATTGATCTGCTGATAGGTAGTATTTTTTTTTTTGATAGGCTTGTCTGTCTTTATAAGAGATCTCATAGACTATTGTCTTCCCCCAAGAGGAATTATTTCCCCTCCCATATTTCTCGTTTCATTTTTTCCTCAAGACTTCTAATTTGAAAATGTTTTTACTTATTTCTTGTGTCTGCTATTTTTAGCCTATGCAAGAGGCAGGTCGCAATATTTCACTTGATCTCACTAAAGTAGATTCTTTCCATTTGAACAGTGTGTACAAATGGGAATCTATACTGGAGTTATATAGTGATGCGCATGTGTTTGGTCTGAAATCATCGAATTCAAAAGCTGTGAAAAACTCAAATTTGGCAATCTCTTGGTTGGAAGCAACATTTCCTGAACTAGCCCGGAAAGAAGTTCATGCAGAAAATGCTTCTGTGCTTAGAGCTCAGCCTTATGCTTTATTTGATGCGTCAATCTCATTGCAGGTACTTTACTAACGAACAGTTCTTATGTTCTTGAGTATATCCAGCTGGTCCATATCCGCCAATACCCCCTTTGACTTGCTTAGATGGATGAGAACCATCGCAAAAGTTAAGGGAATTTATAGCCTTTTTGGCCAAGCTTCTCACCATGCCAAAAGTGTTTTTTTTTCTTTCAAAAAAGTGTTTTTTCCTCAATTTGAGGTGTTTGGCCAAGTTTTTGTTTTTGAAAAAAAAGTGCTTTTGGCTAGAAGCAGAAGCAATTTTGAAGAAGCAGAAAAAAGTAGATTCTCTCCGGAAGCAGAAGCAATTTTGACTTTTCTTCTTACCAAAAATAACCTTTGCAAAATATTATATATACCAAAATAACCTTACTTAGTTTAAACTATTAGGTAATATAAAATGACTTTTGGGTTGAACTTTCATATTTATTGGATGATTTTTTGATATATTTAAATTATCTTGAAAGAATAAAGTACTTTTCAATTTTATTTTTATATTTTACTTAAATAAAATAAAAAACTTAATTATTATCTTTAATAATAAATATTTGTAATTATTTATCTACTTATATAATATTAACTATTAAGCAAATCTCTTCATGTCCTTATATGTAATTTGACACATAAAAGTACTTTTTGAAAAGCTTGGCCAAACATAAATTATTGTTCAAAAGTGCTTTTCAAATTGATTAGCCAAACATAAACTGTTTTTCTTCAAAAGTACTTTTTTGAAAAGCACTTCTCAAATTAAGCTGATTTTTCCAGCTTGGCCAAACAAGCTATTAATCTCTTTTGCATTATGACTTGATTCATTTTTCATCAATTGTTTTTTCTCTCTCTTGTTATTCAATGCCATATGTGAATATTCATGAATATGAACTGTCAGATTTGATTGCCCTAGTTGATATGCTGTGCAGCATGCTGTCCTTCCTTACAGCAGGAACAGGCTACTTATGTAAATATTATTTTTAAAAAGTGGATCCTATATTATTTTTTAATATTTTAATTATGTTTACCGTGCATTTTAGATATAGCAGTCATAAGTTGGACTTCATCGGGCACCATTTATACCTTGAACTTCTTCAGAGACCAACATTAATTTGATTTTCAGTGATTAAGGATATGAAGGAAGAATGCATCTATGTTTACCTCGTTTTTATTTTTAATCGTTCTGCTAATATGGAAGAGGTAAAAAATGGCTCTGATTGCTGATTGTAGTAACATGACACCGTTGAATACTGTAAGCGATTGTATTGTTAAAAACAGAAGATTGGTTGATACTGATTCATATGGGAGAACAAAATAGTTTTCTACCTTTCATTTGAGCATACACGGAGGAAGAAGTACTCATAATGCTTTCTAGCTGGATTGCTCTAGCAAGAAGCAAGATACAGTAGAAAGTCTTTTCCGTCTGTCCTTATTATCTAATGTATTGATTTTATGGGCTAATGTCTTGTTGGATGAGACACTCTTTTTCTGTCTCAGTTGCTTGTGTATCGGTGAAGGATGCCGACTCGGACAAGTCTTATAAACCTTAGTCTAAAGATTGCAGTGGAAAACACGGTGAAACAAATTAAGGCCGTATTTCAACGGAAATGGCTCCCATTCTTCTCTTCATGTATCTCCTCGGAAAAGCAATCCACTGAACTTTTATGTCTTCGTGTGGAGGGCCTCATTTCTGTTCTCTCTTATTCTTTTTATGCTGAAATAAATACTACTATAATCTTGCTTAAATGAGTACTATTTTGTCCTTTTTTCCTGTTTCTTGAAGTGAAAAATCTGTGTGAAATTTTAATTTCACGTGGTAACATCAAAGTTTGGCTGCACTACTATTCCTTATCTCACTATGAAGGAAAAGAAGTTATTTCCAGTGATTACAAAGCAAGCCACTTTATTTGCTCTGGCTTAATCTCTTGGTGGAATCGTTTTTAAGAAAAGCTAATTTGTTTGTCTTTCCAACTATATATCACCTTCTTAACACTGGCTTTACTTGCAGGGGCCCTTACGTAAAGTAAGTCACGGCGTTGAAGAAGACTCGGTTCATCCTCCAGTTTGTGAAGGGCGTGCTGTCAGTTTTCTTTATGATTTAGTTAGCAAAGATTCTATTGTCGTAACTGCTTGGAGTGGTGGCCAGTTGCAAATTGATGCTTTAGCTGATGAAGTACAGCCGGTTTGGAAGGTCGGTAGCCCACCTCGGGTTTGTCTGGATTCAACTGATAGTATAGTTGGCCTTGCAATGATTTGCGAGTCATTGTCCAGTGACACCTCTATTTCGAAGCTTGACCTGCCACCTGATCATACCTTATGGTTGGGGCATCCACCTCCTCTTTTGAGGCTGGCTATTGTGGATTTAGCTCTGCCCAGAAGAAGCGGTTCTGTTATATTGATGTTTGTTGATCCCCTTATTTCAGAAAGAATATATTGCCTTCACAATGGAGGAATTGATTCAGTAGTGTTACACTTTTTGCCTTTTACTAATCAGAGTAGTGGCAAAGAAGACATGATGAGAAGTCCCTCTGTGCATCCCGTTCTTAGCACTTTCCAAGGAGAAGCATCCTCAGCCTCCCCACTTTGTGGTTTCTTGGCTCTGTCAGATTCTTTCGGAGATTCATGGATCGTGGGTCTTACCCCTTCTAGCGAGTGTATAGTGTTGGAGATGGAGACTTGGAATACACTGGTTCCCCCAATTATTGATAAGGTTGACAAACTCAGAGACTCAGAGGGACCAAAAGATACAGATATTCCTACTATCATAAGCAAAGAGCTCCTTACCGGGCCCAGGGTAGTTCTTTTGCCTCCTTCATCGCCTCATTTACGCTCCGTTGCTGCTGATTCAATTGAAGGCCGATCAACACTTCATCAGTATTTCAAGCTTTTTCATGAAAATTATGTGGAATATGCCCACAAGGTAACTTTGTGCTGTCGTTACGCTATAATCTTGATAGCAGTTGTGACTTTTTCCTGCTGGACTTCTCTTTTTAAGTTAGATTTTGCCTTATTATCTATCTGATCCTTCAAATTTTCCGCTCTTTTGGGGTTTCAGTGGGGCGTCTGTGTCTGTCTGTCTGTCTCTCTTATTATTTGTGCTAGTGAAAGTTCTGGTGGCAATTCATTTTTATGAATTAATTTTTCTGTCAGTTTAAAAATGCGTTCCACCATTAACTATCTTTGACATGTCTGATTTCTTAAAATTTCTCAAAATTGTGCATTTTCTTTTTCGGATATTGGAGTAGCTTTTTGTAGTTGAACTTCTATTGGCCCTGATAGATGTATCATGTATTTCATAGTTTTAGAATGTTCATCATGCTATTTTTTTGAAGTTACAGGATGAGCCTGGAGAAAGAAACTCATCTTTCTCTCTAGTTTTTTGGCAATACACCGTCTCCAACACTCCAAAAAACCAAAAATATCTTTCCAAATCGAGTAATCGACAATATAAGACAGTTCTGAACCATCTTTAAATGATCAGAAATTGAAATCAACCATCCTGAAATCCTAAAAACACATCAATCCACACCCTTCACATCCTCTTTTAGCAACTTTTGGCAAGTGAATTTGGATTTACGTTTGGATTGATTTTCTTAGTAACTTAAACTTAGTATAGGAGGATGAGACTGGAACATAACTTAGGTAACAATGGAATGGAAAATTTCGTCTGCTGTTGGATTAAAGAGTTGCCAAACGATAACAATGAAAAAGCTTGCAAGATTCGAACTCATTGAGAGGCGACGAAAATTTATGAGCAGGAGGTGATGGACAGACAATGTAAGGTGGATCTGTAATGTCTTAAAACTAGCTTCTGAAGGGGTTGGTCGAACCGTCAAGAGGATTATGATGGGTGATAGTGGTTCATTGAAAGAAAGAGGCTTTTTTTCAAACAGTGGTCTCCAACTATCGCGTGCAGTTGGAACACAGAGGAATCAGAACAAGTCTGATCAGATTGGTGGTCGTTCTGCATCACTTAAGGATCAATTTTTTTTTTCGAAACAATTGAACCTACATTCGAAGGATTTCTATGTTTGGATACTCGAGAAACGCCCTTTCAGATAGGTGAGAATTAGAGCAAGAAAATTGAGAAAAGGATTCTGCAACCATTAACATAGAGGTGGGAATTGGATCCTCTAAATTCCAATTTGGGTTGAGTTCGCAATAAGAGTGAGAAAAAGCCATTGTAAAAAAAATAGCATGGTCAGAGATAGTCAATGGCCAAACTCTGTTCTCTGGTGAGGTCCTGTGGCCAGCTTTTGAAAAGTTGGAAGTTGCAAATGAACATAACAAGATGCCGGCCTAAGGTATACGGCCTGCTATCTCTTAAAATTTCATACAAATGAAAGCGGGGATACACAGTTCCCCATTTTTTTACTCTTAATAAAGGAAAAGCTGATAAACTGGAGAGATGAGTAATGAACCAGATTAAAATAGAGTAAAGAAAAGGAAAAGGGTAAATATAAGAAAAAGGCTGGGATAGCAAGCAGCAAGCCGAATGGTAAGGCCTATACTGACTCCTGCAAAACAAAATGCAGAGCTCAAATTAAACCTGATATGCTTATGCCCAGTCACTTGAGATAATATATACACACATAGGTAGAGATAGTGGACTCGATGGTTCTAGA
Source organism: Nicotiana tomentosiformis (assembly GCF_000390325.3). NCBI lineage: Eukaryota > Viridiplantae > Streptophyta > Magnoliopsida > Solanales > Solanaceae > Nicotiana > Nicotiana tomentosiformis. The sequence goes on along the minus strand of NC_090814.1, from coordinate 59,527,246 downwards.
GGTGGAATTAGTGCCTTGTTGGAACCTCCTATGCTATCACAAATCTCTAATAATCTTGCTCTAATTGAGGAGGATCACAATGTGGAATTGAAAAGAGCATGGAAAATTCGTCAATGAGGACTCTCCGAAGGTCCTAGCAAGAAGGAGACATGGTAGCAGAGCCTATGGAGGTCCTGATATGGACCTTTGAGGAATCTGAACCAATTGCGGTTCAGATCTTTGACATTCCTGTGATGGTGTTAATACTGTTGATTTTACCGGCATGTATCGAGAAGTCTGGGTGGAAATAGGTGTCAAACTGGGTCAAAGAGAGCATTCAGTAAGCAATTGGGAATGCAGTTTCTGAGTTTCGAAAAAGAAGCCATGGACGTGTTCATGAGAATAGAGAGGAAGAGAGCACAACCAAGTGTGGCTCTGGTTTTTAAAGTAGCAGAAAGAGCTCAAGACGAAGAGATCAGAGGTAGCTAAAGAAGCTGGAGTTCCTCATAAATTATGGGGATGAAGGTGATTGAAGCAAGGGTAGGAGGTCTGTTGAGTGTCCAGATGAAGATCAAGGTATTCTGCTGGAATGTGATAATGGGGAAGGGGCTATTCTGAAAAGGCTGGTTAGAAAGTGGCACACAGACATAATTGCTTTCAGTAAACTAAAGTCAATGAACATGAGATTTTACTCAACAGGCATGTGGGAAATGACTAGATCCATTATGTTGGCGTGTGGTAACTGGGAAAGGAATGTGTCATATTTTAAAATAAAACAGCTGGTTGGACAAGGATGATTGCTTGTAAGCAATTGGTGCAACTCGTACAACGTTTAAAGGCTGAGCTGACTTCATACTGGCAAGAAAGTTGAAACTTCTTAAAGAAGATCTGAAAGTGGAGCCTATTAAGATCTTTCAGTTCGCCTGGTTCTCTCTTGCTTGCCCATGGATTCAGCAACAGTTCGAAAGGTTGCCCTATTCGGGAATCTCCGGATTTATGCTGATTTTCAACTCCTCGAAGCATTTTGTCGATTACTACGTCCTTCCTCCAAGGAGGAGAACAACTGGTCACAGAGGCCTTTGTAGAAAAAGAGGTAGAACAAATAATCAGTAGTTGTGAAGGGGGCGAGGGAAAGTCCCTGGACCTGATGAATTTTCCGTGGCATCTTCTCTGAAGTGCTGGTCTGGGGAAAAGCTGAGATGATGGAAGTAACTAAGTTCTTTCTCAGGGGTATATATTTGAAAAGAAAATAAATGCTTCTTTCATAGAGTTGACTCAAAATTATTGCTAAGCTGCAGTCTAAAAAAATGAAAGTATCTATGGGGAAACTGATTACTAACTCACAGATGGAGTTTGTTAAAGGGATACACGAATAACTGTTGCTGCTTCGGTGGCGGATGAATGCTTTGATGCGAGAATTAAGTAAATTTTGCTAGGCATAGTCTGTAAATTGGATGTGGAGAAGGATTATGATTATGTAAATTGGTCTTTTCTGATATCTATGATGAGAAATGGGAAGTTGGATCTCTTACTGCATATATAACCAATCCTAAATGGAGAATCTGAAGAACTGTTTGAATCACAAAGCGCCTTGGACACTGAGATCTTCTCAATCATTTCCTTTTTAATTCTGGTGATGAAGACTTTCATTGGATGCTGGAATCTGCATTTATGTGGGGTGAATCTCCAGTGATGCATTTTGAAGGTGGTCCTAATAGCTTTTGAAGTACTGGATCAGATAAATTGGATCAGTTGCTACATATATTCAGTGAATGAGGTGACAAATAACCATATCCTCTTCAACGTACTTGGATTGCGTTTTGGGTGAGCCGTAAAACTTCAGCTGTATGGCAAGGAGTCATTGACAAGTTTGAGAAGAGACTTATCTGCAGAGAATAAGCAGTATTTACCCTTATGAGGTAGAGTGACCCTGATCAGTCGCCTGCCAACCTACACGATGTTACTGTTTCTTACCCCAAAACTTCTAGAGAAACTAGATTGACTAAAGAGGAACTTTCAGGGGAAGGTGACGGGCATCAGAAAAATTTCTACTTGATTAGGAGGGAAAAAGTTATCCTGCCAAAGATATCTATAGGTGAGAAATCTGGGCATTAACAATACAAGCCTATTATTTAAGTGGTTGTAGAGATTTATTAAGAAAGATAATGCTCGTGGGAGAACATCATCAATACCAAATATGGAGTGATGGACAGCTGCTGCACAAAAAGTTGGTCCAAATTCCATCGTATGTGATTTATGGAAACACATTGGAAACCTGTGGCCAGAATTCATGAACATCACTTCAAAGTGGGTGATGAACAGGAAAACATTTGGATGGGCCCATGGACTGGGCACTACCTTAAAAGATGTATATCCAGATTTATACATCTTGACTGTGTACCCAGAGGCATTTTATAGCACGACGCGGAGAAAAAAATAGCTGGTGCTCAGGAGAAACTGCAAGGACTCAGATTGAGAGGTTACGGCATCTGCTTAATAGATTAGAAGACAAGGACTGGATGAATGGAGGCAAGGACACTCTGTATTTGCTAAAAGAGAACAGTGGCTAGTACACTGTAAAATTAGGGAATAAAACTCTTGGGGTCTGTTTGGAAAGCCACCCGGTAATTGGAATTGGTGTAATTACTAGGTAATAATTACACAGCCTAGTAATTACACAACCTAGTAATTACGACGACCTGTTTGTTTGTCATAACGTTATTACAGTGTAATTACAAGCGTGTTGTTTGGTTGCACAAGTATAATTACACAGTTAGATTAAATTTTAAATGAAATAATTATCAAAACTTAAAAGTTAATATAATAAATATATGCGTATAAATAATTTTTTATAAGTATAAATGATATTAGATTTGGTATTTAAGATGCATATTTTTTCTTGAATGTACACTAATTAGTAATCATATATTTATAACTAATATCGTAAAAATAATTGATATATATTTTGCAAATTAATAATATTTAGTTTAATTAATTATAAAAACTAAAAACATACGTTTTGTAAGAACATCACGGAATACATGTTTGATAAAATAAATTAATATTTATAAATATAATATCATAACATTTGCAAATGTTTGACAATATCTATCAATTCTAACTAAAAAATGAACAACATGCAATGTGAAATAACAAGCCAATTGTCACGTCCTTAGTCTTGAACTAAGCGCACGTGCGGCACTTGACAACTTGCTTACGATCTTGCACAACTCGATCACGATCTTGCTGTGCCAAGTCAGCCTAAAATACTACACTCAAGATCGCTAAGAGAATGTTAGATAAGAAAGACGAGAAATTTGCCAAAGGAAGCTTTTTATTGAAGAGAACTTGATTATTTTGCTTGGTGAGTTACAAATGAATAACCCCCTTTATATACTAGTTTCATAGGGGCTAGTGAGTAAATAATAATTATTACACAAGGCTCTTATTCGTTACAAGTAAGCCCCTTCTCTAGAATATTCTACATAGCTAGAATCTTCTAAGGACTTTCCTAGCAATTCCATAGGGTTCTAAGGTCTTCCATGAGAGATCTCTATATTTCTCTAGAACCTTCCCACATGTGCTAGTCTATTTCATATGTAATCTTCCACATGGCATTGATATGTGCCAAATGGCACCTACGTGGCATGATGATGTGGCGGGTCATGACACTCTCCCCCACCCAATTTTGTGCTGCCCTCGGCACAAAGCATTGACACGTACGCACGCACCTCGCCTTGGTGTCGCCGAAGATCTTTGTCCATTAGCCATGATGCTCTAAGGAGCGGTCCGCCTTCCCATGTCACAAGGTACTGGTCACCTTTCTTCTTGCCCTGTTTGTACTTTGGAAGGCTAGCAATGATGGCCTCGATCCTCCGCCCATCGGATGCCTTTCCTTGCTCTTGGCCTGAATCTGCCCATGACCCGACCAAGTCTAGCATCTTCTCAAGCATCGGGTACATGCTTCCACTCCCTATTTGGCTGCCCTCCGTGGTCACAACTTTACTGGCAAACTTGACCCCTCTGCTTGGTGCTTCGTCTAAGTCCGATAGCGTGCCATCACTTTGTAACTCGCCATCCTCTTCAACTATGTCCGCCCAACGTTTCTTGATACCACCATGCTCCATTTGCTTGGCGCCAAGATAGGCTTTGGAATCCCCTACTTTCGGCTTAGATTCCAAGCGCATCCCCCCAATACAGGCGGTCCCTCTTGTGTCACCCTGGTGTGCTTGAGCAAAGTTCCCGATCATTGCTGCAAGCCTCCCCAAATCCGGGCATTCACTTGCCCGATGTGATCCTTTACAGAAGTAGCACCCTCCCATAGGCACGTACTCGCTACCGTTTTCTGGCCCCTTGCCGTTTCGCTTGGACCCCAGTCCATTATGGGATGGCCCCTTGCCATTGCCCTTGTGTACCTCGGCTATGCCTTTCCCGTTGTCCTTGTCATGATCTCCCCTACCTCTCTCAGCATTGCCTTCTTGGCAGGCTCCATCTTGAAGTCAACGAGCAACTCGGCTACCCCTATGGCCTCGTCCATGTTGGCTACTTGATGTCTTCTTAACTCCTGCTTTACCCAATTTTGCAACCCATCCATGAAGTAGAAGAGGGAATCTTCCTTGGACAATGACATGATTTGCAGCATTACGGTAGTGAACTCGCGCACATACTCCCGAATTGTGGCCGTCTGTCGGAGCTCTCTTAGCTTCCGCCTAGCCTCGTACACCACATTCATCGGGTAGAATTGCTTCTTCAACTCCTTCTTGAACTGCTCCCACGTCTCAATCTTGCATAGCCCCTTCTCCATGTCAGTACACTTTCGACGCCACCATAACACGGCAACCTCGGTCAAGTATTTGCGTACCTTAACAACTTCGTCATCCTCCTTGACTACCTCAAAGTACTTGTCCATCCTCCAAAGTAAGTTTGCGTGCGTCCCGTGCACCGCCATACTGCTTTCTCTTAGGACCTTCACATTGGTCCCTTTTGTAAGTACCACGCCCTTGGTAATTCCGACCATGGTTCCCTACAAAGCTTCCTTCTTGCAATTTCTTGTATTCTTTCTAACATTCCTTTAGTCATAACCTTTGCTCTGATACCACGTTGTCACGCCCTTAGTCTTGAACTAAGCGCATGTGCGGCACTTCACAACTTGCTTACGATCTTACACAACTCGGTCACGATCTTGCTGTGCCAAGTCAGCCTAAAATACTACACTCAAGATCGCTAAGGGAATGTTAGATAAGAAAGACGAGAAATTTGCCAAAGGAAGCTTTTTATTGAAGAGAACTTGATTATTTTGCTTGGTTAGTTACAAATGAATAACCCTCTTTATATACTAGTTTCATAGGGGCTAGTGAGTAAATAATAATTATTACACAAGGCCCTTATTATTTACAAGTAAGTCCTTTCTCCAGAATATTCTACATAGCTAGAATCTTCTAAGGACTTTCTTAGCAATTCTATAGGGTTCTAAGGTCTTCCATGAGAATCTCCATATTTCTCTAGAATCTTCCCACGTGCTAGTCTTCCATGAGAATCTCCATATTTTTCTAGAACCTTCCCACGTGCTAGTCTATTTCATATGTAAGCTTCCACATGGCATTGATATGTGCCAAATGGCACCTACGTGGCATGATGATGTGACGGGTCATGACACAATACTACTAAAACAAGTAAATTGGAACCATAAATATAACACAATTTCAAAATCCCACAAAAAAACACTTTAACATATGTCAAATTCCAACATAATAAAAATAGGGTCCAAGACAACTTAAGAATAAGAAACATAATAAGTTTATAATCTCATTCAACAACGAAATTCTACTTTAATGACATCACTCATTATATGCCATGTTTGTTAATGATTTATTATTTCTAATATTAGGAGATGTAGTTTCAAAAACTAGAATAATAACGCAGTTACGCAAAATGAAGAAAATAAAACAAATAAGAAATAAAATATACGAGCAATTACATGGAATCACAAGAAGTAAACGTAGAGAAATAAAAGATAAATAATATACAAAGAAAATATATTTTAAAATTAAAAAAGAAATTAAAAAGTAAAAATAAAATAAAAAGTAAAATTAAAATAATGGAAACAAAATGTTATAAAGGAATTAAAAAGTAACCTTGTAATTACACAGCGTAATTACCACCAATTCTCACCCCCCTTGAGAATTGGAGTGTCTCCAATTACACCAAAATCCATGCTGACAGCTGACCAGGTAATTACTTGGCCAAACAAACATGCCAAACTGTGTAATTACCCCAATTATACCCAAATCTAATTCTTAGGTGCTGGGACTGCAGTGATAACTGGCTATTTGGGGGGGGGGGGGGGGGGGACTATGGAAAACAAAATTCCTCCTCGTGTGGACTGTGGAGGGAGGCAAGGTGAAAGGCATGCACTGGCTTGTTTGGGCTGGAGAGCTAGCCTTAAATGAAGCATGTCTCATGCAAGACACCCTAGCTAAAAGAGATGTTGCCACATGCAAGTATGTTAAAATGTGGCAGAATCAGTTAGCCCTTGATTATCCAGTTCCTTGGGACCTTTGGAACCTTTTCTTGAATCTATTCCACAGTAAATTGGCATTCCCAGGAACATTTTCAGCCGTTTGAAAGGGAAGAGAACCCATATGAGTCTTAGAGAATCAGAAAATTGTGGAATTTAATCCCTCTTTCCATAATCTGGGTGCTATAGGAGAGGAGGATATGGTTTGAAAGAAAGAGGACTGTAGTGTATCAACTAAAGCACTTCTGTCTATGTTAATACTTGAGCTAGTAAATGATACTCGGATCATATTGAATTTATCAGCTCCCTCCATAGCTAATGATGGAAACTGCATCATCTGTAATTTGTTTTTTCCGGGCATCATCTGTAAATGGATTTTGTGATCTAGCAGTCCCTGGGTGCTACATACATCAATAGTCACCTTACCTTCTAGGGAAAAAAAGATTGTTCGTGATGCCTGTAGTATTTCATTCTCAAAATCATCTATTTTTTATAATTATTCACTGGAATTCTGTTTTGCAATTTGATTGGATGAAAAGATTATTGTGCAAATAATCTTCTGTTCCTAAATGACATGTGCAGACCATCTTGTACCCAGGATGTAGCTTTAGGTAGATGATCAGGTGCATCTGTTGGATGCTACTTCGTTTCTGCGTGAGCAACCCCCCCCCCCCCCCCCGCCGCGCGCGCGCGCATTTCATTATAATTGATTTATTTAATTAAAAAATTGAGCGAAAGACATTATTTTATTTATTTAATTTGGTAGCAGTTCTTCTGCTTGTTTTGATGGTATTGTTAATCTCCCTATTCTCTGAAGATGTTTATTTTAAATCTCAGAAGTGTTTGTTTTGAAGAGGAGGAATTTAATACTTTGATTTGGCGCCCTCTTCCTCCTCACTTCTCACTTGGGTCAAAATCAGAAGAAAATCTTGTTTTCTTCCCTCCTTTTCAGTTCTTTTGACACTAGACTGGTCTCTTAGTTTGATGATACATGGTACTTTTCTTCTTTTATCAGGTGTACTTTGAACTTCAGCATCATGCACCTCATGTAAAGAAGATCATCGATGACCAGCACTCTCGATTGCACAAAGCACAGCAGAAGATTTTGGAAGTTGAAAGGAAACAGGAAAAGATAGAGGATCGTATTGAGCATGCAGTTCAGTTTCACAGTAAGCTAGAAGAGCGCTTGCAAAGCCTGCGACACCTGCCTGCAGCACACAAGAGATCTCTATCAAAAGCTGAACGAGAGTTCAAGTCTGAACTTGGTATTTGCTTCTCTAATGCTAATGCTTAATGTAGTTTTATTTGGTTTATTGTGAACTCTGACTTATCATTACCGTAAAAAACAGTATAATGCTTGTAAATATGTTGTGTCTTCTGCATATGGCCAAAAGACTGTCTTTACCAACTCTCTGATGCTCTAGAAGCATCCGTAACAGGAGCTAACCTATAAGCCCGAAAAAGAGCTACTCATTTAATTTTCTGGTTACGCGCCTTAAAAGACGAGGTTCCCTTTACAAAACTTAACTTGAAAAATTCCGCAGCGACTTCCCCACAATTTGGAGACGTGTCAGAGTCAGGCGCATATATTTCAATATTTTCGAGGGCGTGAAGAGCTTTAAATTGAAAAAAGAAAAACTGCTATAAAATCAACTGTCCAGATCAATTCAAACAATCCTATGGTCTAAATTCTTTTTATTTTTCATTTTCTTTCTTTCTTTCGTTTTTCTTTTCCACCTCCACCCCCATCTCAATCTACACTACCTCCACCACCACCACTTACACTACCTCCACCACCAGTGACAACACCCGTTTTCTTCTCCGCCACAACGCTACCTCCAAGACCTTGACCAGCCCCACCTCAGACCATTTTAATGCATTTGCTGGAGTCGAGGAGAGGTGTTGGCTGGCGTTGGGTGTAGCTGTTGGGTTTTTTCTCTTTCTTTTTGGGTGAAGCTGAGGTGAGACTGGTGGTAGAGAAATTGTGAGGTGAGTGAGATTAGAGAAAATGGAGATTGGCGGGAGAGTGGTCGATGGTTGGCGGTTAAAGGTTGTTACAGAATGAATGTAGTCATATTCCTTGTAATATACATGATAGCATAATTGTAGGGATTCTACTTTCATGGTAGAATGAATGTAGTCATATTCCTTGTAATATACATGATAGCATGATATTAGGGATTTGATAACAGAATAGGATTTTCCCTTTTTTAATTCTTTCCATAGTTAGAATTCTCTGCACATGTATATTTGTATATACAGATTGCTTCATGGAATAAGATATGAACTATTTTCCCATACCTTGTCTTGTTACATGGTATCAGAGCCATGGTGAGAAACTCCGGTCAATGACTCCAGCAGTCACTTCTGTTCTTTTTTCGGTGATGGTTTTGTTTAGCTATTACGACCTAAACCCATTATTTTTATGATTTTCCGATCACTTTCACTGTACAAGTAGTTTTCAACCAGTTTTCCGGCGTAATTCTTAGTTTCCGGCGAGGTCTTCTGGTTTTCAAAACTTTCTTTCCTCCTAGGGTCGACTGAAGTTTAGTGGAGAATTTTCCAGTGAGTTTTTGGCTACCTGCTTGTGTTCTCTGATTCAGTTGGTATTTGTTCTCTGATTCGGCACCTTGATTTGATAGTTCTCTTATTTTTGATATATTTAGTTCTCTGCTTCGTGGAATCATGACCATGTGTTGGTAATTGCTGTTTGCACTCTCATCTTTGATTCAAATCGATTCTCTGATCTGTGGGTGACTTTATCACAAAGTTCTGTTTGCGACCTTTTTGTTTGCTGATTTCTTGGGCAATCTTTATTGGTGCGGCTGTTGGAATTTTGTTTTAAGAAACCAAAGGAAAAATGAAGCTAATGTTGCTACGGCTCCAAGTCCAACAATTTTGGTCTCAGATGAGTTTCTAAAATTCCTTCAATATCAGTTATCAGTTAAGGAATCTTCTTCAGTTACTACTTTTGTTGGATCAAATGAAACTTGGCTTATCACCTCTTCAAATAAATGAGTGATTGATTCAGGTGCCACAAATCACATGACAGGTAATCCAAATATTTTTTCTAGCTTTTGCTCACACAAAGCACCCTCTTCGGTTACTCTAGCTATGGATCAACTTGTAGCAGTGTTGGATCTGGGACTGTTCTATTACCTTGTCATTTGTATTAAGTCTACCAAACTTGGCCTTCAATTTGGTTTCTGTTAGTAAAATCACCAAAGACCTTAATTGTTGTGTCCCATTCTTTCCTGATCATTGTTTGTTTCTAGATCTTACAACAAAACAGGTTATTGGTAAAGGATATTTATCTGGTGATCTCTACATCCTTGATGAATGGGAGCCACGGTCTATTTCATGCTGCAGTGTTGTGTCTCCCTTTGAAACACATTGTCGATTGAGACATCCCTCTCTACCTTTGTTGAAGAAGCTTTGTCCTCAGTTTTAAGATATTTCTTCATTGCATTGTGAGTCGTGTCGATTGGCAAAACACCATCGCATCTCGTTAAGTCCAAGGGTTAATAAGTGAGTCGAGTCGGCTTTTGAGTTAGTTCATTTTGATGTTTGGGGACCATGTCCAGTTGTTTCCAAAATTGGGCAATAAGTATTTTGTCACTTTTGTAGATGATTTTTCTCGCCCAACTTAGATTTACTTTATGAACCGCTCTGAAGTGTTTACTCACTTTTCTGCCTTCTGTGCTGAAGTCAAAACTCAATTTAATGCTTCGGTATGTATTCTAAGGAGTGATAACACTAAAGAATACATGTCAGAGTTATTTCGGTCGTACATGAAACAACATGGTATACTACAGTAATCTTCATGTGTTGATACACCCTTTCAAAATGGAGGTGCTGAGAGGAAGAATATGCATCTACTTGAGACAACTCGGGCACTTTTATTTCAAATGAAGGTTCCTAAACAGTTCTGGGTTGATGCAGTCTGTACGACTTGTTTTTTGATTAATCGCATGCCATCTACGGTGCTTGGTGGTAATCTGCCTTACAATATTCTTTTTTCAAACAAGTCATTATTTCTGGTGGAACCTAAGGTGTTAGGATGCACATGTTATGTTTGAGATGTTCGATCCTCTGTTATCAAGTTGGATCCTAAGGCATTGAAGTGTGTTTTCGGAAGGGGCAAATATCTGGTGTCGACTGATGTGGTATTTTCAGAGACTACACCATTCTTCTATGCACCTCCCATTTCTACAAATCAGGGGGCTCCTAGTTCTTCTATTAAGCTATTGTGCCTTCAGCATCTGCTCCAACCGTGTTTGCAGGACCACCAATTGTTCAAGTCTACTCGCGGAGGCGAGAGACAAATGACACGTCCCGCAACAGTTCTTCGCAAAGGTATACGTACTTACAAATCCACATATTCCATTGCTAATTTTGTTTCCTATGACCGCCTGTACTCTGCATCTTGATCTATGATTGCCTTTCTGGACTCCATCTCGGTACCTAAAATAGTGAAAAAGAGGCTTTGATCATCCCGAATGGTCTGATGCAATGCTTGAGGAAATACATGCCTTAGAGGATAACCACACATGAGATTTGGTGGACTTACCCAAGGGAAAGAAAACCAGTGGGATGTAAGTGGGTCTTCACAGTTAAAGTGAATCCAGATGGTTGCGTGGCGAGACTTAAGGCTAGACTTGTGGCTAAAGAGTATGTTCAAACTTATGGGGTGGATTATTCTGATACCTTCTCCCCGGTTGCCTAACTCACTTCTGTCCGCTTATTTATTTCTCTATCTGCTTCAGAGAATTGGCCTTTACATCAGTTGGATATCAAGAATGCATTCATTCATGGTGATCTTCAGGAAGAAGTGTATATGGAGCAACCACCCGGTTTTGTTGCTCAGGGGGAGGGGGAGTATGGGATAGTCTAGTCATTTGAAGAAGTCCTTGTATGGCTTGAAGCAGAGTCCTCGAGCTTGGTTTGGCAAGTTCAGTGAGGTAGTTCAGTAGTTTGGGCTGAGAATGAGCAAGTGTGATCACGCAGTCTTTTATCGGCAATCATGACACTATTCTCGTTGTTGTATATGTTGATGAATTGTTATCACAGGAAGTGACTATGCGGGGATCTCTTCCGTCAAGCCTTTCGTGCATACTAAGTTCCATACGAAGGATTTGGGCCAGTTGAAATACTTTTTGGGAGCAGAAGTGAATAGAAGCAAGAAGGGAATTCTTCTGTCTCTAATTGCAGAAACCGAAAAGTTGGTAGCCAAACCCTGCAGTATTCCAATGGTTCCTAATGTACATCTTATGAAAGATGACGTCGATTCTTTTGATGATCCAGAGAGATAGGAAATTAGTTGGGAAGTTGAACTATCTCATTGTGACTCGTCCAGATATTGCTTTTGGTGTGAGTGTTGTTAGCCAATTCATGTCCGCACCTACGGTCAAACATTGGGAATCCTTGGAACATATTCTATGTTACTTGAAAGGAGCTTCTGGACTTGGAATATTATATAGCAATCACGACTATACTCGTGTCGAGTGTTTCGCAGATGCTGACTGAACTGCTGACTGGACTGGATCCAAAATCGATACTAGATCTACAGGTTATTGTGTCTTTGTTGGAGGGAACCTGGTATAATGGAGGAGTAAGAAGCAAAATGTTGTATCTCGGTCCAGTGCAGAATCCGAGTATAGAGCTATGTCACAGTCTACGTCCGAGATTATGTGGATACATCATCTTTTAACTGAAATTGGGTTGAAACATCATACACAAGCAAAATTCTAGTGTGATAATCAAGCTGCTCTTCATATTGCCTCAAATCCGGTGTATCATGAAAGAACTAAACATATTGAGGTCGACTGTCATTTTATTCCTGAGAAGATTCAGGAAAACTTGATTTCCACTGGCGACGTGAAGACATGAGAGCAACTAGCTGATTTGTTCCCCAAGGCATTGAATGGAACTAGAGTTGATTACCTTTGTAACAAACTGGGCAAGATCAATATCTATGCTCCAGCTTGAGGGGAGTGTTAAAGAATGAATGTAGTCATATTCCTTGTAATAGACATGATAGTATAATTGTAGGGATTCTACATTCATGGTAGAATGAATGTTGTCATATTCCTTGTAATATACATGATAGCATGATTTTAGGGATTTGATAGCAGATCTATAAGATTTTCCTTTTTTGATTCTTTCCATAGTTAGAATTCTGCTTCATGGAATAAGATATGAACTATTTTCCCATGCCTTGTTCGGTTACAGAAAATGGTTGGTCGTGCAAGGAGCTGTAAACTTTTTTTTTATATGGCTGAATGGGTTGTTTTTGCTGCAGTTAAGGATGTAACAGAGAGGAGATGGTGTTTTCTTTTCCTTTTGCCGAAGCCCACCTGGGGAGGTTGCCTGCTGGGGTTTTTCTTTTTTCTTGGATTAATGGGTTTTGCAGCTGAATGTAGATCAATAGCACAACTAAATTTGCTTGTTTAGATAGTGGCTGTAGTGTCTGTGAGAGGAAGCAAGTGTTTCGGAATGGAACATACAGAGAGGTCTGTAATGGTGGTCGAGTAGTGGGACGGAGACTGGGGTGGGTGGGTTGGGGGATTTTCAGTATTTTTTTGTTTAATTTTCGACACAGGTCACTCTATGGGTGGCCCATGTAATCCACTTCCTGAGACGAAATGGTCTTAGGCCATCTGGGGGGTGGTCTTAGCTACATAATTTTACATATTAGTTGTGTAAAGGAAACCCTGTTATTTAAGGCGTGTAAATGGGAAATTATGTTGGGGGATTTTCAGTATTTTTTTGTTTAATTTTCGACACAGGTCACTCTATGGGTGGCCCATGTAATCCACTTCCTGAGACGAAATGGTCTTAGGCCATCTGGGGGGTGGTCTTAGCTACATAATTTTACATATTAGTTGTGTAAAGGAAACCCTGTTATTTAAGGCGTGTAAATGGGAAATTATGTATTAACCTTTTTCTGGCTTTAACCTTCTCTTATATGGAACTGACTTCTGTTTTGTGTAATGCAGACAGATATAGGGGAGTGGAGTTGGATGCTCTGCGCTCTTCTATAGAAGCAGTAAATGCCAGGTTGAAAAGATTCACACATTCTCCACAGGCCAATCGATCAAATGAACAGCGACAATTATCAGTGAGGAGAAAGAGCCATGTTCAAGAAAATGAAATGTCACTGCTTAAAGCATCACTTGAAAAGCTCTCACTGGTGAACAGTGAAAATGCAAAGAAGGTTAAAGTAGTTGAATCTGCATTGAAATGCCGCGAAATAGGCACTTCATGATATCACACCGGTTATTCCTCTCAACTATATGTTTCGGATGGAATGTTGATTTTTGTTTCTTATGCACAAGAATGCAAACAATTTCCCTGGAGTCGAAAGCTGTTGGCGGTGGCTACAGAATCACTCTTTTAAGCAGCTTGATTGCCTTCCCATTTTCCGGCAGGAAGAACGTACGGTTAGTGAGTGTTGGTCGCAGAATATGTCGTTGGATTAGGTTAAAGGTACCGCTCTCGGGGAGAAATTACGATTTGAGTATTTCCCGGAATGAGGTTACTTCTGCAAAAGCAATATGTGAGGCTAAATTTTAACTTTAGATTGTATCTCTCGAGTGAGATTGTATATGCAATCATCATTTACCAGATTAGATGGTTAGGCTTCTCGTTGGCATTGTTTGATGATTTTATAGGTTCTCAGATACTCGAATATTTGTCTAAATTTTGTAGTTCATTTTCGCTGTTTTAGTGTTTAAAAAAGAAACTTTAAGCAAAGATCTTTATCATGCCGTCTTGGAAGTCATATATATTTTACGCAGTTCTTAAAAGAAAATAAAATATAAAGGGGACTAGAATATTAGATGAGCTGCATGTTTTAGATTTTTTCCCGTTTAGTATATATTTAAGTTATAAAAGTCCAATATAATAGATCTCCGCTGTAGTAACTGGCCTCTTTCTAGAGATTCATACTCAATCATTAACTAGAGAAAAATAAAATATTTGTAGAGAAAATTAATGTAACGCAGGGGCTCTTCAAACTCAACACTTCTTGACCACTCCCTTTTTTAATTTCTATATATGTTTTGCCCTTTACTTTCGTCTTCCTATATTCAGCCTCTCGAAAAGGTTGGTTGTATTTCAAACTATCTAGGTAACCATCCAAGGATTGGTCTCCCTTCCCCAATTATTGTACATCTTGGGAAGTTATTACTACTTATTTTTACTCATACATGGAAACATCTAACTTTTGTCTTTGTTTCTGTCAAGTGTAGCCTCTATCGTAACGGTAGTGGATATTTCTCAACATTCATAATTTTACTGAACCACAAGCTAACTTACCTTACCACTGGTGTGTCATCTTCCGACCATGAGTTTTTTTTTTGAATAGAAATACATTACTGCTATGGGATATGACGGTAGCGACGGCCTTGCTACCCTTGCAATTAAAACATATATTTGTTCTTCACGAGGATTGAACCATGGAATCGAACGAAAGATAAATTCTGAGTTGATATAATTCTCCTTCAAATTCAATGTGATATACTGGCCTGGACGATACCGAGACAAAATCTTCGGGTAGTGTTAAACAGTCTAACACATGAAGAAGATTAAGAATTCCGACTGTGCATTGTCCTTTTAAGCCAAAAATAAGTCTGCGCAGTAGTCTGTGAGAAAATTTGGCAACCAATTCTAATTTTGCAAGGACTACAGGGGCTGTTGGGTAGCAGAAATTGAAGAAAATAGTAAGTGTGAAGTAGTGAAGCATAAGTAGGTCTTTTTTCCGCAACAATGTGCCGGAACGGTCCGCGATTGAGCTGGTGAGCTAGCTGCGGTGCATTACATTAGCAGTTGTGGTTGGTCATGGGTGAAGACTTACTAGGTATAGTTGTTAACACTGAAATTTCACATGGATCAGTCGAATAGCTAGTCCAATAGAGAAAGAAATCTGAATCGTCAAGGTCAACATTGCCTAATTAGCCGGTCGAGCGAAAGTTCTTTGCCTTCTTGATGATGAGCCTAGGACGAATAACCACGGAACGTCCAACTAATTAGATACCAATAAGCAACGAATTGTACAAAGAACACACATTACCAAACCTTAGAAACATTGGTTATTGTTGGGAATAAACAACCGATAGAAATAATATTCACGGTAATAAAAACGGAATGCTAATGTAGCACTAAGATATGACACTCAACAAGAATAAAATAGTGACAACGACTCTAGTATTTTTACGTGAAAAATTCTTCCGAATAGGGAAAAACACCATGACCCCGGGATGAGCAACTGATATCACTATAGCAAGGAATGTTATATTTAGTAGGCCGGAGTAAACTACTCCAAAGACCACTAAAACACTCGACGAAATAATCGATTTTTGATATTCCTACCTTATTACAATATCGCTCACACTCTCTATTTTCCTTACGGACTATTTTATTACAACTTGTCAGTGATACTTCACATTGCTTTTGTTCTCAGTGTTTGGTGTGTTGAAAATGAATGAAATGGTGCTCTATTTATAATGGAACGTAACTTGGTCTCCAAGCTCAAAATTAAAGTACAAGAGAAATGCCCAAAAATCCTCCCACACAAACTTCTTTCATAGTCCCCGGGAAACAATGACACCCAAGTCCTTGACTAATAGGCTCAAACCTATTTTCTGCACATGCCTCTATCAAATGGGATGGGCCCTATAGATCTTCTCCTCTGGTGTCATTCACTTAAAAGGAGGTAGTATCGACTTCTAGTTTAAGTATATACCGACAAGTTCTTTGCACCAGAGACGGATCTAAGATTTAAATTTTGATCGATTAAGCTTTTAAATTTTTTAGAATTAATCTCATTGTATTGTTAAAATTATGGGTTCAAATCTAATACTTCTTGAGATTTTAATAGGTTTTAATATATAAATCTATACTCCATGTCGAATGTTATGGGTTCAGTTGAACATGTAGCCGAAAGGCTATATCCCCCGGCTTAGCACAACTCGAACTTATCTTTTGATACCATCTTGGTCAACATATCTGAAGGATTCTAAGTTGTAAGAATCGTTTTGACCTGTATAGATCCGTCCTCTATCTTTTCTCAAATCTAGTGATATGTCACGTCGATATGCTTCATTCTTGCATGATACATGGTGTTCTTGCTTAAGTTTATTGCACTTTGACTGTCACAATAGACGACATACTCCTTCTAATTCAAGCCATGCTCTTGAAGGAATCACTTCATCCATATAATCTCTTTGCTAGCTTTATTAGTAGTAATATACTCCGCTTCAATTGTAGAGAGTGGGAAACACTTGTGCAACTTTGACTGCCATAATGTAGCTTCCCCTGAAAATATGAACAAACATCCAATTGTAGATTTTTTACTTATCAAGATCACCTTTCATATCAATATTCATGTAACCCTTCAAGACTAGATCGGATCCTCTAAATACAAGCAGTCTCCCGCTCATGTACCTGCATATCCACTTGACTGCTTCCCAATAGTTATTTTCAGGATTTTCAAGGAACCTGCTAACAGCATCAACTGCATGAGCAATATCAGGTCTGATGTATACCATTACATATATCAGGCTTCCGCCTGCTGAAAAATAAGGAATTCGAGCTATGTTCTCTTTGTTTGCCATTGTTGTAGGATACATCTTCTTGCTCAACTTTAGATGAATAAACAGAGGTGTGATAACAGGCTTAGCGCTCTTCATGCTGAAGTATTCTAGTACATGTTCAATATACTTCTTCTGAGATAACCACAACTTTTTGCTTATTCGTTCCCGAATTATCTTTATGCCCAGAATTTATTGTGCAGGGCCCAAGTCTTTCATGTTAAATGACTTAGACAAATCTCGCTTCAACTTGGCAATCAACTACTTTCTTATCCTATAATCACTATGTCATCCACATACATTAAAAAAAAAATTATTATCAAAAAATCTTTTAAGTACACAAATGGATATGAAAAAGTCTTTGTATATGTTTGACTTTTCATGAGTGAGGCAAACTTTATGTACTACTGCTTGTTGCCTGCTTTAACTCATAAAGACTCTTATTCAATTTGCACACTATATGTTTCTTTCCAGCAACTTTAAATTCTTCTGTCTGCTTGATATAAATCTCCGCTTTCAAATCTGCATAAAGAAATACAGTTTTCACGTCCAAATGCTCCACTTTAAGATCTAGGTTATTTGCTAAGCTCAAAATTATTCGAATAGAATTTATTTTGTCAAAATCAATATCTTTTTTATATTCGAAGCATATTACCACCAATCGAGCTTTATATCTAATCAGCTTGCCATTTTTATCTTTCTTGAGTTTAAAGACCCACTTGCACTTTAGTTGTCTTTTACCATGCGGAAGTTCGACCAGCTCGTATGTGCCTTTTTTATGTAGAGATTCTATCTCTTCTTACATGGATTTCATCTACTGGTTCTTTTCTGGATGGGATAACACCTCCTTAAGTCTTTCTAGCTGCCCCTCATCACTAATAAGGATATACTCTGAGGAAGGGTACTTAAATGAATCTACCTTTTGCCTTTCTAATCTCTTCAGAGGTTGAGATTGTTCTTTTTCTTCCTGAGTAAAGTACTCCACTTGCTCGCTATAATCATCAAGTTGCTCCCCTTGTTCAACAACCTCATCGGGTTGCTCCCCCTTCTTGGCAACCTCGTTGGTCGTACTTTCTGCACTTATAGGATGGTTAGAAGTAGAAATAACCATAACAAAGTTAGGAACTATACAAAATTCTTTTTCTTTGCCTTCTCCGAAGGATCAGCAGTTCCAACCTCACTTTTTCGGGAGACTATATTTGTGTTTCTTACGACCTTCTTCTTTATAAGATCCCGGAATCTGTACATGAACTCTTCATCTCTATATCCGATGAATATGCAGGGAATAAATTTATCTTCCAGCTTTATTCTCTACTCTTTCAGTACATATGCAAAAGCTTTGCGACTGAATACCTTCAGATGCAAGTAGGACACCTCCTTGTTGGTTCAAACTCTCTTTAGAATGTCAAACTCTAATAGAACTGATGGACTACGATTGATCATGTAACATATTGTTTAAACTACTTCACCCCATAATGACTTATGCAATATTGCCTTATGAGCACACTTCTCACCTTCTCAACAATGGTGTAGTTCATGCTCTCAGCTATACCATTATGTTATGGGGTTCCAGAAACTGTCTTTTCATCTATGATCCCATGGCTTGAAAAATTACTCCTCAATTCCCCTAAATTATACTCACCTCCATTGATTGGTTTGGAGATGCTTTAGCTTTCGACCCGTCTCTCTTTATACTATAGCATAAAATTTATGGAAAACTTGAAATACCTGATATTTGGTTTTTAAGATATAAACCATAATTTTCGTGAAGCGTCATCAATAAAATTAACAAAGTATTTGTTACCACCTATCATTTCTATTTTTATTGGACCACAAATATTAGAATATGTCAAATCAAGTATATTTAATTTTCTTTCAAACAATATCTGAAATAAGACTCTATGCTGCTTACCAAATAAATAATAGTCACAAGGTTTTACCATCATTCCTTTGGAAAGAGAGAAAAGTAATTTCTTGGAAAGAATCTACAATCCTTTCAAGCTCAAATGACCTATTATTATATACCACAAATATGTAGAAATCTCATCTTAAACTGCGCTCAATTCCCCTTAGCATATTTTCAGATCTGCCCTCTACAACGTGCCACATGCAACTCCCTTTGAAATCACCAATGATACTTTGATGAATCTCCACTTTTGATTGGTAAAATAGTTCTACTATCCATTTCATCCAAAGCTATTCCCGAGATCAAGTTCATTTGTAGGTCAGGTACATGCCACACATCTTTTAGAACCAATGTGCATCCAACACTTATTTTAATATAAATGTCATCGATCCTCGTAATTTTTGAGTAACTTGTGTTACTCATCATTACAGTGCCGAAATCACCTGCTACATATCTGCAAAAAAGATCCTTATCGGTGGGAAGATTTTGTTGTGTCAACCACCCATTTTGACTTTGGACCTGCCAAGTGCATGCACTCCTCTTCCTAATTTATGAAAAGAACAACATTCTTCTACCTTCTATGATGAGAGCATGTTCTTAATTTTCAAGCTTCTTGTTAGATATATGTTTTAATGGTAGACAATATCTTAATTCTAATTGTAGGAAACCAATCCCAAAGAAGAAAGTCACAAGAATTAGAAAGATTCTAGCAGAAGATCTGAAAGCAAGAATCAAGGAGTCAAACGTGCAAGTCAAGATCCAGAAGCAAGAATCAAGGAGTAAATATGCTGTGATTGTGCGTTTCATGAAAAATGAATATTCGATTTAGCTATTTACAGAAGACATCAATCAATCAGTGTAGAAGATCAATCAATCAGTATGGAAGATATACAGAGAATATTCAATCACGCATCACAGAGAATATTCAATCTCAACGGCTTGCAAAAAAAAGGAAATCAAGGAAGCAAAGAAAAGAAGTTATGTTCTATTCTTGGAAGAAAATCATCTTGATTGATTATGAGAGTCAACTCCCTTGGGTTGCCTTTCAACCATGGAACTATCACGCCGTGAAGAATGGAGACCAACTCTCATATATATATATATATATATATATATATATATATATATATATATATATATATATATATATATATATATATATACTACAGAAGATGCAAAGGAAGGACATACTTTGATCGAACCAATATCAATCTCTTTGTTCTACTTCAAACAAGCATTGTAGTTTGCTATAGATTTACTGTGTAACTAGGGAGTGAAGAAAGAGAGAAAAATCACTGGTGAGGCATTGTATCAAGAAGAGAGGAAAGAATAAAGTGACGAAGCTGTTGGTGTATAACAACACCAACCCATCTATACTAAGCAACTTCATACTTGAAAGAGAACACCCTTGCCACCCAAGATGATTGGACGTAGGATTCATTCTGAATCCGAACCAATATAAAATATCCTATGTCATTTACTTTATGCAATTTATTTTCCTGTATTTAGTTTACATCTCATATCAAACGTCCAGTCGACTAGAACCCAACTTAGTCGACTACCTCGTAAAAGAAAATAAAAAATTATAATTCACCCCCTCTTGCACTTTCAATTGGTATTAGAGAAGGTCTCACATTTTTGTTTAACAACTTGTGAGAAAAGATCATGACAAATCAATTAACTATTGGAGCACTATTTCAAGAGGGAACATCGCAAGTCAGGATACCATATTTCAATGGACAACACTTTTCTCAATGGAAAGTGCGCATGAAAATTTATGCAAAGTCCTATGATGTCAAAGTATGACGCGTCATCAAAAAAGGAAAATTATCCACTACCAGTAGCAGCTCAACCACCCGCTGACCCTGAAGATATAGATGAATACACAGACTAGTAAATCACTGTTGTTCAAATTAATTGTATGTAACGAAACTTGCTTTATAATTCAATTAGTGGAGAAGAGTACGAGAAAATTTCAAGCTGTGATACCGCCAAGGAAAATGTGGGACAAACTGGAAGTTACCTATGAAGGAACCAGTAAAGTGAAAGATACCTGGATAAATCTGTGGGTTCATGATTATGAACATCCAAATGAAAGAAGGAAAATCCATTGAGGAGATGTTTGCAAGATTCAGCAAAATCATTGCCAATCTGAAAGCCTTTGGCAAACCGTACTCAAGTGGTGATCAAGTTCGAAAAATCCTGAGAAGTTTGCCTACTACATGGCAGACAAAAGGTAGGCGCATTCGAATCTCAAGATCTAGACAAACTTTTATATGATAAACTACGAGGAGATCTTATAGTATTTGAGAAAACCCATCTCAAGAAAACTCGCCAGGAAGAAAAGAAGAAAACAATTTCTTTCAAAACTACAACTGAAGGTCCTGAAAATAATGCTGATGATTATCCAGAAGCTCTTGAAGAAGAAGCTCCTGAACAAATACTCTTGATGCTGGACCGATGAAGATACATCAGACGACGAATGTAAAGAAGACACTGAAAATTTCTTCATGGCACGAGGTGAAACAAGTGAGGTAAGGCCTTATGACTGTGATAGATGTAACGAATTGTAGGATATTCTTGATCTTACCCTAAAAGAGTCTCAAAAATTTCTAAATATTAAAGAGACTCAATAGGGAAAAGAAGGACTCGTAACTCGATCTTGAAGTATGTGAGATCTAAAGAGATGTACTTCAAGATGATGTTCAGGAATTGCAAATGCAACTTAATGGCATGCGTAAGTCTACCAGTCACAGTTCTGTTAAGTCCAACCAAGCGACTAACAAGTCAACTGAAAAAGGATATGCCAGAACAAAGTCCACAAGTACTAACACTAGTGGAAGGTCAAATACTTGATCAACCCCTATGACTCATTACTATAATAGGGCTGGACACAAATATTCCTTTTGTAGATTTCGTAAATCAAATGTCTCAGGATGGATTTGGAAACTAATAAATAGCACTGATCCTGGTAGAACTAACCAACAAGGACCCAAGCAAGCTTGGGTACCTAAAAGAAGGTAATAATATTTCTTTGCAGGAACACCACAGGAAAAGTCAAAAAGGAAAATGGTATCTCGACAATGTGTGTTCCAGTCACATGACGGGCGACAAAAATCTTTTCAAGGAAGTTACCAAAATCAATGGAGGAAATGTTAAGTTTGGTGATGATTCAAAATGAGAAATTGTCGGGACTGGAACTATTCCGTTTAATAACAACTGTGTCATCATTGAAGTTTATCTTGTAGACAGACTAAATTACAATCTGCTAAGCAGCAGCCAACTATGTGATTCTAGATATGAAATGAAATTCAAGAAAACTAGTTGTGCTATTGAAGATGAATCAGGTAAAATCATTCTTCCAGGAAAGAGGTATGGAAATATCTACATTTTAGATTGCATTGATAATTTGGAAAGTCATATATGTCTTATGATCCCTGGCTTTGGCACAAAAAGCCTGGTCATGCCAACATGCATTTGATTGAAAAACTCTCCAAATATGATTTGGTCATTGGTCTTCCTAAGCTAAACTACTCTAGAAACCATGTATGTGATGCATGTCAGCTTGGTAAGCAAACTATAAACTCTTTCAAACCCAAGGATATTGTTTCCGCTAGCAAGACACTTCAACTACTGCATATGGACTTGTTTGGACCAACTAGAACTGCTAGTATAGGAGGAAAACGGTATGCCTTTATTAATGTGGATGACTACTCACGTTTTACATGGATAATATTTCTAGCTCACAAAGATGAAGATCTAAAGAATTTTGAGATTTTCTGCAAAAAGATAGAGAGAGAAAATGGGTACCTTATATCAACTATTCAGAGTGATCATGGAGGAGAATTTGAAAGCAGAGCATTTGAGGAATTCTGCAATGATCAAGAATACACTCATAATTTCTCAGCACCAAGGTCACCACAGCAAAATAGAGTGGTTGAACGTAAAAACAGAACTCTGTAGGATATGGAAAAAACCATCATACTAGAACATTCCCTACCAAATCACTTCTGGGCAGAAGCAGTTAGCACATCATGTCACATTCTCAACAGGTGCTTAATCCGACCTATTTTAAAGAAGACTCCATATGAACTATCAACAAGTAAGAAACCCAACATTGGATACTTTCATCCCTTTGGAAGCAAATGCTTTATTCACAATAATAGTAAGGATAATCTTGGTAATTTTGACCCAAGAAGTGATGAAGGTATATTTATCGGTTACTCGAATAATAGTAGATCTTTTAGAATCAATAATAAGCGTACTTTATGCGTAGAAGAATCAGTTCATGTTAATTTTTATGATAATAACTCTGGCAGAGAAAGTAGATCTAGCAAGTGATGAAGAGATCAATCAAAATCAACCAAAGATCAGTGAACAAATGATTTCAAAAGAATCCACTGATAGTACAACTGAAATCCCACAGTCGACTAATGAAAACATCAGTGAGCATGATCAACCTCAGAATGAGTCGACTACTCAAAGTATGGAAGTAGTACCAAATGAATGGAGAAGCGAACAAGAATATCCTCAGAAGTTTATCATTGGAAATCCAACTGATGGAATGAAAACAAGAGGAGCTCTAAAGAAAAAGGCTAACAGTGCTCTCATATCCCAAATAGAGCCAAAGCAAGTTGATGAAGCTCTCAAAAACTCAAGTTGGGTACATGCTATGCAAGAAGAACTTGATCAGTTTGACAAAAATCAAGTTTGGATATTGGTGCCCAAACTTGCAAATGCAACAATCACAGGAACCAAGTGGGTATTCAGAAACAAACTGAATGAAGAAGGTAAAGTTATCCTGAACAAAGCAAGGCTAGTTGCTCAGGCCTACTCTCAGCAAGAAGGAGTCGATTATGATGAAACCTTTGCTCCGGTAGCACGGTTAGAATCAATTCGTATTTTACTAGTATATGCTTCTTTTAAAGGTTTTAAATTATTTCAAATGGATGTTAAAAGTGTGTTTTTAAATGGCTTCATTGATGAGGAGGTTTATGTTAAACAACCTCCTGGTTTTGAAAACTCATAGTTTCCTTATCATGCGTTTAAGCTGACTGAGGCTCTCCATGGGCTAAAATAAGCACCTAGAGCTTGGTATGAAAGACTAAGCTCATTTTTGGTCAGTCATGGATTCTCAAGAGGTAAGATTGATACTACTGACGTGCTCAGAACACACACTTAAATTATGCTCGCTAATCAAATATACTATAGTATAATATCGTATCCACAAGGATTGGATTTAAACATTATTCTCGTAGTTTCTAGCTTGATTATTATCCAAGATGATCAACAATTGAGATTTATATGATTTCTAACTAAAATTAACTAAGATCTAAAGCTATTGACTAATGACAATTGAAACAAGGATAAGCAAGAAAGTTATCAGTGGGAGAAAATATGGATTGATAGGATAGGTGTAAGACAATTATTTGGGATCTAACTCTAGATAATTAAATTCTAATGTTCAAGGAATCTCTCGAATTCACTGAATTATTAGTTCAAACGTTCAGCAAAAACTCCTATCTCGATTAAGTTTTAACCTCACAAGCGGAAACAATTTAAGCACGTGAAGATATGCAAGAATGCGTAGTGGATTGGTCTTTAGGAAAATCTCTTTCGATTATTCTCCTAACTAGGTTTAATCAATGATTCAATTAGCCTCTTTCGATTATTTGGAAGAATCGATGAACTCAACAAACAATATAATACAAAGATGCCACAAGCTATGCCTCTCTCGATTACATGAACACGTGAATATAGATGCAACAGTTAAATCATCCGAAAACGCTTCAATACATAAAACGAGAGTTATAATTCACAAACAATCATCAATACACCAAATCAATTAAACCCTAAAGGTAACTACTTCATAGATATGGAGAAATTCGTCACAAATATAGTTAAAGTAATGGAAAATATAAATTCAATTCAAACTCGGGTCTTGAGTGAGGAAGGAATGATGAAATCCTTGTGCTCGTGTTATTCCAACTCCTTCTTAGCCTCCTTAGGTTGAATATGTGTCAAAAGTTTAGAAAATAATGTTTTCCATGTATTTATACCAAGTAGGGTAGGGCCCAGACGAAATCACCTTTTCCTAGTCGAAATAGGATATTTACTCTGTAAAAAATACAAGGCCCACATGGGGCGACGTGCCATGCGGGGCATTAGTGAGAAAATCTAGAGAGCTGAGTTTTTCATTTTGCAGGAATTTTGCACTAGCGTCGCATGCCCCGCTATGCATGGCGCGGGGCGATAGTGCAATTTTCTCAGAGTAATTTTGTTTTCTCATTTTTTGACATCCAGTCTTGGTCCTCGACCCCCGAACGTGATCCCGACTTAATATCTTGGGCTTTTACTCAGACTTCAAAACTCCAACTTATTGAAATTAGCTCCAAATTATCTTCATAGCTCAGAATTACTTCATGCAAGGCATAAAACACACAATAAGTGTAAAACACTACCAATTTAACCTCAAACACAAATAAAGCGTAGTGAATTAGAGTGCAATAAGTGACTAAAATACGTAATTATAGCCTACCATCAACGCCCCACACTTAAACCATAGTTCGTCCTTGGGCAATCAAACTACACTTCACATAGACACGACCCTTTTAAATAACTCTCATAACTCATTACACCAAAAATAATTAAAACAGATTAAGCACTGTAACGTAACATCCTTGCCTCAAGATTTGACTCACAAGCACCACACACTTTTCACAACCCTCTCACTTACTCTAACACATAGGTCAATGACATTACCTTTACTTCATGAATTAAGTGCCCTCACACAATAATAGAGAGTAGTTCCATATGTAATAGAATTTAAGAACAATTAGGAACTTAACATAGAAAGAATTCACTCACTCTTAGAAATAACATTCATGTGCCGCAAAAGACGTACCATAGGCTTGCCCGTATTGTACTACTCTACTAATTGAGCTCATTCAGTCAAGGATCAAGTAGGACTTCATTTGGTTGTAATGTAGGCTGCAGGATGGGTAAGATACATATGGATATAGTTACTACACCTCCCTAAGCACTTTTATACATATACATAACCATTCAAAACCCCACACTTATGTCAAACCATAACTCCACCTTCACATCAATATACAAAAACTCCCTACTTCTTTAAGCCCAATTACATCAAGAGTTACCACTATCAAAGAATATTTTGCACAACAAGACAATATTTTTTCTTTTCTCTTTTAATTCAAGTGGCTCTTTATTTTTTGAAAGAGCGCACCTTTATCCTTAGTTCAATAGTTTCACTCAAAAGCCAAACCAACCACCCCACACTTCACTTTTACAAAGTTCATAATAAATTCAAGTGCTCACGAGAGGTACAAGGTTCAAATAGATGGTCAATTCAAACAAATGGTTAGGGCTTGCAATGTGGTTGCCAAAGAAACAGGATTACAGGCTCAAAAGATTTAACTACGATACATAACAATTAGGTGGGAAAAAGCATATATCTAGCTCAATAAAAAAATGCCTATATCCCTTCCAAGACTGAATAAAACTACCATTTCGCTTTGCAAACACACGGAAAAAGTTCTAGACATCAAATGCAATGCACAAAATAACACAAAACCTCACACACACATGGCACATAACTCACTCAAGATTGGACTATCAAGACACTCTAGCCAAAGTAGTTAAGCAAAGTTAAGATCATACAATTTAAGGTACTTATACAAGAGTCAAAAACTGAGCCTAAGTGTCACAACTAAAGCACTTACTATTCTCAAGGTATAATAAATTTAAGGGATATTGCCTTCAATTCAATTCATAGCATAAGGTTTCCTACTCCTAAAAAATAAAAACTAACTACACCCGGTTCAAACAAAACCCTTGAAAAAGAACCACAACACAAAGAAAAACCAAGGGGAAATTATTGCACTACATCCAAAAGAAAATATTTTTGTCTTTTTCCTTCCGACTTTAATACCTCAAGAAACATGTCGATGATATCCATCGTCGAAAAAAATCGAAAATTTTAATATTAACTAAAATTTTTATGTTTTGTTTCATTTGTTTTTCTATCTCTAACTACTAAAACAACAAAAACTAAAACTAATATACATACATACATACATACATACATACAATATATCCCCCACCCCATACTTTAAGTTGTGGCATGTCCCCATGATACACAATTAAAAAGCATAAGGTAAAGGAAACTTCCATGAACATCTAGTCGGGGTCTAAGTCGAAGTCGGGCTTCATTCCTCGCCTTCGAACCAATACGCACATCCATACAGACAGCTTCTTCTCAACCTTTTTGGGATACAACCCACACTTATCTTTCTCACTCGATATATCCTTCTCTTTTGAGCCCTTCACTTTCCACTCAACACTCGCAGCTGGTTTGCCCTTTTGTGCCCCCTTGCTACATTCATCTCAAAAGTCACAGTCTCCTCACCCACTCTAAGCATGAGTTTTCTCTCATGTATATCTAATATAGCTCTACCCATCGCTAAGAATGGTCTTCCTAGGATAAGGGGGACCTCCTTTATTTTTTCCATATTCACCACTATAAAATCCACAGAAAATACGAACTTATCTACCCGAACTAACACATCTTCCTCTATCCCCTCGAGTGTTATAGTTGTTTGGTCTGCTAGCTGCAAAGATATGGGTGCAGACCTTATCTCTCCAATCTCCTTCTCCAGTTTCCTGTAAATAGATAGAGGCATTAGATTAATTGAGGCACCAGAATCACATAAAGACTTATCAAAATTAATAGTTCCTAAAGAGAAAGGTATAGTAAAACTCCTTGGATCTCCACATTTTTGTGGGAGTTTATTTTGTAATATTGCACTGCAATGCTCTGTGAGCTTGACCACTAAGGTCTCTTCTATCTTCCTCTTCTTTGTAAGGATCTCATTCAAGAATTTGGCACAAGCAAATATTTGTGAGAACACTTTTGTGAATGGTAAGTTTACATGAACCTGTTTCAGCACATCTAAAAATCTCCCAAACTGCTTGTCCAACTTTTCTCTATATAGCTTTTAGGGGAAAGTTAAAGCAGGTATATGCTGGCTCTCCTCAGGTTCCTCCCTTCTCGAAGTTTCTCCCTTCTTCTTTTTCTAAGCTTTCACCTGGCCCTTCTTCTTTTTATCAACATCATTCTTCAGCTACTCCCACTTTCTTTTTCAAGTTTCACATCATTTTGGATCGGGGTGAGATCTTCCAACACTTTTCCACTCCTCAGAGTTACATCATTCACCGTTTCTTTGAAATTTCTCTCAGTATCAGCGGGGAGAGTTCCTGGAGCCCTCTCAGAAAATATTATTGCAATCTGTCCCACTTGCCTCTCCAGGTTTTGAAAAGATTTGCCTAGTTCTTTGATAGTTGCTCCATGGGCATCCAGCCTCTCATCTGTATTGATAATGAAGGCCTTCATTAGCTCTTCTAGACCGGAATGAACGTGTTGTTAAGGCTGATATTGCCGCCTCAGCTAATTTTGGACCGCTGGAGATCCTTGTCCCTGGGGTATAGAGTTATTTTGTTGCCAAGAATTCGCAGTACCTCTAGGTGAACTCTATGAAAAAATAGGGTGCCTCTGACCCATTGCATTAAAATTGTAGTTCCCCACAACATTCACTTCCTCAGTTGAGGCTTGACACTCATGAGTAGGGTGTCCTCTTCCAAATATATCACACGCTGCATGAGGCTCATTTTGTATCGAGGCTAAGGTCAGCCTCCTTATTTCTTTAGCCATAGCAACAAGCTGTACCTGTATAGATGTATTAACATCCACTTGGTGAACACCAGTTGATCTTCTTCTTTCAGCACTCTCAGAGGGCCACTGATTTGCATCTTCAGACAACTCATCAAGAATTGTAACTATCTCCTCTGGAGTCTTCTTCATCAAAGGGCCTCCAGCTGCATTGCTCAATGTTCTACGTGAGGCCGATGTCAATCCATCCCAAAAGTCCTGGAGTTGTATCTAGAGTTCAATTCAGCTATGTTGACACTTTATAACTATCTCCTTAAACCTCTCCCATGCTTCAAAAATAGTTTTAGTCTCTTTCTGGCAGAAGTTATGGATTTCTCTTCTAAACTTGCCAGTCTTAGCTGAGGAGAAATATTTATCAAAGAATTTTCTAGTCATCTCCTCCCATGTTCTAATCGATCGCGTGGGTAAGCTTCAAAGCCACTGCTTTGCATCATCCTTGAGTGTGAATGGGAATGCCCTTAAATACACTGCATCTTGTGACACACCATTATATTGAAAGGTGTTCATAATCTCCTCGAAGTCCATTAGATATGTGTTTGGATCTTCGTTTGGCTTCCCTCTAAAGACACAACAATTCTGAAGGGTTTGAAGCAACCCTTGCTTCAAATCTAAATTGTTTGTTGCAATTGGAGGTGGTCTAATATTTGATAATCCTTGATTATTGACCGGTCTAGCATAATCACCAAGTGGTCTCCCAGGCTCGGAAGCTATATTTCTGAACTGGTCTGCAGCCAAGGGTTGATTTTGAGAAATTCTTCGACCCCTCTCTTCTTCATAGATAATATGTGCACCTCTCATAGTTGCTTCCTCAGCATCCCATGCAGCTTTTTCTATTCATTGGGTTGCTTCTCTCGCAGCCAAATCTACATTATCTTCACCATTTCCAGCCATAGTTTCTTTGGTTGAGGATTGCCCAACCTTTTCTAACGTCTCGGTGAGGTTTCTTTTCTTCCTCAGCTGTCGCAATTGCTTTTCTATCTCGGGCTCGTATGGTAGCACTTCCTTCATAGAAGTTCGAATCATGTACCAATCTAAACCTGTAACCTACGCACAGTCAAAGAACACCAACCGTATAAAGAGAAAAATAAAATTAAATAAAAAGAAAAAATTCCTGAATTAGCACTACAAACTATTTCAAACATTGTTGATTGCCAATCCCCAGCAACGACGCCAAAATTTGACGAGCTTAGAACACACACTTAAATTATGCTCACTAATCAAATATAGTATAGTTTAATATCGTATCCACAAGGATTAGATTTAAACAGTATTCTCATAGTTTCTAGCTTGACTGCTATCCAAGATGATCAACAATTGAGATTTATATGATTTCTAACTAATATTAACTAAGATCTACAGTTATTGACTATTGACAATTGAAACAAGGATAATCAAGGAAGTTATTAGTGGGAGAAAATAGGGATTGATAGGATAGGTGTAAGATAATTGTTTGAGATCTAACGCTAGATAATTAACTTCTAATGTTCAAGTGAGTCTCTCGAATTCACTCAATTATTAGTTCAAACGTTCAACAAAAACTCCTCTCTCAATTAAGTTTTAACCACACAAGCTGAACCAATTTAAGCACGCGAAGATATGCAAGAATGCCTAGTGGATTAGCCTTTAGAAAAATCTCTTTCGATTATTCTCCTAACTAGGTTTAATCAATGATTCAACTAGCCTCTTTCGATTATTTAGAAGAATCTATGAACTCAACCAACAATATAATGTAAAGATATCACAAGTTATGCCTCTCTCAATTACATGAACAAGTGAATATAGGTGCAACAGTTAAATCATCCAAAAACGCTTCAATACATAAAACTAGAGTTATAATCCACAAACAATCATCAATACACCAAATCCATCAAACCCTAAAGGGAACTACTCCATAGATATGAAGAAATTCATCAGAAATATAGTTAAAGTAATGGAAAACATAAATTCAATCCAAACTCGGGTTTTGAGTGAGGAAGGAATGATGAAATCCTTGTGCTCGTATTCTTCTAACTCCTCCTTAGCCTCCTTAGGTCGAATATGTATCAAAAGTTCAGAAAATAATATTTTTTCATGTATTTATACCAAGTAGGGTCGGGACCAGATGAAATCACCTTTTCCTAGACGAAATAAGATATTTACTCTGTAAAATATACACAGACGTGCCGCATGGGGCGACGCGCCATGCTGGGCATTAGTGGGAAAATCCAAAGAGCTGATTTTTTCACTTTGCAGGAATTTTGCACTAGCGCCCTGCTACGCATGGCGCGAGGCGGTAGTGTAATTTTCTCAGAGTAATTTTGTTTTCCTATTTTTTGACATCCAGACTTGGTCCTCGACCCCCGAACGTGATTTCGACTTAATTTCTTGGGATTTTACTCAGATTTCAAAGCTCCAACTTATTCAAATTAGCTCCAAATTATCTTCATAGCTTGGAATTACTTCCTGCAAAGCATAAAATACACAATAAGTGTAAAATACTACCAATTAAAGCTCAAACACAAATAAAGTGCAGTGAATTAGAGTGCAATAAACGACTAAAATACGTGATTATAGCCTACAATCAACTACCCTCTTCATCAAAAGGTCATCTTCAGGAAATCTCATTATTCAAATCTATGTTGATGATATTATATTTGGAAGTGCTAACCCTGTTCTATGCAAGCAATTCTCACATCTCATGCAAAGTGAGTTTGAAATGAGCATGATGGGAGAATTGACTTTCTTACTTGGACTTCAAACTCATTAATCAGATGAAAGAATCTTTATATGTCAGACAAAATACACGAATGAGCTGATACAAAAATTTGGAATGAGCAATGCCAAGGCACTTGGGACTCTCATGAGTCCAGCTACATCTCTTGACAAAGATGAGGAAGTAAAACCAGTGGATGAATCAAAATATCGTGGAATGATTGGATCGTTACTTTATTTAACTGCTAGTCATCCTAACATAATGTTTAGTGTGTGCAGATGTGCCAGGTTCCAAGCAGCTCCCAAGGAGTCACATTTAACAACAAGCTTGAAGATTTTTCAGAAGCAGATCTTGCAGGAGATAAAGATGACAGGAAAAACACAAGTGAAACTTGTCAACTACTTGGAAGATCACTGTCACGCCTCGAAATCAGGAGCGCGACCGGCGCTCAACTGAGTAAACCCAGTCGAACAAGCCTAATTTACATTAACCTCTCATCATTACTCATGCATGATTTACCATAACATAATAAAATCTTGACTTTCATATTAAATACACTTGGCTCAATGGCCCATATTTTCTTTCTCGTGGTGGTTACACAACTCTATAAATAGCTGTAAATACTGTGAACATAAATACATGACAAAACTCAAATCTTTAATTACATGACCCACAGTGTACATGGAGCTTCTATGACAATGGATACCTATATACATAAAACGAACTAGATCCAAACACCCACTAGAATTGTAGTGGGCTCACCATAAGCTGAGTAGTGAAGAAGATCCCTATCAAAGATCCATATCATCCTATAGAAGTATACCTGCATCCATTAAAATATGCAGCGCCTCCGACAAAAGGGACGTGAGTACATGTGGAATAGTACTCGTAAGTAAGGCAGTCAAAACAACATATGAAAATACGGTAACTCAAATAAGAGGCAATTAAAGTACATCAAAAAACTACGAAACATCCAATAAAATCACATTTCAAGTCTTATTATACTTGCATCATTCTAACCTTCTTTTAGGATCAACTGCACCATATGAACTATACATGGAATGCATAATATAATGTAATTGTAACAACATGTACAAACAATACCAACGAAAGTGGAACCTTCCTCCCTTAATTTACACATATACATTTCGTAGACCGTCCTTAGTGTTCACATATCATATTATACACATGCGTCTCATAGACCGTTCACAACGTTCACTTACACAATACAAATACACCTATTCAAGGGCTTGGAAATACAACATGAATATGATGAATCATGGTAACAATAAATGGGCTTAGATAACCGTTAACGTCAAGAAAATTTATCGTTATTAAGTCAGGGATCCTTTATAATATTCAAGGGCTTGGAAATACAACATGAATATGATGAATCATGGTAACAATAAATGGGCTTAGATAACCGTTAACGTCAAGAAAATTTATCGTTATTAAGTCAGGGATCCTTTATAACCACCCTCACACAAAGCGGCCATGTCGCCTTACCCCAACATATGCGGGTGGAGGTATATCACGATACCACAACCTCTACACAAAACGGTCCTACCGCCTCAGCCCAATATATGCGGGTCGAGGTGTATTCCACAATACCACAATCCATACACAAAGCGGTCCTACCGCCTCACCCCAATATATGCGGGTAGAGGTGTATTCCACAATACCACAATCCCTACACAAAGCGGTCCTACCATCTCACCCCAATATATGCGGGTGGAGGTGTAATCCTAATCACAATACCATATATAAACTCAAAGCAACATAGTTTGTCATTACATTTTACGTCGTAATTACTCATATCATTGGAATATTTCATGTTCATGCTCATCATGGAGAAACACAACTCATTACATTATCGCATGCATGGTAAATCAATAAGTCGATTTCAATGGCACATGGACCCA
The DNA here is from genome assembly GCF_000390325.3 of Nicotiana tomentosiformis. NCBI lineage: Eukaryota > Viridiplantae > Streptophyta > Magnoliopsida > Solanales > Solanaceae > Nicotiana > Nicotiana tomentosiformis. The sequence goes on along the minus strand of NC_090814.1, from coordinate 59,493,887 downwards.
ATTCCTTTTCTTAAGGTTCATCGTCATTTACCAAAGGACATCTCCCTTCCATCTCATTATTCACTCTCTTGATCTCTTGAGGTTATTAACTAGGTTCATGACTCTTGGGGACTTAACAATAAAATTCATTTACATATATTATTTCAGAAGCATACAATAATAATTGAAACCATTGGGACATACAACACTTCGAAATTCTCATTTAGGCAACGATCACATTTCATGTTCATACTATCACTTACTTGTACTTGCCATGGGTGATCATAGAACATTAAGAGCATTTAGAATATTTAGGAACACCATAGCCTTTACTCGCAAGAACTTAGGGGTTTATAACATATTGGAAACAAAAGTACAAATATGTACATCACATAACCTTTCACACCCTATATCACGTAATCCGTACTTTCAACTACTTAGAACATTATTATTTCATTGACTCTCTTGGACATACATATTATTCTTCTTTCATGGCACAATGGCCGTATTTCATATTCCACACTTTCATGTCTTTCCTTTCATGGATCATCATCCTAAATATCAACATATACAATATCCCGAAAATCACAACTTTAGGTTCATTAGTAATGAAGACTTTAAACACTATGGATTTCTTCTTGAATTACTTTTTCCCAAAAAGGACAATACACAATTTTCACTCACGAATATGTAAGAATGCAAAACACATTGAAAATACTCACTAAACATAGCATTAGCTAAAACAGCCACATATGGGCATCACTTGAGTTCATAAGCTTTTAGGCAATTCTATGTTCAAAGTCAATTTTTGAATAGTTGAATCAAAGCTCATTTCATAATCTTTCTTACATCATCTCATTTCATGGGCACCATTGGACACAAGTATAACTTTTTGGCCACACTTTATATCCTCAATTCACTTATTTCACTTCCAACCATATTTATAGGTTATCAACAATAAGACATTTCCAATCAATATTTTAGGTACACATATGAGCAATTAAGAGTCTTAAGCATATTGAGTTTTCTCACACAATTTGACATCATAAACTTCCTTTGAAACACCACTCAAAGACATATCATGTTAATACACATATGTTTCTTGAACACATTCCCAAAAGATAACATAATGTGATAGGAACATTCAAAACACGTTTTAAATACATAATTCTCGACACTTTACTTATTTGGGACATTCAAATTTATTGGCAACAACCCGGAACATAGAATAAGGAACTTGAGACATCCATACATGAAACTTACGGGAACATCATTGAATTCAATTATAAGAAGGAAGTTTAGCCAACATACCTCGCTTTGAGCTTTCCTTAAATTACTACAACGTTCCGAAAATTCTAGCAATCCCAATCTATTTTGATACATAACAAAATTGAACCATAATTAGAAAGATATTCATGGTCTCAGCTCATTTGAGCATTTTATCAAACACTAGGTGTGCAAATTTGGCTACAAGGTTCTTCTACAAGATTTCCTTCACTCTTTAACCCAATATTTACTTATTTTAGCCCAACAATCTTTCCACAAATCTTATTGGTACATACATGTATAAATAATACTCTCATACCCAAGAATCATACTCCTAATCAACCATCTTCTACCCAAATTCGAAATTGAATAACTAGGGTATGGAACCTTACCTCTTAGATGAAGAACTCGTGAGATTTCCTTGTTGGATTTCAAAGTTTGGACAAGATCTTGACGAACAAAAAACTTCATATACTTCCTCTCTCTAGAACACTCTCACTTCTCTCTAAAAAACCTCAGATAATTGCCGCAAAATAAACCCCAAAGCCTATTCATCAAAATGGGGTCGGGTTATGAAAATAGAAAAATTAACCCTCCGAAAGCAGGTCTGCGGTCGCATAATAGACCGCAGAATGGGTATGCGGGTCGCAAAATGGTCGCAAAAAGCGGTGCCCAAAACTGGGTTGTTCTGGTCCATTCTACGACCAGTTTGCGGTCGCAGAAGCACTTTGGCGATCGCAAAATTATTCTGCGACCGCAGAATTATCACAGAATCTCATTTTTCCAGCCTTTGATAATTTGGTCATAACTTCTTGTAGGAGTTTCCAAATGATGAACGGTTTAAAGTGTTGGAAACTAGACTAAAAGAGATTTAATTTGATAGGTAGATCATCTCCTAAGTATTTATATTTTGGTAGAAGCATGCATTTGAAGTAGGATCTTGTGCGAACTCACTTGAAACTTTATCCCATCATAAAGTTTTCAACTTAACTTAGCCTTGGGGCTTTTATTAGACCATAAACCATTCTTAATGTACATCATACATATATTATCATGATTAATTGATATCATTCATATAATAGTTCTTGTCTATATATAAAATAATATAATTAGCGCACATCAACTTTCTTAATAGCGCTTAAGTACTTCGAAATTTTCCGAGGTGTTACATTCATTTATTCCTGGAATAGTAAGAAACAAGGATCGGTTGCATTATCTACAACTGAAGCTGAATACATTACCATTGGACAATGTTGTGCTCAACTACTTTGGATGACTCGTCAACTAAGTGACTATGATCTTTCGTTTAAGCCTGTTAAAATTTTTTGTGACAATTCTAGTGCCATCTGCCGTTCAAAAATTCCAATGCAGCATTCTAGAGTAAAGCATATAGATATCAAGCATCATTTCATTAGAGACCATGCTCTTAAGGGTGATATTGAATTATCATTTGTTAGCACTAAAAATCAATTAGCTGATATTTTTACTAAGCCTCTTCTAGAGGACATGTTTCAAACCCTTAGATATTTACTTGGCATTATTACTTTTTCAAAATAAGGCATTGAAATTTTGGTACTTTTCAAAGATTGCGTGTTTCAATAATTTTGGTAAAACATCTTTTATACCGCGTACTTCATTATCACTGTTTGCATTATTAATTAATTAACTCCATTTTTAGCACTTCTTTGCACCTTTTTGGTTTACCGAGATGGAAACTGAATTAATCAGTCGTGTCTGTTGCCTTTCTCTTCCCTATCAGTCACGTTGATTCAGTCCCATCTCTTCACTCCTCCCTCCATATCTATAAGTCCGCCTCTTCTTTGTGTCTTCTCTATACAACATTCACTCAAACTCTCTAATGGCTAAAGCTTCAAAAAAACCCTCTGCTTCCACTCGCAAAAGCACCCGGTCCAAAGGGAAACCCCCTTCTCAACCGTCAGAACCAGTCACTATTGGCTCTGACCACTCTGAGGGTTTCTCTTCATCTCAAGAAAACCTCTCTGATTATCCTCGAACAGAAAATGCACTAGGATAGCGACCTATGGAAGAGGGAGTAGAAGCGTTCACTCCAAAGAAGGGGAAGATAAACCTGGACAGTGCGTTGGAGTTAGAATTGAACTATTGGGATTCTCACAACAGAGATAAGTTTGTCTCCATCAAAGGAAAACCAATTGCTCATGGAAGAATCATCAATATGGAAGAGATGGAAGCCCTAAACTGCAAGGTAAAAGATTTCTTCACTTTTCAAGGATGGGAAAATTTCTTTGCCCTAACCCATCCAAAAGTCTATGAAGATCTATTTCGTATGTTCTATGCAAATCTCCATTCCCAGAAATCTGATAAAATTGAGTCACTCGTGCTAGGTCAGCGTATCATTCTGGACTGTTCTACTTTTGATTCCCTGTTTAAGTGTAAAAGTTCTAGTTACTCTGCTCTATTTAAAAACTCCCGGCCTGATGATTTCTAAGTGTCATTTGAACAAGCCAAACAATGTCTTGTTGATTCCCTGTCTGATCCTCTGTCAAATCAATTAGGACCCAGTGACATCAATTTTGAAAACCATATTCTTGCCCACATTGTTGCCACCACCGTTCTTCCCAGAATAAGTTCCTACACCACACTATCTCAAAGGGACACCTTTTTGGTCTACTGTCTTCTCACCAAGCATAAAGTGAAACTGTCCTCCTGGGTAATAAATTTCATGATTGAATATGCTGAAGATCCTTCGAGTCTACCCTACGAGATGGTCATCACTCACCTTCTCGAGGACTTCAATATTCCTCTCTCAAACTATCCCTATGTATCTGTTTCCAAGTATTATAATAATAGGGCATTTGTTAGCATGGGATATGTTGTTGTGGATGGTACTTGGATAAAGAAGCAAGAAATTGAAGCCGTAGTGATTCCCTCCAGTTCCAAGGTAAAGATTGATACTTCTCATAGTGCTTTCAACAATCTAGAGTTGCTTGAAAAGATAGCTGCACTTAATGACAAGCTGACTACTATCAAAGAGTTACTCTTGGCCACCCAGACCTCAGTTGGAGATATCTATGCAGTTGCAAAGGAAACATGATCTGACGTGTCCAAGCTAAGAGTCATGGTGCTGAAAATCACAGAAAAGGCAGTGAAAGCTTTCAAGGAAGTTCATGATCGTGTTGATGGAATCTTAGTCACAATGAACGCAATCTTTGATCACCTCAAAGAAGCTATCTGCAACACCCTTACCTATTTTCTCCGTCGATGATCTATGTTGGTTGCTTAGACAATATCTTTTGGTTTCTATGGATAAGTTTTTGTGTTTGCACATTTTTTTTGGATACTCTGTGGATGACTATAATTAAGCGTACTATCTGCTAATCTTATCTGCTAGTAGTTAAACTTATTTAGCCCTCTTTTTGATTGATGCCAAAGGGGGAGAATATAGTAGAGTATCACTAACTTGCAAGATGTGGTTTAGTCAACTGACTGAACAAAAGTCAACTACTGAGCATCTGAATGAGGGGGAGTCGACTCAAAGTACCTAACAACAAGTTGAAAGGGAGCCGGCTAAAGCTACAGAAGAGGAGTCTATAAACAGGGAATTAAAATGAATTAAGTTTTTTGTTATCATAAAAAAACAGAGATTATTAGATATATGTTTTAATAGTAGACAATAACTTAATTCTAATTGCAGGAAACCAATCCCAAAGAAGGAAGTCACAAGAATTGGAAAGATTCTAGTAGAAGATTTGAAAGCAAGAATCAAGGAGTCAAACGTGCAAGTCAAGATCCAGAAGCAAGATTCAAGGAGTAAATATGTTGTGATTGCGAGTTTCATGGAAAACGGATATTCGATTCAACTATTTACGGAAGGCATCAATCAATCGGTATAAAAGATCAATCAATCAATATAGAAGACCAATCAATCAGTATAGAAGATCTACTGAGAATATTTAGTCACGCATCACAGAGAATATTCAATCGCAACAGCTTACAGAGAAAAGGAAATCAAGGAAGCAACGAAAAGAAGTTTTGTTCTATTCTTGGTAGAAAATTGTAACGACCCGGTCGGTCATTTTGAGTATTACAACCCTGTTTCCCCATTTACTTCTCAAATTGTACTTTACAGTTATTGTGTGAATTGCCGGGGTAATTGGTTCGGGTCCAGTGAGGTTTTGGAAGGAATTGGAACACTTAGTTCCAAGGTTTAAAGCTTAAGTTAAAATAGTGACCGGATGCGGACTTATATATAAACAACCTCAGATTCAAATTTTGATGATTCCAATAGCTCCGTATGGTGATTTTGGACTTAGGAGCGTGTACAAAAAATTATTTGGAGGTCCGTAGTGGAATTTGGCTTGAATTGCCGAAAGTTAAATTTTTGAGAAGTTTGACCGGGAGTTTGACTTTTTGATATCGGGATCGGAATCCAATTCCGCAAATTTGAATAGGTCTGTAATGTGAAATGTGACTTGTGTGCAAATTTTGAGGTCAATCGGACGTGATTTGATAGGTTTCGGCGATGTTTGTAGAATTTGGAAATTTATTAGGCTTGAATCCGTGTGTAGTTCGTATTTTTGAGGTTGTTAGGTATGATTTGAGGACTCTAGTAGGTCCGTGTTATGTTATGGAACTTGTTGGTATGTTCGGACGGAGACCCGAGGGCCTCGGGTGAGTTTCGGATGCTTAACAAATTGATTTTTGAATTTGGAAGACTATTGGAACTGAAGCCTTCTGGTGTAATCACACTTGCGGAAAAGTAGTCGCAGGTGCGAGCTCGAAAGTTCGAAAGTGCGAGCAGGGGTGCGCAGGTGCGGGCATAGGGATGTGAGGCATTGGTCGCAGGTGCGAGGGAAAATTCCGCACCTGCGTGAGCGCAGATGCGGACGGATGCGCGTAGAAGAGAAAACTGGGCAGGCGAGTGGAGTCCGCAAATGCGATGTTTTGCTCGCACAAGTGGATGCGCAGGTGCGCAAATCTTGTCCGCAGATGCGGAAATCGCTGGGGCAGAACCTTGAATTCGAGGGTTCAACAGTTTCACCCATTTTCGGATTTTGGAGCTCGGGTTGAGCGATTTTGGAGAGGAAATTTTCCACACAACTTGGGGTAAGTGTTCTTAACTCCCTTGTGATTATATTCCATGAATTAATCTTCATTGTTGGTGTAAGATTATTGAATCTTCAAGAGAAATAGAAGGAAATTTCTATAATGTCACTAAACAAAATTTTCAAGTTTGAATACCGATTTGGAGTCGGATTTGAGTGAAATTAGTGTGGTTGAACTTGTAATTGGATGGGTTGTCGTATTTTGTGGGTTTCATCGGATTTTGAGACATGGGACCCACGGGTATTTTTGGGGCGCAATTTCGAATTTTTGGAAAATATTAGTATTTTGATATGGAATTAATTCCTATAATATTTGTGGGCTGAATCAAATTAATTGTTACTAGATTCGAGCCGTTTGGAAGTTGATACGCGTGGAATGGAATTTCTGGAGCATTGCTTAGCTTGCTCGACATTGGATTTGACTTGTTCGAGGTAAGTAACTCTTCTAATCTTGGAGTTGAGGGTTTGAACCCTGAATATATGTATTTTGTGAATTGTTAGGAGGTGACGCACAAGCTAGGTGACGAGCGTGTGGGCGCGCACTATAGAAATTGTGACATAATTCTTTCTGTGAAATTTTATAGTTAAATAATCTTGGCATTTTCCATGCGGTTTTATGTGTTAAAGAAATTGAGCTGAAAAGCATATTAAAAACCATGTTAAGGCTATGTGTCAGTATTATTGGGAACCACAGAGGTCATATTGCTGTGAATTATTGTGTTAAATTGAAAATTCATACTCAGTCATATTTATTTCATTGCCTATCATATCTCAGTCTCTGTTGTTATTTATTGATACATCATATCATCATTTTTGGGCTATTTTTATTAAATTGTGAGCCCGAGAGACTGGAGAGATTGATGACTGAGTGAGGCCGAGGGCCTGATTGTGAGGATGAGTGTGGATCGGGGCTGCCCGCCTGCAACATACTTTATTATTATAGCACGTGCGTTGTCCGTGCAGCATGTGAGTTGTTCGTGCAGATTATAGCGCTTGGGCTGAAGGAGCCCCTCCAGAGTCTGTACACACCCCCCAGTGAGCGCAGGTACCTTCTGAGTGCGAGTGCCGAGTGCTGAGCGACTGGGAAGCATGAGTGATTATGAGGTATGACCGAGTGGCAAGAGCGATTGTGAGGTATGCCCGAGTGGCACGAGTGATTGTGAGGTATGCCCGAGTGGCACGAGTGACTGTGAGGTTTGCCCGAGGGGCTGTATATGAGTGATGTTTTGCCCGAGGGGCTGTTTATGATTTTTTTTACTGAGTTGCATCGCATTGACATGCACACATGACATACAGGCATAGAGATGTATTTTTCCTCATGCTGTACAACATCACATCATTCATGATTTCTCACACATTTTGACAGATGGTTATAGTGATGCATTTGTTTAATACGGGTTATCCGGAAGGAAAATAAAATATCCTATTTATTATTAAAATTATTTTTGGAGAAATTTATTGTTTTCAAACTATTCATATTATTGGCAACTTCGGCAAACGATTTGGGTTTTCACTGATGTATTTAAAAGAAAGAACTACTATTTTTTTTGAAATCATTATTTGGCTGAATATTTTATCCGAGTTACTTCTGGTATTATTTGCTTTATGTTGTTATGGATTTTTGTGGACTATTGGTTTTGGACCCGACCTTGGTGGAAGCTCATCACTACTCTCAACCTACGGCTAGGTTTGTTACTTACTCAGTACATGGGGTCGGTTATACTGATACTACACTTCTGCACATTGCGTGCAGATGTTGGCTGTTGTTGTTGCTGTGCTCGATGGTTGTGGGACTTGAAGATGTACCTACGTTACTGTTGTAGCTGCCTCTTGTTCAGGGTAGCCTTAGATTTTATAAATGCTCTGTTTATGTACTATTCAAACAGACTATGTATTTATTTCATTTTCGCTTTGTATACTCTATTCATAGAAGCTCATGATTTGTACTACCAGTTCTTGGGGATTGTACAAGATTAAGACCCTTATTCACTTAAATTGCTTTAATAATTATTATTGAAATTGGATAGTTGGTAATTGGCTTACCTAACAGGTTGGGTTAGGTGCCATCACGACTAGTTGGATTTTGGGTCGTGACAAGGTGGTATCAGAGCTCTAGGTTAATAGGTTCTACAAGTCATGAGTAAGTATCTAATAGAGTCTTGCGGATCGGTATGATGATGTCCATACTTATCTTCGAGAGGCTACAGGGCATTTAGGATATATACTTCCCATATTTCTTTCCTTATCGTGCGAAATTGATTCAGCTTGAGACATAAACTCTTTAAATTCTTTCCACGTATTCGTATGCGCACATGAGCGCTCAGTATCAGCTGTGCATCACCGGCTTGTGATTTCATGAACGATGTTGGAGATGTGTATTCTGTGTTCTGGTGATGGGCCAGTCTGGAGGACTTGAGGCCAGATTTAGACCACAACTTAGGTTCGGTAGCTTCAGTTGTGTGAACTTATACATTTGGACTTATATGTCCAGTAGTGTCCCTATGAGTGGAATTTGTGGCTCGATGAATGGTTGAATAGCTATATGATGACTACAGAATGTGTCCAGATGAGTTGGTTGGGATGTGTAAAGGACTATTGGGTGCTTAATTTCTGTCTAGATGTGACTTATAGTCTCGGGTTATGAGTGTGTTAAATGATCTTTCATGTTGTTAAATTGCGGGACAAATTAAATTCTCATGTCTTGTTAATTAGTTTGGACTCAGAAAGATCAAGTGATTGCATAGTAATTGTGGTTGCGAAAGGGTATAACAAGATGCCAATTTGAGGCTGAGCAGGTGGGTTATCTCCTACAGAGTAATCTACGTAGGTGTGTTCCTTATAATGTTGAGTGGAGAGTTTCTTTTCTACCAGCGGAGGGTATATGTTGAGATTTGAATTTGAATCTGGTTGAGAAAGTTGAATTGACTGTCAAGAGAAATAAATGCATGCTTAGTGGATGATTGAGGTATTTTATGGTTGGTGTTGCATGAGCTTGAGAAAAAAAAATTCGTTGAACTCACTGTAGTATCATGGCAGTAATACGGTATGGGTGTTGTGATTTATTGAATGAAATAATCTATAGCTTTGAGCCAAGTGGGGGAGCCTGCTGCAGATGGCTTAATTTCATGGTTATATATTAAATTTTAATTTTGGAGGCATACTTGTGGGTTAGCTATGACTTGCAGAAGTTGAGATCGTGGATGACTCGAATAAGGAAATTCCTGGTTAAGGATTATATTGCACGTATGAGTAAATGAAATTCGCGGGATGAGTGAGTTGTTATTGGTGAATGATGTAGTGCGCACGGAGTATGAATTTGATATGTGGTGTTAAAGTAGAGTTACTTCTTTGAGTGTTGTGGTGCTAATGGGGCACGTGTCTTTTGGCCTATTTGGGCGGTGCAATTAGATTTGAGCAAAGTGGGTAACTCCCGAAAAAATTCCAGTGGGTTTGAGAATTATATATGGCAATTGAGAATGTTTCCGGACTTGTGTATGGATAAAATCGAGATTTGCGTTTGATGGTGCCTGGACTTACGGAAATTCTATATGACTATGGATTCTACATTTTTGTATAAGGTAAGAAGAACAATTTCAAATTCACATAAGGTATTCTCAGAGTGAGTGTTATAGTTGTGGTGTTTTTGAAGGTGCTTAAGAAGAATACAGTTATTTATGGGCCGTAGGGCGTTGTGGTTCTATGCTAAGGTTTGTAGGGTAAGTTGTGATTAAAGATAATGGTATTTTAGCAAGAAGAAGTATCAATCTAAAGACAAATTCAGAAGGGACTCAGAGAAAATAGGACAACTGGGTAGTAGGTTGGATTAGTATGGTAATGGATAAGATCGGTTCGTTGGGTGCATATGATGTGGGGTTTTTCTACAGGTGCTTTGTGGCAATACACCTGGACTTGGCGACCTGCGTGGCTTGGTCAAGTTAGAGGAATTTAGTTTTAAGGGCTTGATTATGTGCAAATGAATTCCAAAGTATTCTTGATGGTTTCTACCAGTGTGGAGAACGTGTTGTGTATTGTGATTTCCTCCTGGAAAGAAGCAAGAGAAAGGTTTCTAACTAAAATGGTATGTAAATTATTGGTGACTCAAAGTTGATAATAAGATTCTTGTGCTTTTCACATGATGGCAAGATAGATGTTATGTGTTGTACGAAAACTAGATTTTCATGTACAAGGTGGCAGTACAGTCTTGAAGAGAAGGTAATGAATGTTGGACAACATGGACGGTTTCAAATAACTAGATGAATACTATTACTACTTGGTGTTGTATGAGAAAGGGGCGGACTTCAGAAGGCGCATTGTATTTTGACTTACGGATGTATAAATTAGTATTGCGGTACTCACATGATTGATAGACTGCTGATATTCAAATTTTATCAAGTGGTACGGAAGAACTTTCAAAGTATTTCTCGTGGGATGATCGTGTATGAGAGAGGTGTTAGGCATTTAGGCGGTGGAGATGGAATCAAATATGGTGATTTGCGTGTTCTATGGATTTGGAGATTGGGAGTTCCCAGGAGCAGATTATTTCATGGTTGTGGACTGTGAAGTTGTGGCCGGAGCTAGCCAGATGATGAAATATGTTATGATTCAGTCATTATGGATTTTCGGAGGGATTTTTATCTATTTGTGGGTAACCCGAGTTGATTTGGGGGTCCATAGGTAGGCCCAATTAAGATGTGTATTCTACACCGAGCCGGAATGATTGGCTCCATACTGCTATTATTGAGGGATGTGTCATGCAGTCGATGTTGAGCTTATTCGTGTTCTCAAGTGATCTGTGAGTTACTCCTTTATGCTACGAGGAGTTGTGATTCATTGATTATGTACACAGATGGTGCGGTTCTATTTGAGCTTTATAGCGAAATTTGAGTGTGATGAGTACTTGGGTATTGCCTGATCGATAGCGTAATGGTTATGTCCTTTCAGGTTTTGTGTGGTATTTTTGTCATTTGCCTCTCCGTCATTATTAATTTAGAGCAGGGTGGCTCAGAGTATATAATATGAACCTCGTGTTAGAATCGGGTGATGGTTCTACGGTGTATGATGAATTTTCAGCGTTTCATTGTGGTGGTACTTGTTAATCTAGCAGGGCAGTTCTCTCATTTGAGTCATTTTTCCATGACTGGGTACATTTGAATTATTACGTATTGGTGCAGGGATGGCACGAGTTGTGGCTCTGAGTTATATTGGTGAGGCATGTCTATGGAACAGTTGTGTTTAGTAATATAAGGTCATTGGACCTAGAATGGGTACTATTAAGTTTGATTTCGGTATATTCGGGAGTATAATATTGAAAGTCGGCTCAGAAAGAGATTATGGTTCTAGTTGGGGCGAGAGGGCTCCGTGACTTGTTGATCTGGTAAGTGGTCATGAAATTTCGCGTGTTTCTTTTATTATCAACAATGTACAAAGGTTTTAGGATGAGGTTTGGTTCGATATGGGTTTAATACTAGTATGCGGTTGGTATTGGAGTAGTCACTGCGATCAGGAATGGTGCTACGAGCATGCGAGTTGTGTAATATGTTGGTTGATTATATCCGTGGTTGTAGTTATAGCTCGATGCAACTTGTTCGGACTTATACGGTGTGTAAATGTAAGATTTGTGTCTTGAAAGAAATTTTAAAGGTTGGAAATTAAACTCCAAGGTTTATGGGCTAAGGTTAAATTAGTGATTTTCAGTTGCATTGTGTAGTCAAGCCTATGTGGGATAGGGTGACGTGGGTTCACCCCCGGGTACGTGTGTGGTAAGATGGAACAGTGATTTGATGGCTTGGAAACAACTCTTGGAACGTTCGAGGATGAACGTAAGTTTAAGTGGGAGAGAATGTAACGACCCGGCCGGTCGTTTTGAGTATTACGACTCCGTTTCCCCATTTACTTCTCAAATTGTACTTTACAGTTGTTGTGTGAATTGTCGGGGTAATTGGTTCGGGTCTAGTGAGGTTTTGGAAGAAATTGGAACACTTAGTTCCAAGGTTTAAAGCTTAAGTTAAAATAGTGACCGGATGCGGACTTATGTGTAAACGACCTCGAATTCGAATTTTGATGATTCCAAAAACTCCGTATGGTAATTTTGGTCTTAGGAGCGTGTCCGGAAAATTATTTGGAGGTCCGTAGTGGAATTTGGCTTGAATTGCCGAAAGTTTAATTTTTGGAAAGTTTGATCGGGGGTTTGAATTTTTGATATCGGGGTCGGAATCTGATTTCGGAAATTTGAATAGGTCTGTAATGTGAAATGTGACTGGTGTGCAAAATTTGAGGTCAATCGGACGTGATTTGATAGGTTTTAGCATCGTTTGTAGAATTTGGAAATTTATTAGGCTTGAATCCGTGTGTAGTTCATATTTTTGAGGTTGTTAGGTATGATTTGAGGACTCGAGTAGGTCCATGTTATGTTATGGAACTTGTTTGTATGTTCGGACGGGGACCGGAGGGCCTCGGGTGAGTTTTAGATGGTTAACAGATTGATTTTTGAATTTGGAAGACTGTTGGAACTGAAGCCTTCTGGTGTAATCGCACCTGCGGAAAAGTAGTCGCAGGTGCGAGCTCGCAAGTACGAGTAGGGGTGCGCTGAAGCGAGGTGCGCATGTGCGGAAGATGCTTCACAGGTGCGGAATCGCACCTGCACGAGAAGGAGCACAGATGCAGGCAAAGGGCTATGAGGCATTAGTCGCAGGTGCGAGGGAAAATTCCGCACCTGCGTGAGCGCAGATACGGACGGATGCGCGCAGAAGCGGAAACTGGGCAGGCGAGTGGAGTCCGCAAATGCGACATTTTGCTCGCACAAGCGGATGCGCAGGTGCGCAAATCTTGTCCGCAGATGCAGAAATCGCTGGGGCAGAACCTTAAATTCGAGGGTTCGACAGTTTCACCCATTTTCGGATTTTGGAGCTCGGGTTGGGCGATTTTGGAGAGGAAACTTTCCACACAACTTGGGGTAAGAGTTCTTAACTCCCTTGTGATTATATTCCATGAATTAATCTTCATTGTTGGTGTAAGATTATTGAATCTTCAAGAGAAATAGAAGGAAATTTCTATAATGTCACTAAACAAAATTTTCAAGTTTGAATACCGATTTGGAGTCGGATTTGAGTGAAATTAGTGTGGTTGAACTTGTAATTGGATGGGTTGTTGTATTTTGTGGGTTTCATCGGATTTTGAGACATGGGACCCACGGGTAATTTTTGGGGCGCAATTTTGAATTTTTGGAAAATATTAGTATTTTGATATGAAATTAATTCTAATAATTTTTGTGGGCTGAATCAAATTAATTGTTACTAGATTCGAGCCGTTTGGAAGTTGATATGCGCAGAATGGAATTTCTGGAGCATTGCTTAGCTTGCTCGACATTGGATTCAACTTGTTCGAGGTAAGTAACTCTTCTAATCTTGGAGTTGAGGATATCAACCCTGAATATATGTATTTTGTGAATTGTTGGGAGGTGACGCACATGCTAGGTGACCGGCATGTGGGCGTGCACTATAGGAATTGTGACATAATTGTTTATGTGGAATTTTATAGTTAAATAATCTTGACATTTTCCATGCGGTTTTATGTGTTAAAGAAATTTAACTAAAAAGCATATTAAAAATCATGTTGAGGCTATGTGTCAGTATTGTTGCAACCCACAGAGGTCATATTGTTGTGAATTATTGTGTTAAATTGAAAATTCATACTCAGTCATATTCATTTCATTGCATATCATATCTCAGTCTCTGTTGTTATTTATTGATACATCATATCATTATTTTTGGGCTATTTTCATGACATTGTGAGCCCGAGAGGCTAGAGATATTGATGACTGAGTGAGGCCGAGGGCCTGATTGTGAGGATGAGTGTGGATCGGGGCTGCCCGCCTGCAGCATACTTTATTATTATAGCACGTGAGTTGTCCGTGCAGATTATAGCATTTGGGCTGAAGGAGCCCCTCCGGAGTCTGTACACACCCCCAGTGAGCGCAGGTACCTACTGAGTACGAGTGCTGAGTGTCGAGTGCTGAGTGCTGAGTGCTGAGTGCCGACTGCTGAGTGACTGGGAGACATGAGTGATTATGAGGTATGCCCGAGTGGCAAGAGTGATTGTGAGGTATGCTCGAGTGGCACGAGTGACTGTGAGGTTTGCCCGATGGGCTGTATATGAATGATGTTCTGCCCGAGGGGCTGTTTATGATTTTTTTTATTGAGTTGCATCGCATTGGCATGCACACATGACATACAAGCATAGAGATGTATTTTTTCTCATGTTGTACAATATCACATCATTCATGATTTCTCACACATTTTGACAGATGGGCATAGTGATGCATTTGTTTTATACGAGTTATCCGGAAGGAAAATGAAACATCCTATTTATTATTGAAAAGATTTTTGGAGAAATTTATTGTTTTCAAACTATTCATATTATTGGCAACTTCAGCAAGCGATTTGGGTTTTCACTGATATATTTGAAAGAAAGAACTACTATTTTATTTTTGAAATTATTATTTGGCTGAGTATTTTATCCCTGAGTTACTTCTGGTATTATTTTCTTTATGTTGTTCTGGATTGTTATGGACTATTGGTTTTGGACCCGACCTTGGTGGAAGCTCGTTACTACTTTCAACCTACGGCTAGGTTTGTTACTTACTCAGTACATGGGGTCGGTTATACTGATACTACACTTCTGCACATTGCGTGCAGATGTTGGTTGCTGTTGTTGCTGTGCTCGATGGTTGCAGGACTTGAAAATATACCTGCATTCCTGTTGTAGCTGCCTCTTGTTCGGAGTAGCCTTAGAATTTATAAAGGCTCTGTTTATGTACTATTCAAACAGACTATATATTTATTTTATTTTCGCTTTGTATACTCTATTCTTAGAAGTTCATGATTTGTACTACTAGTTCTTGGGGATTGTACAAGATTAAGACCCTTATTCACTTAAATTGCTTTAATAATTATTATTGAAATTGGATAGTTGGTAATTGGCTTACCTAACGGGTTGGGTTAGGTGCCATCACGACTAGTTGAATTTTGGGTCGTGACAAAAATCATCTTGATTGATTATGAGAATCAACTCCCTTGGGTTGCCTTTCAGCCATTGAACTATCACGATGTGAAGAATGTAGACCAACTCTCATATATGTACTACAGAAGATGCAAAGGAAGGATATACTTTGATCGAATCAATATCAATCTCTTTGTTCTAGTTCAAACAAACATTGTAGTATGCTATAGATTTACTGTGTAGCTAGGGAGAGAAGAAAGAGAGAAAAATCACTGGTGAGCCATTGTATCAAGAAGAGAGGAAAGAACAAAGTGATGAAGTTATTGGTGTATAACAATACCAACCCATCTATACCAAGCAACTTCATACTTGAAAGAGAACACCCTTGCTACCTTAGGGGATTTGACGTAGGATTCATTCTTAATCCGAATCAATATAAAACATCATGTGTCATTTACTTTATGCCATTTATTTTCCTGTATTTAGTTTACATCTTATATCAAACGTCCAGTCGACTAGAACACAAATTAGTCGACTACCTCGTCAAAGAAAAAGAAAAATTATAATTCACCCCCCTCTTGTACTTTCACTTCTTTCTCATCTTCTTATTGAGTAGAAGAGCCGACTTGGTGTCCTTCAACTCAATGGTGGTCTTACCGTGAAAGATAAATATTGCCAAATTATCGTACGAAGATGGCAACGAGTTCAAGAGCAAGATGACTTTATTTTCTTTCTTGATCTTTACTCTGAGGGTGGCAAGCTCCGTGATTATTCGTTAAACATATCTAAATATGACCAAAAAATTATACATTCACCCATATGTAGGGTGTATAACTGCCCAGGTACAATTTATTTGTCAGCATTTTTGATATGTATAGTCTTTCCAACCTTGTCCAAATTCTACCCCAAGTATCTTCATTAATGATTTTATTTACCATATAACCTGATAAATGCAACTTGATCATACTAGCACCTTTTTCATCCAAGTCAGCTCAATCCTCAAGTTTCATGAAATCAAGCTTCTTGGCATCACCGTCTAATTGTCACGACCCAAAATCTCACCACAAGCGTCATGATAGCACCTAGTCTCTAAGACTAGGTAAGCCGATTTCAATTATCTTTTGAAGCCATTTTCTTTTGAAACTAATGGCGGAAATAATTACAATATACAACCTCCCAAGACTGGCAGTACTAAATCACGAACTCTAACTGAATACATGGAATGATCATGAGGACCGAATATACAATACTATTTGATTACAAATTAACAGTACAATGAAATGAAAAGACTCCAAGGAACTGCGACGACCAAGCAACTCTACTATATACAACCTCCCAAGACTGGCAGTACTAAATCACGAACTCTAACTGAATACATGGAATGATCACGAGGACCGAATATACAAAACTATTTGATTACAAATTAACAGTACAATGAAATGAAAAGACTCCAAGGAACTGCGACGGCCAAGCAACTCTACCTTGAATCCTTAAGATCCCGCTTTAACTCTACTCAAGCCCGATATCTCCAATACCTGGCTCTGCACAAAAATGTGAAGAAGTGTAGTATGAGTACACCACGGTCGGTACCTAGTAAGTATCAAGACTAACCTCAATGAAGTAGAGACGAGGTACAGACAAGACACCCACTAGTCTATTAACCTGTGCATATAATATATAGAATAATAGGAAATAGATAGCAATAAGGACAGGATAAAACAATCAGTGGTATGCACAACAAGACAACAAGAATACCATAAATATCACTCAACAATTAATAAATACATATACGCCCAATTAATTCAAGTTTTTCAAATAAATATCCTTCACATATAATTCTTCCAAATAACTCTCTTTCAAATGTAGTTTTCTCAAATAATTATTTTTCAAATATAATTCTTTCAATAAATCTTTTCAAATATAATTTCCTCGAATAAATATATTTTAATACAATTCTTTCATATAATTCTTTTTGAATAAAAATCCTTCCAAATAAATATTTTGAACATATTTCTTTCAATTAAAAAGTCACCATGTGACACCTCATTTCATAATCATAAAAATACGGGTCTCAACCCATTTTCATATTTATCGTAAACACGGGTCTCAGCCCATTTTCATATTTCACTTCGACACACGATATTAGTCTCAACTGGCTATTGTAACTCGTGCCTACACACACATCAACTTTCTTGATAGTGTTGAAGTACTTCAAAAAATTTTCGTGTTGCTACATTCTTCCCCGCTTAGGATCATTCGCCCTCAAACACATAACATATTTATCTTTTCCTTTGCAAATCTCAATCCTCCAAATTTTACTAACTCCCAATTTTTCAGAAATTTCGGCAGAGTCCCCCATGTAATTGGGCCTATCCACCTGCCATAGTAACACCAAAATAACTCCAAATAACACATTCACAACCCAATAAAATACCACAAGGTATATATTAATAACATCAATCTCAGCATTACATGCACTGCATTATCATAATGATAAATATTTCACCACAAGGACCTCGTCCTTACATAACTTCCACCGCGGCTTGCAGCCCGATTTAAATATTTCACATCATGTAAAAATGCGAGGATCTCGTCTTCAACTCTGAATCACAAGTATGTTGCACAATGTGCCAACTGAAATTTTCAATTTCTTTTCCTTATTCTTTTCAATATATTTCATAAATAATTTTCATAGCATATAATGAACCCTCATACCGATAGGGCATATAATTCATAAAAATTGGAATCAATTATTCTGAAACATATTAAACCCACTGTAATGAATAATAAAAATTACTTTTGTGCTTATAGCCCTCAATGGTGGACCAAAAATAAAATGACAGACACGGGTTCGCATCTTTAAATCTCCCCACAGGGATAAACATATAAGTGGGTCACAAATTTACGAAGCTCACCCATAAGTGGAGCATAATAGGAGGACTCACCTTAATATTCAGAACCGAATCAAATTAAGAAAAATATCCTTTTATAATAAAATCAGTATCGTACCTGTAATAACACCATCTGGTGTATTGGCCTCAGCCAAATCATAGTGATTAAATCAACGGGTCGGGCCTCCACCTCTTAAGCGCCCACTACCCGTCTGTCCTCCACCTCTAGCTGACTGTGCACGTGGAGTATCAATTGGAATAAAGCTTGTGGCTGGAGTGTTCACATGAAATCCACCCCTCCCAAGTCTGGGACAATCTCTCATGATATGCCTAGTATCACCACACTCATAACAACCCCTCTGAGGTCACGACTGCTCGTACTGAGTCTGTGCCGGATAACTGGAATAACCATTGTAAGAATCTCGTGTCGGTGGTGCATTGTAAACTGGAGCACTCTGAGTAATCTGATGTGTTGACTGCGCTGACCGACTGCTCGAGCCTCCGCTATAATGGGTTCTAGCTTAAGAGTAAAACCCACTGAACCCTCCAGATCTTCGAGACCTTTTGGCCTCCTTAGACTCCCTTTCCTCGCCTAAAACACCCCCAATCTTCCTTGAAATCTCCACTACTTGTTGAAATGGAGCATTAGTTTGCAACTCTCGAGCCATGCATATTTTAATATCATAATCGAGCCCCTCAATGAATCTGCGGACCCATTCTCTGATTGTAGGAACTAAGATAGGTGCATGACAGGCTAACTCACTGAACCTGATAACATATTCTGACACTGTCATAGTGCCCTGGCGAAACCGTTCAAACTCTGTGTGCCACGCATCTCTAAGAGTCTAGGGAACAAACTCTTTCAAGAACATTTCCGAAAATTGAGCCCAAGTTGGTGGTGTGGCATCGGCTGGTCTACCTTCTTCATAGATTTGCCACCACCGATACGCTGCGCCTGACAGTTGAAATGTAGTAAAGGAAACTTCGCTCACTTCTACAATACCCATGGTGCGGAGAATACTGTGATAATTTTCCAGAAATCCTTGGGCATCCTCTGTAGTTGTGCCATTGAAAGTTGGTGGATCATATTTCTTAAACCTTTCAAGTCTCTTTTATTCTTCATCTGATGCCTCGGGCTTGACCTCAGGCCGAACCGGAATAATAGGTTGTACCGGTACTATACCCGGAACCTAACCAACGTGAACCTGCTGCTCTTGAGTTGTGGTAGGAGTCTGAGCTACTCCCCCAATCTACGAAATGTTTGATGCAACATAGATTAATCCCACCTGAGTTAATGTACCAAAGATGCAACATAGATTAATCCCACCTGAGTTAATGTACCAAAGATACTCAGAAACTGTGCTAAAGTCTCCTGAAGTAATGGGGTAACAACAGGTGCTTCTGGTACCTGTCCTCCAACTGGAGCTACTAGTGACTCCTCAACTGTTATTCTGACAGGTGCTCTAGTCGCAACACGTGCCCTTCCTCGACCTCTACCTCGGCCCCGACCTCTTGCAGCCCTAGTAATATGTGCGGATGCCTGCTTAGCTAACCCAGTAGTATGTGTCCTCACCGTCTGTGAAAGAATGGAGATACAAAGGTTCAAATTCCAAATTCAACAAATTCCGCACGACAGGAATGAAAGAAATGGAAATTCCCTAATAGTTCTGTAGCCTCTCGAAGATAAGTACAGACGTCTCCGTACCGATTCGCAAGAATCTACTAGACTCGTTCGTGACTCGTAGAACCTATGAACCTAGAGCTCAGATACCAACTTGTCAAGACCCAAAATCCCACCACAAGCGTCATGATGGCACCTAGTCTCTAAGACTAGGTAAGCCGATTTTAATTACCTTTTGAAGCCATTTTTTTAAAACTAATAGCGGAAATAATTACAATATACAACCTCCCAAGACTGGTAGTACTGAGTCACGAACTCTACCTGAATACATAGAATGATCACGAGGACCGAATATACAATACTGTTTGATTATAAATTAACAGTACAATGAAATAAAAAGACTCCAAGGAACTGCGACGGCCAAGCAGCTCTACCTTGAATCCTTACGATCCCGCTTTAACTCTACTCAAGTCCGATATCTCCAATACCTGACTCTGCACAAAAATGTGAAGAAGTGTAGTATGAGTACACTACGGTCGGTACCCAGTAAGTATCAAGACTAACCTCAATGGAGTAGAGACGAGGTACAATCAAGACACTCACTAGTCTATTAACGTGTGCATATAATATATAGAATAGTAGGAAAAAGATAGCAATAAGGACATGATAAAATAACCAGTGGTATGCACAACAAGACAACAAGAATACCATAAATATCACTCAACAATTAATAAATACATGTATGCCCAATTAATTCAAGTTTTTCAAATAAATATCCTTCACATATAATTCTTCCAAATAACTCTCTTTCAAATGTAGTTTTCTCAAATAATTATTTTTCAAATATAATTCTTTCAATAAATCATTTTAAATATAATTTCCTCGAATAAATATATTTCAATATAAT
Source organism: Nicotiana tomentosiformis (assembly GCF_000390325.3). Taxonomy (NCBI): domain Eukaryota; kingdom Viridiplantae; phylum Streptophyta; class Magnoliopsida; order Solanales; family Solanaceae; genus Nicotiana; species Nicotiana tomentosiformis. The sequence continues at coordinate 59,473,142 of NC_090814.1, read as the reverse complement.
TCTTTCATATAATTCTTTTTGAATAAAAATCCTTCCAAATAAATATTTTGATCATAATTCTTTAAATTAAAAAGTCACCATGTGAAACCTCATTTCATAATCATAAAAATACGAATCTCAACCCATTTTCATATTTCCACGGCACCCCGTGCCCATAATTAAATCATCATATTTTTCCGGCACCTCGTGCCCTTATTTCATATAACCACTGCACGGACAATTCACGTTTCAAATATCATCATCATTTCATCACAGCACCTCGTACCCACATTTCATATCACAACTGCACAGACAATTCACGTGCCAAATATCCTCATTATTTACTCACGGCACCTCGTGCCCACATTTCATTTTATAATCCGCCTGGCAATAGCCACAAGCTCTCAATTTCAACATAAATCAGATTGTTATCAATTTACCAACAACAAGACAAATTGCACAAGGTAAAAAAATAAACACAAGAAAATCACAACATCACATGAGAATCATCAACACCACAACCCCACATCATCACATATCGTCGCTGACAATAGCCACCCTTATCACTCCTATAGCCACCCTTATCACTCCGCCCAGACAATATCAATAGCCACCCTTATCGCTCATATTGCCACCCTTATCGCTCCGCCCAGATAATATTTCAATAAACACAACAGTGAAATGCCACCCTTATACCCTTATAATGACAACGGTGAAATACCACTCTTATCTCCCCAAAATAATAACTCACACAATATAATAATTTACACGGGAAATTAACACGGCAACACAATAAAATCAATTCATATCACCATTTTTCCAATGGCCACAATCAAATTCCAAAGATATAACAAAATCAATTAATTTCACAACAAATAGCCTAAGGCTCCACAAATGTATATAACACCCAAAAACAATCGATAGAGATAGAAATTACTTAGCATAAAGCAAAACATTCATTAATACAAATTTAGATAATTATATTAATACTTATTTTTAAGCTCGCTTAAATTAATTATTTTTATAGGAAAATTCATAATGGAATTAATTTTCAAGAAATATTAAACCAACAATACTCACGAAATTTCACAAATATTTCAAGTAACAATCACATCAAATTATAATATAAAAACAAATTCAAAAATAAGGATTTAGGCATGGCAAACAGATGATTTAATAATTTTCCACAATTTCCCAATTTACTACACAATAATGCCTAAGACTTTAATTCAATGCATTTTGCACGTATAAGACTGAGTACCTACCCGTCACCTCGCGTACACGGCTTTTCACATTTCACAAATGGCACATAAGACTCAATACCTAAGGGGTAATTCCCCCACTCGAGGTTAAGCAAGACACTTACCTTTTTGAAGTTAGGTCGATATTCCAAAATAGCTTTCTCACGAGAATTGACCTCCGGACGACTCCAATCTTTCTTGAGCCTTCCTTACATTACTACGAGATTCCGGAAATCCTAGAAACTTCAATATATTTAGAAACATAACAAAAGTGAACTATAATTAGGAAGATTTTCATGGTTTCAGCTCATTTGAGCATTTTATCAATCACTAGGTGTGCAAATTTGGCTACAAGGTTCTTCTACAAGATTTCCTTCATTCCACAACCCAATCTTTACTTATTTGATCTCAACAATCTTTCCACAAACTTTATTAGTATAAGCATATATACATAATACTCTTACACCCTAAAATCATACTCCCAATCATCAATCGTTTACCCCAAACTCGAAATTTGAAGACTAGGGGTTGAATCTTACCTCTTAGATGAAGATATTGTGATTAGCTTCCTTGATTCTTGAAGATTGGATGAATAGAATATTAGGTTCCCTCCTTATCTCTCTAAAATGCTCTTACCTCTCTCTAAAACCCTCAGAAAAACATCCCAAAATAAGCCCCAAAGGCTATTTATCAAAATGGGGTCGGGTTATGAAAATAGAAAAATTAACCCTCCGAACTCAGCTATGCGGTCGCACAATGGACCGCACAATTGGTGTGCGGGTCGCAAAATGATCGCACAAATCGGTGCCCAGAACTGGGCTGTTTTGGACCATTTTGCGACCAGTTTGCGGTCGCATAACCATTTTGCGATTACATAATGGTCGCATAATTGGTCGCAGAATCGCATTCTGTCAGCCTTTGGTAATTTGGTTATAACTTCTTGTAGGAATGTCCAAATGATGAACGGTTTGAAGTGTTGGAAACTAGATACATAGACCTTTCTTTTGATAGGTAAAAAGATATATAACTCTTCATATCAAGAGAGGTATACTCGTTTGAAGTTAGATCTTATGCGAACTCACTTGAAACTTTAGTCTATTATGAAATTTTCAACTTCAACATTCGATGCCGAAACCTATCGAATCAAGTCCGATTGACCTCAAATTTTGCACACAAGTTATAAGTGATATAATAGACCTATTCTAATTTCCAGAATCGGATTCCAATCTCGTTATCAAAAATTCAATCTTCGATCGAACTTTTCGAAAATCGTCTATTTTCCAACTTTCGCCAAAATGCGTCGAATTATCCTACAGACTTCCAAATCCAAATCTGAACATGCGCCTAAGTCCGAAATCACCATACGAAACTATTGACATCATCAAAATTCTATTCCGAGGTCGTTTGCTTAAAAGTCAACTCTTTGATCAACTCTTTCCATTTAAGCTTCAAAAATGAGAATTTCTCTTTTAATTAAATTCTAAATCTTCCGAAAATCAAACTCGACCACACCCGCGGGTCATAATACATATTATGAAGTTGCCCGGGACCTTAAGTCGTTGAATGGGGCGTTAATTCTTAAAATGATAAGTCGGGTCGTTACACTAATGCCTTATATAATCCTTGTCGGATGAGAAGATCCCTCCTCGTTTTTTGTCATATTGAAAAACCACTATCTTTATAAAATCTAGCTACCTCTTACTTTCCAAATATTTTTTTCACCAAGTATAATACTACAGACTGTGAATAACAGTGGCATAGTCACCCTATGTCAAGGGTGGTCAAGCGCACACCCTTCGCCGAAAAATTATACTGCGTATATAAATGCTACTTTATATATATATATATATATATATATATATATATATATATATATATATATATATATATATATATATATATATATATTTATATTTGAATACCCTTAACATAGTTGAGTGAGGCAATCCAACGGTTTAGGGTGTTCAAAGTGACATGTTATTCACGGGTTTAAAGTTCTACTCATTTTGTTTGCCAAAACTAAACGGAGACTACCATGTGTGGTCTATTTGATTCTTTTTCAATTTAAAAAACTTTCTAATAAAATAACTCTTAAAACTTAAAATTTGTGTAGAAATAAATAATTAATATTAAAAATAAGTTTTTAACTAAAAGTTATTTCTTAAATAAATTTTATAATTTATAAGTCAAGCTCTACAGAATTTCTTCAACAAAAGCTCCACAAACTACAAATTCTCTCGACTCTCTCTTCCCTTTGGTTTTATTTTTACTTTTATTAGTAAAATTTCTAATGTTGTCTTTTTATTATTTTAAGTTTGATTTATAAAACTATAGTTCCACTAAAAGTGTTTTTATTGTTTAGCTAAATGTTGTATAGTTTGATTTAAAAACTTTGGTACACCATTCATCGACAATAAATAAATAAATAAATAAATAAATTATTGACTTGTTTAAAGTTTGAACACCCTTGGCTGAATTCTTGGCTATGCCATTGGTGAATAGTATTTCTGTGAATGAGCAGAACATATACTTTGCTACTAGTTATTGGGAATAAATGATCCACAAAAATAATATTCACGATAATAAAAGCAAAATATTAATGTAGCACCAAAATATGTAACCAACAAGAATAAAAGAGTGATAGTGAAACTAATATTTTTACGTATAAATTCCTTCTGGAATAGGAAAAAAATTACGATTCCGAGAGGAGTAATTAATATCACTATATCAAAAAAATTTATACTTTGTAGGCATGAGTAAAATACTCTAAAATCACTACAACACTCAAAGGAATAACCCTCTTTTGATAATTTCACCTTAATATAATATCGCTTACACTCTATTTTTCTCACAAACTATTTTCTCATACCATATCCGTGATACTCATGCTGCTTTTGCTCTTATTATTTGTTTTTTTTTTAAGAAATGAACGAAATGGTTCTCTACTTGTAGTGGGGCAGTACTTGATCTCCAAGCTCAAATTAAAGCAAAAGAGAAATGCCTAAAATCCTCCATCACAAACTTCATTTGTTGTCCCCAAGACAAAATGACATCCAAGTCTATGGCTAATAGGCTCAAGCCTATGTGCTTCATACGCCTCAATCAAATGGGATGGACCCTACAAATCTCTGCTCCAGCCCCATTCACCTGAAAGAGGTAGTATCGACTTCTAATTTGAATATATACGGAAAAGTTCTTTACAAAACTCGAACTTATCTTTAGGTACTACCTTGGTCACATATTAAGAATTCTCACCTGTAGGGATCTTCTTAACCTGCATAGATCCGTACTCTATTTTTTCTCGAATCTAATAATATCTCATGTCGATATGCTTCATTCTTGCATGATACATGGTGTTCTTGCTCAAGTTTATTGCACTTTAACTGTCACAATAAACGACACTCCTTTTGATGTAAGTCATGCTCTTGAAGGAATTGCTTCAACCAGATATATCTTTGCCAACTTCAATAGTGACAATATATTCCGCTTCAATTGTAAAAAGTGCAAAACACTTCGCAATTGCGACTGCCATAATATAGCTTCTCCTGAACATGTTAACAAGTATTATGTAGTAGATTTTTGATTATCAAGATCACCTTTCATATCAACATCCGTGCAACCCTTCAAGACTAGATCAGATCCTCCAAAATATAAGGAGTCTCCCTGTCATGACCCAATTTCCCCTTCGTTTGGGTATCGTGATGGTACCTAGTCTTAAGGACTAGGTAAGCCTAACAATAATTAAAATAATAATATTATTTAAATAGAATCTCTTATAGTTCCCAAAACCGGTAGTACAAGTCATAAGCTCTATAGAGTATTTGCTAGAAAACTTCTAAATACAACTGTCCAAAAATAAGAATAAACAGTGCAAAACGAAAAGTTGAAGGTGACTCCGAAGCCTGCGAACGCAACGGCAGGTTTACCTTGAGTCTCGGCAAGTTTACCACACAGCTAGCTAACGAACAATTACCTAGATCTGCATAAAATAATATGCAGAAGAGTAGCATGAGCACACCACAGCGGTGCCCAGTAAGTATCAAGACTAACCTCGGTGAAGTAGTGACGAGGACTAGTCAAGATACCCACTGGTCTAATAAACTGAACAAGCATAAGTATAGGGATGACAGAATATGACATCTATCTAAGGACCCCGCGATATGGCTAATGACATGGCAACTACAATAAGGAAGGAAAAACAGGAAGTAACAGCGGAACACCAGAATAAGACACAGAAGAATGAACGAAAACACAACCCAAATTCAGAAATCACAATACAGTAAAGGCAAGTAATAACTCAGCAACTGCAATAGTTTTCACATCAGGTCTCAGCCAACAACCCCAATAAATTAGTCAAATCCTTCAAGTGTAAACTTTCATCCGTAAGTTTTTAAATTGAGGTCTTTAGAATATAATCCTTTCCAATAAAAAAATATTTTTGAAACATACTTCCTTCAAATAAATATCTTTAAAACATAGTTCTTTCAAGATAAAACCTTTCAAATATAAACTTTTCAAATAATTAGCCTTCAAACATAGTTCTTTCAAGATAAATACTTTTCGAATATAAACTCTTTGAGTAATATCCTTCGAGTATAAGTCACCCTGTGACACCTAAGCATGGAAGATTAGCAGCTCCGAATACAGATATAACCACAGGGGAAATCTATCGGGATACCGTCCCGAAGTTCCGAATAAATTAAGCAAGACAGGGTAGATCTCCCGGAATACGTCCGTAGTCCCAATTTAAATATGCAGTGCTGGGGGATCTCCCGAAATACGTCTGTAGTCCCAATTTAAATATGCAGTGCTAAGGGATCTCTCGGAATACGTCTGTAGTCCCAAAATAAAAATACAGTGCTGGGGGATCTCCCGAAATACGTCCGTAGTCCCAATTTAAATATGCAGTGGTGGGGGATCTCCCGGAATACGTTTGTAGTCCCAATTTAAATATGCAGCGCAAACAACAGAGATAACAACTATAACATGACAGAAACCTCGTACATCACCACAACGAGTACAAAAGAAACAATGACAGAAATGCAAGGTACGACGAGAAAATCAACTCAAGAATTTAAATCGCAAGAACGGTAGAACTCATTCACAAGGAATAACCACAGTAAAGAATGCTAGGCATAGGGAGAACAGCTTAACAAGGGAAAACAAAACAAAAATGTAGCAATAATTCCACAATATTCAAGTCAACAATAAGAAGCCAACACGAGTCAAATAGTTCTAAATAATGGCAAGTCAACTAAGATATAGGTTATCTAAACTCCTTTTGAGGTTGAGCAATTACGAGAAAAATTCAACAATTCAAGTAAGGATAAGCAGCAGAAGATAATCATAACTCCAATTAAGACTAAACATCTATAGGATGAGAAAATAATGATTTCAATTAAAGATAAGCAGTTATGAAAAATATAGCACGGCGATAGAAGAGGTAAAATCTTTGGTTAAGTCGAATAAGGGTCAAATACACAGTAAGAGTGAATCCTAAAGCAATTATCTCTAATCAAAGCATATAGAGGTGAAACTAGCAAATAGAAATTCAAACGTATCAAAAACAACATCATACACAGTGAATATAAGGACATAAGGACCCTAAAAGGCCAACTTTCCACAAATAAGTCCGAGCACACACTCGTCATCTCGCATACACAGACTACAATCAACATAGATGACTCAAATCCTAAGGGGTAGTTCCCCACACAAGGTTATGCAAGATACTTACCTCGAGTCAAGCTCAATCAATCCGTAAGAATGCCCTTTCCACGAATATCTGTCTCTGAATGGCCCAAATCTAGCCCAAAGCAATTACATATCATATTTACAATCATAATAGACTCATCTAATTAATTAAATCAATACTTTAACAAAAATTCCGAAATTCGACACGGGCCCACGTCTCGGAAACAGGTCAAAGTCATAAAATACGAAAAGCTCATTCACTCATAAGTCTAACCATATCGAATTTACTAAAATCTGACACCAAAATCTCATCAAAACCCCAAAATTCGGCCTAAGAACGTTTCTCAATTTTCACCCCAAATCTGAATTTAAATGATGAATTCTAGCATAGATTAGTAGAATATAACCATAAGGGAGTTAAGAATCATTACCCAAAAACTTCCTCCGAAAATCTCTCCAAATTCCGCCTTATACCGAGCTCTCAATCAAATTTGTGAAGTGAACTTCAAACCCTCGAATCTGCCCCTTTTCTGCCCAGTTATTCCGCATCTGCGGACCTTGGGTCGCAGCTGCGATGCCGCACCTGCGGACCATGGGTCGCAGGTGCGTAAATGACTTAGGAGGGCTGGGTCCACTTCTGCGGAAAAAGGGCCGCACCTGCGAGTGCGCGCCTGCGGACTATTGTCCGCTTCTGCGATCTCCTCCGCGCCTGCGTGAACCTAACGTATCTGCGGGCATCGCATATGCGGAATTCACCTCGCACCTGCGACCCCTAGCACTCTTCCATTTTTCCGCTTCTGCGCTTGCCTCCCCGCATGTGCGATCACGCACCTGCGGTCTCTCCACCGCACGTGCGAAAATGACAGATGCCTGAAGACTTCAGCAGCAACACAAATCCAACTTTTGATCCGTTAAGCACTCGAAACTCACCCGAGCCCCCCCCCCTCCCGGGACCTCAACCAAACATACCAACAAATCCTAAAACACCTTACAAACTTAGTCAAGCCCTCAAATCACATCAACTAATGCTAAAATTACGAATCACCTTCCAATTCAAACTTAAAGAACTTGAAACTTTAAATTCCTACAACCGATGCCGAAACCTACCAAACCACGTCCGAATCACCTCAAATTTTGCACACATATCAAAAATGACACTACGAACCTACAGCCACTTTCGAAAATCCATTCCGAGCTCGATATCAAAATTTCCACTATCAGCCGAAATCGCCGAAAATCTAACTTTCGCCAATTAAAACCTAAATCTACTACAGACCTCCAAAACACATTCCGGACGCGCTCCTAAGCTCAAAATCACTCTACGGAGCTAACGGAGTTGACAGAATTCCATTCTGGATCCGTCTTCACACATTTCCGACTACGGTCCAAATTCTAAGACTTAAGCTCTCATTTAGGGATTATGTGTCCCAAATCATTTCGAATCACCCGATAATTGAATTCAACCACGCACGCAAGTCAAGGCACATAATACGAAGCTGCTCAGGGCCTTATGCCGCCGGACGTAACTTAAATTCTCAAAACGACCGGCCGGGTCGTTACATCCTTCCCCTCTTAAACAAACGTTCGTCCTCAAACGTACTAAGAATTGCCTCGAAGTCTTCAATCACCGAAAGCACATATTCAACATACACCCACGGGGGACCCCACATCACCCTAATCCACATAAGACTAACGACACCATCCCAACTGTAATTTATCCTTTCTATCAACACCGATAAGCCTTAGAGTCAAAAATTCTCACCTTCCATTTGTCTTCAAAAGACCCAATTCTAAATCCATAACCGATATCAGTCTCAACCAGCTGTAACAACTCATGCCTACACCCACAAGGTACGATCGCACAACAAGACACACCACACATAGGCCCATAATAACATTTCTGATCACAATAGCCCCCGAAATCAAAACCATCACCGGCAATTAGCCTCATATCCATTAGAACCATGTTTCAACCTCCAACACACTGACAACGATGCAAAAAAAACACGAAGACCTATTAACTATACACTAGAATCAACAAGTCACAACTAACACCATCGGGTACACACCCCACAAGCAAAAACTCAAGAAGCACATAACGATAATGACTGAATACGTAAAGAGAAACACATAAGAGAAATATCAAACAAGCCCGACAGGCACAACTTTCTAACAATACCATACTACGAATCAATTTTAAATAGGAAAAATCAAAGTATATGAACAAATCACAAGAATCTCATCTTGACATAACTTCCACCGCGGCACGCAGCCCAGCTCAAACATATCAAATCACCTGGAATCACGAGGGTCTCACCCTCAACTCTGAATCACAAGTCGAATACACATCATACCAATGAAAATCTTTCACTAATTTAATTCTGCCAATAAAATCACAACACTTACTAAACCCTCACCCTGGTAGAGTATCAAATTACAAATCGTAACCAATTTACTCAGGAATCACATCAAACCTGCCATAATAGACAACATGAATTCACTTCTAGTCTCAAAACTTTCGATAATGAATAGAAACAAATGATAGACACGGGCTACCACTCATAGAGTCTCCCAATAGGGGTAAACACCTAAACATAATACTAAGTCATGAACTAACCCATAGGTGGGACAACAAATAGGGGAACTCGCCCCGATAAGCAGAACCGAATCAAAATACGAATGGTGCCCCTCTGTAACAAATCAAAAGCATACTTGTATGACATCATCTGGCGCAGTGGCCTCAAGCCTATTATATGAAACACATCAACGGGCCGGGCCTTCCCCTCTTGGGCGCCCTCTACTCGCCTGAATACTCTGCTGTGACACACCTGTCCAAAATCTAGGACAATATCTCACCCTCTGGAAGGTATCTCCACACTCGAAGTAACCTTTCTGCTGATGTGGTTGTGGGAACTATGCGGTACGGGTACTCTGAGGCCCATGAGCACCTGACACACTGTGCGAAGCCTGAAGTGCAAACCGAACTGGCTGACCCATAAACCCTCTACCATATCGTACCCTGCCTCCAAAATAAGGACCAGTAGATCTCTCCGGTCTACGAGGCATCCTCACCTCCCCGTCCTCTCTCTCCTGATCTCGCCTGTACTCTCTCTCATGGCCCCGCATGTCCTCTATACGGCAAGCAATCACTACCACCTGCTGAAACAAAATATCTGACTCTAACTCCTGAGCCATACTGAACCGAATATCATGCCTGAGTCCCTCAATGAATCTACGGACACACTCTCTAACTGTGGCGACCAAAACAGGTGCATGCCTGGCCAAATCACTGAATCTCACGGCATACTCTACACTGACATAGTGCCCTGGCGCAGCTGCTCAAACTCCGCGTGCCATGTATCTCGACGGAACTGAGGTACAAACTCTCTCAGGAATATCTATGAAAACTGAACCCATGTAAGTGAAGCTAACTCGGCTAGGCTACCTATCTCATATGCCCGCCACCACTGATAAGCCGCTCCCTTAAGCTGGAACATAGTGAAAGCAACCCCACTCGTCTCAACAATATCAATAGTGCGGAGGATGTTATGGCACTCCTCTAGAAAACCCTATGCGCTCTCTGAAGCCAAACCGCTGAATGTAGGAGGGTTATACCTCTTGAACCTTGCAAATCTAAGCTACCCTTCCTCGGATGCTGCTGCTCTGACCATAAGCTAAACTGGAACCACGGCTTGTGTTACCATGACATCTGGAACCTGACCAATGTGAACTCGCTGCTCTGGAGTAAGGGCGGCGGGAGTCTGGGCTCCTCCCCCAGTCTGTGAAGTAACTGGTGCAACCAGAATATCCCCGCCTAAGCCAATATACCAAACATGCTCAGGAACTGTGCTAAAGCCTACTGAAGTCCGAGGGTAATAGCAGGCGCCTCCGGTTCTTGCCCCCAACTGGAACTACTGACGGCTCCCCAACTGCTCCTCTAGTAGGTGCCCTAGCTGCGGCACGTGCTCCTCGTCGGCCTCTGCCTATGACCATAGCGGCATCTATTCCGGGGGTAACATCATCAGGAACCGTAGCTCGTGTCCTCACCATTTTTTGAGAGAATGGAACGGTAAATTTAAAACTTCAAGATCAAAGAACTCGCACGATAGGAATGAAGGAAGTGAAATTGTCCTAATAGTTCCGTAGCCTCTCGAAGATAAGTACAGACGTCTCTGTACCGATCCGCAAGACTCTACTAAACTCGCTTATGACTCGTAGCACCTATGAACCTAGGGCTCTGATACCAACTTGTCACGACCCAATTTCCCCTCCGTTTGGGTATCGTGATGGCACCTAGTCTTAAGGACTAGGTAAGCCTAACAATAATTAAAACAACAATATTATTTAAATAGAATCTCTTATAGTTCCCAAAATCGGTAGTACAAGTCATAAGCTCTATAGAGTGTTTGCTAGAAAACTTCTAAATACAACTGTCCAGAAATAAGAATAAACAGTGCAAAACGAAAAGTTGAAGGTGACTCCGAAGCATGCGAACGCAGCTGCAGGTTTACCTTGAGTCTCCGCAACAACAGTCCACATAGCTAGCTAACGAACAATTACCTGGATCTGCAAAAAAAAATATGCAGAAGAGTAGCATGAGCACACCACAGCGGTGCCTAGTAAGTATCAAGACTAACCTCGGTGAAGTAGTGACGAGGACTAGTCAAGACACCCACTAGTCTAATAAACTGAACAAGCATAAGTATAGAGATGACAGAACATGACATCTATCTAAGGACCCCGCGATATGGCTAACGACATGGCAACTGCAATAAGGAAGGAAAAACATGAAGTAACAGCGGAACACCAGAATAAGACACAGAAGAATGAATGAAAACACAACTCAAATCCAGAAATCACAATACAGTAAAGGCAAGTAGTAACTCAGCAGCTGCAATAGTTTTCACATAAGGTCTCAGCCAACAACCCCAATAAATTAGTCAAATCCTTCAAGTGTAAACCTTCACCCGTAAGTTTTTAAATTGAGGTCTTTAGAATATAATTCTTTCCAATAAGAAATTATTTTTGAAATATACTTCCTTCAAATAAATATCTTTCAAACATAGTTCTTTCAAGATAAAACCTTTCAAATATAAACTTTTCAAATAATTAGCCTTCAAACATAGTTCTTTCAAGATAAATACTTTTCGAATATAAACTCTTCAAGTAATATCCTTCGAGTATAAGTCATCCTGTGACACCTAAGCATGGAAGATTTGCAGCTCCGAATACAGATATAACCACAGGGGAAATCTACCGGGATACCGTCCCGTAGTCCCGAATTAATTATGCAAGACAGGGGGATCTCCCGGAATACGTCTGTAGTCCCAATTTAAATATGCAGGGCTGGGTGATCTCCCAAAATACGTCTGTAGTCCCAATTTAAATATGCAGTACTGGGGGATCTCCCGAAATACGTTCGTAGTCCCAAAATAAATATGCAATGCTAGGGGATCTCCCGGAATACGTCTGTAGTCTCAATTTAAATATGCAGTGCTGGGGGATCTCCCGGAATACGTCTGTAGTCCCAATTTAAATATGCAGCACAAACAATAGAGATAACAACTATAACACGACAGAAACCTCGTACATCACCACAACGAGTACAAAAGCAACAATAACAGAAATGCAAGGTACGACGAGCAAATCAACTCAAGAATTTAAATCACAAGATAGGTAGAACTCATTCACAAGGAATAACTACAGTAAAGAATGCTAGGCACAAGAGAACAACTTAACAAGGGAAAACAAAACAAAAATGTAGCAACAATTCCACAATATTCAAGTCAACAATAAGAAGCCAACACGAGTCAAATAGTTCCAAATAATGGCAAGTCAACTAAGATATAGGTTATCTAAACTCCTTTTGAGGTTGAGCAATTACGAGGAAAATTCAACAATTAAAGTAAGGATAAGCAGCGGAAGATAATCATAACTCCAATTAAGACTAAACAATTATAGGATGAGAAAGTAATAATTTTAATTAAAGATAAGCAGTTATGAAAAATATAGCACGACGATAGAAGAGATAAAATTTTTGGTTAAGTCGAATAAGGGTCAAATAACCAGTAAGAGTGAATCCTAAAGCAATTATCTCTAATCAAAGCATGTAGAGGTGAAACTAGCAAATAGAAATTCAAACGTATCAAAAACAACATCATACACAGTGAATATAAGGACATAAGGACCCTAAAAGGCCAACTTTCCACAAATAAGTCCGAGCACGCACTCGTCACCTCGCGTACACAGACTACAATCAACATAGATGACTCAAATCCTAAGGGGTAGTTCCCCCACACAAGGTTATGCAAGATACTTATCTCGAGTCAAACTCAATCAATCCGTAAGAATGCCCTTTCCATGAATATCCGTCTCTGAATGACCCAAATCTAGCCAAAAGCAATTACATATCATATTTACAATCATAATAGACTCATCTAATTAATTAAATCAATACTTTAACAAAAATTTCGAAATTCGCCCTAAAAAGTCGACATGGGCCCACGTCTCGGAATCGGGTAAAAGTCATACAATACGAAAGCTCATTCACTCACGAGTCTAACCATATCGAATTTACTAAAATCCGACACCAAAATCTCATCAAAACCCCAAAATTCGGCCTAAGAACTTTTCTCAAATTTTCACCCCAAATCCGAATTTAAACGATGAATTCTAACATAGATTAGTGGAATATAACCATAAGGGAGTTAAGAATCATTACCCAAAAACTTCCTCCGAAAATCTCTCCAAATTCCGCCTTCTACCGAGCTCTCAATCAAATTTGTGAAGTGAACTTCAAACCCTCGAATCTGCCCCTTTTCTGCCCAGTTATTCTGCATCTGCAGACCTTGGGTCGCACCTGCGACGCCGCACCTGCGGAATTTCCTTCGAAGGTGCAGAAACGACTTAAGAGGGCTGGGTCCACTTCTGCGAAAAAAGGGCCTCACCTGCGAGTGCGCGCCTGCGGACTATTGTCCGCTTCTGCAATCTCCTCCGCTCCTGCGTGACCCTAACGCATCTGCGGGCATCGCAGATGCGGAATTCACCTCGCACCTGCGACCCCTGGCACTCTTCCATTTTTCCTCTTATGCGCTTGCCTCCCCACATGTGCGATCACGCACCTGCGGTCTCTCCACCGCATGTGCGAAAATGACAGATGCCTGAAGACTTCAGCAGCAACACAAATCCAACTTTTGATCCGTTAAGCACTCGAAACTCACCCGAGCCCCTCCGGGACCTCAACCAAACATACCAACCAATCCTAAAACACCATACAAACTTAGTCGAGCCCTCAAATCACATCAACTAATGCTAACATCACGAATCACCTTCCAATTCAAACTTAAAGAACTTGAAACTTTAAATTCCTACAACCGATGCCGAAACCTATCAAACCACGTCCGAATGACCTCAAATTTTGCACACAGGTCACAAATGACACTGCAAACCCACAACCACTTTCGGAAATCCATTCCGAGCTCGATATCAAAATTTTCACTATCGGTCGAAATCGCCGAAAATCTAACTTTCGCCAATTCAAGCCTAAATCTACTACAGACCTCCAAAACACATTCCGGACGCGCTCCTAAGCTCAAAATCACTCAATGGAGCTAACGGAGTTGACAGAATTCCATTCCAGATCCGTCTTCACACAGTTCCGACTATGGTCCAAATTCTAAGACTTAAGCTCTCATTTAGGGACTAAGTGTCCCAAATCACTTCGAATCGCCCGATAATTGAATTCAACTACGCATGCAAGTCAAGGCACATAATACGAAGCTTCTCAGGGCCTTATGCTGCCGGACGGGACTTAAATTCTAAAAACCACTGGTCGGGTCGTTACACTCCCGTAGTACCTCTCAGGTACCTGCGTATCCACTTGACCGTTCCCCGATGTTCTTTTCCAGGATTTTTAAGGAACCTGCTAACAACACCAACTGCACGAGTAATATCAAGTTTGGTACATACCATTACATATATCAGGCTTCCGACTTCTAAGAATAAGGAACTCTGGCTATGCTCTCTTTGTATTCCATTGTTGTAGGATACATCTTCTGGCTCAACTTTATATGACTAGAAAATGACGTGCTAACGGGCTTAGAACTCTTTATATTGAAGCGTTCCAGTACATATTCAATGTGCTTCTCCTGAGATAACCACAACTTTCTGCTTGTTCGTTCCCCAATAATTTTCATCCCTAGAATTTGTTGTGTTAGGCTCGTGTCAAATGACTTGGATAAATCTCCCTTCAACTTGGCAATCAACTCTTTGTTTGTCCTACAATTGACATGTCATCCACATATAATAACAAAATAATAATATTGTTGTCAGAAAATCTTTTGAAGTATACACATGATACTGAAAAGGTCTTTGTGTACGTTTGGCTTTTTATAAATGGGTCAAACTTCATGTACCACTGCCTTGGTGTCTGCTTGAATTCATAGATTCTTATTCAATTTGTACACCATATGTTCCTTTTCAGCTACTTCAAATTCTTGTGGAAGCTCCATATAAATCTCCTCATCTAAATCTCCTTGAAGAAATACATTTTGCACATCCAACTTTTTACCACCAATCGAAACTTTTTACCGGTTTATCAAGATCTAGAGTAGATGCTAAGCTCAAAATTATTCCAATAGAAATCATTTAAATAACAAATAAGAAAAAATCGTCAAAATCAATACCTTTCTTCTGTTCGAAGTTTTTTACCGCCAATCTAGCTTTGTATCTGACCAAGTTGCCTTTTTTCTCTTTCTTGAGTTTTAAAGATCCACTTGCACTTGAATGGTCTTTTATCATTCGGAAGTTCGACGAGCTAGTATGTGCCATTTTTCCATAGAAATTTCATCTGGTCTTGCATGACTTTCATTACTGGTTCTTTTCTAGATGGAATAACACTTTCTTATGACTTTCTGGCCTCCCATCACTTATGAGTACATACTCCGAGGAACTGTACTTGGATGACTACCTTTTGCCATTCTGATTTCCTCAAAGGTTGAGATTGCCTCTCTATTGAAAGTTTTGCATAATAAAGTTGCCGCTAGATTTAGTAGGCGTTTGGACATAAGAATTGTAAAATTCCGGAAAAAAGTGAATTTTTTTCAAGTGAAAATGATATTTGAAAACTAGAGTTATGTTTGGATATGAATATAATTTTGGGTTGTTTTTGAAGTTTTGTGAGTGATCTGAGTGAAAATTTTGAAAAATAACTTTTTTGAGTTTTTTAAATTTTCTAAAAATTTCAAAATCCATCTTCAAGTGAAAATTTAAAAATTTATGAGTCAAACACTGATTTCGAAAAAAAGTAAAATTTTTCTTATGTCCAAACGGGCTCTTAGTTGCACAATACTTTCTTGCTAAATGCTCCTCTATTAGTCTACATGCGCTCTGTCCTCAAATTTAACACAAGTGTACTGCAACTCAACTTTTAAGGTTCAAATATAACACTAGTGTTGAATTGTAATTCAATTTTTAAGGTTCTATTTACTAGTATTTGTTACCATTTTAATGAATTTTTACGCATTTTGAATGTACATTTGAATCTAGTACCATAACGTTGAATACGCCCCTGGTGCACACGCTCTCACCCTGGCCCATAGCTAGTACGCAATTTCATAGCTCGCCTTTGGCAACCTACTGAAATTTCTTACATGCTTGTGTTCATTTACATTTCGAAACCATTAAGTTTGCTCTTATTTAGGATTCATGAGGAAGGGAACAAAAAGGTAATATACTGGTCTCTGCTGACAATTTCCTGCCCTTTACATTATAACTACTAGCTCAAAAAAATAAATAAACCAACAAATAAAATCTTCCTGATTTCCCTTTCATTCATAGCAAAGGAATGTGACTTCTGTCTCAATTCACTACAAAATAATTTAATTTCCTATGTATATGCTCGACCTATATACCATTGTCTTATTAATTTTCATGCAATTTCATTCACTACCACTTTGCTTCCTACAATCTCAGGTGCCTTTCTACTCCTCTCTTCTCCTCTCTGCTAACACGGATGCCTCATTCTTTACATGGGTCAAACAAGCTTCGACGTTGGACGATAATTGGATATCGCTTCTGCATCCTTGTCGTCGGGAAGAAAACTAATTTATCTGGTTCAGCCGGAACCCAACTGTAAAGCAAAAATTTGCACCAACAAAACCGGTCTCTACACTTCAGAAAAAATCGAAAAATTTGTGTTTTTGGAAAATGATGTCTACATAGCAAAGCGAACGTACCTATAACGAGTCACTAAATGGTGAAGGAAAACACACAGCTCTACTCTAGCAAGCTCATAACCAGGACAACGCCGTGGTCCTCCGCCAAATGGTGTGAATACATTAGGTGAGCTTGTTGATCCTGCATTACTCTGTTTACAGAAGTTTTGGTAAATGTTTATTCATGTAAGTCAACGTTTTCCTTTTCTTTATTTTGGTAACTGGGGAGTTCAGGTAGTCGTAAAAGAGAGATACGGACATAGTAACGCACCTGCCACCTCCACGGATCGAATGTACGGGCATCTTTGAAATGTTCATGATCTAGATGAACAGCTCGGAAACAAGCAAAAACCTTCCAACCTTTTGGAATAGTATAACCTGAAAGGATATCACAAGATTCAATCAATTAGATCAAGTACCAAATATTGATCATATGAAAAACATAACAATGGTCTTGTCATGACTAAAAAAGTGCATATAGTAATTGAAGTAATCATAGGCCTGGTCGACCCCCAAATTCATGACATTAGAAGAGAATATGCTATTGATTGTTAGATGCACAACTCAATTTACTTTTCACATGTAACATTCCATAGCACTTCTCTTGATTTCAAAATGACGCAGTCATATCGGAAGTGCCATGTTACACACATTGAGAGGGAAATCGCCCCTTTTCACAAACAAGAAGACGAGCATCTTACCTTTGATGTTGATATCGGTCATAGTTCTCCTGAATACTCCGCTAATTATGTTACCAACTCGTAGAGTTTCATTAACAACCTGAACATAAAAACATAGACGTATATCATGAGGGCTGAACGGATAAGAAAATTTGAGCTAAATAATATGAGTTAATTTGTTAAATAAAGCACTTACACATTGAGTGAAGGGCATGGATTTGTAGTCTTCCCACAGTAGAGACTCAACTTTACCTTTTTTTAACCTGATCTCCTCGTGCTCCTCCTGCCAAAACAAGTTTTAATTATAAATCAATAATTTATCTTTGCTAAATTCTTGGCTAATATTGTGTTTAAAAAATATATATTGTTTCCTCCTCTATTAAATAAATATGATCCAGTCTTGTGATCAATAATGCTCCCCTTTTCAGTTGATATAGGCAAGTTCTTAAAATAATGACTTGAAAGCGAGAGAGTAAATTAAGTAATGTTAAAATATCAAACCACATTAGAATTATATAAAGCAACGACGAGACAGTTTTAAAGGGACTTGAGTTTTTTAGGATAGAATAAGAAAGAACAAAGGTCAGAGTTATTGGGAGGAGGTAATACGAAAGGAAAAGATAAAAATGGCGGGCATGTGGCTGCAATTAATACAGAGCAGACAATAGACACAACCCTCCTAAGAAATTAGGAATCAGATTGAGAACTCAGCTACGTTAGCGTTGGTTCAAATTCACCAATATGCTGTCTACTTTTTCTGACTTCTAATTTACAACCCCTCGAAATCAGCATACACCTTTTTCCTAAAGTTTTCCCTTTTTCAACTTACAATCGTCTAAATCAATTACTCCTCTTATTTGAGAGAGCACCAAGTTTAAAAAAAATATGAAGATTTATATAAATTGTAATATATGTGTGACTATAGTTCCTTTATAATTTATAGTCTTAAACATGATACAGTCTTTGTATGGCTATGGCTATAAGAGCTTTTCATTGAAAGTTTAATTATTTTAAAATCAAAAAGTGGCCATTCTTTTTCAAACGAAATAAAAAGAAAATAAATTCACATAAATTAAAATAAAAGGAGTAAAAAAGGTTAAGTTCATAAAGAGAATCCTAATGAGTAATTAAAACGGTTAAGAAGCCACAAAAACATTAATCAATTGTGCATAATAAAAGAGAGTTTAGCTTCTATACAGAGCTAGGATTCGAAATTAGAATCTTCAAAATTTTAGTCTTTTTAAGTTATTGAGTTTTAAATTAATAATTTACATATTTTTAATGAATTTCTTCAGACAAATACAGAACTTGAACCAAAGTTACTAGATTCGACCGAACCCGTAACTGACATTGCTAGCTCCGCTTCTGCTTCTATACACTAACAATACAAAAAATATTTAGACACTAGTACGATATCATCAAACAAATAATTACATGTAATTGCACATAATAAATTATATATATATATATATATATATATATATATATATATATATATATATATAGAAAAAAGACAATAGGTTACAACAAGTAAAATTGATGGTGTGTAACTAAATAACCCAATTTATTAGATAAAAATATTAAAGAGAAAATAAAAAAACAAACATAGGCGTGCAGAAGTATATTCAGACTTTAAAGAGAAGGCAACATCATTTTGTCCAGTGGTTGTATCCCTAGTTATCCGGTTTTTTCCTTTATTCGACAGAGCATAGACCAGATGCTTCTGCTTTTCTTTGACTATTCTCCTCTTTACCTGACTACTTTCACCCACAAACTTTTGACTATAGGTCACATGTCTTAGTACATGTAGCTATACTCTCCATTGAATATTTAACTCTCAAAAAATATTTTAATAACCAAGGATGTGGCACAGCCGATGGGGGCTTGGGTTCAAGCACTGGGTATAGAAAAATCCTTAGTAGGGAACGCTTTCTCCGAATAGGGTCCTACGCGAATTCGGATATAATCGAACTCCAATGCGGGTACCGGACACCGGGTGAAAAACCAACAATAAAGGGAGAAATTCAAAAAATAGCCAGATTTACAAGTGGTAATTGAAAAATAGCCACAGTTTCAAAAGTAATCGAAATTTAACCATTTTTCATTTAAGATAAATCTGAACGAAAACACTATTCAAAATCCGGAAAATATTCCAGCATAATATACCGGTCCATCATATAATATGCTGGAAGTTCATACACATGTGCTTCAATCTCCGGTATATTATGCTGGAACTTCCGCGTGTTAGAGTTCCAGCATAATATGCTAGAAGCTCATACACAGGTGCACCAATCTCCAGTATATTATGTTGGACCGGTCTATGTTGCAACAAAATAGTGGCTATTTTTCAATGACTTTGCAAACGCTGGCTATTTTTGAATTACCAGTGCGAAAACTGGCTAGCACGTGCTATTTTTACAAAAAAAAAAATAATAATTAACAACTTTGTGTACCGGTTTACCTGACACATTCAAACAATTTTTTAATACAACTTTCTCTTTAAATATTTTAAATTATAAAAGTTGTAATTTATATTATCTCCGTCTTAATTTACGTGATACCGTTAGAATTTTCAAAAGTTAAATTTCTTAACTTTGACCTCAAATTTGGACATAAATTTTTAAATCTTTTAAAATAGAAATTACATATTTAAAAACTACATAAAAAGTATTATAAGTCACAATAATGAATAATTCAAAATATTTAAAAGGCATAAGAACAAAAAATTACAGTAAAAAAGAACTCATTTACCTCTTGAAAGTTGAATTGCATAAAAAAAATTGGAACATAGGGAATACTTTTATCTAATCTACTCAAAATTTATTTTAAATAGTTTAGCATGTTGAACTCAATATCTAACTGAGATAGAAGAAGTATTTTAAGTTACAAAAGCGCCTTGCTCCTGCACCAATAATTGATGACACATACCTACAATTTATGTTATGTTCTATTGGTTAATATAAATATGAATTAATATAAATATGAATAATAAGGTGGAAATATGGGAATATACGTTAATGCGTCAATTCTCTTTTATATTTCAAGTAAAAACACATGAATAAAAGATCTCCATGTTAGGCTCGCAGGGGTCCCAAGTGCATTCAATATCCACTTATCTTTTTGTGTTGTGTGTGTCACATAATACCAGCAATTACCAATAAAATAATACATGCAAATTAAGATAAAGTAATGGGGCATATTGATATTTCTAGAAAGGGTATTGAATTCAATGAGGTATGTGGTACGAACTTGGATGCACGTGTGATGTTGATACAACAAAGAGTCTAGCTAGGGACACATGGGGCTACCAAACAATCCTTTTTCTTGAGTATACCAATTGCCAATCTCTCTACTTTGTCGGCCACAAAGGCCAATTTATGAAATGATATTCATTTATTGTAGTTTAATTATTCTAATTACATACTAACCCTTTTATTCCTATAAAAATTAGCTACAAGATTCGCGTATCTCATTTTGAATTTAAATATACTAAGAGTAGGGAAAAGGTCGAACTGAAATATGCATCCGAGGAACATAGCATATGCTGAAGTATTTTTTTTTCTTTTACTAATACTGAAAGCAAGTGAATATATTGAAATAAAAAACGAGGAATTGGAGGAAAATTCGGATAAGAGGCACCAGCTAAGAGACAAACCCCCTCCCCTCCCCTCCCCACCCCAAGAAAAAAAGAGAAATATACTTTAGAATTTAAAATATTGCTTTACAAATTAAATAAGTCAAAAGGTGGCGCGATTTTAGTTTCTCGAGTACTGAGTCTAGCAAAAGGTCAATAAAGAATTACGTAGATCAAAGGTTTTTGGTTGTAAAGGGAGACTACCACTTTCGAAGAGAATATGAGGACTAAAAATTTTGGGGGAGAAATTATTCCTTGGGTTTGTACTGTGTTGAAATTGATGCCAAGTGTTTAGTTGTAGGCGGCGGGGGCGAGGAATGAGTGGAGATCCTCTCCATAATTTGCTTGGATGAGAATTTAGATAAGAAGATAATTCATCTACTACTATTGAAGAAGAAAAACAGGACCAACATGTGTTAGCAACTTTAGGGTCCACTACTCAAAATTCATGATTATTTAGGACTCCATCTTATTATGTTTCAAAAAGATGGTTATTTTTTATATTTAATAACTTTAGGAGTGATGGTTCATACCTTGAGGAGGGAAAGAGCATGGGGTGTCTCAGTAAGGAATTTGACAGCAAGGGTCATAATAGTAGAGGTAGTTTCATAGCCAGCCACAAGCAAAGCCAGCATAAAATCCACTATTTCCTCATCCGAAAATCCATCTCCTTCTACGCCGTCCCCTTCAAACAACGCCTCCAACATATCATTCTTTAATCTCTCTCCTCCTTCTCCTTCTCTCTCTTTCCTCCTCTCTCTTACCACTAATCCCAACGCCTCCGCCACCTTCCTTCTCGCCTGAAATTAAATAACAACAACTAATTAATACTATATTGTATTAAGTAATAATATTCTCCTCCAAAAGCATAACAAAAACTCAATTTACTTGAATGGCCTTGCGGTAGGTAGAAGAGAAGAAGGGCAAAGGAATGGTGAAGAAGCCTTCAATCACAAGCATGTACTCTTTCATCAGCTTCTCTGTCCACTCGCACGGATCTAAACTCATCAGCTGCTTCACTGTTAGATTAAACGTTATCTGCACATTTCCAACATCCATCACTTGTTAATACTAACTTTAGAACAAAATAATAAAGACACATAATAAAAAGTAAAGATCGAGCCAAGGAGAATGATAACATCCATCACATTCTTTCTAATGGACATGCACATGTGGTTTTATGCTTTCATGATAATTTATGCGGCCCTGTTTACTTATTACATGCATAATAATACTAATATATAGTATACTTTTGCTAGCTCCTTTTGTATACACTAAAGTTAGTCGAACTTGTGATACCCCACCAACACCAAGCATATGAAATCTGACTCATCTATCCATTTCTTTATTCTCTAAGCCAATAAAACTCATATCTCCTTTTTTGCTTGGCATGCGCCGCTTACATTTTTGGTATAGAAAAATCGATACTCCCTTGGTCTTTTATATTTTTGGTATTTGCAAACTCATTTATTTACTAATAGCTTAATCAAAAAGAGTTTTTCACTAAAGTACACTTATCTCTCTCTTTTACTTGAATATTTTTTACTAAATTATTATTATTATATGCCTTTTTGGAATGGTAACGATAAAATTTTTAAAAATTAATTATTTAATGACAAATATTTTGTAGGACGATATTGATTACCTTCTTGGCCTCTTCCATGAGGAAGACACGACCGGTCCAGGAATCCAAATTAAGCCTAACCAACCGGTCTATATCGGCCAACAAATGGTCCTTAAGAATGGAAGAATTAGCAAAACTCATGGTCAAAGAATGCATTCTTTTATGAAGACTGCCTCTCATAAGCAACAACGAATGCTTTCCTAGCAAATTCTGTAACGAACTCGGATAGCTAGATTCGAAGAGCCGGCCTTCATTCTGCAAAATGAACCGGTTCGTCTCCGGGTCAGTCGAGAAAACCGTCGGTTCACCAAATACATGGGTGGTGAAAATATTGCCGTATTTAGCAATCCGGTCATCGATGAACGGCTCCGGGTTTTCGGTTTTATAGGCGGAGATTAGCTGGAGGGTTTCTCCGATAAAAGGGAGGCCGAGTGTTCCCGGCGGGAGACGGGTTTTACGGCGGCGAAAATGGGCGGCCGCCGCTGCCCGGAGGAGAAGAAAGGTGATAAGAGAGATGGAGAAAGAGAGGAAAAGATAGATAATTAAGTCCATGTTTTATTTGTTGTGTTGTTTCACATAGAGGAGTAGCAGTAGTATAGAAAATGGTTTGTGGGTGGGTTCTTATGTAGTAGTAGCAGTAGTAATAGTGAGGGAGTGAAGGGTGAAAACATTTGGAAAATGAGAAAGAAACATTTGGAAAATGAGAAATAGAAGGTTATTAATGGAGAAGATAGAGAGAGAATCTACCATGAAATCTAGGGGAAAGAAAGAGAATGTGTAGGGGTGGATCAAGGTTTGGGATGGCAACACATTAATTTATTTTATAGTGTGGGATATTTTTCCTTTTTTAGTGGAAAGATTTTTTAATACTACTATTATAGTGTTATTGTGTGTCCTCCTTTTAAGGTTATTGATTAATCTTTGTATAGAAAACTATCTATAGTTGCATTTAAATGACCTTATGATACAAATTCTTTTCCAATTAATGTCTAGAACTTATACCCATTTTTCCTTTTTCTCTATCCCTTTATACATTTTTCCATTATGTCTCTTTTCCTTTCCTATTTTATTATGAACATGTTTTTAAATTTTAAATGGATGATTTTGTGCTAGAAATAATGAATTAGTACTAACATTTTGAATCGAATTGCCGAGTAATCAAGAGATCACCAAAATGTACCAGTCACAAACATAATTCAATAACGTACAATTAAATTTTATGTTTTAATTAACTATGTAAGTGAAGATTGTTATTGACAGTGACGCAATACATACGTTAATAAAGTTAAATATTTTCATGTTTTATTTCTTTGCATATTGAATTGAAGAAGCTATATTTGTAACACGGGCGGGGTGGCTTTAGGGTAAGGCAAGTGAAGTCATTGGCTAACGGCTCCAAAAATAAGTATTGTATTAATATTATGATATATATATATATATATATATATATATATATATATATATATATATATATATAAAGATTTCAAATTTTAATATTTTTTTTATTTGGTTAAGGTTGTACGGGTGAGTGAGTAAATACCGATAAATTTTCTCTCATTACATTAAATACTCCTAGTGTATTTAGCTTCTCAATTCTCATCAATTCTAAGTTTTCTTCCTCTATGCACACTCTTCTTTTATATATTTCTGACGATTTATATTTTTCAACTTAATTTTTTGAATTAGCTATTTCTTTTTCTCATATTTAATTGATCCATACATAAAAAAATAAGTTATTTTATTTCTCATCTTTTTAAACTAAGAAATCTTTGGGGGCAAGCGACGCAAAGTTCGAAACTCGGTATATAATGGACCCATTCTTTTATCATTTTTCACTTAAATACTGTACTTTTATTTTTTTGTGAAAATTTAAACCGTGACGAGCTCCGGCATATAAGAAGCTATGCCCTTACCACTAGACCAAAGTCATATGAGTTTGTTTTGAGTCTCATTAGTATATGTGTTTTATAAAGGAATTTTAAGTGCCTTCTAATATTTTTGATTTTAGGCCACCAAATTTGTTGTACTGCCCCTTATTTGTAACTACAAAAATGAGTTATTTTCTTATGACCGTTCTAAAAGTGACCATTTTAGAACATAATCTATACTTTATTAAAAGTACGAAGGCCCTTAGCGAAATATCGTTCGCCTTTTTTACCCTTAAAAAGAAATGTACGGATATTAAAATCAATTAAATAAATTTTAACTTATAAATATCAAACAATATATTTATAATATTTTATTGTAACTAGACATACAAATTAGGAACGTAAATATCTCATGAATTTGATAAGAATTTCAAAATTCCCATTGGATTTACACTTCTGTTCCAAATTAAATAACTTATCAATTTTGTTTCTAGGAATTATAAGGCCAACCTCTTTATTCCAAAATCTGTAATAGATAAAAAGATCAAAATTTTAAATTTTGGTTATTTGACAAATCACAACAAGATATTTGAGGACTTATGTGGAACTGATATTTTTTTCTTTATTGAGTTAGTAAAATGGGATCAATATTCATCATTTTCAGGAATAACTTAAATATATAGCTTAATAATAGTTATGTGAATTTTTAAAAGTATATATTCATCGATTTGGTATACGCGCAGAGCGCGTATTTGATAATTTAATTTGTTGAAGTGAAATATTGTCATTTCAAATTTTAAAAATAAATAAATAAATAAACACGGCAGCAAATAGTTGATTAAGCCAAGTGTAGTTAGGTTTTTGTACTTATTATGGTTAGATTATAAACCGAGGTAATAAATATAGCTTGGAGAAATTTTTTATCTTATTTTATTTTGGAATGAATGGGTTGATTTCTTAGAGTTCAAAGACAATTGCATAGTAAAAATCAAGTTGTCTGGTTAGGATAGGTATAAAGGAGTCCTTTTATCCAATTATGGAATTGTTTCTTTGAAGGAAATTTTTATATTTTAGAATAGATTGAATATATTACATTAGGGGTGTCAATGGATATTCGAAAACCGACTAAACTGACCGAATTGTACCGCACTGAACCGATTTTTAGGTATCTTTTAAAGAAATCGTAGGTTTTTATATAAATTTATAATCGCACCGATAATTAGGATAGGTTTTTTATTTTATAAAAATAAACCAAAAAAATACCGAACCGTACCGAATAAATTTTACATGTGAAAAATATATTTATATAGTAAGTTTAAAAATAATAATGCATTAAATTTTTGTTTGGGCCTTGGAATTATGAAAATTGTTGCAAGTCAATAAGTAATTAAACTCAAAATACTAATTTCTAAAACCTATTATGCTACTTCTACTTAAATTAAGTTATTTCAAGTATCTTCATTAGCAAGACACAAAGTATTATAGCGATTATGAGTAGCAAACTACAATGTATTGAATATGTTTTCTTTCATATAATTTAGATTTATGTTTTTGAATATTTAATCTTCTACAGACTTTATTCTCGAGTCCCGGTTTGGTTAATATCTTTTCACTGGTGTGATTTATATTTTCTTTGCCCTTGTTTGATTTATTTTACGTTGTTGTAGAATTGTTGATGGATCTATACTCTAGCCAATTTTATTTTTTTAATTTATCACCCTTTAAACAGTAAAAATATCTAGAGAGTTTTGCTAAGTCCTATAAAAGGACGTATGTTATTGCATTCTACTTCTACTAGCGAATTTTATATGATATTTAAAAAAATACTGAAAATTAACCGAACTGTACCGATACCGAAGAAAAACCGACATGATTGGGACGGTTTCGAAAAGTCTAATTTTGGTTATACATAATAGAATAACCGAAAATTGATATGGTACAAATTTTATAAAATAACCAGCCGAACTAAACCATTTACACCCCTATATTGCATGATGATTGAGGACTTCTATGGGACATAGTTTCTTCCATTTATTGAATTACTTAAGATAGACATTCATCAATTTTAGGAGCTTATATTTTTTATAACTTAAATATATTTTTTAATATAACTTTTGTATAATTTCTAAAAAACATTATTCATAAATGTGAAAATCTCAACATCGGATATAGAGGAGTTTGATTACTTGTTCGAAATTGATAAACATATAGTAATGGTGAATGAAAAGACTAAATCTTTTTAAGACTGTGTTACAAAATCACCGGTAAATTACTTTTAAAATCATTAGTTGAAGTAAGATTGGTATCATTTGAATTATAGATAAAGAATTAAGTAGAAATTAGTATATTCTAATTTAAAATATTACAAAAGGGGGAAATTCATGATTTAAAGAGAAAACTTGGCATTGCTTGGGATACGAGAGAAAACAATCTATAATCTAAAATTACGGAGGAGTACGAGTTTTAAATTTTAATAAAAAGTTGGAGAGGAAAATGGTTTTGATCACCCATCTATATAATATCTAAATGCGGTATGTACCTTTTTCAATTAATTATATCACCAATTACCCAATTTTATACGCATTACAAAGTGACAATTTAAATTATTGATGTGATTTTGCGAGTTTCTCACGTGATTCTATAAGTTTCTTTTGATTTCTGCAGTGCACTTGAGAAGAAATTTGAAAGTTTTTCTCCCCACCTTCTGATTTCAATTATGTGAGACTCTATTATTTAGTGATTTCTCCAGCCTGAGAAATGAATGTAAACGATATATATTTATTTTTTCGGTCTAAATAAACGATATTCATGTATCCTGGCCCATTAACTAACTTCCAAATAAACTCCAGCTCCAGTCGCAGAATAACACCATATTTTTAAGATATGCGCTATGGGCGTGTATCTTATCAGTAAGTATAAAATTTTATATAAATATTAGTAAGCTATGTATATTTGACACGCAATTGTTAATTATCATTTTGAAAGTATTTCTACAATTTGATATTGAATAAAATAGTATAATAATTATGGATATTAAAATAATTTATACATAGGCATAGTGACTAGAATGTGTATTTAAATTTTGATACATAAATTTAATAAAAGGAGTGTTTGACTAAAGGATAATGGACATACAATTATATATACCAAAGGATCAAAACATATTTTTTTTCACAAAATTCTTTTTCTATTTTTATTTTTGCTAAAATAATTAAATCATATAAAATTAAGTGGTTTTAATATTATGATGGTTATAAATATATTTTTAAGAATAAGAAAAATTGAAGAAGTGTTGGTCAACATCATCGACTTTAGTTATAATTTAATACTTATTCTTTCTCTATTTTTATTTTTACTAAGATACTTAAATTATATAGAATTAAAATATTAGCTCATTGAAAATTAGAAAATAAATTTTAATATATAGCATATAAAATATTAATGGCAGTTATCATTATATCTAACATAGAATATATATTTATATTAATATATTATTTCTCGTAATTGTATAAATACTTACCACTAATAGATTTATTCTAATCTATTTTAAATAATTAATCATATTTAAGGGAAAAATAAGACAAACTTAACGTGTACATTTGGAGAAAACTCAAAAAGAAGTTTTATCACTATATTCCTAATGTGTACCATAAATTGATATAGTAACGTTATTCTTTTATTAATTGAAAAGCGCATAAAATTTAGGAAATATTTTAGGATTTATTATGTAATTCAAATAAGATAAGGAACGATTGAGTAAATAAAATTTGACTTGATTTTAAAGTCCTAAATATTAGGAACGTAATTCAAATTAATATTTTATTCAATGTAAAATCGATTTTTAAAGAGTAAAAAAGGCGAACAAGATTTTGCTAAGAGTCTTCGTACTTTTAATATAGTGTAGATAATAACACTAATAATAATAATAATAATAATAACACTAATAATAATAACACTAACAATAATAATAATTATAACAACAACAACAACAACAACAACAACAACAACAAACCTAGTTTAGTCTCACAATTGGGATATGGGGAGGATAGATAGTACGCATACCTTATCCCTACGGTGAATGTAGGGAGACTGTTACCAGTAGACCCTCGGCACGACAAAAAATGAGAAAAGAGCAGTAACAACAAGCAATAACGAGAACAAGATAAAAGAAAACAAAGCGAAAGAAACAACACGAAAATAAAAATCTATAATATTTGAATACAAGGTTGCCACTAATAACACTGAAAATGTCTTGTAACCCGCACAACTAGTGTAACGATTCGACCGGTTATTTTATGTATTTGAGCCCCCTTTCCCCTTTTAAAGCTTTTCGTATGTGTATTTTGATTTTATAACTTGCGAGGATGGTTAGTTTTATTACGAGGAGGTTTTAGAATGATTTGGACCCTTTAGTTCTTGCTTTAGAAGCTTAAGTTGGAAATGTTGACCTAGGTTTGACTTTTATGAAAACGATTCCGGAACGATATTTTGATGGCTTCGATAGGTTCTTATCGTGATTTTGGATTTAAGCATATGCCCAAAATTAGATTCGGAGGTCCCTAGGTTGATTTGACTTGTTTTGCCGAAAGTTGACAATTTGAAGGTTTAGAAATTCCATAGGTTTGACCGTAGGTTGACTTTATGACTATTGGGTTCATAATTTGATTTTGCTACTTGGTATAGGTCCATTTTGCTATTTGAAACTTGTCCGCAAAATTTAGTGTCATTCCGAGTTAATTTGATAGAAAGCATATGCTTGGCTGTGATTCTAGAGATTCTTGAGTTTCCTTTTAAATTTTATGTGTTTTGATGTCCGATTCTTGGTTTCGGATATTATTTTGATATTTTGATCGCACGAACGAGTTCGTATTATGTTTTTAGACTTATATAAGTTTTTGGTGTGGAGCCCCGAGGGCTCGGGTGAATTTCAGACGTGTTTCAAATTGGTTTGAACTCATTTATAGGTTGTTGGTGTGTTGGTGCTCTAGTTATCGCAATTGCGAGCACCAGCATCACAATTGCGAAGTAGGCAGGGAGGGATCAGGTATCGCAAATGGAATGCCTTACTCGCAATTGCGAAGAAAGTCTTGGGCTGGGTAAGGTCGCATTTGCTGAACGTTGCGGCATTTCCCTGTGTTGTCAGGCACCTCATTTGCGAGGCGTTGTTCGCATTTGCAAGGGTTCACAATTTGCGACTTCCGCACTTGAACAAAAGGGCTGGAAAAATGGGACTTAACTTC
Source organism: Nicotiana tomentosiformis (assembly GCF_000390325.3). Lineage (NCBI taxonomy): Eukaryota > Viridiplantae > Streptophyta > Magnoliopsida > Solanales > Solanaceae > Nicotiana > Nicotiana tomentosiformis. Next base: position 59,442,971 of record NC_090814.1, on the reverse strand, counting down.
ATTTTCATATTTTAGAATCCTAGACTCGGTATGTGGCAATTTTGAGGAGGGATTTTCACATACAATCATTGATTAAGTGATTTTGATCTATTTTCAATTATATTACATGATTATTTGTGAGATTTAACCTCTAATCCATGGAAATTGAAGAGAGGTTTTGAAATTTTTTGTCTATGTTCTGAAAAATAAAAATTTAAGATTTGAGAGTCGAATTGGACTCGAATTTAAAAATAAAATACATATATGGATTCGTGGGGTTAAGGGTAGTCGTGATCTACCTTTGGACTCAGGTTTTGACCGGGCGAGCCCGAATTGACTTTTGGGAAATTGTATAAAGATCTTAGATTTATTAATCGAAAGTGATTTCTCTTTGCATTGTTTGATGATATTAAGTCATTTTTTGTTAGATTTGAGTCGCGCGGAGGTGAATTTTAAAGGAAAAGCCATTTTTAGTGTTGATTTGGCTTAGTTGAGGTAAGTATCTTGCCTAACTTTATGTGGGGGAACTATTCCGTAGGATTTGGTTAAATTACACTATTTGAATTATGTGGAAGACGTGTACATGAGGTGACGAGTGTGTACATGACCTTATATGTGGAAATTAATCGGTTTTGACTCTTAGGTTACTTGTATATATTTAATTAAAGTTGTTGTTCTTGTAACATCTTTCGTTGTTGCATTCATTCTTATATAATTTAATTAAAGTTGTTATTACATGTTTTATCTTTCATTATCGAGTTTACTCTTATATGCTTTAATTGTAGTTACTATTACATGTTCTATCTTTCCTCGTCAAGTTTACTCTTATATGTTTTAATTGAAGTTGTTAACATATATTCTACATTTCATTATCGAGTTTGCTCTTATATGCATTTAATTGAGGTTGTTGTTATGTCACGACCCAAAAATCTCACCTGTCGTGATGGCGCCTATCTCAATACTAGGCAAGTCAAAAATCCCAATAAACCACGATTTCTTAAAAATTTGAAAACAAAATAATTAAATTGAGCGGAAGAAATCTCAAAATTTCAAATATAGCACTTCCAAAATCCGATGTCACTGAGTGCATGAGCATCTAATGTGAATACAATATTTGACTAATAAAAATCACTGCCTGAAAGTATAGAACAATAAAATAAATGAAGGAAAGAGAGACAAGGTCAGCGGATGCTAAGCAACTACATTGATAGTCTCCAACTGGTAGTACTCTGAAATCTAACAATCTCCGTGTCCGAAAGCACGTGGATCTGCACACGAGGTGCAGAGTATAGTATGAGTACAACTAACTCAATAAGTAACAAGACTAACCTCTGGGCTGAAAGAAATGATGAGCACCGCAGGTACAGTCCAGTAAAAATAATGGTACAGAAATGTAGGCATGCTTTCAAGTTCAACAGTTAAACTCAGTACAAGTGAAATAGATTAATACTGCATGGTATGAGGAATATGACATCTCAGTAGTAAGACCTTCTGTAGATTCTGGTCACCAATTATTCGGTCACTCGGTACAGTTTATGGCCAATCCAGCCCAGGGGTGTTCCAACCCGTATATCAATACATATCGACTGACAGTCAGTCACTCAGTACCGTATAAGGTCAATCCATCCCTAGGATAATTTATCCCTAAATATAAATGATACTGACAAGATCTATGTCTAGATAACTTATTACAATACAAATAAGTAAGGCAAGTCCATGCCTTAGGAAAATCTATCCCAATTATATATATAAGTAGAAAGGCAAGTCCATGCCCTGGGAAGTCCATCCCGAATATCGATGATCATCTACGCTCACTGGGGGTATACAGACTTCAGAGGAGCTCCTTCAGCCCAAGCGCTATAGAGCTCACATTAACATCACTCGCACGGACAACTCACATGCTATAGTATCAATATCTGAAACCGCACGGACAACTCACGTGCCAATAACATAATCCGCCTAGCATGGTCACATGCCTTTAATTCAAGCATAACATACATGAGCAATCAAATAAGTACACATGAACCATCGTAACTGATCACAACTCCAGTACTCGCATGGCCACCACATCCTTCATGCACGATCATCCCACTAGGAATATTTTCATAATTCTTCCGTGCCACATATCAATAATTTGAATATCAACAGTCTATCAACCAGGAGAGTACCGCAATACTAATGAACATCCATAAATCAAAACACAATGCCCCTTTCAGCCGCGCACCCTTCTCAGGGATTACCGAGCAACTATAACATTCATCTAAATATATAACACTGACCATTTTGTCCAGAATTCGTGATCTTCCTTTCAAGAATGAACTGGCACCTTGTACATATAAATCTAAATCTCGCACAACACATCACATCTATCATGCCATCATGTGACGAGCACAAGAATCTCATTATCAACTTTGAGTCACCAGCAAATTACATACCCTATTAGTTAGAAACCTCTCTCTTGCTTCTTTCCAGGAGGAAATCACAATACATAACATGTTCCATACACCGGTAGAAAATATCCGGTTCAAACCATGGTAGAAACCATCATGAACACTTTAAAATCCATTTGCACATAACCAAGCTATCAGAACTGAATTCTTCTAACTCCACCAAGCCACACAGGTTGCCAAATCTGAGAGTATTGCCACCTAAAATTTCTGTAAAGTCTCACCACATCATAATTACCCCTATAAATACCACAACCGAAACACCTAAACTAAAAATACCTTATGCGAATTTAAAATTGTTCCTCTTTCCTTTCTTATACTGAAATGTAGAATCCATAACAGAATTACCGCACGTCCCGATACCATCCAATATAAGTAACTGATTCTAGGGATATACAAGTTTGAAAAATTTTCAATTTCCAAATATACATTTTGAATCCATTAGAACCCTCTTGAGAGTCATCCACTCTGCTCAAATCTAATTTACTCCGCTCCAAACGGGCCGAAAGACTGTGCTCCTTTAGCACAATCAACACTCAAATAAGTAACTCTGCCTTAACATGACCAATCAAATTCACACTTCGTGTGCACTACATCCTTCAAATTAACAACTTAATCATTCCATAATTTTTATATTTTCATAAAGTGAAATGTAACCCGTATTCAGGAATTTACTTACCCGAGTCATCCTCGATCTCCACCTCTGTAACTCTTAACTAAACTACAAGTATGCCTCAGACCAAAACTAAAATTTAAACATATAATCATGAATTGAATTGTCAATAGCAGATTCCCCCACTCGGCTCAAAGTTATAGAACAAAACACTCGATAATTCATAATACCCATACTTTATTACTGCCATAATACTGCAGTCAGTTCAACAAAAATTCTTCTCAAGCTTATGCAACACCCACCATAAACTACCTCAATCATCCGCTAAGTTCACATATATTCTCGCCACAATCAAGTCAACTTTCTCAACTAGATTCAAATTCAAATCTCAACACATACGCCCTGCTGGTAGAAAAGAAACTCTCCACTCAACATTATAAGGAGCACACCTACGTAGATTACTCCGTAGGAGATAACCCACCTGCTTAGTCTCAAATTGACATCTTGTTATACCCTTTCGCAGCCACAATTACTATGAAATCACTTAATATTTCTGAGTCCAAACTCATTAACCAGACACGAGAATTTAATTTTCCCCAAAATTTAACAATGTGAAAGATCTTTCAAAACATTCACACTCGAGATTGTACGTCACATCAAAACGAAAATAAAGCACCCAATGGCCTTCCTTTACATTTCAAGGAAACACTTCTCATCACATTCAAATCATCTTAACACATCCTGTAGTCACATCATACTCATCACAAAGCCATTCCACCGCTCATCGAGCCACAAATTCCACTCGTAGGGACATTACAGGACATATGAGTCCAAATGTACAGGTTACAACTGAAGCTATCAAACCTAAGCTGCGGTCTAAACCTGGTCTCAAGTCCTCCAGACCGGCCCATCACCAAAACATAGAATACACATCTTGAACCTCGTTCATAGAATCACAAGCCGGTGATGCATAACTGATACCGAGCGCTCATATGCGCATACGAAATGCGTGGAAGGAATTCAAAGAGTTAGGTTTCAAGCTGAATCAATTCCGCACGATAGAATACAAGAAAGTAAAATTTTCCTAAGGTTTTGGCAGCCTCTCAAAGATAAGTACAGACGTCTCCGTACCGATCCGCAAATCTCTACTAAATCTGGTAATGACTCGTGAGACCTATGTCACCTAAAGCTCTGATACCAACTTGTCATGACCCAAAAATCTCACCTGTCGAAATGGCGCCTATCTCAATACTAGGCAAGCCAAAAATTCCAATAAACCACCATTTATTTTAAATTTGAAAACAAAATAATTAAATCCAGCGGAAGAAATCTCAAAATTTCAAATATATCACTCCCAAAACCCGGTGTTACTGAGTACATGAGCATCTAATGTGAATAGAATGTTTGACTAATAAAAATTATTGTCTGAAAGTATAGAACAATACAATAATTGAAGGAAAGAGAGACAAGGTCAGCGGACGCCAAGCAGCTACCTTGATAGTCTCCAACTGATAATACTCTGAAATCTAACAATCTCTGTGTTCGAAAGTAACTGGATCTGCACACGAGGTGCAGAGTGTAGTATGAGTACAACTAACTCAATAAGTAACAAGACTAACCTCTGGGCTAAAAGAAATGATGACCTCCGCAGGTACAATCCAGTAAAAATGATGGTATAGAAATGTAGGCATGCTTTCAAGTTCAACAGTTAAACTCAATACAAATGAAATAGATCAATACTGCATGGTATGAGGAATATGACATCTCAGTAGCAAGACCTCCTGTAGATACTGGTCACCAATTATTCGGTCACTCGGTACAGTTTATGGCCAATCCAGCCCAGGGGTGTTCTAACCCGTATATCAATACACATCGATTGACAGTCAGTCACTCAGTACCGTATAAGGCCAATCCAGCCCTGGGATAATTTATCCCTAAATATAAATGATACTGACAAGATCCATGTCTAGATAACTCATTATAATATAAATAAGTAAGGCAAGTCCATGCCCTGGGAAAATCCATCCTAATTATATATATAAGCAGTAAGTAAGGCAAGTCCATATCCTGGGAAGTCCATCCCGAATATAGATGATCATCTACGCTCACTGGGGGTGTACAGGCTCCGGAGGGGCTCCTTCAGCCCAAGCGCTATAAGTTGACTGCGCTCACTGGGTGAGTGTGCAGACTCTCGGAGGGGCTCCTTCAGCCCAAGCGTGATATAAAGAAAATATGGCCTACTGCAAGCGGCCAGTCCCGATCCGTATAATAACAAAGCCTACAAGTCCTGCTGCAGGTGGGCAGCCCCGATCCATAAAATAGTAAAGCCAATAAGGCATGCTGTAGGCGGGCAGCCCCGATCCAGAACAATAATAATGTATAAAGCCATTCTGGCCTGCTGCAGGCGAGCAACCCCGATCCCTTTAATACTAACATATATAAAGCCAAATGGCCAGTTGCGTTGCGCAACTCAATCCCATAAATATCCTCGCAATGGACAATTATTACTGAGTGTGAAATGTATATTTTAGAACAATTAATTCAACAGCATCACGACCCCATGGGTCCTAAAATATCGGCACATAGCCTAAACATGATCTTTATTACTAGCCTCAGCTTAATTCCTCTAACACGTGCCACATGTTCAGATAATCATATGATTCTTTAATTTTACTACTTCACAGGATTTATTCAAGATACACTTTCTGTGATGCACGTCTACATGTTCGTCACCTATCGTGTGTGGCACCTCCAAACAATTCATATCATACCAAATTCGGGGATTCATACCCTCAGAACCAAGTTTAGAAATGTTACTTACCTCAAACCGTGTAATTCTTTACTCCAGTATGCCTTTGCCTCGTGAATTTGCCTCCAAACGCCTCGAATTTAGCCACAATTAATTCGTTTCAGTCAATAAAATTTATTGTAATTAATTTCATATGAAAATATAATTTTTCCATAAAAATTCGAATTTTAGCTCTAAAATCGCTCGTGGAGCCCACGTCTCGGAACCCGACAAAAGTTACAAAATATGAACTCCCATTCAACCATGAGTCCAACCATATAAATTTCACCAAATTCCGACATCAACTCGGCCCTCAAATCTTCAATTAAAGTCTTTGAAGATTTCCACTATTTTCAACCCAATCTTTACCCATTTGAACTCAACATTCTTTCCATAAAGCTTATTGATATGTATAAATAATACTATTACGCCTAATAATCATACTCTTAATCACCCATCATTACCCAAACTCGAAATTGAAGATTAGGAGTTCGAACCTTACCTCTTTGATGAAGAACTTGAGGAATTTCTTGTTGGATTTCAAGGCTTGGACAAGAATTTAATGAACAAGACACTTCATCTACTTCCTCTCTCTAGAACACTCTCACTTCTCTCTAAAATCTTCAGATAATTATCCCAGAATAAGCCTCAAAACCTATTTATCAAAATGGGACCGGGTTATGAAAATAGAAAAATTACCCCTCCAAAAATAGGTATGCAGTCGCACAATGGACCGCACAATGGGTATGCGGGTTGCACAATGGACCGCAAAATCGCTGCCGAAAACTGGGCTGCGCTGGGCATATTGGCGACCATTTTGCGGTCGCACAATATGTCATTATGCGATCGCATAATGATTCTGCAGTCGCACATTTGACCGCAGAATCGTATTTTTTCCAGCCTTTGGTAATTTGGTCATAACTTCTTGTAGGAATGTCCAAATGATGAACGGTTTAAAGAGTTAGAAACTAGACTCAAAGATTTTTGATTTGATAGGTAATATACCATATAACACTTCATATCATGAGAGTTATGCTCATTTGAAGTTAGGTCTTGTGCGAACTCACTTGAAACTTTAATCTTATGAAATTTCCAACTTCTACATTCGATGCCGAAACTTATCGAATCAAGTCCGATTGACCTTAAAGTTTGCACACAAGTCATAAATGATAAAATGAAGGTATTTCAATTTCCAGAATTGGATTCCAACCTCGAAATCAAAAAGTCAACCCCCAGTCAATCTTCCCAAAAATTCAACTTTTGGCATTTTAAGCCTAATTCCACTATGGACCTCCAAATAATTTTTCGGTCATACTCCTAAATTCAAAATTATCATACGTAGTTATTGAAATTATCAGAATTAAATTCTGAGATCATTTATACATAAGTCAATATCCGGACAACCTTTCCAACTTAAGTTTTCAATTATAAGACTAAGTATCTCATTTCACTCTGAAATCCTTCTGGACCCGAACCATCTAATCCGATAAGTCATAAATTAATTGCAAGGTATAAATTGAGCAGTAAATGGGAGAACGGGGCTGTGATACTCAAAACGACCGGTCGGGTCGTTACATGTTATATGTCATACTTTTCATTGTTGAGTTTATTCTTGAATTGCAGAAATTTGTCCAAGGAGGAAAGTTTAGTATCAAGAAGGCATACCTATCTCTCACCCCCAGCACCAGAAAGTAGAATGGAAATATCTGATCATGAAGCCAATGCTACCACAACATCAATTCATTGTTTGGCTTGCACTACAACAAAGATTAGCTATAGCTGATCGATTATAAAGATGGAAGATACTTGTCCCTAAGGAATGTGTACTATGTAACACTAGTACAGAGAAAAACTTAGCTCACCTCTTCTTTGTATGTACATTCTCTGCTACTATATGGAATATGCTACTGAAATGGATCGGAGAGCACAGGCAATTGGGAAGTTAAGTGGATAACCAGGAAAGTGAACAACAATAGAGTGCGAGCAGAAGTGTTGAGTTGGCCCTTTGCTGCAATAATTTATCACATTTGGGGGGAACACAATGCTCGAAGATTCCAACAGAAGCAACAACATACCAAGTAGATCATTAGGGAGATTGTACTCCAGCTACACATTAGAGGACAACAACAAAGTAGATGGAGGAAGATACTAAATAGTTTAGATAGCTTTCCTTGCTAGCCATAGCGGATAGATATAAAGTTTAATTCTGTCTATGTGATAGGCAGAATATGAAATAGAGGCTTTGTTCTTATAGTCCAAAAGAACAAACGGTTGTAAATATAATCTTGGTTAAATAAATTTTTTAATGATTGACCAAAAAAAAAAGATACTTAGCAAACTTTTTAAAATCTTACCAGTGAGGAAAAAATTTGAGGTTATTGGTTGGAGAGAAAGAGCATGCGCGAGAATTTTTTGAAGAAAAGGAAAATGACGAAGCTTGAAGTTTTGCTTAAATAGAAACTATGTATTTAGAAGAGTTTTAATTGATTTTAAAGTCCTAATATTATGACATAGTTCAAATAAGAAAAATTATAATAAGTAAAATTTTAGATTTTTAGTTTATTTTAAGATAAAAATATTAGAAAAATAATTAAATGACTGTTCCTAAATATTAAAAAATAATTAAATAAATTTCTAAATATCTTAGAAAATAATTAAATAATTATTTTATCCAGTATAATTCTATTTTCTTAGTATATACACTTCGCGCGTGTCCCCATATCAATGATTATTTAATTTTTTATTTTTACATAATTTTTAAAAAATAATATGTTCTAGTTATAAAATAAAAATTAAATTAAGAAGTGTAAGTTCCTAAAATAATGAATATTAATTGCATTTAGCTAGCTCTATAACAAAAAAAAAGTAAGGAATTGTAATTCGTTGGAATGAATGCAAGAAAATAATAATAATAATAATAATAATAATAATAATAATAATAATAATAATAATAATAATAATAATAAAGATTAATGATAATTTATCTAGAATATATTTTGGTCTACTATTTTATTTTTATTATTTTAAGTTTGTATTTTAATAAATTTTACTCTTAATGCTATATTATAATTAATAATTGATATTACTCTTTTACTGACTGTTTTTGCCGCCAATTTGCTTGATTATGGAAACAAATGTATATACCAAAGAGTTTTTTTTTAACTAAAAACTTATTTTGCTTAGACGATGAATTTGAAAAATAATAGGATTGTATTTTTGCTAAAAATTAATTCAAAGACTTAATTATTTATTTTTATTATTGTAGTAACTCATTAGATTTTTGTTGATTCAAATTCTTAATATTAGCGCATCCAAACTTTTAAATATTGAGCTGTAACCCATGAAAAATGACAACTATGTTGTGTTGCTAAAATAAAGAAATAAGTCATATAAGGTAATTTAAATTTAAATTAGTTTTAAGGTTAAAAAAAATCAATTAGCCCAAATGGTTTCTATGATGTTCCCCTATATTTCTTGGGGGATTTGCAGTCGTACCCTATATTTGTGCCAACTTTCAACTTGTAACCTATTTTTAAAAATTATTATTTTGGTAGCCAACTGACAAAAAATCCGTAATAATATGATAATTATACCCCTGACAAAAGATATAAAATATGCATCGCGCATTAATCGCGTGATCTGCAACCTCATTTATGAAAAAAGATCTCCTCCATCACTCCGTCCCTCCTCAAAAGATCTCCTTCAACCCTGGTCGAAGATCTCCTCTCCTCTCAGCAGCTTTATTAAAAAACCAGAAACTTAAACCAGATTCATCTTCAGAATTCAAAATTACAAAATACATTGTATGTATTGCAATTCATCTTCTCAATTCTCATTAGTTTGTCAAACTGATTGAACTTCATCATATATATTTCTGCAATTATTTTGGTAATTCGTCATGTTTTTGTAAGTTTTGAACTAAAAATACAAAAAACTGAATTCAATTAACGCCTATAGATATTTTCACTTGTGGTCATTTATAAATTACACTTGCATGAAGTTGTTTGACGGATATAGCATGAAGTTTTCTATTATAGATCTTCAAAAACTTTTCAAAACTTCAAATTTAATGCGTGAAGGATATAGAATAAAGTTGTTTCACGTTGAAGTCTGAAGTTTAATCAAATACAAGCTAAAACTTCATGCTAATGTAGCATGAAATTATTTTACGTTAAAGCTAAAACTTCATGCTAATGTAGCATGAAATTATTTCACGTTGAAGCTAAAACTTCATGCTAATATAGCATGAAGTTGTTTCACATTGAAGCTAAAAGTTCTTGCTAATGCATGCTGAAATTATTTAGTTCATTTGCTAAAATTTCATACCAAAACATGATGAAGTTTTGTCCAGCAGTATACAGTTTTGTCATAAGTTTTATCCGAATTATCAGTCTAAACATACTGAAATTTTTTAGTTCATTTGCTAAAATTTCAGACTAAACATGCTTAAGTTTTTGTCCTGAAGTATGTAATTTTCTAATGAGTTTTTGCTAATGCAGGCTAAAGTTATTTAGTTCATTTGCTAAAATTTCATACCAAAACATGCTAAAGTTTTGTCCTACAATCTACAATTTTGTCATGAGTTTTATCCAAAACTTTGGTCTAAATATGCTGGAGTTTTTTAGTTCATTTGTTAAAACTGCAGACTAAACATGATTAAGTTTTTGTTCTGTAGTATGTAATTTTCTAATGAGTTTTTGCTAAACTTCATACTTATACATGCTAAAGTTTTTTTGTTCATTTCCTAACACTTCACACTAAACATGCTGAAGTTTCTATATTGCAGGATGAGTTCGATTTGCCTTGTTATTACTTTTAATGGGAAGCAATACCAAAACTCATTAGAAAATTACATACTACAGGACAAAACTTCGCATTTTTAGTAAGAAATTTTAGCAAATGAACTAAAATATTTTAGCATGTTTTGTCTGACATTTCGAAAAAACTCATTACAAAATTTGCAGAGTGCTGGACAAAACTTCAGCATGTTTAGTTTGAAATTTTAGGAAATGAACAAAAAAACTTCAGCATAGATAAGTCTGACTCTTAAAAGATATAGTTACAGCCTTATATATGCCTATTAATGGGTAATGTTTACAAAAAAACTCCAGCCTATAAAGTCTGACTGTCAAAAGCTATAGAAAATAACTTCAGACCAAAAGGGTTGAAGCTTCTAACTTATATATGCTAACTTCAGCTTATAAGGCATGAAATTTTAAGTTGACACATACTATATTATTACATTAAAATGAGAATACAGCCTTCTAAATTCAAAAAAATTATACACAAAAACAAAACTTAATTTTTATTTATATAACATATTACAAGATAAAAAAACCCACACAAAACGAAAGAAAGCCATAAAAACATTAACAAAAATATAGAAGAAAAACATTTAAAAAAGGATTAAAAAAACTAAGCATCACCACCATCATCAGAACAATACTCCTCAATTTCTCGATATATCTTATCATCATCTGAATCTGAGATAATTATAGGATACTCGGACAAAAGATCACAAAGTCTCATGAGATCGCACTTCAACTTGTGATCACACAACTGATTTTGTTGAATTATTACTCTGTCCATAAGATAAGGAATACTCTTCAAGCTATTTTCCATCTTGGCATAGTCGTCCCTGATGGAAAATTTAAAAGAATCAAACTGCTGCACAACCTTGTCGAACGAGGTTGACTAACCTTTACAACCGTGTTTCAGGTTCAACCTATTCTGGAATGATTCATCGGCAAAAAACTATGGTCTGATTCTTTCCCAATCAGCCTTTATTTACTCCCACTTCTGCATAAGATTATCCATTGGTACGTTACTATTCCAATCAGATTTTAAACTCTCTCACTTCTGCATAAGTTCATCCATTGTAAGCTTCCTGCTTCTGCTAGCATCAGACATTGTTTCTTTAAAATAGCTAAAAGGCTATGGATGAATATAAAGTAAAAAATTATGATAGAAGTCTATGGATGACTATGAAATTCAAGTGAAGAGATTGTTAATATAGCCAAAGTGTGCACCTAATCAATCTAATATCTATAAATGCAAATGTAACTTTTCAGGTCTGTTTACTATTTTACGTTAAGAGAAATTGAATATAACAAGATAAGTAGATGATAAAAGACAACAAGTAGGTGGTGAATACAAAAAGAAATGTAACATCGGCCTAATAAGTCTAGAGTTTTTCTATAGTAAAAAAATAACTTTAGGCTGAAAAACCAAAGTTTGCACATAATCAAATTTAAAGACTTCATTTACTATTTCTAAATACAAAAAGTAAATTTTCAGATCATTTACTATATGGCCAAACAAATTAAATGTAAGATAAAGTAGGTGGTAATAGACAAAAAGTAGGTGATAAATACAAAAAAGATAAGTTTGAAGTTTCAAAATACCAAAACATGCTGAAATTTTGTCTTGCAGTCTGTAGGTTAGCAATGAGTTTTTCCCCAAAACTTCAGACAAAACATGCTGAAGTTGTTTAGTTCATTTGCTAAAATTTCAAACAAAACATGCTGAAGTTTTGTTATGCAGTCTGTAATTTGCTAATGAGTTTTTGCAAAACTTCAGACTTATGCATGCTGAAGTTTTTTAGTTCATTTGCTAAAATTTCATACTAAAACATGCTGAAGTTTTGTCCTGCAGTCTCTAGTTTTGTAATTAGTTTTTTTCCTAAACTTCAGACTAAACATGCTACCCCGCGCATAGTGGGAGCTTAGTGTACCGGGCTGCCCTTTTTTTCAGACTAAACATGCTGAAATTTTTTAGTTCATTTGTTAAAACTTAAGACTAAACATGCTGAAGTTTTCTCCTGCAGTATGTAATTTTCTAATGAGTTTTTGCTTAACTTCAAACTTATCCGTGTTAAAGTTTTTTGGTTTATTTCCTAATATTTCACACTAAACATGCTGAAATTTTATAAAACATGCTTAAGTTCATGATAAAAGAGGTAAAGGTATTTGATACAATCCAATACAGCTTCAGACTAATTAATGCGAAGAGAACAAAAATTAAAAAGATAGATATCACATAATTCACAAAAAATAATCTATATTCTCAAATCCAATTTTGTTTTCACTTACATCATTAAAAAAAGTAACAAAAAAATTATTTTTCATTTACAATTTATTCTCTATCAAAATAATTCACATAGAGTGTCTTCATATTCTCCATAGTCATGTCCTAGTTTCTCTTCTGGAGTTTCATAACCGCTTTCTTCTTTCCACTTTCCATGAGCCCAAAGATTCACAGTCAATTCTCTCCTGAATATCAACATATTACTTTGTTTGAATTAGAAGACATCATGTTTCTTCAACCGCATCTAGGAACTAAAGAGCAAATATACCACAGTCAACACTACAAAAAAAATGAAAAAAATGAAGATTAATTATGCAACGACCCGATCGGTCGTTTTGAGCATTTGTACTTTTCTCGGCATTTTGAGGGCATGAGTAGCTCCATATGATATATTATGACTTGTGTGAATTATCGGTCTTAGTTTTCAGGTTACTCAGAATAGATTTGGAAGAATGAATTTCATCATTGAAACTTTAAGTTGGAAGAGTTGACCAAGTTTGACTTTTGTGAATTTGACCCCGGAACGGAGTTTTGATGGTTCTGTTAGGTCCGGATGGTGATTTTGGACTCGTGCATATGCCCAGATTTGCATTTGAATGTTCCTAGAAGGATTCGGCACTAACTGTCGAAAGTGGGAAATTTGAAAGTTTGGAAAGTTTACATGTTTGACCGGGAGTTGACTTTGGTGGTATCGTACTCGGATTATGGTTTCGAGAATTTGAATAGCTTCATCATATCATTTGGGACTTGTGTGCAAAATTTGAGTTCATTTTGATTTGATTTGATATGTTTCGGTACGAGTTTTGGAAGTTCAAAGTTCAAAGTCCATTTAAGTTTGGTTTGAGGTGCGTTTCGTCGTTTTGATGTTGTTAGGTTGATTTGAAGACTCGAGTAGGTCAGAGTTATGTTATGTGACTTGTTGGCATGTTTGGACGGGGTGCCAGGGGGAAGGGGGGAGGGCGTGTTTCGGACAAGTTTTGACTTATTTTGGTCATATTGGCAGTTCTGGTGCTGGTTCATCGCACCTGCGTAAGATTGGCCGCAGGTGTGGACGCGCTTATGCGATGGAATTCTCGCTTCTTTGAATTGGAGGTGTCTTGGTGTTGGTCGCTTTTGCTGAGGAATAAGCGCAGATGTGCAAGCGCTTCTGCGGGGTATAGAATGCTTCTGCGAGAGTGAACGTGAGTTGGGAGTCCGCTTCTACGATGGTTCATATGCATCTGCGGAGTCGCAGGTACAAAAGGTGTTCCGCAGGTGCGATCATGGTCCTTAAAGCTGAAGTCACAGATGCAACATTTTAGCTCGCAATTGCGAGGCGCAGGTGCGACATTTTGTCCGCAAAGGCGGGTGTTCTGGGCAGACTCATTATATATCGAAGTTTGGTTCTTTTTGTCATATTTTGCGATTTGGGGCTCGGAGTGAGGCGCGTTTTGAGGCGATTTTCATTACGTGGATTGGGGTAAGTGTTCTATACTCAGTTTTGATTATATTTCGCGAATCTATCTTCATTTTTGGCAATTGGTTGATGAATTTTAAAGAGAAAATTAGGGGGATTTTGTGTAAAATTTCATAAAGCAAATTTTTGAATTTTGAACATCAATTCAGAGTCGGATTTGACTGAAACTAGTTTGGTTGGACTCGTAATTGAATGGGTTGTCGGAGTTTCGTCGAGTTCTGAGGCATGGGCCCGGTTGGACTTTTGGGTTGATTTTTGGGCTTTTAATTAAAGATTCGACCTTTATCGATTGAGTTTGTTTCATTTAGCATTGTTTAATGTATTTGAGTTGCTTTTGGCTAGTTTCGAGCCGTTTGAAGGTCGGTAAGTGTGAGATGGCATTTTGGAGCATTGCTTGGCTTGCTCGGTATTGGATTTGGTTTGTTCGAGGTAAGTAACACTTCTAAACTTAGAGCTGAGGGTATTTAACCCTGATTATATGTGTTATGTGATTTGTTTGGAGGTGACGCACATGCTAGGTGACGGGCGTGTGGGCGTGCACCGTAGAAATTGAGACTCGGTTAGAAACTGAGCTGTGGCTCACATTAGAAATCATGCTTAGGCAAATGCTGATATTATTGGGACCCACTGAGGTCATTTCTACTGTCGAATTATATGTTTAAATTGTAATTTCGTACTCAGTCATATTCATTCATTGCATATCATATCTCAGTCTCTGTTGTTATTTATTGATACATCATATCGTCATTTTGGGCTAGTTTCATGACATTGTGAGCCCGAGAGACTTGAGATATTGATGACTGAGTGAGGAAAAGGGCCTGATTGTGAGTAATATTTATGGGATCGGGCTACATGCCGTAGCATGTTTTTATTTATTTGTGCCTGGACCTGGATTATAATAGCGCTTGGGAAGAAGGAGCCCTTCCGAAGTCTGCACACCCACAGTGAGCGCAGTGGATATTATATTTGGGATGGAGTTCCCTGGAATGGAGTTGCCCTATATATTTATATTTGGAATAGAGTTCCCTGGGCATAGAGTTTCCCTATATAATATATTGAGGGATGGATCTTCCCTGGGCTAGACCTACCCCGTACAGTACAGTGAGATTGAGTACTGTGAGAGTGTGAGTACATGAGTTCATCATTGAGATGTATTGCATTTGACAAGCGTACTTGAGATACAAGCATAAAGATGCATTTCCTCATGCTACCCGGTTTTGGTGACATTCATGATTTCACCTGTATATTGACATGTAGGCATAGAGATGTATTTTCCTCATGCTATCTAAAAATGAAACATCTTATTTATTGTTGAAAGGTTTTTGGGAAAATCACAGTTTTCAAACTTATTCATATATTTTCGAGGTTTTCGGTGAAAGATCTAGGATCTACTGTTTTACTTGAAAAGCATGCCTATTTTCCATAACTGTGAACCGTCTGAGTTATTTCTTGTACCATCTTTATTATATTGTTATGAACTGTTGCTAGTTATTAGAGTTGGACTCTGACCCTTGTCTCATCTCGTCACTACTTTCAGCCTAAGGTTAGTTTTATTATTTATTGAGTACATAGGGTCGGTTGTACTCATACTACACTTTTGCACCTTGTGTGCAGATGTTGGATGCTGATGTAGCTGCATACGGGGGAGATGGATCTGAAGATGTACCTGTGTTCCAGTCATAGATGTCTCTTGATCTTGGTAGCTTTAGTATTTCAGATCTGTTCATGTATATTTCAGACATATGGTGTATTTTCGTAAACTCTATATCTTAGAAGCTCATGATTTGTACTACGAGTCCTTGGGAAATTCTTGTATAAAAGCAGTTGTATTATAGTTTCTTTTCTTAATAAATCTCATTAAATTAGATAGTTGTTAATTGGCTTACCTGGCGGGTTGGGTTAGGTGCCATCACGACTAGTTGGGTTTTGGGTCGTGACAAATTAACACAATAACACAACTCTAAAAATAAAGAAAAAACCATAAAGATAAGATACATGGTAAACATAGCCAAACAAGTATTTGTTTTGCTATAGGGGTGTGTTCATCCACTTAATCGTAAAAGGTTTTGGAGCATTTTCCCCATAAGATTTATTTTGTGTACTAAACTTCAAGCATTCGAGCAAGTGTGGAATCAACCAACCATAATTTTGGACGTGTTCCAACGCACTGTCATATGGTAAATCACTCAAGGAATCATACATATATAGAGTTTTGGTTTTAAAGTGTAGAATTCCAAGAAAGTAGTACATAGATAACTAGCTAGGTCTTTGTAATGACCCGACCGGTCATTTTGAGTATTTGCACTTCGCTCGGTAGTTTGGAAGAATGAGCAGCTCCGTATGATGTATTATGACTGGTGTGTATCGTTGGTTTTGGTTTTCAGGCAATTTGGAGTTTGATTTGGAAGAATGAATATCATCGTTTAAGCTTTAAGTTGGAAGAGATGACCAAATTTAACTTTTGTGAATTTGACCCCAGAACAGAATTTGACCCCAGAACGGAGCTTTAAGTTGGATGTTCCTACAAGGATTCGGCACTAACTGGAGAAAGTTAAAAATTTGAAGGTTTGGAAAGTTCATAAGTTTGACCGAGAGTTGACTTTGATGATATCGGATTTAGATTATGGTTCTGAAAATTGGAATAGCTTCGTTATGTTATTTGGGACTTGTGTGCAAATTTTGAGTTCATTCCGGATTGATTCGATATGTTTCGGCACGTGTTTTGGAAGTTGAAAGTTGAAAGTTCATTAATTTTGATTAGAGGTGCGATTCGTTATTTCAATGTTGTTATGCATGGTTTAAGGCTTCGATTAGGTTCGCATTATGTTATTGGACTAGTTGGTATATTCGGACGGGGTCCCGAGTGGTTCGAAAGGGTTTTGGACGAGGTTCAGATCGTTTGGATCAATTTTTTCTAAGGCTGCTGGTGGTAGGATCTGGTGTGATCTTACCTGTGGCTGGTTTTGCACAGGTGCGATGGTCGCAGAAGTGACAAAGGAGTCGTATAAGAGAGGTGAGAGCTGGGTGAGGAAGATCGCAGAAGCGGAGATTTGGGGCTCATGTGCGGATACGCAGGTACGAAGGGATGGAGCGCATGAGCGATGTCTTGCGCAGGTGCGGATGATGGCCCGCACCTGCGATGTCATAGAAGCGGACATTTTGTCCACATGTGCGAGGATTGAGTTCTCATATGGTTTCGCAAAAGCGGAGGCGCTGTCGCAGGAGCGACGCCGTAGAAACGGCTAATTTATTCGCACAAGCGAAGATGCCTCGACAGAAGCTATATATCGAAGGTTTGGCTATTTTATTCACATTTGAGTTGGGGAGCTCGTATTTAAGCAATTTTGAGGGAAAATTTCATCACAAGGATTGGGGTAAGTGTTTTATACTCGATTTTGATTATAGTTCATGATTCTATCTTCATTTTTGGTAATTGGATTATGAATTTTTAAAGAGAAATTGGGGTTTTAGCCTAAAGTTTCATGGAGTGAGTTTTTGAGTTTTAAACATCGAGTCGGAGTCGGATTTGGGTGAAACTAGTATGTTTGGACTCGTAATTGAATGGGTTCTCAGATTTTATAAGTTTCGTCGAGTTCCAAGGCGCGAGCCCGGGTTGGACTTTTGGGTTGATTTAGACTTTTGATTAAAGATTTGACCTTTATCGATTGGGTTTGTTTCCTTTGGCATTATTTGATGTATTTGAGTTGCTTTTGGCTAGTTTCGAGCCGCTCAGAGGTCGGTACGCGTGGGATGGCATTTTTGGAGCATCTCTTGGCTTGCTCGATATTGGATTTGGCATGTTCGAGGTAAGTAACACTACTAAACTTGGAGCTGAGGGTATGAACCCTGATTATACGTGTTATGTGATTTGTTTGGAGGTGATTCACATGCTAGGTGACAGGCGTATGGGTGTGTACCGTAGAAATTAAGACTCGGTCGATTCCGTAGAGCTGTGTAGTCAATTAACTTGTATTTTTCCATGTATTTTCATGTGTTAGAGAAACTGAGTTGTGACTCATATTAGAAATCATGCTTAGGCAAATGCTGGTATTATTGGGACCCATTGAGTTCATTTCTGCTGTCAAATTATATTTTTAAATTGTAATTTCGTACTCAGTCATATTCATTCATTACATATCATATCTCAGTCTTTGTTGTTATTTATTGATACATCATATCATCATTTTGGGCTAGTTTCATGACATTGTGAGCCCGAGAGACTGGAGAGATTGATGATTGAGTGGGGCCGAGGGCCTCATTGTGAGTGATATTTATGGGATCGGGCTGTACACCGCAATATATTTTATTTATTTATGCCTGGACCTGGCTTATTATAGCACTTGGGCTGAAGGAACCCCTCCAAATTCTACACCCCCACAGTGAGCGCAGTGGATATTATATTTGGGATGGAGTTCCCTGGGCATGGAGTTGCCCTATATATTCACATTTTGGAATGAAGTTCCCTGGGCATTGAGTTGCCCTATACATTTATATTGAGGGATGGATCTTCCCTGGGCTAAACCTGCCCCGTACAGTACTGAGTGATTGAGTACTCTAAGAGTCTAAGTACATGAGTTTTTCATTGAGATGCATTGCATTTGACATGCGTACTTGAGATACATGCATAGTGATGCATTTCCTCATGCTACCCGGTTTTGCTGACATTCGTGATTTCACCTGTATATTAACATGTAGGCATAGAGATGTATTTTCCTCATGCTATCTAAAAATGAAACATCTTATTTATTGTTGAAAGGTTTTTGGGAAAATAACAGTTTTCAAACTTATTCATATATTTTTAAGGTTTTCGGTGAAAGATCTGGGATCTACTGTTATACTTGAAAAGCATGCCTATTTTGCGTAAATGTGAACCAACTGAGTTATTTCTTGTACCATCTTTATTATATTATTATGAACTGTTGCTGGTTATTGGAGTTGGACTATGACCCTTGTCCCAGCTCGTCACTACATTCAACCTAAGGTTAGGTTTGTTACTTATTGAGTACATGGTGTCAGTTGTACTCATACTACACTTCTGCACCTTGCATGTAGATGTTGGATGTTGATGTAGCTGCGTACGGCGGGAGCTGGATATGAAGATGTACCTGCATTCTAGTCATAGCTGCCTCTTGATCTTGGTAGCTTTAGTATTTCAGATCTGTTCAT
Organism: Nicotiana tomentosiformis; assembly: GCF_000390325.3. Taxonomy (NCBI): domain Eukaryota; kingdom Viridiplantae; phylum Streptophyta; class Magnoliopsida; order Solanales; family Solanaceae; genus Nicotiana; species Nicotiana tomentosiformis. The sequence goes on along the minus strand of NC_090814.1, from coordinate 59,423,436 downwards.
GTGTATTTCAAAGACATGGTGTATTATATTTCAAACCATCTTTGTAAACTCTATATCTTAGAAGTTCATGATTTGTACTATCAGTCTTTGGGAAATTCTTGTATAAAAGCAGTTATATTATCATTCCTTCTCTAATAAATATCATTTGAATTGGTTTATTGTTAACTAGATTACCTAGCGGGTTGGGTTAGGCACCATCATGGTTAGTTGGGTTTCGGGCCGTGACAGTCTTGGCTTAAGTCAAAATGGAAAGAATATTTTTTCGATAGATGCCCATGAGATACCACATGAAAGGTCAATGCCTCTTACATAGTTGGCCACATTTTCACCAGTTGATTCTTCAATAAACCAGGTAAACTCGTTAAGTTCCTCAATCTCCACTTCTTCTTCAGAATCCACAGCTTCTTCAATCACCTGTTTCTTGACAGCCCGCTTTCTCTTTAATTTTCTTTTTTCTCTCTTCCATTTTGCTTCTCTCCTCCATTCTCTTTTCCTTCCTTATTCTATTTTTCTACTTCTGTTCATCTGAAGGAAGAACACGAGCCAACTTAGTCATATACTGATCAAAAAGTAAATTTGTTACTGTACATTTTGATTCTGGATAACTTGGAAGGTGATAGCAATATTTTTTGCGCAAGAAATATACACCAACTTCAATATGCTGCAAATGAACAACAACAAAAGAAAATATATAAATTTAACCACAATATAATTCAAATTAAAAAATAAGTTTAGGGAATGAACTAAAAAACTTCAGCATGCATAAGTATAAAGTTTAGAAAAAACTCATTACAAAACTATAAACTGCATGACAAAAACTTAAGCATGTTCAGTATGAAGTATTAAGAAATGAACTAAAAAACTTCAGCATGTTTAATCTAAAGCTAAGAAAAAAAACTCATTACAAAACTAGAGTCTGCAGGACAAAAACTTCAGCATATTTAGTATGAAGTGTTAGGGAATGAACTAAAACACTTCAGCATGTATAAGTCTGAAGTTTAAAAAAACACTTATAACAAAACTACAGACTGCAAGATAAAACTTCAGCGTCTTTTAATATGAAGTTTTAGCAAATAAACTAAAAAACTTAAGCATGCATAAGTCTGAAGTTTACCAAATTATAGTACAAAAACTTTAAAACAAACATAAGGCTGGAGTTTTAGGAAATACAATTCAAAACCAATTCAAAAAACAAACTTAATAACTTACATCATCCTCAAGATCAGAGTTAGGGTCCACAAGCTCGGTAAAGAATGACTTTGGAATATCAATTCCTGCTAATTTGAATGGCTTGAAATCATATTCCCCCGCATCCATCTTCAACCAGTCTGTAAATCTCTGCATCAATCTGCTGTCTTGATTGACATAATGGAAGGGACATCTTCGTGTAGTCTTTCCTTCTTTCCAATCTTGCCCCTTTGCCTTTTGTTTAGGAATGACGTAAGGAGATTTCAACCAAATACTCTCCATACGAATCCTTTTCCCTACTTTAGCTGGTTTTCTTTTTGCTTGTTGTTTCTGCTGCTCAGTTGCAACTAACTGTTGTGGTTCAGTAGCAGAGGAAACATCCACAGCCATAAGGACAAATACTTCTCCAACTCCCTATTGTTCATGATCTTCTTGTATCTCTTCACCACCAATAACAACAGAATTAGCTTCTGAACCAGTCTCTTGTGTACTACCCAGTGCAAATGAACATAAATTGAAGTTAGGGACATCACTGGTGTCACACAAAATGTTAGGAGAACTGGACAACTTCCTTCTCTTAGGATTTGGAAGAAGTTGTGATGCATCAGATGAGATATGCAAAAAAATAAGGAAAATATATACATAAATACAACTGATACAAACACAAAAAAAATGCCTTGTAATCGAATTGCAGAAAATAACTACCTGATGTAAGTATTGAGACAAAGATGGTCTTAGCATACCAATGGATCCGCTTGTATTACCCTCAAATATGCCTATATCTTCATGCAAAAAAAAAAAAGGCAAAAATATTAAATAATACTGACTAAATTTTGAAAATACTACATAGACACTTCACGCCTATCTGTGAGCCAACTGGTGTGAAGAGATGTATTTTTCGTTTTTCATATAGCCGAATGAGCTCACCAATTTCTTTTTTGACTGCATCGAGTCTTTCTGAATAATCATCAAAATTCACAACAAAGAAAAGAAAGTATGTAAAAATTTCAAACTGAAAATAAAAACTTGGTTTAAATGTAATAAGTTCGTGACGTATAGAATACCTTGACGTTTACCTTGCACTGTGCTATCTCCAGACTGCATACCTTTGTCGATCTCAGCAGGTCCAACTTCATTCAATGGTGCAGCACTGTCGGCGAACCTTGGAGTATTCTACAGAAGGATTTTCTAAATTCTATCTTCATGCAATGCAGCATCAACAGAGAGTTTTTGAGTCGTATCAATTGAAGCGCCACTGTTATCAACTTCCACTGCATATTCATAATAATAATAATATAGAAAATATTTATACCTATAGTGACAACTTCCTATGTCTCTGCACCTAAAATTTCTTGGCAAATAGAAAATGCTTCTGCAAACGCATTGCCTTTCCCAATAAGAGTATACACATCACTCGGTGCGTGTTCTTTAGTACCAACAGGTTCATTATTTGCACCTGCAAATACATTGCCTTTTGCAATAGGAGTACCCAAATCACAAATCGGTACATGTTCTTCGGTAAATGCTTTTCTTGTTGGAGTATCCTCGCTCAGAGGCTAAAATGAATTGAATTCTCTCTTTTCTTTTGGGAGTGCCTGAAGAAACCTGCTTACTGGAAGGTGCCATCCTTTTAGAATGGTGAAAATGTTACTTACCCTATGATCCTCCTTATCTTATAGAGGTTTACTACGATCCTTACCCAGCGGGATACATATTGCCCTAATGGAACCTAAAAGATGGGATGGGTGATCCGACAACGTCGTCATCTGCACCTTGCTTCCTTATTCTCGGTTGATAACTGTTCATCATATCCAGCAACTTTGCTCTGTCTATCAACACTAGAACATTCCACTTCAACTTGCCGTTCAACACATTGAACTTGCTCGAATACTTGAACTTGGCCTTCAACATCTGCTTGCTCACCTCTTACATTTTCATCTGCGACTTTATACAGTCCATCATGAGTAACATTAATATCATATTTGAGGTTCGAAGGAGTCGTTCATCCTACCATATTGTCGATAGTTCATGAATTCAAAATCTGCATCGCCATCATCTCTTCCTTTTGACTTGTCGACAATCTCAAACAATGTTTCAAACTTCTTATCAAAATATTCCTATAAAAAAATACTAACAACGATTATTCTGAATAAAAGAATAACATTAGCAGGTAAAAAGATTCTCTGTAAATAAGCCTACCTTGACTTTTTTCACAACCTCGTCCACAATAACAAATCGCTCATCCCGTCGAAACTCTTGAACAATTTCTTTCGCGATCATGCACCTTTCTTCTGATGCATATTTTTTAACCTCCCTTATTACCCTCTAGTATAGAAATAGAAACAACATAACAATTTCAGAAAATAGAAACATATAACAAAACTTCAGCTCTAAGAATGCTGAAGTTCAGCAAATACAAAATAAAACTTCAGCTCTAAGAATACTGAAGTTCAACAAATACAGAACAAAAACTTTAGCCAAAACATGTTGTAGTTTAACAAAAACAGAATAGAACTTCAACTCCAAGAATGCTAAAATTCATCAAAAACAAAACAAAACTGCAGACAAAACATACTTTACTTTTATAAAACACAAAACAAAACTTCAGCTCTTAGAATGCTAAAGTTCATCACAAACAGAACAAAAACTGCAGATATAATATGCTGTAGTTTTACAAACATAGAACAAAAACTTTAGCTCAAAAACAATGCTGAAGTTCAGAAAAATATAGAACATAAACATCACATAAATCATGTTATAATTAAGCAAAAAATAGTATGAAAAACCTCAGATTAAACAAAAAAAACTTACACGACATACAGTGTTAACTAATTCATCATCAAACGCCATTGTAGAACATTTAGAATGACTCTGGGTACGAGATGATTCTCCAATTACAGGAGTTTGATTGGTTTCTTTTGATCAACTCCGACTATGTGGTGATTCACTCGTTGAAGGAACCAGATTTAGTACCTTCAAACGGCCGTGGATGCATGGTAATTGTCCAATTAAAGGCATTGAATTCAATTCCCCTTCGGTAGGAATTATCTCTAATACCGTAAATGTTCGATATTTCTGTTTAATACAAAAAATATATTAGAAAAAATAAAATAAAACTAATACGGCAACATATAAACAAAACTATAAAAAAAGGAAAAATAAAGCACAATAACTTACACCATGATTACTGAAGTAATCTGCATGAAATTCTTTAAATTTAGGCTCTCCCAAAAATGGATAACGTAACATCCTGGGAACCTGAGGGACATCAAGGTAGTTATTATCTTATAAATACTTGTCCCAAAGATCTGGGAAGCGCTCATAGAACTAAACACATAATGGATATGGAAATCCACCCACAGTATACTCAGTTGCATTGGGTTTGTCCTTGTTGTCCAAAGCATGTTTCATTGAGGTAATAAGCTTCCCATAAGATGCATTACCCCAAGGATAATTAAGGCAAGCCTCATCGTCTTTAACAATAGCTGCATACTCCTCCAACATAGTTGATTCATGCTTTCTTCCGAACAAAATAGACTCCACAATAAGAATTTCCATAAGCTTCATAGCATCTTCATCACTCTCGCAGACGTGTTTGAAATTCACATCATCCTTTTTAATTTGATTCCATATCATATACTCTCAAATGTGTCATGACCCAAAACTCAACTACGTCGTGATGGCACCTATCATGATACTAGGCAAGCCAACACTCATATATTTCCAACACTTTCAAATTTAGAAATATGTTGAAACAGATTTAAATAGGTAAAAGTCTCATAAAAGCTGATAAAAACTATCACAACTCGATACAGAAGTTTCCCAAAATCAGGGTGTCATTGAGTTCATGAGCATCTATATATATACAAAGTCTGATACTTTGGCTACGAAAGCAGAAACTGAATAAATAAAACTGAGGGATAGGGGAGGAGAGTCAAGGTCTACGGATGCCAGAGCAGCTACCTCGAAAATCTCTGAAAGACTCTGAGAATCAGCAACCACTGTGTCCGGAAATACCTAGATTTACACACGGAGTGCAGGGTATAGCGTGAGTACAACCAACTCAGTAAGTAACAAGTCTAACTATTGGGCTGAAAGCAGTGATGAGCTTCATATGGTATAGTTCAATTACAGAAATATAATACAGAAAGATAGACATGCTTCCAAATTTAACAGATAAAGCCCAAACAGATAGGATATGCCAAATACAACTCAGATAAGAAATAATGCATCTCGATATCACATGTCAGTTGCGTATGCCAACTGGAGTACAAAACACTGATGAAATCATATGCATACTCTTAGAGTATCAATCACCCAGTCCTCCCATTTACTCCATCCTCACAGTCACTCATTCCACACAGTCACTCCATCTTCACAATCACTCAATCCTCCCAATCGCTCAACGCTTGCACTCACACTCAATAGGTACTTGCGCTCACTATGGGCGTGCAGACTCCGGAGGGGCAAATCCAACCCAAGCGCTATAACAAGACAATCATGGCATGAATCAACAAAACATATTATGGCGTGCAACAATTAGGCCCTCGGCCTCACTCAGTCATCGATCTCTCCTGTCTCTCGGGCTCACAAAAATCATGATAATCATCCTAAAAATGATGATATGATGTATCAGTAAATGGAAATAGAGACTGAGATATTATATACAAATAATAGCTGTGACTGAGTACATAATTGCAAATTTAAGCAAATAATTGAACATGCAACGCGACCTCTGTGGGTCCCAACAGTACCAGCATGTAGCCTAAGCATGATTTCTAACATGACTCACAACTCAATTTCTCTAACACATGGAGAATATACGGATAACAACAAGATTATGCAACTATACAGCTCCACGTAATCGACCAAGTCAAAATTCCTATGGTGCATGCCCACACGCCCGTCACCTAGCATGTGCTTCACCTCAACATCAATCACATAACACGTAATTCGGGGTTTCATACCCAGAACCAAGTTTAGAAGTGTTACTTACCTCAAACCGAGCAAATCTCTACTCTAACAAGGCCTTGCCTCGTGAATCGGTCTCCGAATGCCTCGAATCTAGCCACAAACAATTAGATACAATCAACACGAGCTAAAGGAATCAATTCCATAAGAAAATACTAAGTTCTTAATCAAAAGTCAAAAAGTCAACCCCTGGGACCACGTCTCGGAATTTGATAAACGTTACAAAATCCGAATACCCATTCAACCACGAGTACAACCATACCAAAATTACTCAAATCGGATATCAAAATCTCGCTCAAATCCCCATAATTCAGCCTAAGAAGTTTTCTCCATTTTCCCCCAATTTCTCAACCAAATCACTAATTAAATGATGCAATCAAAGATATAATCATGGAATTTAACCAAACATAAGTAAGAATCACTTACCCCAATCACTCACTTAAAAATCTCTCCAAGAATCGCCTCCAACCGAGCTCCCAAAATCAAATTGTGAAATAAACTCAAATCCTCGTTTTTGAAACTTTAAATTCTGCCTAATTATCGCTTAATCGCGATCACGGAAAATGCTTCGCGATCAAGAAGCACACACTTAGCTACCCAGAAAATTAACCTTATGCAAACGCAACAATAATCATGCAAACGCGAAGCACTACCTCCTCAGACCTACGCGATCGCGTCCCTCTTCACGCGATCGTGAAGAGCAAATGAGCGTGAACCCAGCTGCCTCGCTTCCTTTTCGCGAAAGCGGCTTAGCCCACGCGTTCGCGATACATTAACTGCTCCAGCTAAGCGATTGCAGGCCTCACATCGCGACCGCGTAGAACAAATTCCCATCTGTGACCAACAACTCTTCGCGATCGCGGACCTATCCACGCGATCGCATAGAAGGAAACCAGAACACTCCACACCAGCACGCTTCAGCAATCCTCCATGTTCCACTTTTTGATCCGTTAACCAGCCGAAACTAACCCAAGACCCCTGGGGCCTCAACCAAACATACCAACAAGTCCTAAAACATCATATGAATTTTCTAAAAGCGTCAAATCACATCAAACAATGCTAAAACCACGAATCACACATCGATTCAATCCTAATGAACTTATGAACTTCTAACTTCTACATTCGACGCTGAAACCTATCAAATCAAGTCCGATTGAACTCAAATTTTGCACATAAGTCATAAATGACACAAAGGACCTACTTCAACTCTCGGAACCAAAATCCGAGCCCGGTAACCACAAAGTCAATTCTCGGTCAAACTTCTCAATTTCCAAAACCTCTAAGTTTCCAACTTTAACCATTTCAAGCCAAAATCAACTATGGACCTCCAAATCAAAATTTGGACACACTCCTAAGTCAAAAATCGTCATACGGAGCTATCAAAAACCATCAAAACTCTATTTCGGAGTCGTTTACACATAAGTCAATATCTGGTCAATATTTTTTAACTTAAGCTTCCAACCTTGAGACTAAGTGTCTCATCCATTCCGAAACATCCCCGGAACTGAATTGACTAATCCAGCAAGTCACATAACAATAATTAAGAATAAATTAAGCAGTAAATGGGAGAACGGGGCTACAACACTTAAAACGGCAGGTCGGGTCATTACATCCTCCCCCTCTTAAATAAATATTCGTCCTTGAACGAGTCTAGAAAACATACCTGGAGTCTCAAATAGGCGTGGATATCTGCTCCGCATATCCCCCTCGATAACCCAAGTAGCCTCCTCAACTGGCAGACCTCTCCGCTGCACCTTCACTGAAGCTATGTCTTTTGACCTCAACTTTCAAACCTGCCGATCCAAAATGGCCATTGGCTCCACATCATAAGTCAAATCACCATCCAACTAACCGTGCTAAAATCCAAAACATGAGACGGATCGCCGAGATACTTCCGGGGCATAGAAACATGAAACACCGGATGAACACTCGACAGACTATGCGGCAAGACAAGCTTGTAAGTCACCTCTCCAATCCTCTGAAGTGCCTCAAACGGCCCAATATACCGATGGCTCAACTTTACCTTCTTCCCGAACTTCATAACACCCTTCATAGGTGAAACCTTGAGCAATAACTTCTCCCCAACCATGTAAGCAACATCACGAACCTTTTGATCGGCGTAACTCTTCTATCTAGACTGCGCCATGTGAAGCCGATCCTGAATCAATTTAACCTAGTCCAAAGAATCCTGAACGAAGTCAGCACCCAATAGCCTAGCCTCACCCGGCTCAAACCATCCCAACAGAGACCGGCACCGTATCCCATAAAAACCTCATATGGAGCCATCTGAATGCTCGATTAGTAATTGTTGTTGTAGGCAAACTCTGCAAGCGGCCGAAACCGATCCCAAGAACCCTTGAAATCTATGACACAAGTGCGTAACATATCCTCAAATATCGAAATAGTACGCTAGGACTGTCCGTTCGTCTGAGGGTGAAATGTTGTACTTGACGAGCGCAAAACACACACTTAAACTATGCTCGCTAATCAAATATAGTATAGTATAATATCATAGCCACAATAATTGGATTTATACAGTATTCTTGTAGTTTCTAGCTTAATTGCTATCCAAGATGATCAACAATTGAGATTTATATGATTTTTAAATAAAATTAACTAAGAGTCTAAAGTTATTGACTAATGACAATCGAAACAAAGAATAAGCAAAGAAAGTTATCAGTGGGTGAAAATAGGGTTTTGATAGGATAGGTACAAGATAATTGTTTGAGATCTAACTCTAGATAATTCACATCTAATATTTATGAGAGTCTCTCGAATTCACTCGATTATTAGTTCAAACGTTTAGTAGAAACTCCTCTCTCGGTTAAGTCTCAACCTCACGAGATGAACCAATTTAAGCTCTGTGAAGATATGCAAGAATGCGTAGTGGATTGGTCTTTAGGAGAACCTCTCTCGTTTAATCAATGATTCAACTAGCCTCTTTCGATTACTAAAAAGAATTAATGAACTCAATCAACAATATAATGCAAAGATATCACAAGTTATGCCTCTCTCGATTACATGAACAAGTGAATATAGATGCAATAATTAAATCAAACAAAAATGATTTATTACATAAAACTAGAGTTATAATCCACAAACAATCATCAATACACCAAAACCATAAACCCTAAAAGGAACTACTCCATAATCATGGAGAAATTCATCATCAGCAACAACAACCACCCAGTATAATCCCACAAGTAGGGTTTGGTCTTGAGTGAAATTCATCACAAATATAATTAAAGTATAGGAAAGCATAGATTCGATCCAAACTCGGGTCTTGAGTGAGGAAGGAATGATGAAATCCTTGTGCTTGTGTTTTTCCAACTCCTCCTTATCTTCCTTAGTTCAAAAATATGTCAAAAGTCTAGAAAATAACATTTTTCCATGTATTTATACCAAGTAGGGTCGCCCCCCCAACAAAATCACCCTTTCCTAGCCGAAGTGGGAAACCTGCAAACTATTCTTTTTCACGCGTCGCACCATGCGTCGCCGGCTGCATTGCAACAGTGCTTTTTCTTGTCAGACCACAAAAACCTAGCCTCTAAACTTTGTCAAACTTCTGACATAAAATTACACTATTGCGTCGCACTATGTGTCGTCTAGTGCGTCACATTAGTGTAATTCCTCAGTTGTTGCTTCTTCCTTGATTTTTGACGTCCAGAAGTGATCCTCGACCCCCCAACACGATTCCTGCTTAATCCCTTGGGCTTTTACTCAGACTTCAAAGCTCCAATTATTCGATTTAGCTCCACAACATCTACATAACTCAGAATCATTCCTACAAGGCATAAAATATGTAATAAGTGTAAAGCGCCATCAATTAAGATCAAACACAAATAAAATACAGTAATTAGAGTGCAAACTAGGACTAAAACACAGGATTATAGCCTACCATCAACACCCCACACTTAAACCATTGCTTGTCCTCGAGCAATCGAACTGTACTTCACATAAAGATGACCTTTTTAAACAACTCTCCTAACTCATCATACCAAGAATAATTAAAATAGATTAAGCACTCTAATGTAACATCCTTGCCTCAAGATTTGACTCAAAAGCACCACGCATTTTTCACAACCCGCTCTCTTACTCTAACATAGAGGTGAACAACATGACCTTTCCTTCGTGAATCAATTTTCCTTACACCACAATAGAGAGTAGTTCCAAACACAATGAAATTTAAGAACAATCAGGAACTCAAGATAAAAAGAATTCACTCACTCTCCTAAACAACATTCATATGCCACAAAAGATGTACCATAGGCTTGCCCATAATGTACTACTCTACTAATTGAGCTCATTCAGTCTAGGATTAAGTAGGACTTTAATTGGTTGTAATATAGGCTGCGGGATGGGTATGATACGTTTAGATATAAGAGTGACTACACCTCTCTTAGCACTTTAATACATAATTACTTGTTCAAAACCCCACACTTATGTCAAACCATAACTCTACCTTCACTTCAATATACATCAACTCCCAACTTCTTTAAGCATAAATATATTAAGAGTTACCACTATCAAGGAATATTTTTCACAACAATACAACTATTTTCCTTTTTTTTTCTTGTCCAATTCAAGTGGCTCTTAATTTTTCAAAATAATGCACCTTCCTCCTATTTCAATAGTTCCCCTCAAAAGCCAAACCAACACCCCACACTTTAACTTTTATAAAGTTCATAACAAATTCAAGTGCTCACGAGAGGTACAAGGTTCTAATAGACGGTCAATTCAAATAAAAGGATAAAGCTTGTAATGTGGTTGCCAAAGAAACATGATTACAGGCTCAACGGGGTTAACTAAGATATATAACAATTAGCTGGGTAAACCATATATCTGGCTCAACAAATAAACGCCTATATCACTTCCAAGACTGAATAAAACTACTATTTCGCCTTGCAAATACACTGGGCAAGTTCTAGACACCAAATGCAATGCACAGAATACCCAAAACGTCACACACACATGGCACATAAGTCATTCAGGATTGGACTCATCAAGACACTCTAGTCAAAGTAGTTAAGCAAAGTTAAAATCATACAATTTTAGGTACTTATACACGAGTCAAACACTGAGCCTAAGCGTCACAACTAAAGCACTTACTATTCTCAAGGTATAATAAAGTCACGAGATATTGCCTTTTATTCAAACCATAGCACAAGGTTTCCTACTCCTAACAAAAATAAAAACTACTACACCCTGTTCAAACAAAATTCTTGGAAAAGAACCGCGGCACAAAGAAAAACCAAGGGGGAGTTATTACACGGCCTACAAACAAAAACCTTTTTATCTTTTTCCTTCTACTTAAATCCCTCAAAAAACCTGTCATGATATTTTTTTTCTATCTCTAACTACTACAACTAATAAAAAGAAACACATATACAAATATACATACAAATATCCCCCACCCCACACTTTGGCATGTCCCCATGACATACAATTAAAAAGCATAAGGTAAAGAAAACTTCCCTAAATATCTAGTCGGGGAAGTCGGGCTCCATTCCACGAGCCCGAACCAATGCACACATCCATTCAAATAACTTCTTCTCAGCCTTTGTGGGATACACCCCACACTTATCTTTCTCGCTTACTGCAACCTTCTCCTTTGAGCCCTTCACTTTCTACTCAACACTCGCAGCTGACTTGTCCTTTTGTGCCCCCTTTTCTACATCCATCTTAAAAGTCATAGTCTCCTCACCCACTCTAAGCATGGGTTTTCTCTCATGTATATCCGATATAGCTCTACCCGTCGCTAAGAATGGTCTTCCTAGGATGAGGGGGACCTCCTTGTTTTCCTCCATATTTACCACTATAAAATCCATCGGAAATACGAACTTATCCATCGTAACTAACACATCTTCCACTATCCCCTCGGGTATAATAGTTGTTTGGTCTGCCAGCTGTAAACATATGAGTGCAGACCTTATCTCTCCAATCTCATTCTGCAATTTTCGATAGATAGATAAAGGCATTAAATTAATTGAAGCCCTAGAATCACATAAATATTTATCAAAATGAATAGTTCCAACAGAGCAAGGTATAGTAAAACTCCCCGGATCTCCACACTTTGATGGGAGCTTATTTTGCAATATCGCGCTGCAATGCTCAGTGAGCTTGACCACTGAGGTATCTTCTATCTTCCTCTTCTTTGTCTAGATTTCCTTCAAGAATTAAGCATAAGAAGGCATTTGTGAGAGCACTTCTGTGAATGGTAAGTTCACATAAACCTGTTTCAGCATATCTAGAAATCTCTCAAACTGCTTGTCCAGCTTTTCTCTAAATAGATTTTGAGGGAAAGGTAGAGCATGCATATGCTTGCTCTCCTCAGGTTCTTCTCTTCTCGATTTTTTTTCCTTCTTCTTTTCTCAGCTTTCATCGGGCATTTCTTCTTCTTGTCATCATCACTTTTCAGCTGCTCCCATTTTATTTTACAAGTATCACATCATTTTGGATCGAGGTGAGATCTTTCAACACTTGCCCACTTCTCAGAGTTACAACATTCACTGTTTCTTTGGGATTTCTTTTAGTATCAGTTTGGAGAGTTCCTGGAATCCTCTCAGACAATAGAGTAACTAGCTGCCCAATTTGTCTTCCCAGGTTTTGAAAATAAGTGCCTAGTTCTTTGATAGCTACTCCATGTTCCCGTATAACTGCGCTATGAGTTTCAATCCTCTCATCAGTTTTCAGAATGAAGGCCTTCATGAGATCTTCTATGCTAGAATGAATGGGCCGTTGAGGCTGAAATTGCTGCCTCTACTGATTTTGGAATGTTGGAGCTCCTTGTCCCTGGGGTATAGAGTTATTTTGTTGCCATGCATTCGCGGTACCCCTAGGTCAACTCCATGAAAAACTGGGGTGCCTCTGACCCATTTCATTAAACTTATAGTTTCCCACATCATTCACTTCCTCAGTTGAGGCTTGACACTCATGAGTATGGAGTCCTCTTCTACATATATCACAAGTTGCGTGAGGCTCATTTTGTATCGAGGCTAAGATCAGCTTTCGTATTTCTTTAGCCATGGCATCAAGTTGCACCTGCACAGATGTATTAGCATTAACTTGGTGAACACCAGTTGATCTTCTTCTTTCAGCACTCTCAGAGGGCCACTGATTAGCATCTTCAGATAACTCATCAAGATTTGTAACTATCTCCTCTGGAGTCTTTTTCATCAACGGGCCTCCAGTTGTATTGCTCAATGTTCTATGCGAGGCTGATGTCAATCCATCCCAAAAGTCCTGGAGTTGCATCCAGAGTTCAATTCCTCTATATTGACACTTTCGAACTATCTCCTTAAACCTCTTCCATGCTTCAAAAACAGTTTTAGTCTCTTTCTGGGAAAAATTTTGGATTTCTCTTCTAAACTTGTCCGTCTTAGCTGAGGAGAAATATTTATCAAGGAATTTTCTGGTCATCTCCTCCCATGTTCTAATCGATCTCATGGGCAAGCTTCTAAGACACTGATTTGCATCATCTTTAAGTGAAAAGGGGAATGCCCTTAAGTACACTGAATCTTGTAACACACCATTGTATTGAAAGGTGTTCATAATCTCCTTGAAGTCCATTAAATATGTATTTGGATCTTCGCTCAACTTCCCTCTGAAGACACATCAATTCTGAAGGGTTTGAAGCAACCCTTGCTTTAATTCGAAATTGTTAGCTGCAATTGGAGGTGGTCTCACACTAGATAAGCCTTGATTGTAGACCGGTCAAACATAATCACCCAACTTCCCTCTGAAGACACATCATAGCCCTTTTCAATTAGTATGAAGAATTAATGAACTCAACCAACAATATAATGCAAAGATATCACAAGTTATGCCCCTCTCATTTACATGAACAAGTGAATATAGATGCAACAATTAAATCATGTAAAAACGATTCAATATATAAAAACAAGAGTTATAAATTATAATCCACAAACAATCATCAATACACCAAATCCATCAAACCTCCATAATCATGGAGAAATTCATCACAAATATAATTAAAGTATAGGAAAACATAAATTCGATCCAACTCGGGTCTTGAGTGAGGAAGGAATAATGAAATCCTTGCGCTTCTGTTCTTCCAACTCCTCCTTAGCTTCCTTAGCTCAAAAGTATGTCAAAAGTCCAATAAATAATATTTTCCCATGTATTTATGCCAAGTAGGGTCGCCCCCCAACGAAATCACATTTCCTAGCCGAATTGGGAAACCTGCAAACTTATTCTTTTTCATGTGTCGCACCATGCGTCGCCGGCTGCATCATAGCAGTGATTTTTCTTGTCAGACCACAAAAACCCAGCCTCTAAACTTTGTCAAACTTATGACATAAAATTACACTATTGCCTCGCACTATGCGTCGCCTAGTGCGTCGCATTAGTGCAATTCCTCAGATGTTGCTTCTTCCTTGATTTTTGACGTCCAGAAGTGATCCCCGACCCCCGAACATGATCCCAGCTTAATCCCTTGGGCTTTTACTCAGACTTAAAAGCTCCAATTATTCGATTTAGATCCACAACATCTACATAACTCGGAATCATTCATATAAGGCATAAAATACATAATAAGTGCAAATCACAATCAATTAAGATCAAACACAAGTAAAATGCAGTAATCAGAGTGCAATTTAGGACTAAAACATAGGATTATAGCCTACCATCGGTACTCAACTCAACCTGGGCGCCTAACTATCACTGAACTGCTCTCCATAGATGCGAGGTAAACTGCGTGCCCCGATCTGAAATGATGGACACTGGCACACCGTGAAGGCAAATAATCTCGCGGATGTAGATCTCAGCCAACCGCTCCGAAGAATAAGTAGTCCCAACTGGAATGAAATGTGCGGACTTGGTCAACCGATCCACAATCACCCAAATAGCATCAAACTTCCTCAAAGTTTGTAAGAGCCCAACTACAAAATCCATGGTGATACGTTCCCATTTCCACTCCGTAATCTCAAGCCTTTGAAGTAATTCGCCCGGTCTCTGATGCTCATAATTCACCTGCTGATAATTTAGGCACCGAGCTACAAACTCTACTATATCCTACTCCACCCTCCTCCACCAATAGTGCTGCCTCAAGTCCTGATACATCTTCAAGGCACCCGGATGAATGGAATACCGCGAACTGTGGCCCTCCTCAAGAATCAACTCACGTAGCCCATCTACATTAGGAACACAAATTTGACCCTTCATCCTCAACACCCCATCATCCCCAATAGTAACATCCTTGGCATCACCGTGTTGAACCGTGTACTTATGGACAAGCAAATGGGGATCATCATACTGGCGCTCTCTGATGTGATCATATAAGGAAGACCGAGAAACCACACAAGCTAGAACCCGGCTGGGCTCCGAAACATCTAATCTTACGAACTGGTTGGCCAAGGCCCGAACATCAACTGCAAGCGGTCTCTCACCAATAGGAATAAATGCAAGGCTACCCATACTCACCTCCTTCCTACTCAAGGCATCGACCACCACATTGGCCTTTCCGGGATGATACAGAATGGTAATATCATAGTCCTTTAGTTGTTCCAACCATCTCCGCAACCTAAAATTTAGATCCTTCTATTTCAACAAGTGATGGAGGCACCGATGATCCGTAAATACCTCACAAGACACACCTTACAGATAATGCCTCCAAATTTTCAATGCGTGAATGATGGCAACCAACTTCAAATCGTGAACAGGGTAGTTCTTCTCATGGGGATTCAACTGATACGAAGCATAAGCAATTACTCTACCCTCCTACATCAAGACGCACCCGATACCGATCCGAGAAGCATCATAATACATTGTATAAGAGCCAGAAGCTGAAGGCAAAACTAGAACCGGAGTTCTGGTCAAGGCAATCTTGAGCATCTGAAAGCTCTCCTCACACTCATCCGACCACCTGAAAGGAGCACCCTTCTGGGTCAATTTGGTCAAAGGCGCTGTAATTGTCGAGAAATCCTCCACGAAGCGATAATAATAACCGACCAAGCTGAGAAAGCTCTGAATCTCAGTAGTTAAGGACGGTTTGGGCCAACTCTGAACCGCCTCTATCTTCTTTGGATCCACCTTAATCTCCTCACTGGACACCACGTGCCCCAAGAACGCCACCGAACTAAGCCAAAACTCACACTTGGAGAACTTGGCATAAAGCTTCTCCTCCTTTAGTCGCTGTAATACAATCCTCAAATGTTGGGCATGCTCCTCCTAGCTATGTGAGTACACCAAGATATCATCAATGAATACTATGACAAACGAGTCGAGATATGGCTTAAATACACTGTTCATCAAATGCATGAATGATGCTGGAGCATTGGTCAGCCCAAAAGATATCACAAGTAACTCATAATGACCATAATGGGTCCTGAATGTCATCTTTAGAATATCCGAGTCCCGTATCTTCAATTGGTGATACCCAGACCTCAAATCAATCTTGGAGAACACCTTCGCTCCGTGAAGTTGGTCAAATAGATCATCAATGCACGACAGATGATACTTGTTCTTGATTGTAACTTTGTTCAACTACCTATAGTCGATGCACATCCGTATAGTACCATCCTTCTTCTTCACAAACAGAACCGGTGCATGCCACGCTGACACACTAGGCCTAATAAACCCCTTATCAAGAAGTTTCAGAAGTTTCTCTTTCAATTCTTTCAACTCAACTGGTGCCATACGATACAGAGGTATAGAAATAGGCTGAGTGCCCGGCACTAAGTCAATACCAAAGTCAATATCCTGTCGGGTGTCATGCCCGGCAAGTCTACAGGAAACACATTTGAAAAGTCTCGCACCACCGAAATAGAATCTATAGTAGGGGTATCAGCAACAACATCCCTCACAAAGGCCAAATATGACAAACATTCCCTCCCAACTATACGTTGGGCCTTCAAATATGAATTCAACCTGCTGGGAACATAATATGGAGAACCTCTCCACTCGATCCTTGGCAAACCCGGCATTGCTAACGTCACGGTCTTAGCGTGACAATCCAGAATAGCATGAGATAGAGACAGCCAATCCATACCCAATATCACGTCGAAATCAACCATAGTAAGCAATAAGAGATCAACTCTGGTCTCCAATCTCTCAATAGTCACTACACACGACAGATATACACAGTCCACAATAATATTATCGTCCACCGGTGTAGATACATGAACATATGAAACTAAGGACTCACGAAACATACCCAAATAACGAGTAAAATAGGATGATACATAGGAATAAGTAGAACCAGAGACAAATCATGTGGAAGCATCACTGTGGCACACTGAGACAATACCTCTAATCACTGCATCTGAAGCAACAACATCTGGCCTGGCAGGGATAACATAGAATTGGGCATGATCACCACCTGATCGGCCTCCCCCCTCTAGGGTGACCTCTAGTTTCTTGAGCCCCACCCCGTGCAGGCTCGGATAGTGAAGTAACTGGTGCTGAAGTCATAGCCTGACCCCTCTACTGAACTGGACCTCCCGGGTGACGAGGGCACTGTATTCACATATTCCCAAACTCCCCGTATTCGAAGTAACTCGCCGGTAGTGGTGGTGGGGACTAAATCGGGCCACAAGTACCAGAGTAACTATTAGAAGAACGTGGCACAGATGAACCATGAACCGATGGAGCACGGGATGAACTCTGAGCTGGGAGAGAACTGAGAGATGACTGAATCGGACGAGCACTATATGAACCATGGCTAGCTGATGCACCATGATGAACTGGATGAGCCATCTAAGCAGGCCTATAAGGACGATCCATGCTGTGGTGGAACTAACCCCTAGAGGGAACACCGCTAAAACCACCCGAACCATGAGGCCTCTTGGCCTCCCTCTCCTCGCGCTCCTGACTGCGGACCATCTCTAGCCACCGAGCAATATCGACTACCTCATCAAACGTAGCACCTGATACACTCTCCCGAGTCATAATAAAATGCAACTGATAGTGGAGGCCATCAATGAACCTTATAATCCTCTCCCTCTTAGTGGGAACCAACCAAACTGCGTGACGCGCCAACTCTGAAAATATCATCTCATACTGGGTCACAGACATGCCCCTCCTGAGGCAGCTGCTCGAATTGCATGCGCAACTCCTCCCTGCGGGTCTGTGGCACAAACTTCTCCAAGAAAAGAATGGAGAACTCATGCCATGAAAGTGGTGTTGCGCCGACTAGCCTGTGCCTCTCATAGGCCTCCCACCATCTGAAGGTAGCCCCAGTAAAGTGAAAAGTAGTAAATGAGACCCCACTAGTTTCCAGAATACCCGCGGTACGAAGAATCCACTGGCACCTATCCAAGAAGTCCTGGACATCCTCTGACTCAGTCCCACTGAATGATGGACGTTGGAGTCTCTCAAATCTCTCTAGTCTTTTCTGATCATCATCACTCATAATAGGACCCACCTGGGCCTGAGCTACTATAACCGGCTAGGTTTGTAGTACCCCCGGTGTCTGATGTCCCTACATCACCTGCTCTGGAGTACGGGTGGCAAGAGTCTGAGTACCTCGCCCGGTCTGAGAAGTGGTTGGTGCAGTCTGAACAGAAACCGCCTAAGCAAGACTAGTGCAAATGGTCAATATCTAAGCCAAAGCCTCTTGAAGGCATGGAATCACAATGGGCACAACTGGTGCCTGAGTGTCACGACCCGAAATTCCCACCTTCTGTCCGTAATGGCGCCTAACATTTCACTTGCTAGGCAAGCCAACGTTAGAATAATATTATCCATTTTAAAACAATTTTTAAATTTATTAATAAAAAAATGCGGAAGTAAAGTCTGAAATGTAGTGAATAATTCATAAAAATAACGGTGTCTAAATCCCATCCAAGAATTGGTGTCACAAGTGCACGAGCTTCTAAAATAATACAAATAAAGGTCTGAATAAAATAAAGTTGTCTGGAAACAAACACACAACTAAAGTAAAGTAGACGGGGACTTCAGAACTGCGGACGCAGTGCAGTTATACCTCAAGTCTCCTCTGGTAGCTGAAATACGAGCAAATCTATGATACGCCGCTTGGACCAACTCCGAAATCTACACAAGAAGTGCAGAGTATAGTATCAATAAAACCGACCACATGTACTGGTAAGTGTTGAGCTTAACCTCGACGAAGTAGTGACGAAGCTAAGGCAAGTCACTTACATTAACCTGTACGCAATATTAGTAACAACAACAAATAATAGAAATAAATCAGGTAACTCATTTATAATAATTGAAGCTAACTCAGCAGTCATAATCAATTATTATTTCAATCAATTTCCGTTGCAGCTTGCAACCAGTTCACACAACATATTCATTTTCAATCCTCCGATATAGTCATTTTAATCAAGTATATATATGGACTTTTAAGTAAGTCTATTGCGGCGTGCAACCCGATCCCCCAATATGGACTTTTAATAAGTCTATTGTGGCATGTAACCTGATCCCCCAATATGAACTTTTAATAAGTCTGTTGCGGCGTGTAACCCGGTCCCCCAATATGGACTTTTAATAAGTCTGTTGCGGCGTGCAACCCGATCCCCCAATATATTCATTTCAATCAATTCTGTTGCGGCGTGCAACTCGCTCCTCCAATATATCCATTTACCAATTCTTATAGAAGAAATTGCCCCAATAAATGCAACAATTAATATAAGATTTCTAAGACAACAAGCATACAATAATTATGATTTAATTATGAAACAAACAATGACAAATATCAATTTATTATGGAAATCAGAAAGAAAATAGGCAGTTTACTATTTAATATGCTAAATGTCAAGTAGTAATTAATGCACATAAATCAAATAAGCATGTAGCAATTATTGCAGAAATTCAAGAATTAATATTTGACAAAGAATAGGAGAGAAACAATTATCATAACAATTAATTCGTGTATTAAAACAAGTTTAGGATTTTCAAATAATTATGCAAACAATTAATTTGACGATATATAGATACTCGTTACCTCGCCTATACGTCGTTCACATGCATTTCACATAACAAATAATTTAAGGGATCTATTCCCTCAAGTCAAGGTTAACCACGACACTTACCTCGCTTTGCAAATTTCAATCACTTACTCGACCATAACTTTTCCTTTTAAATTTGCCTCCAAAAGCTTCAAATCTATTCACAAACAATTTGATATACTCAATACGAATCATAGGAATTAATTTCATATGAATTTACTAATTTTCTGAATAAAAATCCGAAATTCAATTAAATATTCTATGGTGGGACCCACGTCTCAAATCTCGAAAAACAACTACGAAATCCGAACACCCATTCCGAGACGAGTCCGACCATATAAAAATTATCCAATTCCGATGTCAAATGAACCTTCAAATCTTAAATTTTCGTTTTTGGAAGATTTTATAAAAATCTGATTTTTCTTCCATAAATTCATGGATTCATAATGTAAATGAGTATAGAATCATGAAATATAATCAATATAGGATAAGGGACACTTACCCCAATATTTTTCTGTGAAAATCGCCCAAGACTCGCCTTACCCGAGCTCAAAAATGGAAAAGGGTTGAAAATGAGACGAATCCCATTTTCCAAAACTTAAGTTCTATTTTTTTCGATTTTTACCCTTCGCGAACGCGGTCAGTGCCTTGCGTTCGCGAAGCACATTTTTGTGCTGCCAAAACTTTGCTCTTCGCGAACACGAAGGCAATCTCGCGAATGCGAAACCTTGCCAAATTTTGCATTCGCGAACGCGATACACCCTACGCGAACGCGAAGCTTTATCGCTTGGTGCCCGGCCAGGCCTCGCCTTCTACGCGAACGCGAACGCTTTCACGCGTTCGCGATGAATACTGTCCTCTTCCCTTCGCGTACGCGGCCCCCTCTTCGTGAATGCGAAGAGTAATTTTCACCTGCCTCTAGTTTCTTCTTCGCGAACGCGAGCCCCCACTCGCGAACGCGAAGAAGGATACCAGAAGCAGATTTCTGCAGTTTTTCCCAAGTCCAAAAATGATCCGTTAATCACCCGAAACCAACCTGAGCCCTCGGGGCTCCAAACCAAATATGTACCCAAGTCCTAAAATATCATACGAACTTGTTCACGTGATTAAATCGCCAAAATAACACCAAAACCTACGAATTGAACCCCGAATCGAATGAAATTTTCAAGAAAACTTTAAAACTTATATTTTCACAATCGGACGTCCAAATCACGTCAAATCAGCTCCGTTTCTAGCCAAATTCGGCAAACAAGTCATAAATATTATAGTGGACCTATACCAGACTCCAGAATCAAAATACGGACCCGGTGTCAATAAATCCAACATCAGTAACTTCTTAAAAATTATTAAGCCTCCAAACTTATAAATTTTTATCAAAATCCCATATCTCGGGCTAGGGACCTCGTAATTCGATTCCGAGCATATGCCCAAGTCCTAAATCACGATGCGGACCTACTGAAACTATCAAAATACTGATCCGAGTCTGTTTGCTAAAAAAGTTGACCAAAGTCAACTCAGTTGAGTTTTAAAGCTCTATTTCATATTTTAATCCATTTTTCACATAAAAACTTTCCGAAAAATTATACGAATTGCGCACATAAGTCGAGGAGTGATAAATAGTATTTTTTGAGGTCTTAGAACACAGAATTAATAATTAAATTTAAAGATGACATTTTGGGTCATCACACTGAGCTAGCCCCACTGGCTCAACCACATCTAGAACTTGCTCCTGAGCTGGAGAAACTGGTGGATCTTCAAGTGTTGTTCTAACTGCTATACGAGCTGCACCTCGGCCCCTAACGCGACCCCTACCGCGGCCCTAGCCTCTCGTGGCCCTAGCCGGTGGTATTGGTGGTTGTTCATCTGGCATGGTAGCATGTGTCCTCACCATCTGTGAGAGAATTTAATAACAGAAGTTTAGTTCCCGGAATCAACAAATTCGCACAACAAGAATGTTAAGTTTTCCTAAGGGGTCGGCAGCCTCTCGAAGATAAGTACAAATGTCTCTATACCGATCTGCAAGACTCTACTAAACCTGCTCATGACTCGTGAAACCTATGTAACCTAGGCTCTGATACCAACTAGTCATGACCCAAAACTCATCTACGTCATGATGGCGCCTATCATGATACTAGGCAAGCCGACACTCATACATTTCCAACACTTTCAAATATAGAAAGATGGTGAAACAGATTTAAATAGGTAAAAGTCTAATAAAAGCTGATAAAAACTATCACAACTCGATACAGAAGTTTTCTAAAACTAGGGTGTCACCGAGTTCATGAGCATATATACAAATACAAAGTCTGATACTTTGTCTAAGAAAGCAGAAACTGAATAAATAAAATTGAGGGATAGGGGAGGAGAGTCAAGGTCTGTGGTCGCCAGAGCAGCTACCTCAAAAATCTCCGGATGACTGAACAACTCTGAGAATTAGCAACCATCGTGTCCGAAAATACCTGAATCTGCACATGAAGTGCAGGGAGTAGCGTGAGTATAACCAACTCAGTAAGTAACAAGTGTAACTATTGGGCTGAAAGCAGTGACGAGTTTTACATGTATAGTTTAATGACAGAAATACGATACAGAAAGGTAGACATGCTTCCAAATTTAATAGATAAAGCCCAAACAGATAGGATATGCCAAATACAACTGAGATAAGAAATGATGCATCTCCATATCTACATGTCAGTTGCGTATGCCAACTGGAGTACAAAACAGTGATGAAATCATATGCATATTCTCAGAGTATAAATCACTCAGTCCTCCCATTCACTCCATGCTCATAGTAACTCAGTCCTCACAGTCACTCCATCCTCACAGTCACTCAATCCTCCCAATCGCTCGGCACTCGCTCTTGCACTCAGTAGGTACCTGCGCTCACTGTGGGTGTGCAGACTCCGAAGGGGCAAATCCAGCCCAAGCGCTATAATGAGCCAATCATGGCATGAATCAATAAAACATGTTGCGACGTGCAACCCGATCCCATAAATATTCTCACAATCAGGCCCTCGGCCTCACTCAGTCATCGATCACTCAAGTCTCTCGGGCTCACAAGAATCATGATAATTAGCCCAAAAAAATGATGATATGATGTACCAGTAAATGGCAACAGAGACCGAGATATGATATGCAAATAATAGTTGTGACTGAGTACATAATTACAAATTTAAGCAAACAATTCAACATGAAATGCGGCCTTTGTGGGTCCCAACAGTACCAGCATGTAGCCTAAGCATGATTTCTAACATGACTCGCAGCTCAATTTCTCTAACACATGGAGAATATACGGATAACAACAATATTATGCAACTATACAGTTCCACGGAATCGACTAAGTCAAAATTCCTACGGTGCACGCCCACACGCCCATCACATAGCATGTGTATCACCTCAACACCAATCACATAACACGTAATTCATGGTTTCATACCCCTAGAACCAAGTTTAGAAGTGTTACTTAATTTTGTAATGTATAAAATCGTACATGAGATTATCCTTAATTTTGTTGGAGAAGAAACAATTGCTAATTGTCACGACCCAAAACCCACTATAGGCCGTGATGGCGCCCAACGTCACCGTTAGGCAAGCCAACGGTGAACTATCAAGTAAATTATTCATTTTTATTAGTTTCGAAATCATAAACTTTTATTAAGTAAGTAAATTTTCACTTTTAAAATTCACGGATTTATACATAATTAGTATTGCATAAAATAAAAGGTGATGATAATATGCAAATCTGTAAGAATCAACTAGAATATCCCCATAATACGGTGCCATAAGTGCATGAGCATTTACTAAGGAGTGCAATAATAATACAATAAATGTCTGGAATGTAAATAAGACAGGATAAAGTAAATAGTACGACGAAGACTCTGTGGGCTGCGATACGTAGCCTGGAATGCATCTCACCATAAAGTCTCCTCAACAACTGCGCCTACGCACCCAGATGTCCACCAAATGGACCTGTTAGATCCTGCACATTTAGTGCAGAAGTGTAGCATGAGTACGTAAATCAATGCGTACCCAGTTAAGTATCTAGCCTAACCCCGAAGAAGTAGTGACGAGGTGCCGACATCGACACTTACTAGAGGTCCAATAAAGTAGTATGCTAAATCCTAAGCAGATATGAAGCACAACAATAATAGTAACCAACATAATCTTTCAAAATTTCTTTTAACGATATAAATTTCTCATTCTCGTATCCTATCTCAACAGCTCAAAAAATATCAAGTGTCAATATCAAATGAATAAGGAATACCATATGAAATTTCAGGCATCAGTGGAAGGATAATCTCGTGAATATTTGGACTGCTAGCGATATAACACACGATTAGGACGAGGTCGTACGGCCCGATCCAGAATAATGTGTACACTGCCGAGGATAGAGCGACACGAACCATAGATACATCTATTATACTGCCGAGGCGTTCGGCCCGCTTCCCAAGAAAGGAAGAAACTTATCGAATCATGAGGCACATGCTTACAACACAGATACAGGTGCATAATATTGAATATACCCTTTTACGTTTATCAAATATCTTGGCATCAACTCAAGGTAATAAAGCTCGGCCTAATATATATATATATATATATATATATATATATATATATATATATATATATATATGTTTCTAAATCAATTTCAATTAATTAAGCTAGCAAAAATGAGTCCAAACAATTCAAATATTACATGATAAAGTCCTAAGTCTACCTGGAAATAAACATGCTTTAGCTAAGTATGGACTCTCGTCACCTCGTGCGTACGTAGTACTCACAACTAGTAGCACATAACAATTACATCACCTCGGGGTAGTTTCCCCCTCACAAGGTTAGACAAGAAACTTACCTCGCTTCGAAGTTCCATAACCGGCTCCAATGCCTCTCTAACTCTTCAATTCAAAGCCAAACGATCCGAAACTAGTCAAACAATGTGCAAACCAGTAAAAATACGCTCTAACACTCATAATTAATACATTTATAATAATTCCCAGCTTCGCTTGAAAAATTAACAAGTTCAACCCTCAGGCTCACGTGCCCGGATTCCGAAAAGTTTCGAACCACGATATTACGAACTCAAATATATAATTTATTCCTAATTCTTCTTCCAAAATCGTGGAAATAATCCAAAAATTATCAATTTTAGGTTTTTCTTCAAAATCCCACAGTTTTTCCACAAATCTCCATGTTAAATCCTAATGAAATCCTTGAAATCAACATACAATACATGGGAAGTACTTACCTTGCGGTTGATGATGAGAATCCCCTCTTGAAGAGCTCCAAAAATTGCCCAAACCAAATGAAAATGTGGGGAAAATAGGCTAAGTCTCGGATTAAAAGTACCCCACTGCCCAGCGATTTTCGCATCTGCGGTTAACTAGCCGCTTCCGCGGTCAACTAGCTGCTTCTGCGGCTCCACACCTGCGAAAAATCCATCACACGACCCAAATAACGCATATGCGCTTCCGCTTTTGCGGACAACAAGCGCTTCTGCGCTCACCCACCTACATGACCAAGTCCGCTTCTTCGGCCCCATGCCTCTTGGCCTAATTCCGCTTCTGCTATCTCTTCTCCGCATCTGCGACTTCACAGGTGCAGAATTTTCCTCGCACATGCGCTCCCAGACCTATTCCATAAAATTCGTACCTGCGATGGCCCCTACGCACTTGCGTGACCGCAACTGCAGCCACTCCTTCCGCATGTGTGATGACACCAGACTTCAGCAGCAACAACATGTCCTAAATTCCAAGTTTCAATCCGTTTCAACCCTGAGGCCCCCGGGACCCTATCCAAACGTACCAACATATACCAAAACACAATAGAACTTGCTCGAGGCCACAAATCACATCAAACATTATCAAAATCATGAATCGACGATCGAAACCTTTCTTTAAAAAATTTTCAAACTTCGACGAACACGTCCAAATTATACTTAAACATTCTGGAATGACGCCAAACTTTACGTACAAGTTATAAATCACGATACGAATCTATTTCAAGGCTCGGAACCTCAAACGGACATCGATAACACAAAAGTCCACTTCAAATCAAACTTAAAAAATTCTTAAACTTTTAAAATGCCAAATTTTCATAATAAGCGTCGAAATGCTCTCGGACCACCCGATACTCAACCTGAACACACGCTTAAGTCCGAAATCATCATACGAATTTATTAGAACTTTCAAATCCCAATTTCGAGGCGATTTATTCAAAAGTCAACTTCAGTCAACTCTTCCAACTTAAGCTTCTGAATTTAGAATTTTCCATCCTAATCAATCCCGAACATCCCGAAATTTAATTTCGACTACACATACAAGTCATCACACATGAAGTGAAGCTACTCAAAGCCTCAAACCACCGAAAAACGTACTAGAGCTCAAAACGACCGGTCGGGTCGTTACACTAATCAAGCAGAATGCAATGGCGAAAACCATTTGATTTCAGAGAATAATCAAAAATCGCAAATAAGGAGAGAGAGAGAGAGAGAGAGAGAGAGAGAGAGAGAGAGAGATAGAGACAAGAGACAATATGTCGTATACTTGGAGAGAAAATAGTCTTTTAATAAAGAAGGAAAAAATCGTCTTTTTATAATGCTTTTAATAAAAAATAATTACGGATGCAAACGGAAAAATAAAACAAGTATAAGTTAAAAAGGGGTGACTAAATAGGGTGCACCATTCAAGTTTTACATATTTCTTACCACCATGTTATGTGCATGTGTTGGATGAGTTTGTTAAAGCGTTTAACTAACAAAATCTTAGTTGATGTTAAAACACCTACATATTAAAATCTTAATATGGAATGATTCCAGTTATATAAATAATTGATATAAGAAAATAATTTAAATAAGGTAAAATCTTAATAGGTTTTGAACTTCTAAATATTAGGACTTCATACATAATTCAAAGAAGGAATTAAGTCCTAAATATTAAAAAAATAATTTGAATTACTACTTTGTCCAATATAAAATTTATTTTTAAATGGTAAAAAAAGTAAACGATATTTCGCTAATGACATTCGTGCTTCTAATATAGTACAAATATAGATAAAAATGAGGCCAAACCTCTAAATTTATAAGCAATAAAAGAGTGAGATAGGTGCCACCAAAAAGAAACCTCTTCCATTTTCATTCACATCATTTTAAAAAAACTAAGATACATAGCATGTTAAAGAATTCTCATGCTTCTCATTCGAAAATCTCTCTATCATTCTCTTCGTATTCATCGTGGGTACCAAAATGTTAATCCTCACCTATATTATATCCATAAACAGTGCTTACGTTTCGGATGGGATTTGCTCCGTTACTATTTTCTCTGTTACTTACCTTAGATTAGTGTCTTTTTACATCCATGTGTCATCACTAACTAATTTGTTCTTCAATTTTGTCTCAACTAATAATAAAGAAGTAAAATAAAAACATAAAAAGAAGGATTGGCAATTTTTTGTTCTTATCTTTTTTTTAAATATGCTTTTTATTCAAATTTTTTTCTAAAATTTAATATGATAGAGTAATGTAATTGAGAGAGTGAAGTTCTGAATTAGATTAGTATAAGGGATTTGCACGATATCTAATATATTATAGCAACCAAGAAATTAAGTAACTCCTTCTTTCTTCCAACTTTGAAGGAACCAATAGATACTATCATACGGAAAGAAAAGGATGTCCGAATAAATTAATAAAGTAAATTTTTCAAAAATATGATCAGAAAAAAAAATAGAGTTTTTGAAAAGAAAAAGAAATTTATTTTATTATTTAGTCTATTATTTAGACGAAAAAAATATTATGATTCTTAAGAATTCAACGGGCCTTCCCCTCAAATCATACAAACAAAGTGGACAATTAGCTAGAGCAGAGGGTGAGGTAGTAAAATTAATTGCGAAAAAGAGAAATCAGTCCCATTAAACTTTGGTGTAGTAACACTTGGATTAAAGATTAAGTTCAAATTACCTGATCCTCATGTTGTTCAAAGTGTCTTTTTGTCAATTTACCATAGTAGCGTCTCCATAAACGAGGAGGAAACTCCATTGCTGAGATTTTCTTATCACAATATGATCTTCGCCACTGAAAACCAAGATCAATTAACTTATATACACTAGGACAAATATATTTTATTACTAAGCAAGATCAAAGAATATGCAGAAAAAAAGGAACCAGGCAGTGAATCATTGGGTTAGGGTTGTGCATCGGTCGGATCGGATCGGATTTAGCACATTTTAAATTTTATAAAATGCAATCCGAATCCAATCCGAATTAAATTGGATTAGATCGGATTTTATTTGGATCGAGTAAATATTTTAAATTTTCGGGTCGGATTGTATGCCTTATTAAGACTACTAACAATCTAATTGGCTACTACACTTTTTAAGGTTATTGCTATTCACCATTCTATTAAATTGAAAGGGAACAAATGTCTTTCGTAGCAATAGACAAAACAAAAGTTGTATAGCAAAATAAATTAAACTGAAATTCCAAATAAATATTTAATAAGGGAGAGGCGTCGTTGTCCGTCGATAGGAAGGAGAGACTGAGAATGAGCGACACAAAGGTAAGACTTAAGAGAAGCTTTGATATAAGCTAAGAAAAGAAGAGTCTAATAAAGAGAGACAAATAAAATAAGAAGACTTAACCCTAAAATGTATGTCTAATATTTATACAGATCCATATAATTCGGATTTCGGATCGGATTGGATTAAAATTATACCAATCCGATCCGAATTTTCGAACTTTTAAAAAACCTAACTCATATCCGAATATCTGAAATTCGAAAATTTGAATAGAGTAAATCGGTTTAAATTCTCGGATATCCGATCCAAATGCATGGCACTAATTGGGGGCATCTAAGAATGATGCAACTAAAATTTTCCTTTTCTTTCTTTTCAGTAAATGAATTATCCTTTTTGTTTTTAATTTCAAATAATACATGATAATACCATGTTCGTGTACCAAAAAAGAAGAAGATAATACCATGTTCATATCCACATGGTCCCCAAAAGGGACCATTAAGTTCACTCCCTACTTGACAAACTATTAAAATAATGCACCTTAGGGTAGTAGCTCCCACACTTAAGAGAAGCTTTTTTCATGTGAGAATCAAATCATGCTACAAACCCTATCTTGGTTTTAGGTTACTTAAAAAAAGGACCTTAGTACTATTTGTACTTAAAACATTCTTAAACCCCATCATTGATGTAATTAGATCCGCCTTCACTTCTTTTTTCTTTTTCTTTTTAAAACAAATACGCCTTGTGTTTTCTGTTTTGGAAAATGGAATTAAGAAGCCGGTCCTTTGTCTCGATCCTTCTCAGTAAGAAGCGGGTCTATGTACGGGGATTGGGGGTGGTACGTCACCCGGTCGTTTGAATAAAATTATATATATGTATTGGTATTTTTTAAAATATTGAACATATATACATATACTGATATATATAACGAGTGACACCTCAAGTCACAAAATGACGGCAGGTGCCACGGTAAAGGCACTGAAACTCCACATAAAATGTTCAGAATCGCGACTTTGTTATGGTCCTACTTGTTTTGTTGTTATCTTTTTTTCCTTCCCTTTCTTTTTTTTATGCTCCTTTTAAATTCTTTTAATTTCTTCACCTCTGTTACTTGCTCTATTTGTACAATCTCTTTTTTATTATTTATTTAAATTGCATATTTGCTCCTTTTTCTTTTTCTAGATCTTCAATTTATTTGAATGTAATTTTAATCATTTTCTCTTTTTATCCATCTAATATTATTTTATTAATTTTAAAACTTAATAAAATGCATTAAAGACATAATATTAATCGAGCTATATGTAGATTGAAGTGGTGTATTTCCTAATTTAAAATTTTATTTTTTTTTATACTTTTTAATCATATTAATCGAATTTGAACCCAGAGAATTAGACCGAATTGGACAAAACTTATTCGATTTTGTGATCACATATTTACTTATGCATAAAACAATCTTTCAAATTGAATTGAATTAATTCAAAATGGACCGAACCGAATTAATCAAAAATGGATCGAACCAACTAAATGTACATCCAAGTCCAATCTCTTCACTAGTCGATTTGCATTAAAAGCAGCGGCACCAGGGGTATTCACAGAATTTTTGTAAGGGGTGTCAAAATTTATAGAACAACGGGAATAATAACTTTAATTATCATACTTCTAGATAAGAAATAGTTTTAGTCTATTGGTTTTGTTGAGTTTTAAGTCAGAAAAAGTCCTGAATTAAATTCTACTTCATCACAATTTTTAACCATATAGACTCTCTCAAGTGTTTGCAAAAAAGATGTATTAGTTGAGGTTCGAACCTCTAACCTCTTAGAGCAAAATCAAGCATGTAACCAATACACCAAGAGACAAGTGATGTCATTTTTCTCTATTTATCCGCTTCCCCATAGTATTATTAATACATATATTTAGCAAAAATATTTAACAAAGCGATGTCGCATGGCACTGCTTCGATAAATATGCATTCGCCCTGAGTGGCACCCGTAACTATTAAATCCTGAATTCGCATATGCTTCATACTAAACTAGAGGGTCTCCCAATAGTATAGTTAATAGTTTATTTAAGGGATAATACATAATTACCTTTTGGATTTGTCCATTTTATGAGATGCACCCTTAGGTGGCCGGAAAATGACGAACAGTAGCGGTGATGGTGATGATTCTAGAATTTTTGGATTTTGTGTTGGTGATTTTTGTGGCGATTCTAATCTTTAAAATTTGATTTAATTGTAGTTTTGTGATGATTTTAATTTTAAAATTCTAATTTGGTAGTGATCAAGTGGTATTTGGTGGTGGCTACAATAAAAGTGGTAGCTATAACAATGGTAGTAGTGGCTATAGAGAAAGGAACGACGTTGATGGTGAAGAAAGAAATCGTTGATGGAGATTAAAAAAGAAGGAAAAATCAGAAAAGAAAGAAAAAAAATTAAAATTAAAATGATATAGCATCACATGATTGGTGCGTGTTATTTTACATATATTTGTGAAACTGGTGCTTATCAGAACATGGGATACTTACGACACTTCAAATAATTATAGGAGGGTCATAGGACTTTCACAAAATATGAGGTCTAACTTGTAAAGCAGGACAATCATGTATTAAATTCATAACTTTACTCGTTCAAAAATTATTTACAATTTTATTTAAAAAGAAAAGAGGCTTTTTTTTGAAGTATATCAGTCTTTTTAAAATACTTGGAAGTATCATTTAGCAGTTGACAATTTGTTTTTTTTTTTTTTTTTTTTTGCAACATGTATGCTATTTTTTCTTCTTAAAAGTTCCTAGTATCTAAAAGTTTGGAATTTCTCATTTTATTCATATAACATATAATTTAACTTCAATTTATATACTAGCTCAAATTACATTGTTGCAGATCCACCACCTATATTTCAAAACGAAACTCTTAAGCCCCTTGTAACTTTATCGAACTTTAATATTTCAATTTTTGAAAATATTCACGAAGGATTTTGACTAAATAAGGGATTTAGGTATTTGATTTGAAAATATAGGAATAATCATTATATTTGTGTGCAAATTATATAGTTCTGGTTAAGTATTGAATTTTTTGAAACGTAAAAATGTATATACAGCTAAATCATATTTGTTTTTAGAGTAAAATCCTCTCCACATGTAGTACTCAGACTATTTTTGTAACGACCCGACCGGTCGTTTTCAGCTCTAGCGCATCGTTTAGCGATTTGAGGCCTTTAGTAGCTTCTCTTCATGTTTAATGACTTGTACGCGTAGTCAGAATTGAATTTCGGGAAGTTCGGAGTTGATTCACAAGGAAAATTCTCAATTCGAAAGCTTTAAGTTGGAAAAGTTAACCAAGGTTTGACTTTTGAGTAAATAACCTCGGAATCGGGATTTAAAGGTTCCAATAGTCTCATATGATGATTTCGTACTTGGACGTATGTTCAGGTCAAGCATCGGGTGATTTGGGAATATTTCAGCGCTTATCATGAAAAGTTAGCATTTTAAAAGTTTAAGAATTTCTTAAGTTTGATTTGAAGTGTACTTTGGTCTTATCGATGTCCGTTTTGGGGTTTCGAGCCTTGAAAAAGTTTCATATCGAGATTTGTGACTTGTGCGTAAAGTTTAGTGTCATTCCGGAATGTTTAAGTGTAATTCGGACGTGTTCGTCGAAGTTTAAGTTGAAAGTTTAAAGAAAACCTTCGATCGTCGATTCATACTTTTGATGTTGTTTGTGTAATTTGAGGCCTCAAGCAGGTTCATGTCATATTTTGGGACTTGTTGGTGTGATTAGACGGGGTCCCAGAGGCGTCGGGTGTGTTTCGCGATAGTTCCTGGTAAGCATCGCGATCGCGATTGAAGGGACGCGATCGCGAAGAGAAGCTGGAGCTAGGGAGGATTTTGTTCATCACGAACGCGATAAAGGGTTCACGAATGCATAGATGAGGCTGAGGTGCTCTACGCGAACGCGACTGAGCGTCGAACGCGAAGAAGGAAGGGGAGCTGGGGCCTGGAGGCGCTAAGCCTTCGCGAACACGGCTCGAGGACCGTGAACGCGAAGCAGTGGAATGTGGAGGCATCGCTAATGTGGGATGGTAATCGTGAGCGTGAAGGTGGATTTTTGGCAGCTGGACATTTTGGCCTTCGTGATCGCGAGGTTATTTTCGCAATCGCGAAAAAGGAAATTCTAGGCAAACTTGTTTAAATCGGGGGTTTGGCTCATTTTCACCTCATTTCTTCCATGGAAGCCGAATTTGGGGCGATTTTGGAGCGCCATTTTCATCATCAATCTTGAGTTAAGTGATTTCTACACCTTGTGAGTTAAATACTTGATTTATATGTGGATTTAAATATGAAATTTTATGGAAATTGTGGGATTTTAGGAGAAAACACATAATTCGGTATTTTTAGATTTTGACCACGAAATTGGATATGGAATTGAGAATAAATTATATATTTGAGTTCGTGGTATTATGGGTAGAGTTTATCTTCGAAAAGTTTCGAAATCCGGGCATGTGGGCCCGATGTTTGACTTTGTTAATTTTTCGAACGAAGTTGGAAATTATTATAAATTAATTAATTATGAGTGTTGGAGTATATCCTTATCGGCTTGCATGTTTTTTTACTAGTTTCGGATCGTTATGCTTTGAATGGATGAGTTAGAGAGGCATTGCAGCCGGTTATGGAGACTTTGGAGCAAGGTAAGTCTCATGTCTAACTTTGTATTTGTGTGTGTGTGGGGGGGGGGGGGGAGGGGGGACCACCCCGTAGGTATTAAGATTTGTTATTTGCTACTCCTAGTTATGGGTGCTATGTACATATGAGGTGACGAGAGTCCGTACGTAGCTAAAAGTATGTTTATGTCCTCGTAGACTTAGAACTTTATCATGTAATATTTGAATTATTTAGACTTTTTTTTCTAACTTAATTAAGTGAATTTATGGTTGGATTCGATTTGAAAATATATTAGGCCGAGCTTTATCTCCTTGACTTGTTTGGTGAGCTATTTAATAAACGGTAAAAGTCATGTTTACTTTATGCTCTTGTACCCATGTTGTAAGCGTGTGACTCGCAGTTCGATAAGTTTTTTCCTTTTATGTGGATCAGGCCGAATGCCTCGCCAGTATATGTATTTATATGAGATGCATCCATGGATCGGGCCGTACGACCTCGGGAGTGTATGTACACGACTATATGGATCGGGCCGAACGACCTCGGCATAATTCTTGCATAAAATTGCTAAGAGTCCGGATACCCACGAGATTACCCTCTTAATTAAACATGAAAATTATGTAATATTCTCTTTATGACCTGAGATCGGATATTTAATTGATGGTTCCGATTTGTTGAGATAACATGTGGTCTTTGGGGGCATTTCAACTGATAATATTTGTTAAAGGATTTCGTTATCTACTGTTCCTTATTCTATTGATCCTGTTGTATTTCGTACCTATTTATGATCCCTGCATTTTATTTATTGGACCACTAGTAAGTATCGATGTAGACTCCTCGTCACTACTTCTCCGGGGTTATGCTAGCTACTAACTGGGTACGCGTTGATTTACGTACTCATGCTATACTTCTGCACTAAAGGTACAGGATCTGACAAGTTCCTTTGATGGTTATCTTGGCGCGTACGCGCAACTGCTGAGGGGATTTTATGGTGAGCTGTATTCTATGCTAAGCATCGCAACCCTCAGAGTCTCCATCTATTTATCTACTTTATCCTTTCTATTTTATATTTCAAACAGATGTTGCACTATTATTGTACTCCTTAGTGAATGTTCATGCACTTGTGGCACCGAATTTTGGGATACTCTAATGGTTGCTTATGGTTCAGCTTGATATTTTCATCTTTTATTTTATATCTTACTAATATTTTAAGTATTCATGATTTTAAAATGCATTGAATTCATTACATTAATAAAACTTATGATTTCAAAAATAATAAAATGAATAATTGAATTGATAGTTCACCATTGGCTTGCCTAACGACGACGTTGGGCGCCATCGCGACCTATAGTGGGAATTGGGTCGTGACAGCTTGGTATCAGATCTCTAGGCTCACTTGGGTATCACAGGTCATGAGCGAGTCTAGTAGAGTCTTGTGGATCGGTGCGGAGACGTTTGTACTTATCTTCGAGATGCTACAGGGCTATTAGGAGCACTTCCTTTCTTGAATCCTCATCGTGTGGTTTGGTTCCACCGAAGCTTATGCCTTCATTTCCTTCCTACTCGTTCTTATACGATGTTGAGCGCTCACTATCAATTGGGCATTGAAGAGTTGTAGTGGTACTGCAGATGTGGTACATGATGCTTCTCCCTGCGTATTCGAGCGGGCTATTATCATCGTCTTGTGGAAGGGTGCTCTATCATTTCAGCCTAGTGCTAGTGTTGCCTATAGTTTTGGGGCTATGTACAGTATATTATGATGTTCATACGTTGTTATCACGTAGTTTTGGTGTGAATGGTAGAGTGTTTATTTATGTGTCGCAGCAGTGAAGGACTCGAAAGAAGGATTACTCGGTTCAGGGTTTAGATGTTCGGCATTTAATTCTGTCGGAGGAAAGACAATTGGACTACAAATGTTTAGGCCTTGGTTGACGGAGTAGCGAGATTTGATATTTTCAAACGTGGTGGAGTTCTCATTGCAGTGTAGTGTCATCGTCCTTGTTGGAATGCATTAAGGCTCATCGGCGTTATGTTCTCCTTTGAATTGCCTTCGGGGCAGGGTGTTGTGGACTAGTGCCTAAGTAGCAGTTATCAGAGATGGCGATGTATGGCGGCTTCAGAGTCGAAATAGTATTTCTAGTGTTGATGGCTCGAGAGAGAGATGAGCTTCCAGGAGGCTTAGAATTGGTAGCAATTTACTAGTTTGGATGCTACCGAGATGGATTATGATTGGAGTCAGTATTTGGGCAGCAAAGGGTAAGAAAGGACATGGTGGGAGGTGTCTCGTGGAGGTTGAATTGCTAGAGGTCGAGTAGTTCATTCTGGACGACGATTAACTCAGAGTGGGAATGTTAGTGTATCGTATAGATTTCGTGGTAGGATGGCCACATGCTTCCAGAGAGCTTGGAGCGATTATGGGCATGGTGAACGAGGGACTAAGTCTGTGTATTTCGTTTGAGAGGGTGGCTTTGTGCTTCGGAAGTTTGAATATGACGGAAGGAGTTGCTTGGGATATAATATGACTTCGAGTTTTGGATGCGTCGCTGGACCTTCATTTGATGTTGATAGAAATGAACGGGCGCTTTCGACTAGTGGGCGAGCATGGGCTCAGGAGGATTAACTGATTTTGTGATGGCTGTAATCAGGGCAATATCGTTGGAAGATACCGATATGGGGTTATACGTGTGGGCTATCTCCTGTGAGGTGTTAAGAGTTGTGTTATTCCTAGTAAGGGTCCTCTGAGGAACTTTATCTTCTGTCCAACATGAAGTATGTACTACGATGTGAACTGGAATCGCTTAAATAAGATGGTGTAGCAGTCAGGATGTCGAGAGTGTGTTTGGAGATGATAGTTCGAGTTATGCTATGCAGGTTTAACAAGAGATTGGCAGAGCAACGGTGCAAAATCATGGTAACCAAGGAGGAGCAGTCATTGTGAACTTTGGATTTATGTAATTATGGATTAAAGCTAAGTGGGGGATCCAACCATCTACGATTGGGTCACGTGTTTGTGTGCCTTGGAAGTATCGGGTTATCGGTACATTGGTTGATTGGTTATGACTAAGGAAAGAAAACATCAAGGGTAATTCAGGCAAAGGACTTGATGATTTTGTGCTACATTTTGCCTTATCGATTCATGTACAGATTTTTGGATGACTCAGAGTTCATGTTTTTTGTGTAACGGCCCGATTGGTCGTTTGAGCAATTGCGTCTGGTTTGGCAGTTTGAGGTCATGAGTAGATTTACAGAGTGTATTATGACTTGCGTGCATGGTCCGCTTTGGTTTTTGAGTTATCCAGAATTGATTTTGAAGGAGGACTCCCACTTAAGAAGCTTGAAGTTGAAAGAGTTGATCAAGTTTAATTCTTGAGTATTTGACCTCGGATCGTAGTTTTGATGGTTCCGGCAGGTCCGGATGGTAATTTTTGACTCGGGCGTATGCCCGGATTTGCATTTGGATGTTTCTAGAAGGTTTCGAAACCATTTGGCGGAAGTTGACAACTTAAAGGTTTAAAATTTTCCTAAGTTTGACCATGGTTTGACTTTAAGGCTATCGGGTTTGGATTTTGGTTTCGGGACTTGAAATAAGTCTGTTTCGTCATTTGGAACTTGCGTACAAAATTTGGTGTCGTTTGGAGTTGATTGATGGGGTTCGAACGCCTGGTTACAATTCTAGAAGTTCTTGAAGTTCATTGTGATTTTCATGCGTGTTGGCATCCGATTCGCGATTCTAGAGGTTATTTTGGTATTTTGATCGCACGAGCGAGTTCGTGTTATGTTTTTAGACTTGTGTGGATGTTTGGTTTGGATCCCCGAGGGCTTGGGTGGGTTTCAGATTAGTTTCGGAGTGTTTTGTTAAGAATTAAGTGTACTGATACTGGCGACCACTGCAATTGCGAGTATTTTCTTGCTTTTGCGAACCTGGGGGGTCCTCGCATTTGCGATGATTTGTTTCGAATTTGGAAAAATAGGGGCTCGCTTTTGCGAGATACCATTCGCTTTTGCAACAAGCTGTTGGGTGAGACTTCTTCGCATTTGCGAAGTTTTATGTCGCAAATGCGACTTTAGCAGGCCTGGCTGGGGTCGCTTTTGCGATCCTTTATCCGCAATTGCAAGGGTCGCATTTGCGAACCCCAGGTCGCAAATGCGACATCTGCAGCCTAATTATAGCTGAGTATTCTGAAACTTAGCTTCATTTTATAATATTTTGAACCCTATACCAAATTATTGGGTAAGTGATTTCAATCAATTTTTAATTATATTTCATGATTATATATTAGATTTAACATAAAATTCATGAGAATCTAAGAGTAAATTTGGAGATTTTTATTAAAGTTTTGAAAAATAAAAATTTGAGATATGATAGTCGAATTGGACTCGGATTTGAAAACAAAATACATATATGGACTTGTGGGTCTATGGGTAGTCAAGACCTACTCTTGAACTCGGGTTTTGATCGGGCAAGCCCGGGGTTGACTTTTATTAACTTTTTGGAAATTGTATAAAGATCCTAGCTTTGTTAATTGAAATTATTTTCTCTTGCATTGTTTGATGTATTTAAGTCGTCTTTGGCTAGATTGAGCCGAGCATAGGCTTTGTATGGGGAAACCCTCCCTTAGGATTTGGGTTAATTGTGTTATTCTTGTTATGTGAAAGCCGTGTGCGCAAGGTGACGAGTGGGTATACAGCCTATATATTTTATTTGACCGGTTTAGATTATCTAGACTCTTTCCATGCCTTTAATTGAATTGTCATATATCTCTCATTGTTAATATACTCTTACATGCTCTATTTGATGTTGCTAGCACTTGTTCTGTCTCTTACCTGTTATTTTGCTCTTATATGCTTTAGTTGAAATTATTTCCTTCCTTATTATCTTGTTACCTTTCCTTGTTGAGTATTCCCATTCATTTTGTTATTGTTGAAATTCTTGTATACATTGTGGTTGAGCCATAGATTATTTGTTGTGGAAATATTGAATTGTTCGTCCCTTCCGTGACTCCGTGCTTATTTGCTACTTGCCTTAACTGTTATACTTACACACCTTAGTTGTCACGTGCTTCGCTTGTCCTGTTGTCTTGTAATAATTATTGTATTCCTCTAATTATTACGTGGTTCCTTTATTGTCGTGTACTCATACCCTATGATTGTACAAATTCTTGTACATTGAATTATTGGATTGTTGTTGTTAATTTAAGTTGCTTTTGGATCGAGTTGCCCGCCGCAACGGGTGGAATAAGGGAGAATTGTGATATTAATAAATGATAATATGGTGAGATCGGGTTGCACGCCGCAACAAGTGGAATAAAGGAGGATTATGTGATATGGTGAAATAAGGGAGGATTTGATATTAATAAGGTGGGATTGGGTTGCGCATCGCAACGGATTTTATATGTGATTCTTGATATTGATATGGCAAAATAAGGGAGGATTGTGTGTGTACAGTAGGATCGGGTTGCGCGCCGCAACGGATTGTGTATATTGTACTTGTTGTAGTTGTTGTTGTTGATGTGTTTTGCGAGATACCAGTCGCTTTTGCGACAAGCTGCTGGGTGAGACTTCTTCGCATTTGCGAAGTTTTGTGTCGCAAATGCGACTTTAGCAGGCCTATGTGGGGTCACTTTTGCAATTCTTTTTTTGCAATTGCGAGGGTCACGTTTGCGAACCCCGGGTCGCAAATGCGACATATGCAGCTTGTTTATAGCTGAGTATTCCGAAACTTAGCTTCATTTTATCATATTTTGAACCATATACTCGGCGGGAGGCGATTTTGTGGAGAGATTTTTATATCAAACTATTGGGTAAATGATTTTAATCAATTTTTAATTATATGTCATGATTATATATTAGATTTTACATCAAATTCATGAGAATCTAAGAGAAAAATTGGAGATTTTTGTCAAAGTTTTAAAAAATAAAAATTTGGGATTTGAGAGTCTAATTGGACTCAGATTTGGAAACAAAATACATATATGGACTCGTGGGGCTATTGGTAGTCAAAATCTACCCTTGGACCTGGGTTTGGACCTGACGAGCCCGGGGTTGACTTTTATTGACTTTTTGGAAATTGTATAAAGATCGTAGCTTTGTTAATTGAAATTATTTTTTCTTGCATTGTTTGATGTATTTAAGTCGTCTTTGGCTATATTGAGCCGAGCGGAGGCAAATTTGTAAAGGAAAAGCTAATTGAGTATTGATTTGGCCAAATTGAGGTAAGTATCTTGCCTAACTTTATGGGGGAGAACTACCCCTTAGGATTCGGGTTAACTACGCTATTCTTGTTATGTGAAAGTCGTGTACGCAAGGTGACGAGTGGGTACACGACCTATATGTGATATTTGACCGGTTTAGATTATCTAGACTATTTCCATTCCTTTAATCGAATTGTTATAACAAGTGATATCTCTCACTGTTAATCTACTCTTACATGCTCTATTTGACGTTGCTAGCACTTGTTTTGCTTCTTGCCTGCTATTTTGCTCTTATATGCTTTAGTTGAAATTATTACCTTCCTTATTGTCTTTTACCTTTCCTTCCTGAGTATTCCCATTCATTTTGTTATTGTTGAGATTCTTGTACACGTTGTGATTGAGCCATGGGCTATTTATTGTAGAAATATTGAATTGTTCGTCCCTTCCACGACTCTGTGCTTATTTGCTACTGGCCTTAACTGTTGTACTTGCACACCTTAGTTGTCGCGTGCTTCGCTTGTCCTGTTGTCTTGTAATAATTGTTGCATTCCTCCGATTATTACGTGGTTCCTTTATTGCCGTGTACTCATACCCTATGATTGTAGAAATTCTTGTACATTAAGTTATTGGATTGTTGTTGTTAATTAAAGTTACTTGT
The DNA here is from genome assembly GCF_000390325.3 of Nicotiana tomentosiformis. Classification (NCBI taxonomy): domain Eukaryota; kingdom Viridiplantae; phylum Streptophyta; class Magnoliopsida; order Solanales; family Solanaceae; genus Nicotiana; species Nicotiana tomentosiformis. Next base: position 59,383,348 of record NC_090814.1, on the reverse strand, counting down.
GGATCGGGTCGCACGCCGCAATAGGTGGAATAAGGGAGGATTATGTGATATCATGAAATAAGGGAGGATTTGATATTGATACGGTGAGATCAGGTTGCACACCGTAATGGATTTTATATGTGATTCTTAATATTGATATGGTGAAATAAGGGAGGATTTTGTGTGTAGAGTGGGATCGGGTTGTGCGCCGCAACGAATTGTGTGTATTATACTTGTTGTTGTTGTTGTTGTTGTTGTTGTTGTTGTTGTTGTTGTTGTTGTGTTTTGTGTGAGTCATGCATCCTACGTAAACCGTTGTATTACTTAAATATATCAATCTGTGCCTTGGTTACTTGGTGAATTGATTTTTAAGATGAATTTACTACGCGGAGTTACTATCTCATAACTTGTTGAGTTGTTGATAACATAACGGTTTTAAATGAAAGAATTTGGGCATGCTTTCCTTATGTGAATCTTAAGTTAAACTCATCGTTTCATTCGATATTTTACTTACAACCCTGACCAATCAAACTTGCCCTAGAGTTTACAACCCATTAGGTAACCACCTAGGTGGAAGTCACGACTCTAGATCTTTTATCATTTGGAAAACAACCAAAACCAAAAATATTGTCTTCTAGTTTTATAATTGCAATCAATAGTTTAAAGTAGAAGTAGAAACAACAAACAAGAATGTGGAAGTATAGTCTAAGGCATATCGTACAATTACACTAAATATATACCTAATCCCAATTCTAACTCCCTGAGGATTCGACCCCGACTTGCGTAGGGTTTTATTATTGCTTCGACTGCCTCACTACCTATATTTGTGGTGTGAGTTTGGGCGACATCATATAGTATGGCCTACTTATATGTAGTGAATCTAATGACGCCTAGAGGGACAACTTGTCATAATTTTGTATATGTTCATAAAGTGAGGCCTAGAGATTGGCTAAAAGCTGGAGGAAAGAGGAGAGAAGAGTCGTATAGGCGCACATACAAGGTCAGAGTCGTACAAGCTGCATGACAGAAGGTAGCAATAGTTACGAGATTGAAAGAATTCCGACCACAAGTCATGGTATGAGAAAGAGGCCTAAAGGGGGAAATGCCCTGGCCGTTGGATTTATTCACAGAATAGTTGCCTAGATGGCAAGGAGAGTATAAAAGTATTCGCAAGATCTATAAGTTATGATAACGATAAGTACATCAGTCAACATTCGAGGACGAATGTTCCAAAGAGGGGAATGATGTTACACCCCATGTTTTCGTACGTGAAAGTACGCCATAAGTAAATTGATGAAATCTCGGAAATGCAATGTTACATCCCGCATTTTCGTACGTTAAAGTTTCGTCATAATTTAATCGATGTAAGCTTGGGAATAAGATTATATTGAGGTTATAAGTATTATGCTATTTTAAACAAGTGATAAGTAAGTTCGTGAAGGTAAGAAGGCAAGCCAATCAAAGAAAATGAGTTTCGTCGAAGTTTGACATTTTGAGATAAAATACGGTCCAAGCTATAATACTCCATATTTTTGGACTAGTGCCATGCAAGGTACCACATGACCATGATAGTGAGGTGTATAAAGTATGTTAAAAGTGAGTAGTATTTTAAGTAGTTTGAGATAATTCTTAATTATGTGGGTAATTAATTAGTTATTGGGTAATGGGAGATTACCTAGTTAATTAAAGAATTTGGGTAAGATTAACCCCCCCCCCGGTCCCCCACGTGGCAGCTAGTTAAAGCCCAAATTAATGACTCTTAAGTCATGTAATTTGGTGGCACAATTAGAGGACTTGTGGAAAAAGTCATCAAAAGTGTGGGGCCCACACCCACTAATACAAAAGACTTCTTGAATTCACAAAATAAAGATACTTACATCTTCTAAAGTGACGGATGAACTTCAGCAAAGAAAAGTTATACAAGATTAGGATCAAATTCAAAGAAGAGATATATCTATCTTCATAGCAACGTAAATAACTTCAGCAAGAGATTCATATGAGACTTCCAAGCATAATAGTAACGGAATTTTGCGATTCTAAGGGAGTACAGTGCAATCTTTCTCAAGAATATCATATGGATTTTTCCCTACTTTGATCCGTCGTTACGTGTTATTGCAATTGATGTGTGTTAGAGTAATTGTCAAGAGAACCGACTCAGGTATGTTAAGGCTACCCCTTCTTTCCTTTTGGCATGATCCAAATGATACAAATGAAATGAGCAAAATACGCAACTCTCATAAATGACTTTATTCATAGAAAATACTAGGGGTTTCTATATTCTTGATTCCCCATATATCTTATTATTCTATCGTCTGTTCATGGGTCTCAGAAAATACGTAAGTTGATAAAGTTTATTTCATGATATTAATCAGAGGCATAATGGTCTTATGACGTTCCGAGAGATTTTACTGACGTACTTCTCATGCATTGCATTCATTTACATTGATCTATGACCAGATGGTGTATATATATATATATATATATATATATATATATATATATATATATATATATATATATATATATATATATATATATATATATTCCGAGAGATTTTACTGACGTACTTCTCATGCATTGCATTCATTTACATTGATCTATGACCAGATGGTGTTATATATATATATATATATACGTATATTATATGTATATGGGATATGGAAAAAGGTTACGATGTTATATACGCACCACCACCTGATCAACTGGTATACGTTGATAATTTTCCCACGGTGGCCGAGATGATATGATGGGATGCCCTCAGAGGCTTGATGATGTTATGAACGCATATACCTATGCATGGTACGACATTTATATACATATGCATGACTTTATAAATATGAAATGATTCACAGAGTTATTCGGACTTACATGTTGAGTCTTTTACTCCATGTTTCTCTCATGTTTATTACTTACTGATTTTCATTCCTTACATACTCGGTACATTATTTGTACTGACGTTCCTTTTGCCTGGGGATGCTGCATTTCATGCCCGCATGTCCCGATAGACAAGTTGAGAGTCCTCCAAGTAGGCTATCAGCTCAGCGGAAGGTGTTGGTGCGCTCCATTTGCTCCGGAGTTTCTTATTGAATCAGTATAATTAGGATATGTATTGATTGGTATGGCGGGGATTTGTCCCGACCTTTACGACAATTACGTATTCTTAGAGGCTTGTAGATAGATTTCATGTATATGGAAAATTGTATGGCCTTATCGGCCTATGTTTAGTGTACGAGTGATCATTTTGGTATTATAGGTCGTATGTCTTATCTATAAGTTGGTATTACATGTTTTATTCTAGTTATCTCACGACAGCCTTTCCGTCTCATTTTCCTATGATAGTATGATACGAAAATATACGTTACGTTGGTACTAGATTGAGTAAGGTACTGAGTGCCCGTCGTGGCCCATCGGTTTGGGTTGTGACAGGTTGGATCAGTAATTATGTTCTCAATGGGATGAGAACTTTGATACTTGTAAGGTTTCACAACCAGCTGATTTCCCCTAGATGTTCCTTCAATGTTTTGTTGTTGAGGAATAGGTTCATGGACAGGTTCCCTCGAGGTTTGAGGATCAGTTCCTCTTCGTTCAGTTCCCCTTGTCAAGTTGCCCTGGGTGGAAGGACATGTTCCTTCTTCTGATACAGCTTCAGTCTAGGATGCTATTTCATTTGAGTTTCTTACCAACCCAATTGCTTCATCATCATGTTCCTGCCTCTAAAAAAAGAATATTAGTTTCATAAAAAATCACATGTACACTTTTTTCTACACACATAGTTTTTTTGTTATAAATCTTATAAGCTTTACTATGTGAAGAATATCCCAAGAATACTCTCTCGTCACTTCTGGGATCAAACTTACCTAGGGAGTTTTTACCATTATTATGCACAAAGCACTTGCATTCAAATGCCCTAAGATGGGATATGTTTGGCTATCTCCCTTTAAGTTACTCATAGGGAGTCTTCTCAATAAGATGTCTAGTCATGCACCTATTTATGATGTAACATGCAATGTTCACAGGTTCTGCCCAGAAACTATGGGGCAGTTTATTAGAAAGAAGTATAGTCCTAGCCATTTCTTCCAATGTCCTATTCTTTCTTTCAACTACTCCATTTTGTTGTGGAGTCCTAGGAGTAGAAAAATTATGATTTATGCCATGCTCATCACAAAATTCAGCAAATTTAGCATTCACAAATTCAGTACCATGATCAGACCTAATTGATGCAAGTTGATTACCTAGTTGTTGATGAGTTTTTCTAACAAAAGAAGTGAACATGTCAAATGTTTCATATTTAGATGTTAAAAACAATGTCCAAGTAAACCTAGAGTAATCATCAACAAGCACCATCACATATCTCTTACCTCCCCTGATCAATGTTCTCATTGGTCCACAAAGATCCATATGAACAAGTTCCATCGTTCTGGTGGAGCTTACCACTTTCTTGCTTTTGAAAAAGGATCTTACCTGCTTCCCCCTTGCACAAGCCTCACAAGCTTTATCTTCCTTGAACTTAATATTAGGCAGTCGTATCACCAAGTCCTTGGAGACTAGTTTGTTGAGTTGATTTAGACTAGCATGTCCAAGTCTCTTATGCCAAAGGAGGGGATCATTATCTAACACACTTAAGCAAGTGAGTTCATTATCTGAAAGTGTGGACAGATCTACAACATATATGTTGTTCATTCCTTTTCCCTGCAAAACTATCTTGTCAGTGATAAGATTAATCACTAAGCATTTTGTAGAGGTGAATGCTACTATGTTACCTCTATCACACAATTATAATACACTTATTTGATTGTACTTCATTCCATCTATTAAGTAGACGTTGTCAATAAAGTGAGAATCAGTCTTACCTACCTTTCCAAGACAACGTGAGAATCAGTCTTACCTACCTTTCCAACCCCAATGATCTCACCTTTCTTCCCATTTCCAAAGGAGACATTCCCTTCTTTAAGGTCCTCAAGTGAAAGGAACTGGTTCTTGTTTCCTGTCCTATGCTTTGAGCAGCCACTATCCATGTACCATATTTGGTTGCTCCCCTTTGATAAGTAGGGATTTTGACTACTTATTTGCACTCTTTTACTTTTGTTCTAGCTCAAAATTGCTTAAAGGTATTCCCAAAAATTGATGAAATGTGCTTTCTTGTAGGAGTGTTGGAATATGAGTCAAAGAGATGAAAATCAACTCAAGAAGGAGTAATTTTGGACAAGGACCAAAACAAAGCTAAAAGGGCAAAATGCGGACCGCACAATATTGAGTGCGGCCGCAGAACATGAGGAAGCCTCTGACAAAATTTCCATGCAAAGTGCGGACCACACAATTATTGTGCGATAGCAGAAAATGAGAATCAAAGAGATGGATTCTGGGGTCATGAAGAAGTGCGGACCGCACCATTATTGTGCGGCCGCAGAATCAAAAGTGCGGCCGCACTCAGAAATGTGCGGTCCGCAGAACTCTTGCATGTCCAAGCTAAAACTCGAGAGTGCAGACGCACTCAGAAATGTACGGACTACGGAATTTGAAGAAGTGCGGCTACAACCCAGAATTGTGCGGCTGCAGAAGTCCATCCTGTCAAGCTAGTGTCAAAGTGCTGACCGCACATATAATTGTGCGGCCGTAGAATCTCCACAGGGGTATTTTTGTCTGATAATTTTAGCTGGGTATAAATTGATCTTTTTATCATTTTTAGGTTAAGTTTTGAACTCTAAAAAATAGATAGCCGTTTTTCTTTACTGTTTTGGGAAACTTTGTAATAGTTTATCATTTTAATATTAGATTTTCTTCCCTTAATCATCTATTATGAGTTTTATCTTAGTTTCTTCTTTAATTTCTTCATTTTTTATGAGTAGATAAACCCTTAGCTAGGGTTGTGATCTAACCCTAGTATAGGTACTTAATGGGTGATCGAATTAGGGCTTATTTATAATTGGGTATATGATATTTAGCCTAGTTCTTGCTTGAATTTGAGAATTGATGGTTGCAAATATTGATTCATGCCTAATTGACTTAGTCTCTACTTGAGAAAGAGAGACTAAGTCTAGGAAAACTTGGCTAACAAGAAATTGGGGTGAACTCGAGAAATTGATAGCCCCGATTAAAGGGTCAAATCTAGATATAGTAAGACCTAACTTGAGCACTTCTCACTTGTTTCATGAGATACCCATTTGGATAGAGAAAGCCAAATTGGGCAAAATCACTCAAACTACGAGAGGTATAGAGTGAGTAATCGTGTGTGATTGCTATATTGTATCTCGACCAACCAAACATGCCCTAAAGCTCTCAATCTGTTAGGTAACCAACTAGGAGGAAGTTACAACCCTAGATCTTTTATAACCTAAAAAACAACATTACCAAAAATATCGTCCTTTAGCTTTACAATTACAGCATTAGCATAAGATTTAGAAGTAAAAAAGAAACAACCCAATATGTGGAAGTGTAATCTTGGGCACGTCATATACTTAGACTAGGTATATACCTAATCCAACATAAAGCTCTCTGTGGAATCGACCCCGACTCGCATTGGGTATTTATAATTGCATCGACCGCCTCACAATCCCAATTAGTGGTGTGAGTTTGCCGACATCAATTTTGGCGCCGTTGCCGGGGAGTTACAAACGGATTTAGCTATATATTTGGTTTTGTGTGTGACTTGTCTTCTTTTCCTTCCGGGTTACTAACCTTTTTATGAATTGATTGTAGCTACAAAAATGGCTCTCAACAATGATCCTCTCGGAAATATGCCTTTGGGGGATGTGGACGTGGAAGATGACCCAGTTGAAGAGGTTCCTCTTGAACCTCAAGCTAATAGACGAGGCCGACCACCTCATGACAACATTCCCGTTCCTCCCCCAAATCCACCAAGAGCGGCTCCACACTGGGTGTTGCCGAATGAAGGGTACGCAAGTGCCATAGTCCCGCCCCGCATTAGGGCGGGCAACTTTCAAATCACAAATGTTATGCTTACATTGCTTGAGCAATGAGGATTCTTCACCGGGGCTCCGAACCAAAATGCGTACAAGCACTTGAAAGTATTTGTGGACACCTGCTGGGGGAGTAAACAAACCAATGTTTCCGAACATGCTTTAAGGTTGAGACTATTTTCCCTTTTCTCTATGGGGCAAAGCCTTGGACTGGTTAGAAAGATTGCCAAACCATTCTATCCATACATGGGATGAATTAGCGGAAAAATTCATTGCCAAGTTCTTTTCTCCCGGGTATATGGCTACTCTTAGAGACAAGATTCTAGCATTCAAACAAGAATCCAATGAGCCTTTGCACGAGATATAGGAGAGGTACCGCACTATGGTGAAAGAGTGCCCGAATAATGACATGACCAAGGCTATGATTCAACAAACCTTCTACAGGGGGATTGATACTACCAATCAATGCGTGGTCAACCAACTTACCGGTGAAAATTTCATGACCACACCATATGTCGAAGCTTGTGAAATCTTAGATGAAATGGCGGATACCTCATCGGTATGGCAAAGTAGAGCAAATATTCCTCAAGGTGATCTAAATGTGATTCACCTACACAAAGAATTGCATGATCATGGGCAAGCAATTGCCGAGTTGACCACTACAATGAATCAATTGGCCAAAGCTCAACTTCAACAGATTCAAGGTCCTAAGCAAGTAAATACAATGGAAGGTGTCAATATGATGGTGAACAAATGAAGGCAAAAGGTTCAAGAAGTGCAAAACTGTGTAGAATAATTTGTGCAAGATGATAGTGGGTTCGACCAAGACGAATCATATAATGAGCAAGAGGAGGAAGTGCAATATGTGAATAACTACCAAGGGCAAAGGAACAACTCTCAAGGCCCGAATTAACAACAATGGCGATCTCAAAGAAATCAAGGAGATTGGAACAATCAAAACCACAAAGGCAATTGGAGTGGTGGTACCAACAATTAAGGTAATTGGAACAATAACAATAATCAAGGCAATTGGAACAATCAAGGCAACCAAGGCAATTGGGGTGGAAATAATCAAGGATATTGGGGAGGTAATAACCAAGGGGGTTGGAACGGTAACCAAGGGAATCTGGGGCCGGGCTCTCAAAGGCCCCCGATGTATCAACAACCAAACAACCCGCCTCCTTATCCGTCTCATGGTTCTAGTTCTTCCAACAATGAGATGGGACAGATTGAAAATATGTTCAAACAAATGATGGAGAAAAATGTCGACTCCGATGCTCAATTAGCCTCTCACAACACTTCAATCCGCAATTTGGAAGTTCAATTGGGGCAAATCTCGCAAGCTCTAAACACTTGTCTTAAAAGGAGGCACTACCTAGTGATACGGTGGTAAACCTGAAGGGTGGGAACAACACGGGACATTCTATGGCCGTAACAACAAGGAGTGGAAGAGGTAGAGATGCAACCACCTCAAATCAAAAAAGAATTGTGGATGATGATGTAGTGGTTCAAGAAGATGATATTCCAAGAAATGTGGTTCAAGCTAATGAAGAAGTGAGAATTGATATTGATGAGAATGTGGAGGAGACCCAAGAAGAAGTGAACCCGTCTAGGGAACACGTGATTGACATACCGGAACAAGTAGTGCCAAAGACCAAGGCACCAATGCCAAGGCCTTAATAGTTGTCATATTTCACTTTAATTGATTTCTCAACTTAAACTTCTTAATATGTTTGATGTTTACTTAGAAATTTTTATTATGTTTTAGTTTAACAAATTCTATATTAAATTCAGTAGCTTATCCGATGCTTTATTTTATTTGAAAACGTAATTTTCTTCACCCAAATGATTTTTAAATAAACTCATTTTCTCATTGCATTCCTACTTCATTCAAAAACTATAATTATACTTTATTTTATATAAATAGATCCCTCGAACATTTTTATTAGCATTTTACACGGATACTATGTACATGGTAGCACGTGGATTTTATCGTGCGAAAGTGATTTGGAAAAATATGGGCACAGGGTGCTAGGTGTGTAAGGTTTGAAAGTTGTGACTTATGATTTGAGATTACGAGCAGTGGTATCTAGGGTAATCCTTGTTGAAATACGTGCATTAGAAATAATTTGATTGATTGAGTTGTCATCGGTTTCCCTTACTTGAATTAATTCATATTTCATTTGTACCCCGACTATGTTGTTGTTTAATTACTTGGTTGTTTCTCGTTGCCATTCGTGCTCCCATTATTTTCACTGTTGATTGTAATTTGTGATCCTTCTGCTATTGGCCTTACATTGATGTTCTTTCCCTATTAGTTTTAAGTTATATCCTACACAGGTTTACATGTCTGGTAGGTGTCTTGACCTGACCTCGTCACTACTCTACTAAGGTTAGGCTTGATATTTACTAGGTACCGCTGTGGTGAACTCACGCTACGCTTGTGCACATTTTTTGTGCAGATCCAGGTACCTATGATCGAGTTAGTTTGAGACTTAAGTCTGCGCTGCTGGATGCTTCAAGGTATCCCTGCTCGACGTCCGCGGGCTTCGAAGTCACCTTCTGTTGTATTTTATTTCATTGTTTCCTATTATTCTGGAACAATGATGTACTCGTTATTTATAGTTACTCTTAGAAAGGCTTATGATTTGTACTACCGATTTTGGGATTGTATGACCGATGGTGGTTCAGTTATGTTACTTCAGATATTATTTAACGTATTGCAGTTGAGTTAGTTGAATCACTTTAATATTAGTATGTGTTAGGCTTACCTAGTCGTAAAGACTAGGTGCCATGATGATATCCTAAGGTGGAAAATTAGGGTCATGACATCTTGTGGATATGATGTACAAGGAAAATAATTCATCCGATTATTTCTTTGGAAGTGTTCATATGCTAGCAGAGCACGAGTGTTTGGTTATACATTCGGGACCAGGTCAGAGTGGGTGACTCTCAAAAATGGTTCTAGTGGGTTCAAAAAAATTAAAGTACAGTGTCTAAGGATTTTGAGTTCGTATATGGATAAGGACTAGGTTTTGCAGCATAGTGTGAAGAATAGTTGCAGAATTTCGATGATGTCATTGGGTCTATGATGCAGTGTTGGAGAAAAAGAAGGAAACAACTTCAGATTCGTAGAAGATATTTCAGAATGGGTGTATTAGTTTGAGATACTATTGAGTGCACCATGAGGGTATGGGATAGCTTATGGGTATCGAGATAATGTGGTCTCGTTATTTGGGTCACTCGGGATAAGTGTTGTTTGAGGTCCGTTATGTGTTTGAATTGGATCGTTATTCCAAGGGCAAGTCAAGAGTAAATTGGGAGAAGATGAGTCGGTTAGTAATGGCTTGAATTAGCATGGTTGTTGAAATGATCGGTTCCTTCGGTGTGTTAAGCTATACAGGTGGTTCGTGGCTAAACGTGCAGGCTTGAAAACCATCATAATTTGATTGATTTGGATGTATTTGATTCTGATGGCCTTGTTATGTGTAAATAGATCCTGGAAGAGCTATAGCGGTCTAGACTTCGACTTGATGGTTGCATTTTCTACAGTTATGGGGAATCGGTTGCATGCGATTATTCTTATGCAATAAGTTGGGTGAAAGGGGGCTCTAGCCGAGGAAGTGGTTATTCTACTGGTGATTCAAGGGTTGATGAAATTCAAGTACTCTCGCGTAGCGGCATGATAGGTGCAGTGAGCGGCATGGAAATTGGAAGTTGAGGATCAAGTTTACGGTTTGGTTTTGACAAGAATGTCACGAGGTCGGAGGAGCGGGGGATGGAGGGATGGGGGGATGGGGGGAGGATTTAGATGCTTAGAGTAAGCTTGAATTATCTTAATGTCGTCTAAGGACGGTGTTCTATGGAAGAGGCATTGTGCATTTGTTTGTGGATTCTTAATTGGCATTACAGAAATAGCATGGTCGATGGACATTGATGTTCAGATTTTGTTACCTGCTGCGGAAGGTTGTGGGAGTATATCCCACGGGGAGATAGTATAAGTGTGACATGTTAGTCATTTGATTATTAGAGACTGAAATCGAGTATGAATATTCCGGTACTGTCGCTAATTGGAGAGTGTATGTCTGAAGGGCGCTCTATTCCTTTGGTTTTGGACTATGGAAGTTTGTTCCAGATTGGATGACTGCTTGTATTTATCATGAATGGGTCATTATGGATCATTGAAAGCTTATTGGCCCAGTATGGGATGATCAGAATCATCTTGAAATTCGATGGTAGATTTAATGTGAACGTATGTTCTACATCAGGTCGGATATGATCGTTCAACATAGAATTTCTTATGGATGATTCTTCGGGCGTAGTGGATGATATTCCTAGCTTCGTCTATTTTAGGTGCTACTATTTTTATGCCATATGTGTTGTGAGGCAGCTTGATTATTTGCGCGTGTGTGGTGATATGTCATAGCTTGTGGTATTATATGAGCGAGATGGCTTTCGAGATGTTAGTTGTTTGATGCACCTTAGTCAAGCTTGGCTTTTGTAGCGCATAGCGCTATCCGTCTCCCCAATGTTGTATTTATGCACTTGACGTGCTTGTGGTCGATATTTGGGCATTTCATAGGTAGGAGCCAGTTTGGCTCGTAAGATACTTCCTTATTGATGGTTATGTACGGATTGGGTGGCACGTCGCCACGAGTATCATGTTTGGATCGGGTTGCACGCCACAACGGTATCATGTGTGGATCGGGTTGCATGCCGCAACAGTGAGATGTTGAGTACGGTTCCTTATACTTATTTTGTGTGTCTTGTTTCTTATCTCCGAGATAGGTTCATAGCATATGTTCGGCTGTTTTATTCGTTCGCAGGTTGGGTAGTTCTTTGCTAGAGTTCGTTCTTCCTTATGGGTCATATTAGAGTTGTAGCTTGTTGGCGCATTGATGGCGTCATATGAGGTTTTAGACGGTGTTTGAGGTGGCTTATTGTCCTATCAGCTTGTACTGGGTGAGACGAGGTGTTTAGACTTGAGATCAGTGCGATTGGATTTATGTAAGATTTATTAAGGAGAAAATATCACTATTTAGTTCAGAATGAGGTAATGGGTCTTGTCAAGCGGAGAGACTCCGTGATTTATTGATTTGGCAGGTGGTTATGAGCTTCTACGCGTCGCTTTCATTGATTGCAGTATAGTGAGGGTTTGATCAGGGCTTATGCGCGTCATGAGGTATACTACGGACATTAGGTTCGTGGATTTGTAGCTTCTACGGTTGGAGGATGTTATTATAGACATATGAATTATGTGGTGTATGGTGTGGTTTCAACATGGGTGCATGATCATATTTGGTACCCCGGGTTGAGGTTGATACGGTGTTCGTATGTTAGAATCAGGTCTCATAGTGAATTTCGGATGTTGAAATTTGACTCTAAGGCTTGTGGGCTAATATAACAGGAAGGATCTTCGGTCGGGCTCGAGCGAGTGTGCCCACATGGGTTGTGGTGGCACGGGTAAGTGCACAAGGTGTTAAACAGTGATTTTGGGCAACTCCGGAGCAGTTCTTGGCACGTTTGAGGACGAACATATGTTTAAGTGGGGGAGAATGTAACGACCCAACTGGTCGATTTGAGCTCTAGCACATCGTTTGACGGTTTGAGGCCTTGAGTAGCTTTACTTCTTGTTTTATGACTTGTACGCATAGTCGGAATTAAATTTCGGGAAGTTTGGAGTTGATTCGGAAGGGAAATCCTCAATTCAAAAGCTTTAAGTTGGAAGAGTTTACCAAGGTTTGACTTTTGAGTAAACTACCTCGGAATCAAGATTTGAAGGTTTCAATAGATTCGTATGATGATTTCGGACTTGGACAGATGTTCGGGTCGAGTATCAGGTGGTCCGAGAGCATTTCGACGCTTATCATGGAAAGTTGGTATTTTGAAAGTATAAGAATTTCCTAAGTTTGATTTTAAGTGGACTTTGGTGTTACCGATATCCGTTTGGGGTTCCGAGACTTGGAAATGGTTTGTATCGAGATTTGTGACTTGTGCGTAAATTTTGCGTCATTCCGGAATGTTTAAGTATAATTTGGACGTGTTCGTCTAAGTTTAAGTTAAAAGTTTAAAGAAAGATTTTGATCGACGATTCGTAGTTTTGATGTTGTTTGGTGTGATTTGAGGTCTCGAGCAGGTTCGTTTCATATTTTGGGTCTTGTTGGTGTGATTGGACGGGTCCCGGGGGCCTCGGGTTTGTTTCGGGATGGTTTCAGACCATTTTCCTTCGTTTTGTGATTGCTGGTTTCTGGTGTTCCTGGTAAGCATCGCGATCGCAGTTGAAGGGACGCGATTGCGAAGAGATGCTAGAGTTGGGGAGGATTTTGTGCATCGCGAATGCGACAAAGGGTTCGCGAATGCGTAGATGAGGCTGGGGTGCTCTACGCGAACGCGACTAGGCATCGCGAACGCGAAGAATGAGGGGGAGCTGGGGCCTGGAGGTGCTAAGCCTTCGCGAATGCGGCTCGAGGACAGCGAACTAGAAGCAGTGGGACGTGGAGGCATCACGAACGCGAAATGGCAACTGCAAACGTGAAACACGTAGGTATTGGGATTTGTTATGTGCTACTAGTTGTGGGTGCTACGTACGTACGAGGTGATGAGAGTCTGTACGTAGCTAAAAGCATGTTTATGTCCGGGTAGACTTAGGACTATTTCATGTTATATTTGAATTATTTGGACTCATTTTTCTAGCTTAATTAAGTGAATTTATGATTGAATTCGATTTGGGAATATATTAGGCCGAGTTTTATCTCCTTGACTTGTTTGGCGAGATATTTAATAAACGGTAAAATTCATATTTACTTTATGCTCTTGTACCCATGTTATAAGCGCGTGACTCGCAGTTTGATAAGTTTTCTCCTTTTACGTGGATCGGGCCGAATGCCTCACCGGAATATGTTTTTATATGAGATGCATCCATGGATCGGGACGTACGACCTCGGCAGTGTATGTATACGACTATATGGATCGGGCCGAACAACTTCGGCATAATTCGTGCGTAAAATCGCTAAGAGTCCGGATACCCACGAGATTACCCTTTTAATTAATCTTGAGAATTACGTAATAATCCCTTTATGACCTGAGATGGGATATTTAATTGATGGTTCATATTTGTTGAGATAGCATGTGGTCTTTAGGGGCATTTCAACTGATAATATTTGTTAAAGGATTTTGTTATCTACCGTTCCTTATTTTATTGATCCTGTTGTATTTTAGCCTATTTATGATCCCTGCATTTTATTTATTGGACTACTAGTAAGTGTCAATGTTGACCCCACGTCACTACTTCTCCGGGGTTATGCTAGCTACCAACTGGGTACGCGTTGATTTACGTACTCATGCTATACTTCTGCACTAAATGTGCAGGATCTGACACGTTCCTTTGATGGTCATCTTGGCGTGTAGGCGCAACTGCTGAGGGGACTTTATGGTGAGCTGTATTCTATGCTACGTACCGCATCTCTCAGAGTCTCCATCTATTTATCTACTTTATCCTGTGTATTTTATATCCCAGACAGATGTTGCATACTCCTTAGTAAATGCTCATGTACTTGTGACACCGTATTTTTGGATACTCTAGTGGTTTCTTATTGTTTAGCTTGATATTGTCATCTTTTATTTTATATCTTACTAATATTTTAAGTATTCATGATTTTCAAATGCATTGAATTCTTTAAATTAATAAAACTTATGATTTCAAAAATAATAAAATAAATAACTGAATTGATATTTCACTCTCGGCTTGCCTAACGATGACGTTGGGTGTCATCACGACCTATAGTGGGAATTGGGTCGTGACAATATTTTTTCTTTTTTTTGGATAATAATCTTCTTTATCGCCAAATTGGTTATAACTTGATCTGAACAGCCTTGAACCAGTCTCCAACATCGTTGAACCATTGGCTCTTATACCATTTTTTGGGATCGAAATAACAAGGCGTGATGCGAAAGCTATCAATACAAACCTTGAACAACGATAAATCAGAATATAAAAGAAAAGTATACCTAAATGGGCATAATTCTTTAATGTGGTTTGGATTGACCACCATATGAGAAAATTAATATAAAAGAAAAAAATAATTGAGAGAAAAATCTCTCCCTAAACAAGACTCTCTTAAGAACTACATTGTAGATACACTTATGTTCTTGTATGAAGGAGGAATCTTTAATTTATAGATGTCATAATATTTTTCTCCAAAAAAAGAATACGTTAAATATGGAAGAGATTTATATTTTTCTTATAGGAAAAATAAAATCAATAATGGTAAAGTCTTTGTTCTTTCTTCAAGAAAAAGTAAAATTCAGATATGGTAAGAAAATCGTGACAAAATTCTAATCCCTTTGTCAAACAAGGCTTGGACAAATGCGAAAAAATAACCTAATGAATTTAAATATGTGATAACAGGTTAATTATTATTTTCATTAAGTTATTAATTATTATTTAGATAGAGATTTACTCATTATTATTTTATAAGTAATATGATTGTTCACATATTTTGACACCATCAATGTATAGAACTTATCACATTTTTATAAAGGATTTATTTTTAAAAAGAAATCCTTTTTTCATTCATCATTATCATCTTTTTCTTCTCTTTTTTTCCCCTTCTTTTTTGGTCCTTCGGGATTTGGTATGGTGGGGATTGGATAGGAAGTTATGAGCAACCCATTTTATAGAGGACCACGAAAGCTCTACCCTAAGAGTGAATGAGATGGCTCAAAGAGGACCACAATATCAACACAGAATCTCAATCCCTTATTTAACACAAAGGGGACCAAAATATTTGATTCGGATACCTAAATTGTTGCAACTTAATCTATCGTCTGGCTAATGTGAATCAGATCATTTTTCTTTGACTATTTTATCCTTTCTTGATTAATTCATTATATGGATTTGAAAGGGATGTTGAATACATGTCTAAATCCTTGGATGATTTTCCAACCAAGATGAGAAAAAGCGAGAAAATGATGAATATGGACAGAACAATGACAGCTAAATTGCCATCATTATCTATCACGAAGCTATTCGTCGATGGCAAATCAAAGTAATAAAATGATAAAAATGAAAAAAGAGGGTTTTTTCAATAGCCAAATAATGAAATATAAATTTCACTAAAAATGATTATATATTATATGTATATATAATATAATTTTTTGACAGGAGGTGTTTAATTGACCACTCTTCCCCATCATTGAACCTATCTGAACCTTGGAAAATGTTTAACTAATCACACAACCTGTTTTTATAGAATCCATTACTCAAATGTTCACTCAACTATCCGAAATTATCTTGTAAAGTCATCTTTTTTTCGTTTGTAACAGAAAAGTCACTTAACTATGTCTATAGCACACATAAGGTCACTCAACTAGATTTCTTAAACTTT
Source organism: Nicotiana tomentosiformis (assembly GCF_000390325.3). Taxonomy (NCBI): domain Eukaryota; kingdom Viridiplantae; phylum Streptophyta; class Magnoliopsida; order Solanales; family Solanaceae; genus Nicotiana; species Nicotiana tomentosiformis. Next base: position 59,367,066 of record NC_090814.1, on the reverse strand, counting down.
TGATTGTCAAATACCTATTTTGCCCTCTATATTATCAACTTTTGTAATATTATAATAATTTTTTCTCTTTTTAATCTACATTATGAACTTACCTATAAAAAAATAAATTTTATTTAAAAATAAAAAATTAATATTCTACCATATATAATATCAGAATAATAAAATAATGAGCATAATTTTCAAGAATATATAATGTATATTATAAAAATACCTTTTTTTTAAATAATTACTTTTATATTACGTGCATAGAATATATATTTTAAAAACTTTTATTTTCTTTCATTCTCAATTGTGTAAATTATTTTTGAGTTTTTGTTGTTAACATCAAAATTGTTATTACGAATAAATTATTCTAATTAAATTATTTACTATGCTCAATATGTTATTATTCCAATATTATATATGCTTAAATATCATTTTTTTATAAATAAAATTTATTTATTCTACAAGGAAGTCCATAATTTAAATTAAAAGAGAGAGAGAAATTCATATAATTAAAAAGTAAAAAAAATACAAAAGTTGATAATTTAGAAGGCAAAATAGTTATTTGGTAATCAGAAGATTGAGAAATCTAGCCGAGTGACATTCTGAGAGTTATAGGTATAGTTAAGTGACTTTGTTGTTACAAACGAAAGAAAAATGACTTTAATATATAATTTCGGATAATTGAGTAACCATTTGAGCAATGAAATCTATTTTTGTGTGAGACAATGAATATGTCACTGATTCGTGCAAAGTCTTAACGTATATATGATTCCGAACGGGCTTTGATCAGTCACGGGCAATTCCGTGGGAGAATTGTTCAATTTTACACTACAAATTAGTTTATTCGCAACTTAGTGGAATGATGAACATATAGAGCGTACATGCTTAAAATTCATGACATGTTTAATTAATATTCATTGGGGGTGTAAGAAAATTTTCAACTATCATGTTATTTTTATTTGTTGTAGCAAATAATATGTCTTACATATTTTATATTACAATTACATCTTTATATAAATGATTATTTGTGAATATTCGTTGAACAAATTAATAGTGTGTAAAACCTATCGTTACGCAGATAATAGATAAGTATTTGAAACCTGAATTTAAGTTTAGTTATGAATTTTCAACTGGTGAAAAAGTTAAAATATATAAGTAAAAACTATCAATTTCACTTGAAATGCTCGTCTGATAAATTCTTTTAACATTATGCTAATATTTTGAGTAAATACAAATGGTAAGTCAATATTTACAAATTAAAAAAATTTACTAGTGATGAAATATTTTTTATAGTCGGAAGAAAAAATTGCCCTATTTTTGTTGGGATCAAAATAACTCAGGCGGCCATGTGGAAGCTAACAAAGCAAACTTTGAACAACAACTAAATCTAGGACTGTTCAAAATCGAACGTAACCAATAACCGAACCGCAAAAGTAGTTAATTGGCTTATTGATATCGGGTTATCGGATTAACGGTTGGTGAACAAATTAAAATTTTATAATTAACGATTTATCGATATCCAGTTTCCTTATCGGATGAACCGTTAACCTATTAAGAATTATTATATGAAGTATCTTTTTTACTATTTGAAACCTTAATTTTTTACTACCCTAAATCTGAGCAGCACTCAACAACATTCTCTACTTCTCTCAACAATCTTTAGGAAATAACGACACCAGTTTGACTTACATGGAACACCTTTTTAGCATCCTAAGCTTCAACGTCATCATAACTTATTTTTGGGGTATGACTAGGCAGATTTGGTGTCATGATCCAAAATTCCAACCAATAAGGGGTCGTGATGGCGTCTAACACCGCTTGCTAGGCAAGCCAACCCAATAGACAATATGCAAAGAAAAACCATAAATAACCAACCGCTAAACAAATAACAAAACGTGAAACAACTATGTGATAACATAATAAGTTCTAGAACCAGTAACTAACGTAAAATCACCCCAAGATTTGGTGTCACAGGTACATGAGCATGTAGATCCAACTAAATACAAGGTTCTGAAAGAAATACAACACTGTCTAAAATAAAATAAAATCGGTACAATAAAAATAGGAAAGTGACTCTAAAGCCTGTGAACGGGATGCAACTCTACTTTGAATCACTATCTGGTATCCGCTAAGTACCTCTCGGGACTCCGCTGGTACCAATGTCAAAATCTGCACAAGAATGCACAAGTGTAGTATGAGTACAACCGATTCAATGTACTCAATAAGTGTCGAGCCTAACCCCGACGAGGTAGTGATGAGGCTAAGACAAGACACCTACTAAAAACTTGTGCAATTATAAACATAAAGCAATGGAATAACCAATAAACATCAAAAGTAACAACAGGGTAGGGGCATGTAGAAAGGGACAATAAGCGAAAACAGTAAGTAAGAGTCACCAAGTAGTCCTATTTCAAAATAAGCACCGAAATCATCAAGTCAAGTTCACATCTCGATTATCAAGTCAAGCAATAAAATCAATAAAGTGCACGGCATCACCCTTCGTTCTTTTACTTTCATCCACCATATATCATAAATGCAAGTGCATGACATCATCCTTCGTGCTTTTACTCTCGTCACATGATCACAATAAAAATATATATGCACGGCATCACCCTTCGTGCTTTAACCTCTTATGATAAATAAGCATGTGCACGGCATCGTCCTTCGTGCTTTTATCCTCACATTCACTCAATCAATGATATCAATATGAAAATGAGATGCAACAATACCCTTCATGCTCTTCACTCTTTCTCACCAAACAATAGCAACACAAATAGCAAGCAAGGTGGGAAGCCAATTCACTTCAACAATAGTAGTGAACTCCACTCGTTACACGAGAATCTTTCCACAATTAGAGCCAACAACAATACAAGTTCCACGTTCTCAAACACCCAATATCGCAATAATTCAATATAAGAAATAACTTGAAAGCGAATTGTTAAGGAATACACGATCTATCTAAGGCAAGGAAGGTATAGTGAATGAAATAACATGGTGCAAATAAGGCAAAATTCACCCGCATGCTTATCCCGTGGCCAATACATATACACCTGTCACATCGCATATATGCCGCCCCCAACACATAGTTCACATAGAAATAGACTTGATTATACCTTAATTCCCTCAAATCAAGGTTAACCACAATACTTACCTTTTTCCGCAACAAAGTCAACAATCAACCACGAGGTTTCCTTTTCAACAAGCCTCAAACCAACTGAATCTAGCCAATTATCAATCAAGTAATCCAAAATAAGCTTTAGAAACTACCCACGAATGAAAATGGTTTAATTTTGATCATTTTTTAACAAGGCAACAAAAGTCAAGCCCGAGCCCGCTTGGTCAAAATTCGAGATTCGGATCAGATCCCGATTGCCCATTCATCCCGAGCTTAGTTATGTGATTTGTTTCGAAATCCGACCTTAATTTGAGGTCTAAAACTCAATTTTAAAAAATTCCTAAATTCTATCCAAAATCTCAAAAATCTACCTTGAAATTCATAGATTTGATGTTAAAAAATTATGAAAAGTAGTTAAAATAGATTGAAAACTAGTTAAAGATGCTTACCGATAAATTTGGAAAAAAAATGCTCTCAAGAAATCGCCTCTATGGAATCTAGGGTTGAGAAATGATGTAAAATGAGTTAAGTCCTTTTTTTTCTACTTTTATCCAGTTGCAGATGCCGAATTACGAACTCTTGTTCATAATTGCAATGTCCGAAAATGCGAAGAACTGATCGCAAATACAATATGTGTCACAGACATGCGTAAGTTGCAAATGCGACATATTCATCGCATTTGCGAATAGTCCCCATCCCCCCTCCGTAAATGCGAGTAATGTTTTGCAAATGCGAAGCTGTTCTTACTATGCACTGTGTTGCAAATGCGACTCTGAGTTCGCAAATGCGAAGTCCTAGTCCCCAATCTTTGTTTGCATTTGCGAGCCTGACATCACAAATGCGAGGCTCGCAATTGCGATCAAGTCTTCTCAATTGTTAAACCTGCAAGTTTACTCCAGCAATAATTATGTATCACATGTTCCAAATCAGTCCGCAATGTATCCGAAACTCACCCGAACTCCTCGGGCTCCCAATCGAACATTTACACAAGTGTACTAACATCACGCAAACTCCCTCGCTAACTCAAATCATCAAAATAACATCAAATATCAAGAATTGATCATCAAAACTGAAAATTTTAAAACTCAATTTTGCCAAATTTTACATAATGCGCCGAAACGCATTCAGGTCACCCTGGACCCCAATCAAACACGCATACAAGTCCAAAAATATCATACGAACCTACTAAGATCGTCAAAATACCGGTCCGAGATCGTTTACTAAAGACATTGACCGTGGTCAACTCTAGCCTCATTTAAAGTCAAAAATCACATTTTCTTTAAAAATTTCACATAAAAGCTTTCCGTAAAATGACACGAACCGTGCACGCAAGTCATATAATATCAAATGAAGCTATGAGAGGTCTCAGAACGCAAAAATAAAGGCTAGTACTCAAAACGATCTATCGAATTGTCACATCTAGATAGTTCTTGATACCTTTCTGCTCAAATGAATCATTTTACTTGATAACTGGAGCAAAACTATATCGTGAATTTATATTAACTAAAATTCTATTACTGATTAAGGATTCCCATTTTATATTTTAGCTTGCTTATTGTAAATGAGTTAAAGAAGAAGAAACTTTCATTAATAATAAGAGGTTCATTAGCCTATTGGAGTGTGATTGTGATTGGATCGTCTATCTATTACTTACGGTCTTGCTTACTTATGTAATTTTTATTATTTATTTGATTTAGCCGATTAACCGTCCGATAATCACTAATCCGATACTAATGCGCCTGAAATCTTATCGGATGGCTAGTGAATTAGTATATTTACAAGCCGATAACTGATGAACCAATCCGTTAAGCGTATATATCCGCCCAATCCACCTGATAAGCAGCCCTAACTAAATCAGACGACAAAATAATACCAAGAAAGGCATAATACTATGATATAGTTTGGTCAATTGAACTATTTGTTTTATTGCATGTGAAGGTAGGATTTTCGATTTAAAGAAAGGCAAAAACTTTTCCACCCAAAAAAGAATTTGCTAAATATATTAGAGATCTATATTTATTATTAGGAAAAATAAAAATTAATTATGATAAGAAACAACAACAACAACAATAACAACAATCGAGTATAGTCCTACTAGTGGAGTCTGAGGAGGGTAGTTTGTACGCAGACCTTACCACTACCCTGGGGTAGAGAGGCTATTTCCAATAGACCCTCGGCTCACTCCCTCCAAAAACTCCCCACCTTGCTCTTAGGGTGACTCGAACGCACAACCTTTTAGTTGGAAGTGGAGGATGCTCACCACTAGATCAACCCACTCTCGTTAATTATGATAAGAAATATTTCCTTAATTCCTTCGTATAAAGTAAAATCCAATATAATAAGAAACAATCCGCGCAAAATCCTAACATTTTTAGTAGTTGTTTGCCGTGCATTTTTTAAATAGCCAACAGTGCCATTTTAATTGCAAACAGAGGTTTTTATTCAATGTTAAGTTGTTTGGTCAAACTTTTAGAAAAAAAAAATAACAGTTCCCTAAAAGTACTCTTTTAAAAATTACTCTTGTAAAAAATACTTAGAAATATATTTTAAAAGTTTGATTAAATACTCAATATTACTTAAAAATATATTTTAAATTGATTAGTCAAATAAAACTATTGCTGTCCAAAATGTATTTTTAAAATAAGCTGATTATAGTGGAACTCGACCAAATTACTCCATCCGTTTCAAATTAAACGAGGTACTTTTCTTCGATCTGTTTTAAAATAAATGACACATTTTTAAATTTAAAAATAATTCAATTTTAAACTATTTATTTTATGCATTTTACCATTAATAAAATTTTTTTATAACCACATAAATATCATAACCCACAAAACTTATCCAACTTAAACTTTTAAGACTATAAATTTAATTTTTTTTTATTTTCTTAAATTTCGTATCGACTCAAAATATCTCATCTGAATAGAAAATGAGGGATAATTAAGGGAGGGAATGGTATCGCACGTGCAGAAACTGGCAAGGAATATTGGGTTCCGTCCATTCGTGTGAACAGTGGACACAGCCATAGAGTAGTAGTATGTAGACAGTAGTAGCATAGCGCAGAGGAGAGAGATGAGAGAAAGGACGCATTGGGAAATGCACAAAACAAAAAGACAACAAAAAAGAGTTTGGTACTCCGTAGTAAATACTCCTACTGTTTTCCTCTGTAAGTGCACACGTGTGCTTCCAGTCCTCGTGTTCCGTGTGCCTTACCTTTCAATCTCTCTCTCGTCTTTGCCAATTTGTAGTAGTAAATGATTATATTTACAGCTTCGTTTTGGAGTATTTGATTTCCGAATTTTCATAACAATTTTGTTCCGGAGAATAGTCTCCTTTCCGTCTACATAGTAAATTAACTAGTGGATGATAATTACTCTTTTCGTTTTAATTTAATTTAATATTAAATGAAATCAGATGGTTTCTTCAAGTCATATTCAAATATAACTATAGAGTAGTAGTTCTAGTCCTATGTGAAAAGTGGAAGGGAATGGTGGGGAATGGGAGACAAGGTCCTTCACATGGAAATACAAATGTGTGGGTCGTGGGTGGCTGGCACAGGCTGCACTGAGCAAGATATTGGTTGAACCCAACTCAATAATTTTAGCTCAGATTTGATATATTTGTTAACAATTTTGCTAAATAAGTAAAATAATATATTTTAAACTCAACAAATCAAATAAGTTATGATAAAATTTTAAATTTAAACACATAAAATTTAAATCTTAAATTCGCTCATGATAAATAATAATAAATATGAATATAAATATGATGAAGTAGTTAGCTAGATAATAAAAATAATAAATTCAGTGTAATTTCATAAAGTGTGAAAGTATTGCCCTTAAGTACTTGTGAGCTTATTTTGTTTTGACAGTAGAATCCAAGTTAGGATTGAGAAGTGAGACCTGCCAAATCTCCCATATTATTCTATTCAACCCCTATGTCTATGTGGGGTTCTCTTCACGTACCTAACAAGATTTTCTTTTTTCTATTTTATGGATCGTCAAATTTTCAAAAACATAAATGAAAAAGAAAAAATGCATGATTAAAAGATCACTCTCTTTACCGACATTTTCGGCAAACAGAGTTTGCAAATTTTCTTTTTTTTTTAAAAAAAAGTTTTTGCTCGCACATCTGTTTGCTTGTTGCTGTGTTTACGAATAAAACTATTACGTTTTAAAAAAAAAAGAAATAGAAAATCAGTTTTTGAGGAGTCTTTGCAAGATCATAGATCAACCACATCTAACATTCTTCTTGCATTGGTCGGCAGTGTTATGAGCTTTGGCTTGTGTAAATAAATAATATATATATATATATATATTAGGTGCCATCACGACTTTCTACAAAGAAAATTTAGGATCGTGACAGCTTTAATATCATGTAAAAGAAAGATATTCATAGAAACTTGCCCCTGTATTTTTTTTCTTTAAGATTAGATTTTATATTTTAAAAATTGTTATTTAATTATTTTTTATTAATTAACATTTTAAAATTAACTCAATTATTTGAATTATGTAGTAGCTCATAATATTTAGGAACATAAAGTATGTTATAAAAGATATCTAACTTAATTTAGTTTTTAACTTTTTATGAACTAATATAAATTAAGATTTTAAATGGTTGTAAGATTTTTTTACTTAACTTAAAATGTTATAAATGTTTTTAGAGCTTAATACTAAATTTTTCTTTTATATTTGTAAAAATTTAAGATCCCTAAATTAATTAAAAAAAATTTCCTTCTCCAAATAGAACTCAAAATTCCCACGTTCCGGAATTGTCGCACTGAAGGCAAAATTAAGCATATAGACTCTTCCTTTTTCAAATACAACAGATCGTGAGGAAGAATCTTGTATTGACTTTACAATATGCTACGTAAATCTCCTATTCTCCCACAATTATATATTTTGTTGTAATTAGGTATAATAATAATTCTTTTTTAAAAGAAAATTATGGACATGTCTTTTTAATCCAAGTAGAATCAACTTTGTAAGGTTGGTGTATATGTAGTTTAAGTCGAAAAAGAATTTCATCATTAGATAATTTATAATTAGATCCTTAAATTATATAAATATTTAAGTGCATAAAAGTCAATCAATATTTCGAGGATATTTTAGTCGTTCAACATTTAGCATAAATTATTCGTGCTTTTATAATAATATAGATATATATGGGGTATATTGTAACACTAAATAAAGAATGCTGCCAAAAAAAAACCTGATTTCAAAAACTTGAAAAAAATGCTACTAATTTTTTTCTGTAAAAGCGGTAGAAGTTGCAAAAACGTTTTGGAATCTCTAATTTTGATATTTTTTCAACGAGACAGGCTTGCCTATGGACTTATAGCCTGTTTGACCAAGTTTTTGTTTTTGGGCCAAAAGTACTTTTGGCCAAAAATTGAGGGGTTTGATCAAACTTTTGAAAGAAAAAAAAAATGCTGGATAAGCAGAAGCAGAAAAAAGTAACTCCTTTCCAAAAGTACTTTCCTGAGAATCACTTCTGAGAAAAATATATTTAGAAGCAGTTTTCAAAAGTTTGGTCAAACACTAATTATTGCTCAAAAGTATTTTTCAAATTAATTAGCCAAATACAAACTGTTTCTCACAAAAAATACTTTTTTAAAAAGTACTTTTGAAAAAAATACTTCTAGCTCATTTTAGAAGTTTGGCCAAAGAGGCTATTAGTCACCTAGGTGATACGCCATAACGTCATTTACTGATACCTTTGTTGTTGTGAAAAATATGCCAAATACAAAACAAAAACAGAATAATCCGAACTAGAATACTGTTGTGTGGTATACAATACCATCATATTAATGAAGGGAATCATCAGTTGAACAGTAATAGAGGGAACTCGTTCTCTTTGTTTTAATGCACAAGTCTGAAAAAGCAATCTGATAGTGTTCAGATAGTAGGGGAAGGACCCCTTTCATTCAATGAAGAGTAATGTCTAACCAATTTCGGCAATAGCTTCAACTCCTTGTCATTTTACAAAACAAGAGGTGCTCCTATCCACTCAAAACTCCATGTTTTTCTCAGAATTTGTCTACTGGATTCATGGTAATTATTGATCTTTCACTTCTCTTTTATATTACACCACAAGGGATGGTTTGGTATTCGGAAAAATATGAAATTACCTATGCTATACTCCTTCCGTTTTAAGTGAACCGATTTCCTTTTCAGTTCTGCCAAAAAAATGGTTCCTTTCCATATTTAAAAATAATTCAACTTTATACAATTATTTATAGTCACACAAAATATATGTGATTTATTTTACACCATAAATTTATAAATCTTCTTTTTTTAAAACTTGTGTCCAGTCAAATAAATTCACATAAATTAAAACATATGGAGTATATAATTTGTCTTCGAACCAAACGCCCCCTAAATGTCATCTTTCTGCTGAATGCCAAACACAATTATAAGGTATTATTCTACCCAAAGTAATCGAACCGACAGAAAAAAATTGTCATGTGGCGGAGCAATCTTAGCTAGCGTTTGGATATATATTTGTTTGAAATTTAAAAAATTTAAATTTTTGAAGATGAGATGAAAATTAATTTTTGAAAGTTAAAATTATGTTTGGACATGCATTTACTTTAAAAGAATTTGAAGTTTTGTGAGCAAAAAATTTCAAAAACTATTCTCGAATTGTTTTTGGGATTTAAAAATTATGTTTTCAAAATCTGCCAAAAGATGGTTAAAATCTATAAACAAATGAATATTTGAAAATAAAATTTATAAAAAAAGCTCCCAAATTTTATGGCTAAACGGGTGCTTAGTTAAGGGTGGCAATTGACACTTCTTTATCGAACAATATATTGTGTAACTATGTCATATTGTTTATGTATATAACTTTGAATCCTCTTAATTTTTCGTGTGTTTATTTTTTTATATTAACACTCTTAGTAAAATTTCTGACTCGTGACTGAATCCAACCATGATCAATAGTGAAGACTTGGTGGAGACTATCTTTCAAAGAAGAAGATGAAGAACAACAAAACTACGTATTTTTGGCGCAACACCTTTTTTTTTTCCTTTTTCTTTTGGTGCAACTCTAGCTACAACAAACTCATACTATGACTACGATGGATGGATATCGCCCGCAATATTGGACTTCCGTATCGCCTTTTCCACTAGGAATTGTTAATTCATTATTGGAAATGATTTGATGTTTAATATGTCACATAAGATTAGTCTCAAAACTGTGCTCTATTTAAGTTTAGAGTTCAATCTTACTAAAAGCCCTTTCTTCTTTTATATACTACAATATATATATATATATATATATATATATATATATATATATATATATATTTTCCACTATTTGAAGGCATCTCTACCAAAGAAAAAATTCAAAGAGAGGAAGAGAGCGCGCGAAGAAATGAAATGAACATTTATTATCGTTATGTACTACAATTTTCATTTCATATTTAGTTTAATTTCATGACCCAAGATCTCACCCTAACTTTTGTTGTGGATTATATCCATTTCTTAGTATATAAGTACCAAGCAAATGTACATTCATAACGTTTTGAGAGTTAATTTAAGGACCTTAATCTTCTTCAAATCATTCAGAGACAAGATTTGTTACTACCAACAATAAAGATCCATTTTTCCCTTATGCTAACTTTTTATTTTTATTTCATTTTCAAGTCAAAAAGGGAAGCGGAAAGGTGTTACAAAGGTAACAATTTGGGATTATAGCAAAAAAATTAAAAGCAATACTAGCACTTGATGTATATCGATGGATACATGGATAGTGCTAATCATAGACCTAAAGTAGTTGCTCTTTTAGCTGCACACGCTTTCATCTTATTTCTTAATTAGTATCAGATTGACATGAACTTCGAATAAGACAATAAGGGGTTTTCTGATTACATGTAAATGGAGATAGGTTTTAACAAAATCTTTCGTTATAAATATATTTTTTAATTGATTGGAAAAGTGGTGAGTTTGATAGATGTTGTCGGCCAAATTGGTATGTTGTTAGATAGGGTTGGTACGTAAGGGGAAGGAACCAAGGGATACAACCTAATTACTCTTCCGTTTCAATTTGGGTGAAATAGTTTGATTTGACACAAAGTTTAAAAAAAAAAGACTTTTAAAATATGTGGTCTTAAAAGCTTAAGAGATAAAAATTTTGCGGAGCATAATATTTGTTTGACTATAAAAATTTCTCATTAAGAGTAAAGTGGGTAAAATGAAAAGTTTAAAGTTAAATTATTTCTAAATATAAAAATATATCATACTTTTTGGAACAGACTAATAAGAAAAGTGCGTCATTTAATTTGAAACGGAGGGATACAAAATTTACTCGCCTCGGTATTTATACAAATCTATGAATACAAAATATATGATTTGCATACAAATTTTAATCACTTAATTAGATTAAGAGATAATACTTCACTTTTCTAGTTTTCTTTGTGACTCCAAACGAAATTGATTAATTTGATTTAAACATCAGATACGAGCTAGAAAGTATTTTTCCTAAATAAATTGCTTTAGAGTCTTTCGATTATTTATAACTTCTTCCACAATCAAAGGCAACATTGACACATTTCCTTCTTATTTGTCTTTTTGAGCTCTTTTTTTAATCTTTAATCATTTTCTCGTCCACTAAAAAGATTGATTTGATGCAAAAAGATGAAATTCCTTAGACAAAAAGTGGTAGAAATAATTGAAAGGCTTACTTACCAATCCTTTTGTTGTCCACCGAACGTAAATTGGGAAACAAAGCTAAACACCTGAAGTACCCACCAATTCCTTTTTCCCCCTTCCGATTTTATTTTAATTAAAAAGTGATTCTTTAATCTAAGAAGTTTTGACACCTTAATGACTTCAAAAGCTTGTCTTCCAAATATGTACCAATTTTAAGCACATACGTATCTGGAAGATACACTACTAAAAATCTGCTAAAAACTGACCAACTATTTTCGACCAACGTTGGTCGGTCAAAAAATGCGACCAAAAACCGTCCAGGTGGGACGCAAACTGAAAAAAAAATATTTACATATTTTTTAAATAAAATACCGACCAACGTTGGTCGGTAAATTGGTCAATAGCTGGTCAAACAAGAAAATTTTGGATTACCGACCAACGTTGGTCGGTAATTTGGATCCAATTTTTTAAATTTTAATAATTATTTTATTATTCTTAAATATTTTATAATATTTAAGAATTTATATTTAAAATTACCGACCAACGTTGGTCGGTTAAAGATTTTAATTTTTTTATAAAAAAAACCGACTAAAGTTGGTCGGTTTTTGGTCAAACGGTCAGCACTTAATGTACCGACCAAAATTACCGACCAACTTTGGTCGGTAATTCTAAAATCAGAGAAGTGAAAAACGGGGAAAACCCCCATTTCTCTAAAAATTTTCCCTCTTCTTCCTTCCCTTCTCTCCTTCTCCCAGCCCCTCCCCCTCACCGTCCAGGCCTCCCCTCGCCGTCTAGCCCTCACCCTCGTCGTCGCCGTCGCCTCTGCCACTGCCACTGCCGCCCCTCGATCTCCTTCTCCATCTCCTACAAATTCTAAGTTTGAATTACAACCCATTTATTTATTATTTCCAGGTTTTGTTAATTAGTTATGAATTAGTTTCAATTGATTAGTGTTTTAATTATTTGAACATTGCATTTTATTGAGGATTAGGGTTTAGGTCTTGTTTTAATTAGTTTTGTTAATTAGTTTTATTAACTAATTAGTTTTGTTAATTAGTCAATTATTTATGAATTAGTTTAGTTTAGGGTATGGGTTGAATTTCTTTTAGTTTAGTTAGTTTATGTTTAAACTCGTAGGATATGAATTGAAATTTTAGTTTTTAAGATTTGTTCTTGTGAATTGAACTTTTAGGATATGATTTGAACTTTTAAGATATGAATTGGACCTTTTGGATATGAATTGAACTTTTAGGATATAGGTGTAATTAGAAAAAAATAATTATCTTGAATTAACTAAAAAAGATATAATTAATTTATAATTGTAGAATAAATTAATTTGTTCTTGTGAATCGAACTTTTAGGGTATGGGTTGAATTTCTTTAGTTTAGTTAGTTTATGTTTAAACTCGTAGGATATGAATTGAAATTTTAGTTTTTAGGATTTGTTCTTGTGAATTGAACTTTTAGGATATGATTTGAACTTTTAAGATATGAATTGGACCTTTTGGATATGAATTGAACTTTTAGGATATAAATTGATGTAATTAGGAAAAAATAATTATCTTGAATTAACTAAAAAAGATATAATTAATTTATAATTATAGAATAAATTAATTTATTCTTGTTTTATTTGTATAGATGGAACATCGTACTTGGATGTACAATAGAAATTATCCTAATCGGCGGGGATTGCGGGAGGATTTTGTAGAAGGGGTTGATGACTTTATTAGACATGCAATGTCACTTCCACCATACCAAAGTGAAGGAGTAATTAGGTGCCCTTGTGTCAGGTGCGATTGTATGAAGTTTAAAAAATCGGAGGAAGTTAAGCTTCATCTTTATAGGAAGGGGTTTATAGAGAATTACTTTGTGTGGACTAATCATGGAGAGATCGATGGTAGCCGTGGGATATTTCATAACATGGTTGTTGGTGAAAGTAGTAGGTCGGTGGAGAATACAAATCTTGATTCTAGAATTCAGAATATGGTTGCGGATGCTTTTGGGGGTGAGCCCAATGAAAATGTTGAACAAACTCCTAATGATGACGCAAAACGTTTTTATGAACAGTTAGAGGAAGCTAGTCGTCCACTACGTGAAGGAAGTCCGCACTCTGAGCTGTCTGTTGCAGTTAGATTACTAAGTATCAAATCTAATTGGAATATTTCTCAAGCAGCCATGGACTGTTTCATTGACCTTATGAGTGAACTAGTTGACCCTAATATCAACTTACCTGATGATTTCTATAAGGCGAAGAGATTGGTTTCTAAGTTAGGACTTTCGTCAATGAGAATTGATTGTTGTCAAGATGGTTGCATGTTATATTATAAAGATGATGCAACTTTAGACAGTTGTAAATTTTGCGAAAAGCCTCGTTTCAAGAGGCTTTCCAGCGGGAATATGGTCGCTGTCAAGGCAATGCATTATTTACCTCTTATACCTAGGTTAAAGAGGTTATATGCGTCGATGAGTTCTGCTCCTCATATGAGATGGCATTTTGAAAATAGAAGACCACCTGGTGTTATGTGTCATCCTTCAGATGGAGAAGCTTGGCTTTGATAGGACATATCCAGATTTTGCTAGTGAACCAAGGAACATTCGGTTAGGTCTGTGTGCCGATGGCTTCACGCCTTTTTCTATATCTGCGACACCATATTCATATTGGCCTATCTTTCTTACACCTTATAATCTACCACCTGAGTTGTGTATGACTAGTCCATATATATTCTTAAATTGTATTATCCCCGGTCCACGTAATCCGAAAAGTTTGATTGATGTATATTTGCAACCTTTGATTGATGAGATAAAATAATTGTGGTATGATGGTGTTGAAACATATGACATATCAACCAAGCAGAATTTTAATATGCGTGCTAATTTAATGTGGACTATTAATGATTTTTCTGCGTATGAAATGTTGTCTGGGTGGATGACTGCTGGGAAGCTAGCTTGTCCTTACTGTATGGAAAATAGTAAAGCGTTTACTTTGAAACATGGCCGAAAGCAATCATGGTTTGATTGTCACCGTCAATTCTTGCCTGATGATCATGAGTTTAGAAGGATGAAAAATGCATTCAAAAAGAATAAAGTGGAATATGATTCTCCACCTCCGATACTTTCAGGTGAGAAAATTTGGGAGAGGGTCCAGAACTTCAGTAAAGTTACTGAGGCTCCACCTTATAGATTCTCCGGATATGGTGTTAATCATAATTGGACGAAACAGAGTATATTTTGGGAGTTGCCTTATTGGAAGGATAATCTTCTCCGACACAACCTTGATGTCATGCATATTGAGAAGAATTATTTTGATAATTTGTTCAACACAGTGATGGATGTTAAAGGTAAGACAAAAGATAACCCGAAGGCTAGAATGGACTTACAAGAATATTGCAGGTGGCCTGAATTATACTTGCAGACAGCAAACAATGGTAAGGTGTTCAAGCCCAAAGCAAGTTACACATTCACTTTGGAGGAAAGACGACAAATTTGTGATTGGGTTACGAAATTAAAGATGCCTGAGGGTTATGCGTCGAATCTTGGAAAAAAAGTAGATATGGAGGTAGGGAAGTTGAGCCATTTGAAAAGTCATGACTGCCATGTTTTCATGGAGACCTTAGTGCCTATTGCATTTTGTGGTTCGCCTGAAAGAATCTGGAAACCCATCACAGAGATTAGTTTGTTTTTCAAAGACTTGTGTTCTACCACATTAAGGGAAGAAAACCTACTTCGGATGGACCAGAACATCCCTGTAATTTCTAGTAAGATGGAAAAAATATTCCCATGTGGTTTCTTTGATGTGATGGAACACCTTCCAATACACCTTGTACACGAGGCACGACTTGGAGGGCCTGTTCAATGCAGATGGATGTATCCCTTTGAGAGGTAATATTATAAGTTTGATGTACTATTCTATTTTATTTGAATGTTATTGGCTAACATGAGATTATGTAGGACAATTGGCAAATGCAAACAATTTGTTAAGCAGAGGAATAAGATTGAAGGATCTATATGCGAAGCCTATCTTGCAAAGGAAACTGCACATTTTTGTTCTTATTATTTTGAGAGTAACGTGCCATGTTCTAGGAATAGGCCCAATAGGCACACGGTCGAATGTGTGAATGATCCATTATATCCACCAATGTCCATATTCAATCAACCAGGCCGATGTTCTAAGGATGTTAGAAAGAGAAGTTTGAGTGATATGGAGTACAAGTCAGCTACACTTCATGTGTTGCTAAATTGTCCCGAAGTTGTACCATTTCTCAAGTAAGTATTGATTTATTAGTTATCAAAATGTAAAATTTACTGTGACTATATATTGATGCAACTACTAAAAATATTTGATATGTCACAGTCACTTCCTGGGTCAATTTGGCTATGATGTTGTATATACGAGATTTGATACGTGGTTCAAACAGTTTGTAAGTGTATATATATATATATATATATATATACATATGTAGTGAATGTATAAAAATTGATTCATAAGTTGTGCTAACTTATGACTTTTTTAACTCTATGTAGGTAAATAATCCAAATAATGGTGTAAATCAATTTTTGAAAGATATATCTTGGGGACCTGGGCTTCAGGTCACAATAATGTCTAAGTACGTAGTGAATGGTTATAAATTTCATACAGAGGATTGCTCTAAAAATAAAAATAGCAACAACAGCGGGGTGTGGATTCTAGGTGGTGATGGCAACCAAGTTGGAGATATTGATTATTATAGTGTGGTCAAAGAAATATTACAACTAGAATATACAGGTTGGCCATATAAGAAATTGATACTCTTTAGATGTAAGTGGTTTGACCCAAATCCAACAAGAGGTACAAGAGTACACAACCAATACAACATAATTGAGGTTAATCATACGAGGGAGTATGATCACTATGTTCCTTTCATAATTGCACATAACGTTAGGCAAGTGTATTATGCTCTTTATCCATTGCGGCGGAATAAGTCCGATTGGTGGGTTGTAATAAAAACTAAGCCTGTAGGTAGAGTGGAAGTCGAGAATGTGTTAGATGTTGCATATCAAAACGATATCTCCAATATTTACCAAATAGTGGACGATCAGTTAGAAAATGATTTGGAACATCCTGAACGCATATTGGAAGAAGTTGATATAAATGAAGTAACAATTATAGAAAATGAGGACGAGGAATCAACTGATGAAGCTCAAACAAGTGAGGACAAAGAATTCTCGGACGAGGAACAATACGTCGATGAGGATTAAAAAGTTGGTTTTTTAAAGCACTCTCGTTTTATAGCTAGTTTCTTATATGTTTCAATCTAAATGTGTATTATATTATACAGATGGCAGGCAAGGGTCAAGGTAACAATGACCCTACTAGTTCTCGGGGTCGAGAAAAGGGTAGGAAGGGAAAGAGGAGGGTAGAAAATAATACTCCCTCTTTTCCACCTTTTTCAGAGATGCCTATGTCTTATCCTCCACCACACGGCTATACTGAGCTGCCACAGCATCACGAGCCATACACCTTCATTCAGACACCCAGTCTTCCATCACAGGGCCACAAGACTATACGTCCGACATACAGTTCAGCTCCCTCACAGCCATCTGCATCATATCCACATGGATCACATCCCTACATATCACAGCCACATGGATCGCATCCACCCATGTCACAGCCACTCGGGTCACAGCCATCGGTATCACATCCACTTGGGTCGCATCCAGTTATGTCGCAGTCACAGGGATCGCAACCATCTTCATCATCGACTCCATCTATTGCAGGCTTTCGCTTGGGAGGCATTAGCTCTGACCCGCCTACACCGTCTTCACATGCCTATGATACACATGCTTCGGATGGTGATGACGAGGTAGTGCATTATGATCGATATGGCAGGATCATCATAGTCCCTGAGGGTGATGGGTAAGTGTTATTCATTATTTTTGCGTCTATTGATTTGTAACATTTTTACTAAGATATTAATGTATTTTTATTGTTAAATTACAGGTTCAGGCCGGGTAATAAAACTACGAGGATAATCACCAATGCCATCAGAAAGCTTTATGATGGCCCTTATGCGACTTGGACTGATTGCCCATTCTCACTGAAGGAGCAAATTTTTAATCAATTTAAGGTATAAATATTCTTTTAAACAGTTTAATAATTTATATTTATGATGTTTCCATCTAATATTTAACTTTTGAAATACAGAGCAAGTGTGTATGGGAAGACCGCTATAGCGCGGAAGTGGCTACAAATTTTCATCATAAAGCTCGCAAGAGATTGGCGGATGCTTTCTCGGATGCTAGAAAGAAGAACAAGAGGCCTGGCTGGTTACTTGAGAATTTGTGGAATGATTTGCAAAGGCAATGGCTTACCGCAGAGTTCTTAGAGAGGAGCGAAAAAGGAAAGAAAGCTCGCGCATCCGAGAAGGGAGGCTCCTTGCACACTGGAGGTGCGATCAGCCTAGGGACAATAAAAAGAAGATTGGTACGTAATTGCTTAAATTATTTTACTTTTCTAAGTATATCTATTCTGTTTATTAACTAAATTAATTTGTTTTCAGGAAAAGAAGTATGGGCGTCCAATGAGTCATGATGAGCTATTCAAGGAGACACATGTTGTGAAGAAGAAGAAAGAGGGGGATCAAGATAGGTAGGTCGAGGACCGGGCCTCGACTGCATATGTAAGCTTTCAATTTTATTTAAGTATTATAATTTACTTTTATAAACAACTTGAAATACTGATTTAATTTAAAATAATATAGGGTCGCTACCAAAGTAACGTGGAGGAATTCATCCGTAGTCATCCAGCTGGTGAATCGGGTGAGCCAACCCAACCTTCGGACGAGGATGCTGAAAGAATATGGTTGGAGTCTGTTGGCGGTCCAAAATGGGGGAAGGTATACGGGCTTCCTACTAAAAACTTCCATCGCTATAAGTGTGGAATGCGAGGAATAGGGACTTCCTCGCATGGCGAGCAACTTAATAGGGAGAGCCTCTCCGCTATGCGGGAGACAGTGACAAAGCTCACATCAGAGCTAGAAGCGGCCAAGGAAAGAGAAAGGCTTAGAGATGCTCAATTCCTTGGCATGCAAGCTCAGATCAGAACTCTCCTATCTAGTGGAGCTTTTCCGTTGCCCCGATCTCGTGAGTCATCTCCAGAGGGTCGACCTCCACGTGATCGTTCCTCCCGCCCTGCTCGTGATCGTTCCTCCCGTCCTCCCCGTGATCGTGCTTCCCGTCCTCCACAAGACCGTTCTCTATATCGTCTTGTAGATGAAAGTTCATCAGACGGTGATGATGATGTTGTACAAAACACCCCTTGACTTTTATATACTTTGAACTAGACAAATAGAACCAGTTTTGAACTAGTTGTAATTAGTTTTAACTTGGTTTTGGATTTTTATGTTCAATTGAACTTTAATTTGTTAGTTTTAAAGTATTTATTGAATGTTTTGGTTGTTGTTGTGTTGTTGTTGTTGTTGTTGTTGTTGTTGTTGTTGTTGTGTTGTTGTTGTTGTTGTGTTGTTGTTGTTGTTG
This sequence comes from Nicotiana tomentosiformis, assembly GCF_000390325.3. NCBI lineage: Eukaryota > Viridiplantae > Streptophyta > Magnoliopsida > Solanales > Solanaceae > Nicotiana > Nicotiana tomentosiformis. Next base: position 59,347,801 of record NC_090814.1, on the reverse strand, counting down.
TTGTTGTGTTGTTGTTGTTGTTGTTGTTATTGTTGTTGTGTTGTTGTTGTTGTTGTTGTTGTGTTGTTGTTGTTGTTGTTGTTGTTGAGTTGTTGTTGTTGTGTTGTTGTATTGGAATGCTGGCAGGTGGTTTAGCTGCCAAAACAGGCATTTTATGCCAAAATTAATCCCAGAAAAACCGACCAACGTTGGTCGGTTTTTAATTAAAAAAAATAAATTATTCCAAAATACCGACCAAAGTTGGTCGGTTAATGAACATTGAATTCCCAGAATTCAAGACTACCGTCCAACTTTGGTCGGTATTTTGCTTGCATTGTTGAGATTACCGACCATAGTTGGTCGGTAATGTTTAATTTTAATTAGTTTTAAAAAATATATATTTTCAATTACCGACCAAAGTTGGTCGGTTTTTTTTAATTTTAATAATTAATTAAAAAAATATAATTTAGTTAAACCGACCAACTTTGGTCGGTAATATTAAATTAATAAAATATGTTTCCGACCAAAGTTGATCGGTAAATAATTAAACTTGCCAGATGGTCATTTTAATATACCGACCAAAGTTGGTCGGTAATTTCCGTCCAACTTTGGTCGGTAAGCCATTCCGACCATCAAAACACCGTCCACACCGTAATGGTCGCGTTTTGGTCGGTAATTTGCCATAACCGACCAACGTTGGTCGGTATTTTTGGTCGGTTTTTAGCGAATTTCTAGTAGTGATATTGCATGGTCGAAATGCAAACCTAGTTCTCTGGCAGCATTGTAAACTAGTAAATTTGTCCGCGCTTCGCAACAGTTGTAATAATAATCAATAAATTTACCATATTCTATGATTTTATTGAGATAAAATTTTTAATTTATATGCAGGCAAAATTTAATTCTATGAACTAATTTAATAACAAAAAATAATATTTAATTTCATTGAGATGATCAATTTGCTTGAGGATGTTAGTTACCTCACTTAATTAAAGTGGATATTTTGAGCATTGGCTTGACAATAATGCTTAAGTAGCTGACCTCTTTAATCGACTTTGTGAAGGTATCGCTTATACGCATTTTTAATAGGTTCTACCATACAAAATGTATCTTCTAGAATTTTAATCAATTTGTTGATTTGGTTATTTAGGAATTTCAAGCCAATGCACATGAACTAAGACCCAGGGGAAGATAAGATGTTGCACCACTGGTTCTAGAGAGAAAAAAACGTATGACGTAAGCCATTTAACCTTCCCTTCTTAATTAAAGGATGCATAAATATGATAAGAATTACATTTATTAGTCACTGTATGAGAGGTTTTGGTTATACGTACGTCTCTCCTTCGTTTCATGTTTAAATATTGTTAAAAATAATAATATTCATTATTATTAAAATAATCAATATTTATTTATAGTAGTTGTATTTAGCTACTTTAAAATAGAGAAGAAAATACTTTAATATTATATTATGGATTAAATTCAATAAAAAAGAGAAACAAACTTAGTACGGAGTAGTAGGTTTTTGCATTCTTACTATGTTTAAAAATAAAAATGGGTGCCACCATATTCTCAGTGGAATAATTGAAGTAGTTCCCTCTTGTCGAAATGAAAAGAGAAATTTTTCATATGAGAAAGTAAAAGTAAAAGGTAAATCGACGAATTATAGAAAATAATATCAACAATGTCATATCCCGGTAATTATAACCATAATTAAGTTGCAAAAGTATGAACTTGACCCAAAAACAAAAAGAAGAAACATTTGTGAAAGTTGAAACACAAAATATACCACTCTTGACCGTATTTTAGTCTTACGGTCCAAACACAAAATATACCACTATTTGTTTAAATAGAACTTTTCTATTTCCAAATATATACCATGATGTTTGATTGTTGAATATTTAAATAAAAAATTGATATTGCCCAATATTAAAACACAAAAAGGAAAATGTGACAATAAATGCACATCCAATAAAATGCATGGATAATGAGATTATTTAACGGCATAAGTTATGAGTGAATGAATTAAATTTGCCAATTCTATTGCAACTTACTCTAGGATTTCATCCCTTATGGTTACTTTTATTCCAAAAATAATACCCTAATGCTGATGTCTTGCATCTACAAAAAAAATAAAAGATAATCATTATTTCTAATGGAGCGAACAGAAAGATAATAAAAGGTGTCTAATAACCGAAAAATAATCATTTATTCAAGTAATTATTTTTCCTTGTGGATTAGTATTTCTTACACTGCAATTGCACAAAAATCTAGGCATTTCAAATGACACAGTTGTGAGTTACTGAAAGAAAACGACGGCAACACATATCTATTGATTTCTTGCAACTATAAAAAACAGAAAATAACGTAACATCAATATTTCTAAAGGAGCAAAGCATGTATACCTGCTAATAACAATGGAGCTGAAAATAGAAAGAGATGAAATCCACTAACAGATACAAAATTAAGCTAAAGATGAGTCTTTATATATAGTGGTGTACTAATGTTTTATATTAAATGAAGAACCCGTTCAATTCCCTTAATTAATTGATGGACTGTTTTTATTTTCAAATTGATTATAGAATTTGTTTAGTCATTCTCTCTAAAAAGAAGAAGATAAATATATAATTTAAGCCTTCCATAAATGACAGTAATTAATAAGGATGATATAAATATGATATATTTAATATTCTACAGATTTTTTAGACATCAAGTAATGGATAAAAGCCAAAAATAAATGAGAAAAAAGATAGTGGACTTTATTGAGCTATGAGAGATGCCACATTACCTTTCTTATTCCTAACTTTATATAGATATATATACTAGCTTTATATAGATATATAGATGTTTGGAGGATAAATTCCAAGTTTTTGATGCACAAGATTAATGTTTCCACTTCATATTCACATTGCAAGAAAAAATGAAATGAAAAACGAATTAATTTACAGCCAAAGCAATTAAACGAAAAGATAGAAGAAAGGAGTAATTGAACATTTTGTGGTGGACCAATTAGCAGGTTTTTCTATATGGTGTTGAGTTAATCGAGTCCTTGTCAAGTCCTTGTCCAATAAGTTAAATGTTTATTATTGGTCTGAAATGCTATTATGACAGAAGCAATTAGGCTTAAGCACTAATTACACAATAAGTGGGGCACGTCGCTATTAATTATTTTCTGCAAAAATAACAATATCACAGTAATAACTTGCCTATCATTAGAGTGAATTAACACGTCGTCCTTATTGTTGTATGTATATGTAGCTGTATCTTTTTCCATTCCGACCTAGTATTGTATGAACCATGAAGTGAGTGGAATGTCAAGTGAAAAAGAGGGATAGGTATACAAATATTCGGTTAGTATCACTATTTATTTTTAGTTAAAATACATAAATTTTACACTGATATATATATATATATATATAAAATTAATTTAATTATGTGGTTGGATGGACACTTATTTGGGCTAATTCGTAAAAATGAGGTAATTTTTATATTTAAGAGAAGCCTAAAAACGAGTTGGGTTGATGTGGTAAAATAAGGAGAGGTGGGGCAAAGAGCAAAAAAAAAAAATATCAAAACAGAAATAGTTTGAGTAATACTGTTATTTACTTCCTAATTCATTGATCTTTCTTGTTTCAATTTATAAGATACTTTTGTGTAGGAAAATGAAGAAGAGTTTCTTGAAAGGAAGATGAGATTATTTGGTATTTAATTTTCTTTAGGGCTATTAATGAGGGAAATCTTGATATGAAGTGACGAAAGAATCAATTGCGTTCCAAGAAGAGAGTTTGATAACTCTAGAGTGTGGGAGAGATCAAACCTTATTGGATGGTAGAAGATAAATGCATGGTTGGTGGTTATTTTATTTTTTATTAAACTTTTTGATTATTTTAATATTTATTTGCAGACGTAAGACATGAAATACAACAAAGTAGTATCCACTTTAGTGCCACTATATTGGAGAATATGTGATGAAATTTCATTTACAAATTATTCTGAGTACAATATGTATAATCCATTCGTTCTCATTGATTGAGTTTCGCAGAATATACTAAGGTATTTGTGGATAGATAGGAAGTAACGAATCATACTCTTTATGTCTTACCTGGGTGACTTTGTTATCTTAGATGACGACGATGCTTGGATAATAACAAGCCCTTATTTATCATATATAAAGTATAATGAAGGCCAAACGTATCCAATACTTTGCTCGTTGTATTGGAAAAAAATGATGAACGACAGTTGGATGGTCGACGAGTTGACACGTGGAAGTAAAGATAGGTAAGGTATGAGTCAGCAAATAGTTAGCATCGGATACAAATATGTGACAGGTGTTGAATAAGTTCCGAAGGCATTGAAACCGAGAACGAAGATTTGAAAGGAAAATATCGATTGAAAAATACAGCATTCAATGAGCAACTGTTACAAAAAATATTTGTATTAATGTTCAACCGTTATGCAGCCATCAAGAGAGTTTTTATTCATATTAAAGAAGAACTTGATTTGGGGATCTTGTTTCCTTGAATAAAGCTATAAATAGGAGAATTTGTATTCAATAGAGGACACGAAACACTCTATATACATGAAAGCCAAAATCTGTTTATTCTATTAAACAACTTTCTTTCTTTTTGCTTTAGATATTATTGCTTCCGGAGAAGCTAAGTTCACATCCAGGCTTGTATTTTCTTCAAGTTATTTTGACAATCTTATTTCTCTTCTTACTTATTTTAATTCCCGTGACTATAAGCTACGTTATAAATTCAACTGTACCGTTTTACGAGTAAATAGTTTGACGCTCATCGTGGACAATAGATAATTGTGTAATTATTTTGATCCATTCATCTGTTACTAAGGCAGTTTGATTATTTTCTTTAGTAAAAACAACTCGCAACGAAGGAGATGAAACAACTCTGGTTCGCGAAGAACAAAATCCTCGGCATGCCAGAAGTCCAACTCCTGATGATATGGACGATGAACATGTTGCTGAAACGGTCAAATATTTGAGGGAGCAACAAAGGAAAATTATGAAGTATCTCTCAAGACAAGACGGGGTAGTGACGGAGTTGAAGCAGACGCTTTCAATTGCTTCCAATAACTCCATTGGTGGAATTCGAGTTCCTCTCAACGTGCCTGCAAATCAAACAATGCAAAGAACCTGTAATGTCGCTTTGAGGGAGGACTTCAGTTTTAATGAAAATGAGTCAGGTGGTGCCGGTAGTGGATACGGGAACAACAACAACGCCAATGATCCCTTCAAAACTGAGCTCATGAGATTCATGAGGGAAATGAATGAACGAATGGACCAAAGTGCTAAAGAATTCCATGCCCGGATGGATAAGATCTACGGAGCACCAACAATGTTGAAGGGTCCGAATTTAAAAAAAGTATACACAGTTGTCGTTCAAACTAAGTGAGGCCCCGTAACTGGTTCTGAAAAGATCCAAAATGGCTGATATTCCGAAGTATGATGGGACTTCGGGTCCACAAGAGCATATCACATCTTACACTACGACTGTAAAGGGAAATGACTTGGCCCCCCACAAGATTGAATCTATTTTGTTGAAGAAATTTGGCAAAACCCAAACGAATGGTGCTTTAACATATTATTCTCTTTTACACGAGCATTCAATTGACTCTTTTGAAATGCTTGTAGATTATTTCATTAAAACTCATGGTGGAACAAAGAAAGTCCAAGTTAGGAAAGCAAACATATTCAGAATCTCTCAAGGAGAGTCTGAATTGTTGTGAGAGTTCGTAATATGGTTTCAAAGGGAGAGGATGTTGTTGCCGGCAATAACAAATGAGTAGGAGATTGAAGCATTCACCAAAGTTCTCAATCCACGTAGCTCCGATGCCTCCAGGTAATTGAAGGAAAGTTTGTTGGAATTTCAAGCAACCACATGGGCAAATATTGACAATCGTTATGAATCAAAAATCAAAATCGAAGATGATCAACTAAGCTCTTTGGTGTCATCTAAGGGTTGCAATTATGACCAAAATCAAGAAAAGTTTACAACTGATTTCGATATGGACCGGAGATCCTCCATGAGTCATTTTCAGCCTTACGAAAGAGCTAAGGGGCGTGGAACAGGATTTCAGTCTTCGGATAGGTTTGTTTCTTATAGAAGGGAAAATTATGGTCGGAGTAGCAGATTTTTATAGGAGAAGGAGCCATCAGATACTCGGGATTCAGCATACCCCTAGTTATCCGATTATAACTTAAATGTCAGCTTGGTAGAATTGGTTTATGCTATGAGAAACATTAAGGAGGTACGATTTCTGAAACCAATTCAATCTGATCCTAGTAAGAGATATCCTAATTTATGGTGTGAATTCCATGGCACGCATAGCCAAAGAACTGGGGATTGCCGACACATTCGTGAAGAGGTTGCGGCATTACTGAAGAATGATTAACAAGAGAATTCCTAAGTGATTGGGCCAAGAGCAATTGTGGGAGGAATCGAGATGTTGCGGAACCATCCAATCCGATTGCAGGGTCACCTCATCTAACGATAAACATGATTTTTGGTGGTGCTAAAGTAAATGGAGTGATATTTTCAGCAGCGAAGAAGACAAAGATATTGGTAACTCATGGCAAGAGGATCCGGGAAGCATTAGAAGATGATGAAATCACCTTCACGGAAGAAGATGTTGATGGCCTTGTTTTACCACACAACGATGCTCTGGTAATATCGCTTAATATTTTAGATTTCAAAGTTAAACGTATGTTGGTTAATCCAGGTAGTTCGGCCAATATCATTCAGTTGAGAGTTTTGGAGCAAGCAAAGTTGACTGAAAACATAGTGCCGGGAATAAAGCTTCTGGCCGGGTTTAACTTAACAAGTGTAACAACCCTAGGAGAGATCTTACCGCCCACGCATGCCAAAGACATAACAAAGACCACTTTGTTCGAAGTGATGGATGGCGATATGGGGTACAACGTGATCCTTGAAAGACATTGGATTCATGAGATGAAGGCGGTGCCATTGACTTATCATCAGTTCTTGAAGTTTCCAACGTCGGAGGGAATCAAGCAAATCAGAGGTGATCAACCTGCAGTAAGGGAGATGAATGCAGTAACTCTATCGAGCAGCAAGGCGGAAGGAAAGAGCAAATAGCAACTACATGAACCAGTGTCCTCTTCCCTTCCGGTTGAAGTTAATGGGGAAGAGGATTCATCGGATTTTTATAAGGTGACAAGATCTTTCCACGTATCGAAGGAAACAGATACTACAAATTCGACCGCAGAGGAATTTGAACAAATCATTTTGTTTGCAGAGTTCCCTTAGTATTAAATCCCGAACTTAGGCTTAAGATTATTGATTGTTTAAAAGCTAATTTTGATTGCTTTGCATGATCTTATCCTAATATGACATGTATCCCACTAGATGTGGTTGTCCATAAATTAAGTTTGGATCCTAATTTCCCTCCGGTAAAGCAAAAGAAACGACTGATAGCCAAGGTTAGGAACAACTTTGTTAAAGATAAGGTAAACAATTATTAAATATAGGTTCAATTCATGAGGTAAATTATCCTTACTGGCTAGATAATGTAGTGATTGTTCCTAAAAAGAATAATAAATTTATGATGTGTATGGATTATAAAGATTTAAATAAGGCATGCCCTAAAGACTCTTTCCCGTTGTCGAACATTGACAAGATGATCGATGCTACGACCAGACATGAGTTAATGAGTTTTCTTGATGTGTATTCCAGGTATAATCAAATTAGGATGCACTCGGAGGATCAAGAAAAAAGCTCGTTCATCACATATTTTGGCACTTATTGCTATAACGTGATGACTTTCGGGCTTAAGAATGACTGAGCCACTTATCAAAGGCTCATTAATAAAATATTTGAACGATAAATTGGTAAAACTATGAAAGTTTAAATTGATGATATGTTGGTTAATTCTCGTGGATAACCAATCTTGCCCAAAGGCTCATATGGATCGGGTTGCACGCCGCAACAAGCCTTCGGGATATATATATATATATATATATATATATATATATTTAGATCGGGTTACACTCCGCAACAATATTGGATCGGGTTGCACGCCGCAACAATATTGGATCGGGCTGCGCGCCGCAACAATATAATGCTTGGGTTGAAGGAGCCCCTCCGGAATCTGCATACCCCCAGTGAGCGCAGGTACCTATTGAGAGTGTGTATTGAGGGATGAGAGCCGAGAGTATGAGCTGTTGAGATGAGTTGAGTGACTGCTGCCTTGAGAGGTTGTACTTGATTTTATTTATTGTTTCACTTAGTTGTTATGTGTTATTGTGGTGAAATTTCTGGAAGATTCATATCTATTTTACTTGAGCTCGAACTAATTTGATTTATATCACCAGAATTGAAAGAATGTTCACTCTCTACTGAAAACTTTTGAAATGAACTGTATTTTTATAGCCCGTTACTACTTCTCAGTTTCTTATTTAATTCTGTTACTTGTTGAGTTGGTTGTACTCATGCTACACCCTGCACTTCATGTGCAGATCCAGGTGTGTACGGTTTTGGCGATCGCTGAGTTCGTGCGTGGACTGATTATCGGAGACTTACGAGATAGCTGCCAGTGTTCGCAGTCCTTGTTTCTCCTTTCTTATTATCTTTTCTCTCTTGTATTGGCATTTGGCACATACTGTAGTAGACTCTGTTTCTAGATTGGTTGTTAGATGCTAGTGACTTAGTGACACCCCGATATCGGGCTATTTTTCCGCACTTATGTTTTAATTGGGTTTTACCCCCGTTTTATGAAAACTTCCGGTTATTTTAAATATCTTAATTCATTTTTGTCAAATTTTAAAAGTGTTTTGGAAAGGTCGGCTTGCCTAGTATTACGATAGGCGTCATCATAACGGGTTAGGTTTTGGGTCGTGACACGCCTCTAGCTAGCGGTAAATATATATATGTTCAAAAAGTATGATGAAAATTAAATACTGTAAACTATGTTTATTAATTAACAGGATAAATAACCATTTTCCGAAATGAAAAGGAAAAGTGAAACAAGACCCTGGTAAGTCAATGTAGTGGGTACTAACTTGGCTTGAATCACTGCGACATAAAACCGACATGATCAAGTGCAGGTGGAAGATTCTCTATTAATGAGGTCCTAAAAAGCTTGTTGGGAACTGACATTGAGGAATGATTTAGTGTTGGAGATTTAGGAGTATAATTATGATAGGAATAGAAGTAGCACACGTTAAATCATGATTAGTACTACGACACAAAAGAAATGTTTCATCTCGTTTACATCTTATAAACTATTCTTTATTTTAATTAATTAAAAACAAAAGTATTGGTGGGTGGTGACCTTTTCTATCTCTCCACCTTTTGGTGTGTATGTGCCATGGATTTCTTGCTTTCCTCCCGACATCATTTCCAACATCATACGGGTGAATAAAAGTTCAACCTTTATTTACATAAGAGTAATTCCTTTTCTATTGTTTTTTTTATAAGGGCTTGATCTCAAATTATTTTGCTCTTTTGCTTTTCACTCTCTGAAGTTCTTAACTTTTCTTTTGGGGTTAGTTGCAACTTGCACCATACACATTGAAAGACAGTAAGGTTGTATCGGAGAAGTCATTGTGCCATTAAAATTCTGCAACTAAATAATGGAAGAGTTAAAAGAAATGTCTTTTAATTAGTTGTAGTGTGTAGGAAAATTGGGTCCAACCTTATGGGTGCTTTAAGGCACAATAGAGTTATTAGTTAATTCTAATATTCCCTATATAAATGCGCTTACTGTGTACACTAAAAAATACTCTAAACAGTAATTTTTTACGCTCTCTTCTCCCATATCAGACGAGGGGTTTAGATTGTGATATAGGGGGTTGCTCCAATAACAACCACCGCCGACCAGTAATTTCAGTTGCGGTTGATCCGTTCTTTCCGCTTTCGTTACGCGAACAAGTAAGTTTTCGTTTTACGATTTATGCGCTATCTATGTGTTTAGATTATCGCATTTTCCTTCATAGTGATAGTTATAATCTTAGTGTAATTTAGTGTATATAATGTCTAAAAACTCTCTTCCTTTAACTTCTTTAGCCATTTTTACATTTATCGTATTCGAGAAAGCTTGTTCTATAACGAAGCATTTAACAATGTCAAACAGCCTAGTGAAAATTTGTTGTATGAGAAGAGAGTTTTATCGGACAGGCGAGTTTCTAGGCACACAGAAAATGGAAGTGCCTCGTTTTGTAACATCTATTATCTTTTATCATTCAATTGATTCCTTATTTTCAATCTAAGATGATAAAGCTCGTTGGAAAAGGAGTATACAAGTAGCAATATTCTACTTAAAATATGAATCTGCACTTGTGATAATTAAACCAACCGTGTAAATTAATGTCTTCTGTCTTCTCAAGATTTGGTAAGATCCATTTTGCTGTCTTAATCTTACCTATCTTATCATCAAGCCTTTGTCTATCCCTTTATCTGGTACATTGAGCTGGACTATGCTGTAAATTGATTTCAATTTACAAGAAGAAAATGATAATCATAACTAGGAAAAGGAGCAATCTTTTGTCTGAGTTAGATTACTCACAAGGTCATTTATCTAAAGATAATTGTCTACGAATTTATTTTTATTTACTTTGTATCATAAAAGTTATTCTATTTATGTCATCTTACATACAAGGTCACTTACTATACTTTTTATAACTTTTTAAAGCAAAATATTTTAAAAATAATAAGGCACCCATTAATTTTGTAATTTCTTGAGCCACTCTCTTTCACATATTTGTGGGAAAGACTAAATGAATGAGTACCCAAAGCAGCATGACATGATACTATGATGCAATAGATAATTTTCATGGTGTCACTGCCTTTTGTTTCTTATTCTTTGATTAGTTCTAAACATGGGCTTCTCCAAAGTTTATTGGGCTTATTTATTGGTCTTATATGGAGGTGGGCTTTGTCAAAGTACCCAACTAGTTCTACATGCAAAGGGAGATTTGCACGAATATGCTATTGAGAAAAATATCTGGTTTGGCAGCCACAGTAAAAAAACTATCAACATTAGTCCCACTTATAATATGATTTTATTTGAAACTTATTTATCAAAATTGTTCTAGATTTATATATTACCCGTCCTAAATGAAGTTTGCGTACAAGTTATAAATAATCCATTATTAATACCTGAAATTAAGAGATTCAGTTATATTCTTTTCTTTTTTTTCTCCTCTCCCTTTTCCCTTTCTTTGCCGCTTACTCAGTTACATCTCTTTATCATTGACAACCCTGAACTCCTCCGGCCCATAATTAGCTATAGAAAAATTAAAATGGTCATTTAGATGCAAATGATAAACTCTACATACTAGCTTCAGAAAAATAACATTACTCTCTATCTCTACTTTAAATATTGCAATGACACATCAGTCTGGCCTTTCTTATTACTTGTCTTTATACCTTTGCCCAGTCCATCCCCACTTAACCTGGTCTCATAAGAATTCAAAATTCCAGCAGCTTCCTCGTTGTAATTGGAATTCGCAGCTAGGTAATTCATGCACAACTAATTTTTCTATTGGCCCAATTTTATTAGGAGAAGTAGACATAGGTTGCCCATCTTGCAAATTCCCAGTAGACCTAGGAATTTCAATAACATCACCTTGATATGTACTCTGAACTGTAATATTATGATTATTATATGAGGGCTTCGATCAGATCAATGATGCTTAATATATAACGGCATGGTACATCATACAAATTAAAAATAAAATTTGTATAAATTTAATACATCTACAATAAAATACAAACTTAAAATAAATTATATAGTATACAACTTATTTATAATTTATCTAAAATTTTCATACATCATTTTTACCTAGTTAAATACAACTACAACATCATACTACTTAAATACAATTTTATACAAATTTTATACAATGTCTTTTGTATGTATTTTGTAAATGATTTGTATGTATTTTGTGCGAGAGGCACGGGGTTCGATCCCCCGCATCTCCATAGATTTTGGTTCCTGCAATTTCTTTTGTCAAGAGTGGGTTACTCTAGTAGTAAGCACCCTCCACTTCCAACCAAGAGGTTGTGAGTTCGAGTTACCCCAAGAGCAATGTGGGGAGTTCTTGGAGGGAGGGAACCGAGGATTTATCGGAAACAGCTTCTCTACCCCAGGGTAGGGGTAAGGTCTGCGTACACCTACCCTCCCCAGACCCCACTAGTAAAATTATACTGGGTTGTTGTTATTGTTGTTGTCGTTGTTGTTGATTTGTATGTATTTTGTATGTGGCGTGTTCTTCTTCCTCAATGAAATTTCAATAAATACTTCCTCTCTTAATACAATTTTGATATATATCAACAACTTTATGTAAAAAAAAATAGTATTTATAAGTTAAATACAAATTTCATACAATGATTCATACATTATACAACTATTTTTCAACTTTCATACAACATTCAAATAAAAAATATATATAACTACAATAGAATACAATTTAAATACAATTTACGTACAACTATAATGCAACTTTAATACGATTTCGTAACTATTGTATATCTATTTTCTTCTTCTTCTTCTTCTTCTTCTTCTTCTTCTTCGAGATTCAATCTGAAATTCAGCCAAAATTAAGTCTAATCTTCACTAAATACCCTCAAAATTGAGATATAAACTCCAAAGAGTATTCCCAATTATTTGCAACAACACCCAATCCAAATAAATAATAGTTTTTAAAAACCCAAATTCGAATTCAAAGCTTCAAAATTTTTTAATGACTGTCAATGGTGGAGAGTTAAACACCTTCAAAATTTATTGATTGTCAATTTTAATTCGAATACTAATTGTGCAACATGAAAGAAAATTGCTGAGTTAAAACTCTATAGTAAAACGATTGAAATCCATTGATGAATTCCATTAAAACTCTATACAATATGAAAGGATAAAAAGCATAGAACATCAAAGGAAGAAAAATTGGGGGAAGATTAGAGAAGGAGAGATAGAGAGAGAGAGAGAGAGAGAGAGAGAGAGAGAGAGAGAGAGAGAGAGAGAGAGAGAGCACATGTATAAAAATGATGGAGAAATAACTGATATTCCTTATTCAATTCATAATATAAAGGGATACTCATTTAAAACTAATTTGTATATAAATGGTAAATTGTATATGACTATGCAATTAAGTTAAAACATGATTAAGGAGGGTAAATAAGTTTCATATATAGTATAGATAGGTAAAAAGTCCCTTATAATATGCTATCATATTTGGCCCTAAATCCTATTTTAATTACCAATCGGGTATTAGAGAAATCTTAGAAGTGTCCAAGAAATGTAGACATGGACACAGACGCAAGTGACTGTTGTTTGACACAATGATCCCTCTTAGACGAGCTGACCCAATTGATTTTAGGAAGTGGAACTCTCGGACTCCATTGTTGAGGCGCATCCTTTGTCGAGTTCAATATCTGATCTATATAAATAAAAAGAGAGTTGGATCTAGAAGTCGAAGAACTGTATGTGTTTCTTGGTTGAGAATTCATAGTAGTGCTCTATTGGGTTGCTTGAAACATGAAGAAGAAAAAGAAGCTAAAAGCTCAATTAAAGTACTTCAAATCTTTGAATTAAAAAAAAATTAAGTTTTCGAAATTGGATTCCGATTCAATTATGTCTTGTTGTAAACATTTGAAAATATCTTTTGGAATTCATATCTAAAATTTGAGGGAGTTTGATGAAGATTTTAACTAGTTCTGAGCAGATTTTTAGTAGTAGTATTGTTCTCGGTGTATTCTTTGTGTGTTCCATATGTATTTTCTGTATATCCCTTTATACATGTGTTGGACGGAAAATTTTCAACTCGATTTTAACTACGAATCTTGAAACAAGTTCGAATCACCTCTAATTCTCATCAAATTTTGTATATTATCTCGTCTATACTCATTGAGAAAAACTTTTTTCCCTAGGTGTTCTGAATGTTGTTGTCATGCCCAAACCGAAGTGTAAAGACCCGGCCGGCCGTTTTGAGTATTTTAGCCAAGTTTCCATATTTATTGCCTCCTCTATTTTATATTGTGGTTATGTGACTTGGGAGTGGTTGTTTTTGGTTTCAGGTGAGTTTCAGAGTGAAATGGGACACTTCGTCCTAAAGTTGGAAACTTAAATTGAAAGAATTGATCAGAGTTTAACTTTTTTTTATAGATGACTACGGAATGGAGTTTGGATGGTTCCGATAATATCATATGGAGATTTTGGACTTAGGAGCGTGTTCGGATATTGATTTGGAGGTCCGTAGGTCATTTTGACTTGAATTGACGAAAGTTAGAAAATTGAAGGTTTGGAAGGTTGAGAAGTTTGATCGGCAGTTGATTTTATTGATATCGAGGCCAGATTTTAATTCCGGAAGTTGAGATAGGTTTGTTGTATCATTTAAGACTTGTGTGCAAAATTTGAGATCAATCAGGGTGTGTTTGGTATGAATTGACATTAGTTTTGGAAGTTGGATGTTCATGGTTTCAATAGGTGTGAATTGGGTTGCGATTCGTAGAATCGATATTATTTGATGTGATTTTAGGCCTCGAGTAGGTTCACTATGTGTTTTGAAACTTGTTGGTATATTCGGACGGGGTCCCGGGTGCAAATCAGATTGTAATCTGGATCATTTTTGGGCTTGTTAATTGCTCAAGGTTGCTAAAGTCTAGTGTCATCGCACCTGCGGTGGGCTTGGCCGCAGGTGTGGGCGCGCAAGTACGGGTGGCTTGTCGCAAAAGCGAATTTCTAGTGGGCTTGGTTGTGACCGTAGATGCAAGGAGATTTCCGCATCTGCATGCTCACATGTGTAGAGGAACTAGTCGCAGATGCGGATTGGGCCAGTTTGGCTTGTGGTCGCAGAAGCGGACACTGTCCAACAGGAGTGTGTGTGCAGAAGCACTCCTTGTCCGCAGGAACGGAAGCGCATATGTGCATTTTTGTCCGCAGAAGCGGATTTGCCTGGGCTTAAGTGGAAGCCGCACCTGCTATGTAAATTCTGCAGGTGCGGAGTCGTAAAAGCGACAAATTGGCCGCAGAAGCGGTAATCGCTAGGCTGAATTAGAGAAAATGAGGGTTTGTTCCCATCTTCGTCTTATGAGTTAGAGAGCTTACTTTTGGCCGATTTTGAGAGAGATTTTCAAGGAGTTGATCGGGGTAAGTGATTTAGACTAGGATTTGATTATTATACATGAATCCATCATTATTTTTATCATTTAAGTGTTTTGAGTATGAAAAATTAGAAAAATTTGTGAATACTTCATAAACTATATTTTGAGGATTTGAAGGTCGATTTGAGGTCAGAATTGAGTAATTTTAGTATGGTTGGACTCGTCATTAAATATGTGTCAGATTTTGTAAGTTTGGTCGGGTTCCGAGATGCGGGCTCGAGGCTGACTTGAGATGATTTTTTTGTTTTTCTTTAAAGATTGAAACTTTATTATCCGGAATAGTTTCCTATGATTTGTATTTATGGTATAAAGTTATTTTTGGCTAGATTCGAACCGTTCAAAGTTGGATATTCGCGGAAAAGGATGACTAGTGGATTGGGTTAGTATGTTTGAGGTAAGTATCTTGCCTAACTTTGTGTGTGGGGAATTACCTCTTAGGATTGGTATTGTTTTGTGTTAATTGTGGCACGTGAAAGCCGTGTACGCAAGGTGACGAGTGCGTACAAGGGCTATATGTGGTAATTGATTGGTTTTAAGCTATGTAGATTCTTTTCATACCTTTAATCGAATATTCATAACATGTTATATTCATCATCGTTAATCTATCCTTAAATGCTTTACTTGACATTGTTAATACTTGTCTCATCTCTTACTTGTTATTTGCCCTTACATGCTTAGTTGAAGTTACTGCTTCCTTATTGCCTTGTTAAATATTTAACTGTTGAGTTACCTTACTTGAAGTCGTTATTTCTTGGAATATCTCATTGTTGAGTTTTAGTATTGAAGTTGTAAAAGCCATAATCACATTGAAGCAAAGTTGTAAAGTGTTGAAATACCATTCTAGTTGAGCTATTCACTTTTAGTTGCTACTGTTGAGATTCTTATACACATTGTGGTTGAGCCATGTGCTATTGTTGTGGAAACATTATTATTGTTGATTCTTTTGGCAAGTTGTGGTATTTGGGCACTTGAGATGCGAGTTTTGATACGTGGTGATATTGATATACATGCGGTAGTATAAGGATAGGGTTTGATACACATGCGGTGAGATAAGGTGGGCTTGATATGCGTGTTGCTAGTAGGGGAACTACTTGAACCCACTCAGTGTGATAAGGTGGCTAAAACGCGAGTAGCTATTTCGGGACAAATAATTTTTAAAACTAAATGTAAGGCTTCAGCAGTGATATAAGGAAAGATTAAGATTGAAATTGTGAAATGAGAATACGAGACGGTACCTCGGACATGATTCTTGTTGTTATCTTTCAGTTACATCACTTGTGTTTGTCTGCATCGTTTTCTTGGTGTTCTTATTATGTGTTCCTCCCTTGATGCATTTATTGCCTTAATTTTAGTGTAGCTTATATTGTTGTATTTCTTTACTGTATCATTTCCTTGTTTCCATTATTGTACTGTACAATACTTGTTCAGCTTCCTTATTTATTCCTGTATGTGTCTTGACCTGACCTCGTCACTACTCTACCAAGGTTAGGCTTAATACTTTCTAGGTACCGTTGTGATGTACTCATACTATGCTTTTACACAAAGTACTTCATACCAGGCTAGGCATCCATTAGTTGAGCTTTGGATCGGAGATTTCAAGATATACCTTCCGGCGTTTGCAGGCCTCAGAGTTACCATCTGTCTTAGTTTCTATTGCATACTCTTATTATAGATATTAATGTATTAGGTATGTTTCAGTATACTCATGTAGAGCTTATGACTCGAGCTCACTAAAGTTTTGGAGTTATTGTCAGTTGTGTTGTGGAGTTCTTTTATGATAGTTGGTTGGTTTAGATTGAAGTTCTTTTATTATATCTGTTATTTCTTCATGTGTGTTAGCCCTACCTAGTCTTAGAGAGTAAGTTCCATCAAGATATCTTACGGAGGAAAATTGCGGTCGTGCTAAGTTGGTATCAGAGCTCTATGTTTTTATGTGTTACGAGTCATAAGCAAGTTTAGTAGAATCTTGCACATCGGTACAAAGACGTATGTACTTATCTTCGAGAGGCTATGAAACTGTTAGGAAACTTCACTTCTTTGATTCCTTATTGTGCGAATTTGTTGACTTTGGAAATTTTGAATCTTTGCCTTTCTATACTCTCATAGATGGCGAGTATATGCACCACTGGATCCGACGATCAGACACCTGTGTCCCCTGCTAGAGCCGCGAAAAGCCGGGGCCAGGGCAGAGGTCGAGGAGGGGCACGTGGTGCAGTTAGAGCACCTTCCCAAGCTGCGGCAGAGGAGCCACCAGTAGATCCAGTTGGGGTGCAGGCACCCGAGGCGCCTGTTGCCACCCTTGCACTTCAGGAGACCCTCGCACCATTCTTGAGAATGTTTGGTACACTAGCTCAGGCGGGGTTGATTCCACTTATACCGGACATATCTCAGGCAGGGGGAGAAGCTCAAACTCCCACGGCCCATACCCCATAGCAGCGGATCCACGTTGACCAGGTCCCAGAGGTTATACTAGTGCAGCCAGTTGTCCCAATTCGGCCTAAGGTTAGGGAAGCAACATCTAAGGAAGAGCAGCTTAGACTTGAGAGGTACAAGAAGTACCACCCTCCTACTTTCAGCGGCCTAGCTACAGAGGATGCACATGGTTTTCTAGAAAAGTGCCACCGTATTCTCCGCACCATAGGTATCGTGGAGATGAGCGGGGTTGCTTTTACTACATTCCAGCTATTAGGACCAGCGTACCAGTGGTGGAGGGCTTATGAGGAAGGTAACCTAGTTGATGCAACTTCAATCACATAGGCTCAGTTTTCAGAGAGGTTCTTGAGAGCATTTGTTCCCCATAGTCTTCAAGATGCACGGCACATGGAGTTTGAGCAGTTGCGCCAGGGTACTATAACATTATCAGAGTATGCTATTAGATTCAGTGATTTTCCATACATGCACCTGCCTTGGTTTCCATAGTTAGAGAGCGAGTCCGTCGATTTATCGAGGGGCTTAACTATGGTAATAGATTCAGCATGGCTTGAGAGTTGGAAACAGATACCCCATATCAGCAGGTGGTAGAGATCGCATGGAGATTGGAGGGTATGCGGGACCGTGAGAGAGAGGACAAGGAGGCCAACATGCGTCGAGATTCTAGCGGGTCTAGTGATTCCCGTGCCATAGTTGCAGCTCGTCATGGTAGAGGCTACATCCAGTTCATTAAGCACTTCCAGCTTCTAGTGGTACTCCGACTACTCCCAGGTCTCAGGTTGCCCATTATGCACCGCCACTGTCTAGTGCACCTCCTGCACTGGGTGCTTTTAGCGGTCAGTCCAGCCGACCAGGGCTGAGCCAGTTTCTCTAGCCACATCCTCTAAGAGCTTGTTTTGAGTGTGGTGATACTCGTCCTATGGTAAGGGACTGCCCTAGACTCAGGAGGGGTGCACCTCCACTGACTAATCAGGCTCCACGTATTCCATAGAGTCCCCAGACTTCTTAGGTCATGGTTATTGCTCCAGTTGCCACTCCACCTGCATATCCAGCTAGGGGTGGAGGTCAGGCGAGTAGGGGTTGTCCTAGATGGGGAGTCCATGCCTGATGTTATGCTTTTCCGAGTAGGACAAAGGCGGTTGCATCAGATGCAAGTATCACAGGTATTGTTCCGGTTTGTCATAAAGATGCATCAGTCTTATTTGATCTAGGAACCACTTACTCATGTATCATCTTACTTTGCTCCGTATTTGGGTATATCTCGTGAGTCCTTGAGTTCTCCTATTTATGTGTCCATGCCTGTAGGAGATTTTATTATTGTTGACCATATGCATCGGTCGTGTTTAGTTGTTATTGGTGGTTTTGAGACCAGAGTTGATCTATTATTGCTCAGTATGGTAGACTTTTATGTTATTTTGGGCATGGACTGGTTGTCGACCCATCATGCTATTCTTGATTGTCACGCCGAGATGGTGACATTGGCTATGCCAGGTTTACGACGGTTGGAGTGGAAGGGTGCTTTGGATTACGTTCCTAACAGGGTTGTGTCCTTCCTTAAGGAATAGTAGATGGTTGAAAAGGGGTGTGATGCATACCTAGCCTTTGTGTGAGTTGTGAGTGTTGATACTCCTACCATTGAGTCAGTTCTCATAGTGAGAGACTATTCAGATGTAGTTTTGGCAGATCTTTTGGGCATGCCGCCCGATAGGGATATCGATTTTGGTATTGACTTGTTGACGGGCACGCAACCCATTTCTATTCCACCATATTGTATGGCCCCAGCGGAGTTGAAGGAGCAGTTGCAAGAGTTTTTTGATAAGGTTTTCATTCGGCCTAGTGTGTCACCTTGGGATGCTCTGGTTCTGTTTGTGAATAAGAAGGATGGCTCTATGCGCATGTGTATTGATTATCGGTAGCTGAATAAGGTTAGAGTGAAGAACATATATCCATTGCCACACATTGATGACTTATTTGATCAGTTACAGGGTATGGGAGTGTTCTCAAAGATTGAATTGCAGTCATGGTATCATCAACTGAAGATTCGAGATACGGATATCCCGAAGACCGCTTCTAGGACTGGGTATGGTCACTACAAGTTTTTTATGATGTCATTTGGGCTGACCAACACCCCAGCAGGATTCATGCACATGATGAATAGTGTATTCCAACCCTATCTTGATTCATTCATCATTGTGTTTATTGACGACATCTTGGTGTACTCCTGCAGTCAGGAAGATCATGAGAAACATTTGAGGATTCTGCTCCTGACCTTGAGAGAAAAGAAGTTGTATGCAAAATTCTCAAAGTGCAAATTCTGGCTTGATTCTGTGGCATTTTTGGGTCTTGTGGTGTCGAGTGAGAGGATCAAAGTAGATCTGAAGATGATTGAAGCAATGCAAAATTGTCCTAGACCGTCTTCAGCTACTAAGATCCGGAGTTTTCTTGGTTTGGCCGGGTATTACCGTCGATTCGTAGAGATTTCTCATCTATTGCTGCACCTATGACCAGATTGACCCAAAAGGGTGCTCCTTTCAGATGGTCTGAGGAGTGTGAGGAGAACTTTCAAAAGGTCAAGACTGCTTTGACTATATCCCTAGTCTTGGTGTTGCCTACGGGTTCGGGGTCTTACACTATGTACTGTGATGTGTCACGTGTTGGCCTTGGTGCGGTGTTGATGTAAGACGGTAGGGTTATTGCCTACGTGTCTAGACAGCTAAAGGTTCATGAGAAAAATTATCTTGTCCACAACTTGGGCCGCTATTGTTCATGCCTTGAAAATTTGGCGGCACTATTTGTACGGTGTCCCTTATGAGGTTTATACCGACCACCAGAGTCTACAACATCTGTTCAAACAGAACAATGTTAATTTACGGCAACGGAGGTAGTTAAAGTTGCCTAAAGACTGTGATATCACCACTCTATATCATCCCGAGAAGGCCAATATGGTAGCCGATGCCTTGAGTTGAAAGGCGGATAATATGTGTAGTTTGGCATATCTACTGGCAGGGGAGAGGCCATTAGCATTGGATGTTCAGGCCTTGGCCAACTAGTTTGTTATACTGGATATTTCAGAGCCCAGTCGAGTTCTTACTTGTGTGGTTTCTCGGTCTTCTCTATATGAACGCATTAGAGAGTGTCAATATGATGACCCCCATTTGCTTGTCTTTAAGGTATATCATGTCGATGCCAAGGAGTTTTCTATAGAAGATGACAGTGTGTTTCGGATGAAGGGCCGATTATGTGTGCCAAATGTGGATGGGCTACGTGAGTTGATTCTTTAGGATGCCCACAGTTCGCGGTACTCCATTCATCCGGGTGCTGCTAAGATGTATCAGGATTTGAGGCTGCACTATTGGTGGAGGAGAATGAAGAAAGACATAGTGGAGTATGTAGCTCGGTTCCTAACTTGTAAGCAAGTGAAGTATGAGTATCAAAGGCTAGGAAATTTGCTTCAGAGGTTTGAGATTCCCGAGTGGAAATGGGAGCGAGTTACAATGGACTTTGTTGTTGGCCTCCCACAGACTCAGAAGAAATTTGACGATGTATGGGTGATTGTGGATAGGTTGACCAAGTCGGCTCAGTTCATTCCGGTGGTGACTACCTATTCTTCAGAGCAGCTGTCTTAGGTCTATATCCGCGAGATTGTCCAACTTTATGGCGTGCCGGTATCCATCATCTCTGACCGGGGCACACAGTTTACATCACATTTCTGGAGGGCCGTACATTGAAAGTTAAGCACATGGCTTGAGTTGAGTACATTATTCCACCCTAGACGGATGGACAGTTTGAGCGCACCATTCAGATATTGGAGGATATTGATGAGCTTCGTGCCTGTGTTATGGAGTTCGGGATATCTTGCTGCTTGCGGAGTTTGCCTACAACAACAGCTATCGATCAAGTATTCAGATGGCTCCCTACGAGGCCCTATATGGCAGACGGTGTCATTCTCCAGTTGGTTGGTTTGAGCCGGGAGAGGCTAAGTTGTTAGGAATAGATTTGGTTCGAGATTCCTTGGAAAGGGTCAAGTTAATCTTGGACCGGCTTTGTATAGCCCAATCTAATTAGAAGATTTGTGCAGATTGAAAGGTTCGTGATGTTGTATTCATGGTTGGGTAGCAAGTCTTGCTCCGAGTTTCACCCATGAAGGGTGTGATAAGGTTCGGGAATAATGGTAAGTTGAGCCCTAGGTATATCAGATCTTTTGTGATCCTTGAGAGGATTAGTGAAGTGGCCTTAAGCTTGCATTTCTACCTAGTCTATCTGCAGTTCATCCAGTGTTCCATGTTTCCATGCTCCGGAAGTATCACGGTGATCCGTCCCATGTTTTAGATTTTAGCTCAGTCCAATTAGAAAGGATTTGTCTTATGTTGAGGAGCCGGTGGCCATCTTGGACAGACATGTTCGAAAGTTGAGATCAAATAACATTGCTTCAGTGAAGGTTCAATGGAAGGGTCAACCAGCCGATGAGGCAACTTAGGAGACCGAGCATGATATGTGTAGCCGTTATTCTCATCTTTTTATCACTTAAGGTGTGTCTCGATACTCGTTCGAGGACGAATATTTGTTTTAAGAGGGGGAGAATGCAATGACCTGACCGGCCATTTTGAGTATTTTAGCCTCATTCCCCTATTTATTTCCTTCTCTATGTTATATTGTGGTTATGTGACTTGTCGGGGTGGTTGGTTTTGGTTTTGGGTGAGTTTCGGGGTAAAATGGGACAATCAGTCCCAAAGTTAGAAGCTTAATTGGAAAGAGTTGACCAGAGCTTGAGTTTTATGTAGACGACTTTGGAATGGAGTTTTGATGATTCCGATAGCTTCGTATGGTGATTTTGGACTTGGGAGTGTGTTCGGATATTTATTTGGAGGTCCGTAGTTCGTTTTGGCTTGAATTGGCAAAAGTTAGAATGTTGAAGGTTAGGAAAGTTAAGAAGTTTGATCGGGAGTTGAATTTATTGATATCGGGTTCGGATTCCGATTCCGGAAGTTGGAATAGGTTTGATGTGTCATTTATGACTTTTGTGCAAAATTTGAGGTCAATTTGAGTTGGTTTGGTATGCATCAGTATTAGTTTTGGAAGTTGGATGTTCATGGTTTCAATAAGTGTGAATTAGATTGCGATCCGTAGAATCGATATTGTTTGATGTGATTTTAGGCCTTGAGTAGGTTCACTATGTGTTTTGAAGCTTGGTATGTTCGGACGGGGTCCCGGTAGCCCCGAGGGCGAATCGGATTGAAATCGGGATCATTTTTAGACTTGTTAATTGCTGAAGGTTGCTAAAGTCTGGTGTCATCGCACTTGTGGTGGGCATGGCTGCAGGTGCGGGTAGCTTATCGCGGAAGAGAATTTCTAGTGGGCTTGGTTGTGACCACAGATGCGAGGAGATTTCCGCATCTGCGAGCCCGCAGGTGCGGAGGAACTGGTCACATATGTGTATTGGGCCAATTTGTCCTGTGGTCACAGAAGCGGACATTGTCCGCAGGAGCGTGTGCGCAGAAGCACTCCTTGTCCGCAGGAACGAAAGCACATATGCGCGTTTTTGTCCTTGATTTGAAAGGCTTTGTTGTTGATTATTCATGATAATGATTGAAAATGGAATAGTGAGCTTGAATTATGAAGTACGACCAATGTTCCAAGAATGATATTGTGTTATGGCCAATGATGTCAATAAAATGAATGACATGTAAAAGAATATGAATTGAGTGGTAAATACTTTTAATAACAAATGCTTTGGGAGTATCGATTAGCCACCGACAAAGGGTAGGTCAGAACAACCTAACCCAAAAACTACACGTGCTGGTGTAGGAGTGATTGAGGGGTAAATTCCCGTGTTAATGTGATGGGACTGTTTCCCCTTATATGGGATGAGATTGGTGTGTTGAGATGTTTTCCCCTTAAATGGGATGAGATTATTGGTAGCTAGATGTGATGTAATGTCGACCCACACGACATTGTGGTGAGACGACTTAGCCGATCAGGCTGAGATCGGACGCCATGCCGTGCCCATGGTGGTATTGTGAGTGTACATCTCGGGGTGAGATGGCTTAGTCGGTCGGGCTAAGATCGGACTCCGTGCTAAAATACGGTGGTGTATCGGTCTATAGATCTCTCAACTTAAATTACTGTAACCTACTTGAAATTTACGTTTCCCCTAATGTGACACTTTGATACCGTTTGAGTCTCTTATTGATATTATATTTTATTCTCCATTTACTGTTTCTCGTCCTATCGAGAGGTTGTTTAGTTTTACATACTAGTACTATTCCATATGTACTAACGTCCCTTTTACCGGGGGCGCTGCATCTTTAATGGATCAGGTGGTATTGATCAGTGATAGCACCACACCCACTCTTCAGCTGATTTGGTGAGCCCCACTTCATTTTGGGGTCCTGTATCTTCTTTCCTTTGTACATAGTGTTTTGAGATATAGCCGGGGCCACCTTGTTGCTGGCACTGTCATAGCACTCTTTTGTTCCTGTTAGAGGCTCCGTAGACATAGTGTGGGTTGTACATGTTTTTGGGAAAGTTAAACTAAAATGTTGTAATTGTATTATCTGTCCCACTTTAACTATGATTGTACAATGTACTATTTTGAACATTTGTTAAGGACGTAACTAATGGAAATGAAATGGTGTTGTTCACATAACTTCTTACTGACTAATTAATGAAATGCATTCATCTCTTTATTTGTGGGTGAGTTGGGTAGATGACACTGTGCAGGCTTGCTCGACCGGGGTAACTCTTTTGAGAGCCGGTCGTGCTTCCTGAGGTCGAGACGTGACAAACTTAGTATCAGAGCCTAAGGTTTTAAAGTGTCCTAGGATGTCTCGGAGCCGTATCTAGTAGAGTTCTTCTTATCAGTGTTGTCGACCACATCTATAATTAGGAGGCTACTTGGAAATTTAGGAATAATACCCTTCTTTGATGATCTAGATCGTGCGATAAAGCTGATTGTAAGATTGTTCCTCCTTTAACTCGTGCATTGCTCTAATTTTCAGTATATGGCGCCTAGGAAGAAAGCAAGAACTGTCCAAGGAGCCAATGCCACCTTATGAGTGGTAGTTGACCCTTAACTTGATGATGCGGGTGAACACCCGAGGGGTGCGAATATTCCCCCGACTACTACACTGCCTGATTCCACTACACCTGGTCAGACTGCACCAGTTCCTGCACCTACTGAGGGTGCAATGACCCCTCCAACTGTTAATCCAGTTCCACCTTCATCCCCAGCTTCCGGTCTCGGTTTATTCGATGGGGATCTTAGGGGAGCTATACAGATATGGGCTCAAATGGTGGCTTCCCAGGACTAGAGATCAGATGTTGCACCCACTTCTTCTAGTCAGCCAGGGGATTCCACTAGTTCCAGGGTGAACAGATTTCTCCAGTTGAACCCTCCAGTGTTCACAAGTACTGATCATGAGGAGGACCCCCATGATTTTATTGACGAGATGCATAAGACCCTCCGAGTTATGCGTGCTACTGAGACAGAGAGAGTAGAGTCGGCCTCCTACCGCCTGAAAGGTGTGGCCTATTCTTGGTTTGAAATGTGGGAGGACTCCCGTGAGGAGGGAAGCCCTCCGATGAGATGAAGTGAGTTTGCCGATGCTTTTATTGATCATTTCTTGCCTGCCGAGACTAAGGCATCTCATGCCGCCGAGTTTGAGAACCTGAAACAAGGTAGCATGGGTGTGAGGGAGTATCATATGAGATTCACACGTCTGTCTCAATATGCCATCTACATGTTGCCCACTATGGAGGCTAGAGTGCGCCGGTTTGTGCAGGGCCTTAGCCCCTTGGTTATTAATGAGACCGCTACAGCTGCCTTGAATTTTGATATGAACTATAGTAAGATGGTGGCATTTGCTCAAGCCACAGAGACCTGCAAGCTGAAGAATAGAATGGAGAGAGAGACTAGCAATAAGGCCCGGTCAGCGGGCAACTTCAGTGGTACTACTGGCAGTGGTGGTGGTGGTAGGACAGATTTCAGGGGAGGGTCATCAGGGCCGTCCTAGTCTTTTCCTTAGTCTTCAGTCAGTGCACCGCCATCGGGGCCCAGTCAGCAGTAGGGGAACCGTTTTAGGACCAGCTAGGGAAACAAGGGATCCTACCAGCAGGGTTAGTCTGGTGGGAGATTTCAGCAGCAACAGAGACCCCCATGCCCTAGGTGCGGGAAGATGCACTTTGGGACCTGCTACATGGACCAACCCATATGTGATGGGTGTGGTATGAGGGGTCACATTTAGAGGGATTGACGTTCGTCTCACCAGAACATGGGTAGAGGTACAACACAACCAACTAGTTCTGCATCTACTATATCGACAACACTTCATCCAGCTTGAGGCGCCCCAGCACCCGCAGGGCATGGTGCAGCAAGGGGTGTCGCACAGAGTTCGGAATGATCCAGCCGTTTCTATGCTATAAGGAGTTGCCAGAGTTCAGAGGCTTCTCCAGATATTGTCACAAGTATATTGACTATTCAATCTCATGATGTGTATGCTCTTATTGATCCCAGTTCCACCTTGTCCTATGTCACTCCCTATGTTGCTATGGAATGTGGGATAGAACCAGAACAGCTCCATGAGCCGTTATCTGTATCTACTCCGGTTGGCGAGTCTATTATGGCCGCGTGGGTTTATAGGGATTATGTTGTCACGGTACATGGTTGAGACACCATGGCCGACCTCATCGAATTGGGGATTGTCGATATTGATGTAATAATAGGGATGGACTGGCTATATTCATGTTTCGCTAAGCTTGAGTGTCGAACCAAAGCCGTTAGGTTTGAATTTCAAACTACGTCAGTGATTGAATGGAAGGGGGATAATGTGGTGCCGAAGGGTAGGTTTATTTCTTACTTTAAGGCCACAAAAATTATTAACAAAGGGTGTATCTACCATTTAGTTAGGGTTACGGACACCGATACTGTGGCACCTACACTTGAGCATGTGCCTGTTGTGAATGAATTTCTGGAGGTCTTTCCGGATGAGCTCCCTAGTATCCCGCCAGACAGGGAGATTGATTTTGGGATTGATATGATGCCAGACACGCAGCCTATATCTATTCCACCCTACAGAATGACACCAACAGAATTGAAGGAGCTAAAAGAACAATTGAAAGACTTGTTAGAGAAGGGTTACATCCGGCTGAGTGTATTGCCTTGGGGCGCACCGGTTCTATTTGTAAGAAAGAAGGATGAGTCACTAAGAATGTGTATTGACTATCGGCAGCTCAACAAGGTTACAATCAAATAAGTACCCACTGCCAAGGATAAATGACTTGTTTGATCAATTGCAGGGTGCTAAGTACTTCTCCAAGATCGATTTATGATCCGGGTATCACTAATTGAAGATCAAGGAGCAGGATATTCCGAAAATGGCTTTCAGGACCCGGTATGGGCACTTTGAATTTCTGGTAATGTCTTTCGGGCTAACAAATGCCCCCACAAGTTTCATGGATCTTATGAATCGGGTCTTCAAACCTTTCCTCGACTCCTTTGTGATTGTGTTTATTAACGATATTCTTGTTTATTCACGGATTTGGGAGGACCATGACGATCATCTCAGGACAGTTTTGCAGACTCTCTATCAGCACCAGTTATATGCGAAGTTTTTGAAATATGAATTTTGGCTTAAATATGTTACGTTCTTGGGTCATGTTGTCTCTAGAGAAGGAATTGAGGTTGACCCCCAGAAAATTTCAGCCGTGAAGAATTGGCCTAGACCTACCACTCAACAGAGATTCGCAGTTTTTTGGGCTTAGCTGGATATTATAGAATGTTTGTGGAGGGGTTCTCTACTCTTGCCTCTCCGTTAACTAAATTGACGTAGAAGGCGGTTAAATTCCAATGGTCAGATGCTTGTGAAAGGAGCTTCCAAAAATTAAGATCAAGATTAACTACGACACCGGTGTTGACTCTACCAGAGGGTACAGATGGATTTGTGGTATATTGCTATGCTTCAAGGATTGGACTTGGGTGTGTATTAATGCAACATGGAAAGGTGATAGCGTATGCTTCTAGGCAACTCAAGAATCATGAAAAGAACTATCCAACACACGACTTATAGCTTACGATAGTGGTATTTGCATTGAAGATTTGGCGTCATTATTTGTGTGGGGTCCATGTGGATATATTCACGGACCATAAGAGCTTTCAATATATTTTCAAATAGAAGGAATTGAATCTGAGGCAGAGAAGATGGCTTGAGTTACTCAAGGATTATGACATCGACATCTTATATCATCCGGGAAAGGCTAATGTTATAGCGAATGCTCTTAGCCGGAAATCTATGGGCAGTTTGGCTCACTTGGAGGCATATCAAAGGCCGTTGGCCAAGGAGGTTCATCGGTTAGCTAGTTTGGGAGTTCGTCTTGCGGACTCTAGTGAAGGAGGGGTGATTCTGCAAAATAGGGCTGAATCGTCGCTTGTGGTGGAAGTCAAGGAGAAATAATTCAACGATCCATTGTTGGTACAAATAAAGAAGGGGATTCAAAAACATAAGACCATGGCCTTTTCTCTTGGCGTGGATGATGGTACACTAAGGTACCAAGGGAGACTATGTGTTCCAAATGTGGATGATCTCCAGGAAAGAATCATGATCGAGGCTCACACTGTCAGGTATTCCGTGCACCCGGGCTCTACAAAGATGTATCATGACCTTAGGGAAGTCTATTGGTGGAACGATATGAAGAGTAATGTAGCGGACTATGTGGCGAGATATCCAAATTTCAGCAAGTGAAGGCCGAACACCAAATGTCCGGTGGTTTGGCACAGAACATAGAAATTCTAACATGGAAGTGGGAAATGATTAACATGGACTTTGTGGTAAGACTACCTCACACTCCTCGTAAGTTTGACTCGATTTGGGTGATTGTTGACCGACTCACAAAATCAGCATACTTCTTGCTGGTTAAGGCTACCGACATAACTGAACAATATGCTCAGTTGTATATCAAAGAAATAGTCAGGTTGCATGGCACTCCGGTTTCCATCATTTCTGATCAGGGGGCACAGTTCACGACTAATTTTTGGAAGAAAGTTCAGCAAGGTTTGGGTATTCAAGTAAATCTTAGTATAGCCTTCCATCTACAGACCGACGGGCAGGCAGATCGGACTATTCAGACACTTGAGGATATGTTACACGCTTGTGTTCTTGACTTCAAAGGTAGCTAGGATGATCATTTGCCGCTCATAGAATTTACCTACAACAACAACTATCATGCTAGCATTCAGATGGCGCCGTTCAAGGCTTTATATGGTAGGAGCTATAGATCTTCCATTGGGTGGTTCAATATTGGGAAAGCAAAATTGATAGGGCCAGACCTCATACATCAGGCTATGGAAAAAGTTAAGATCATTAAGGAGCAGTTAAAAATTGCTCAGAGTCGTCAAAAGTCCTATTCGGATGTGCGTCGCAGGGATTTGGAGTTCAAAGAAGATAATTGGGTGTTCCTGAAGATTTCCCCTACGAAGGGTGTAATGCGATTTGGTAAGAAAGGGAAATTGAGTTCGAGGTATGTCGGACCGTACATAATTATTCAGAGGATTGGTCAGGTGGTTTATAGGCTAGAACTACCTCCAGAGATGTCTTTAGTGCACCCGGTGTTCCACATGTCTATGTTGAAGAAGGTGGTTAGAGATCTGTCGCTTATTATTCCGGTTGAGACCATTGAGGTTAATGAAGAATTTACTTATGAAGAAATTCCAGTTGCCATAGTTGATAGGCAAGTTCGAAAGTTGAGGAACAAAGAGATTGCCTCTGTAAAAGTACTATGGCGGAACCAACAGGTTGAAGAGGCCACCTGGGAGGCCGAGAAAGAAATGAAGAAGAAGTATCATTATTTGTTTGAATAGCCATGTATTTATAAAGTTGTGTTCTATGAAAATGTAAGAGTTACCTTCTATGAATTATGTATCATTTGTACAATTGATGTTAAGGGTGTTCCTTTTCTAGTAATATATTTCTTATGAGGCCACTGTTGGTGTTGTTTTATGTTATATTGCGTCATCGGATTATGTATATGTTGTTAGGATTGGTTTTTGATATTCTCTGACAGGTGGATAGGCCCAGTTACAAGGGAGACTCTAGCAAAAATTTTGGAAATTTAGGAAGTTAGCCAAAATTTGGAACTGCTGGTGTGTGAAGTCACAATTGAGCCACATTGGATGCTAATAACGGATTCCGAACCTCATTTGAGGATGAGTGATCCAGAGTCCTGGTATGATGTGAGGCCCCATAAATATTTTACCTAAAACCCGGGATTTCGTGGTGCCGAAGTAGGCTATGTGTTGACGAATGTGGAAATACTTCGTGGTGAGCAATCTCGTCGCGGTACGAAATTTTTGGTTTAGACAGTGCGCTGGGGAGTGAAGAAAAATTTTTGGCAGAAAAAGACATTTCTGCGGCCCACTATACGGCCACAGAATCACTCTATGGTCCGCAAAATGGCCGCAGAATGAAGCAAAAAACTGGGCAAAGTTTTGGTGATATTGTGGAGTCACTATGCGATCGCAAAACCATTTCGCGGGCCGCACATCGACCGCGGAACCAACATGGAAATTTTCCGGAGGGAGGTTCTGCAGCATATTATGCTACCGTAGAATAGGTCTATGGACCGCATAATGGCCGCAGAGTGGGGCAGAGTTGCCTAGTTTCGGAGGGCCATTTCGCGGCCCATTTTGCGGACCGCAAAAGCATTATACGGTCGAATATGCGAGCGCAGATCTGTGATGGGGATCTTTTTTTCTAATTTTTTTATCCGACCCTATTTCGATATATTAGAGTAATGGACTACTTCTGAAGCAAAAACATAAATTCCAGAGTGAGGGAGTGCCAAGGAGTGAGAGGGGAAGTTACTAAGCTCATCACCCATCAATTCTTGCTCAAAGTTGAAGAAATTGTAAGAAGAATTCACTAGGTCTTCATCCTAGAGGTAAGATTCTGCACTCTAACCCTTAATTTCAGAATTTAACTTATGGGTAATTAGTAAAGCAATTCATGGGTGTGGGAGTTGTTTATTTTACATGTATGTACCATCTAGGGTAGTGTGAGGATTATTGAGCTCTTTTGGGTAAGCTTTGGGTAGTGGGATGATAGAGTCCACCATAGAAGGACCTTAAAACCTTAATGCACGCCTAGTGTTTGGTAAAATGCTCAAGTGAGCTAGAATTATGAACTTCTTCCTAATTTGTGTTCAATTTTGCAATATCTCTAAATAGATCGAAGAGACTAGGATCTCAGGAACATTCTAGTAAATTAAAAGGGCTCAAGGCAAGGTATGTTGGCTAACTTCTCTCTTAGAATTGAATTCCCATGATGATCTTGTAAGTCCAGAGTTGTCCATTATGAATTGACTTTTTTGAATAAGTTTGGCGTCAGATGATGTATATATATGAATATGTTCAAATGTGTCCCGGAATGTTCTTATGAAATTGTGCTATTCTTCGGGAAAGTATTTGAAATATGAGTATGTATTAAAATGTTGTGACTTTAAGTCAAGTCCGAATAAAAGTGATCACATCAAATTGTATAAGAGATCATATGTGCCTAAGACCCTAATTTGCTCAAGTATGTGATTAAAGTCTTAATTTGAAAGGTCTATTGTTGATTATCTATGATAATGATTGAAAATGTAATAGTGAGCTTGAATTATTAAGTACGGCCAATGTGCCAAGAATGATATTGTGTTATGGCCAATGATGTCAATAAAATGAATGACATGTAAAAGAATATGAATTGAGTGGTAAATACATTTAATAACAAATGCTTTGGGAGTATCAATTAGCCACCGAGGAAGGGTAGGTCGGAACAATCTAACCCCGAAACTACACGTGTCGGTGTAGGAGTGATTGAGGGGTAAATCCCCGTGTTAATGTGATGGGACTATTTCCCCTTATATGGGATTAGATTGGTGTGTTGAGATGTTTTCCCCTTAAATGGGATGAGATTATTGCTAGCTAGATGTGATTTAATGTCGACCCACATGACAATGTGGTGAGATGGCTTAGCCGATCGGGCTGAGATCGGACGCCATGCCGTGCCCATAGTGGTGTTGTGAGTGTACGTCTCGAGATGAGACAACTTAGCCAGTCGGGCTGAGATAGGACTCCGTTCTAAAATACGGCGGTGCATCGGTGCTAAAGATCTCATTACCGAAACCTACTTGAAATTTACATTTCCCCTAATCTAACACTTTGATGCCGTTTGAGTCTCTTATTGATATCATATTTTATTCTCCGTTTACTATTTCTCGTTATATTGAGAGGATGTTTAGTTTTACATACTAGTACTATTCCATATGTACTAACGCCCCTTTTGTCGGGGGCGCTGCATCTTTAATGGATGCAGGTGGTTCCAAAGCAGGTGGTACTGATTAGTGATAGCAGCACACCCACTCCTCAGCTGATTTGGTGAGCCCCACTTCATTTCGGGGTCATGTATCTTCTATCCTCTGTATATAGCATTTTGAGGTATAGCCGAGGACTTGTTGTCGGCATTGTCATATCACTCTTTTGCTCCTGTTAGAGGCTCCGTAGACATAGTGTGGGTTGTGTCTGTTTTTGGTAAAGTTAAACTAAAATATTATAATTGTATCATCTGTCCTACTTTAACTATGATTATACAATGTATTGTTTTAAACATTTGTTAAGGACATAACTAATGGAAATGAAATGGTGTTGTTCACATGACTTCTTACTGACTAATTAATGAAATGCATTCGTCTCTTTATTTGTGGGTGAGTTGGGTAGATGGAACTATGCAGGCTTGCTCGACTGGGGTAACTCTATTGAGCGTCGGTCGTG
This sequence comes from Nicotiana tomentosiformis, assembly GCF_000390325.3. NCBI lineage: Eukaryota > Viridiplantae > Streptophyta > Magnoliopsida > Solanales > Solanaceae > Nicotiana > Nicotiana tomentosiformis. Next base: position 59,315,461 of record NC_090814.1, on the reverse strand, counting down.
CTCCCCGAGGTCGGGGTGTGACATCTGATATGCGGAGTAGATACCCACACTTTTTCACCAGCCCAAGTACTTTTTTATGTCCGTTCGAGGACGAACATTTATTTTAGAGGTAGAGAATATGACGACCCGATAGGTTATTTTGAGTGCTAGCCCTTATTTCCATATTTCGAGACCTCAATTAGCTCCACTTAATGTTTCTCGATTTGCATGAGCAACCCGTGTCTTTTTCCGAAAAGATATTATGTGAAAATTTGAAAAGAATATAATTTTTGGCTTTCAAAATAACTTGAGTTGACTACGATTAATATTTTGCGTAAACAACCCTAGATCGGTATTTTGACAATCTCAGTGGGTCCATATCGCGATTTTGGACTTGGGCGTATGCCCGAAAGTAAATTCGGAAGTCCCTAACTTGATTTGACTTATTTTTCCGAAGGCTAGTAATTTGAAGGTTTGGAATTTCCTAGGTTTGACCGTAGGTTGACTTCTTATCTATTGGGTTCAGATTTTGATTTTGGGACTTGGTATAGGTCCGTTCTGCTATCTGAAACTTGTCTGCAAAATTTGGTGCAATTCGGAGTTGATTTGATATGAATCAGACGTTTAGTTGTGATTCTAGTCATTTTTTTAGTTTCCCTTTGAAATTGTATTTCTTTTGGGTTGATTTGTAGTTTTAGATGTTATTTTTATGATTTGAACATGCGAACAAGTTTGTACGATGTTATTATACCTGTGTGCATGTTTGGTTTGGATCCCGAGGGGCTCGGGTGAGTTTCAGACATGTTTCAGATAAGTTTGCATGGTTTGAAGTCGGCTGGTTTCTGGTGTTGAGTTGCAGATCTCGCATTTGCAAGGTATGGCTCGCAATTGCAAGCCTTGATTTATCGGTGAATGTTCACATTTGTGAGCGGGGCCTGGGATTGGGTAACCTCGCATTTGGGAGGAAATAGTTTGCATTTGCGAACTCTCCAGGATCGCTTTTGGTCGCATTTGCGACGCATGGCAAAAATAGAACATGTTTGCAATTATGAAGAATTTGGCCGCATCGGCGAAGGTAGGATTTTCTCTTTTGCGAACATTTTTGTCGCATTTGCGACATATGGTCTTCTGATGCACATTTCGCATTTGCGACTGTGTTTCGGATTTGCGATGGTCGCAATTGCGACATCTGCAGCTGGGTAAAAGATGAAAAATTCAGGACTTAGCTCATTTTACACCATTTCTCAATCCTAAACACTCTAGAGGCGATTTTTCAAGAGACTTTTCTTATCAAAATCATGGGTAAGAAACTCTAATCCACTTTCTTTCAATTTCCCATTACTTTTCATAAGATTTCAATATTAAATTTAGGATTTCCATGGTAGAAATTAGAAAATTGGGTAGAAATTGGGAATTTCTTAAAATTGAGGTTTAGACCTCAAATTTAGGTCGGATTTCAAAATAAATCACTTAACCGGGCTCGGGGGTAAATGGGTAATCGAATTTTGGTCTGAACCTCAAGTTTTGTCTAAGCGAGCGTGGGGTTGACTTTTGTTGAATTTTTCAAAATGATCAAAATTGAACCTCTTTCATTAATGGTAGTTTCTAAAGCTTATTTTGAATCGTTTGATCGATAATTTGCTAGATTTGGTTGGTTTGGAGGCTAGTTTTAGAGGGAAAGCCACGGTTAAGCATTGATTTGGTTGCGGAGTAAGGTAAGTGTCGTGGTTAACCTTGACTTGAAGGATTAGGACTTGTCGGTCTATTTGCTACGTGTATTATGTGTGGGAATGATGTATATGTGAGTTGACGAGTACATATGCGTTGTTATTTGGTTAAAGCATGCGGGTTGGAATTGTTTATTTGTTCTACATTTTTTCATTGACTATGTTCTCCATGGTTAGGTTAGATTATTACTTTTTAATTATTCGCCTCATATTTATTGTTATTTTTGAAGATGTATGGAATTTTGAAAGTCGAGTTTGTTATCATGGCACTATAATTGAAGTGAAATTGCTTCCCGGCTTGCATTTGTTGTTCAAATTTGTATTGTTGCTTGGTGAGGATTAGTATAAAGCACGAAGGGAGTTACCGTGCCTTATTTGTATTCATTATCTTATATTAAGAGGTTGTGAAGATTAAATCACGAAGGGTGATGTCGTGCTAGAGTGTAAAAGCACAAAGGGTGATTCCATGTCATTTTATTTATGACATTACATGGTGAGGACAAGAGTAAAAGCACGAAGGGTGATGCCGTACCATCCTTATTTCATTGCCTTATTTGATTTCTGGATTGGTAAAATACTTGGTTATATTGTTGCTTATTTCAGAAGATGTTATTTGGTGATTTCGTACTTGTTGTTCTTATGATATATTTCCTTTCGCATGTCCCCTCCCGGTTAATATTTTTATTGTTCCACTTATTATTTTATTGTTATATATATATATATATATATATATATATATATATGTGTGTGTGTGTGTGTGTGTGTGTGTGTGTGTGTGTGTGTATGTGTGTGCAGAATTTTACATAAGTGTCTTGTCATAGCCTCGTCACTACCTCGTCGAGGTTGGGTTCGACACTTACGGAGTACAATGGACCGGTTGTACTCATGCTACACTTCTGCACTTCTGGTGTGGTGCTGATGCCAGTGGTGTCTAGGGATTTTCTGCTCGGATTCAGCCACAGTGGGAGACATGAGGTATAGTTGCACGATGTCCGCATCCCTGAAGTCCCCTTCTTTATCTATCCTACTGTTTATCTAGTTTCAAATAGTTGTACTTTATTTCAGACCATGTATGTAGTATTCTAGTCGGTCATGTACTTATGACTCCGAATTTCTAGGAGTAGTTAGCATCACGTTACATTCATTCACACAATGTTAAATTCTAACTTTATTTCTCGTTAAATGTCATTAATTCGTATAAATTGTCAAAACTTGGTTAATTACTTTATTAATGTCGACTTACCTAGCAAGTAGATGTTAGGCGCCATCACGATCACGAGGTTAAGAATTTCGGGTCGTGACAAGTTGGTATTAGAGCACTAGATTGCTTAGGTCTCACGAGTCATGAGCAAGCTTAGTAGGGTATAGAGGATTGATGCAGAGACGTATGTACGTATCTTTTAGAGGATGTGGAGCATTAGGAAAATTTCACTTCTTTCTTTCCCTATCGTGCAATTTTATTATATCATTGATGTTTGAATTATTCCATTCTTGTTCTCTCGTAGATGGTGAGAACACGCATAGCATCTACAGTTGAGCAGGAGCCGGAGCCCCGTGTTGCAGCCACTACCAGGGGGTAGATGCCGGGGCTGAGGTCGAGCTAGAGGCTGAGGCTGAGGCAGAGCTCAGCCTAGAGCGCATGCAGCAGCACCCACTATGGAGCCTCAGATTGATCATGAGGAGGAGATCCCAGCTCAGACCGCACCAGTCGGACCGCTCAGGCCCCAGAGGGATTTATAGCCACTCCCATGCTTCAGGATGCTCTAGTCTACTTGGTGGGCCTTATGGAGAGTGTGGCCCAGACCGGTGCATTTCCGGTGGCACCTGTTGTCTCTCAGGATGGGGGAGGAGCACAAACTCCCACTACTCACACTCTGGAGCAGATGGCTCCTATATATCAGACTCCAGCAGTTCCACTAGTTGGGTAGTTTAGCCTATTATTGCTACACAGACTAGGGAGAGGCCTATGATATATTATGAGGGATTGGTGAGGTTGGATAAGTTCACAAAGCTCTACCCTATTCACTTTAGTGATGCACCTTCTGAGGACCCACATGATTATTTGGACCGTTGCTGTGAGGTATTTCTTAATATAGGCATTGTTGAGTCCAATGGAGTAGATTTTACAGTGTTTTAGATAACCGGATCTGCCAAGAGGTTATGGCAGGATTATGAGCAGGATGGATCAGCAGGTTCTCCACCCCTCACTTGGGATCAGTTTTCGCAGCTTTTTCTGGAGAAATTTATTCCTTTCACTTTGAGAGAGGAGTACCGTAGAGATTTCGAGTGCCTTCAATGGGGTAGCATGAGTGTTACCCAGTACGAGACCCCATTTGTTGACCTAGCTCGCCATACAGTTATCTTACTCCCTACTGAGAGGGAGAGAGTGAGGAGGTTCATTGATGGACTTACTTTTAGTATTAGGCTACAGATGGCCAAGGAGACCGGAGATGATATTTCTTTCCAGAGGGCCGTAGATATTGCTAGACGGATTGAGATAGTTAGTGGTCAAGATAGGGGAGGTATCTAAGAAGCGGTCTCATCATTTTAGTGGTTTTAGTGGTGCCTCATCTAGAGGTGGGGGTTCATTTGGTAAAGGATATCTTCCCAGGCCGATTTGGTCAGTGCTTCAGGCATCCCACAATGCTTCGGGTAGTCATGGTTCTTATGGGTCTCATCCTGAGCAGCTAGCCTACAACGCACCTTCAACTCCTATTAGTGCCCCTTAAATCTAAAGTTATCGGGTTGGTTATCCAGGTCGATAGGGTCAGTTCCATAGTCAGTAGTCACAGCACCCGAGGACTTGTTATAGATCCTAGGTACATTGTGAGATTTGCCCTAGGTCATAGGGCGGCATGCCACAACTATATTTTCATGCCATGGTTCCGGCACCGGTTGCTCCACCGCTTACTCAGCTAGCTAAAGGCGGGGGTCTTGCTGCTAGAGGTGGAGGTCAGTCCATTATAGATGGAGGTCAGCGAGCTAGAGATCGTCCGAGCGGCGGAGGTCAGAGTGGTGGGGCCTAGCCCCATTTTTATTCATTTCTAGCTAGACCTGAGGCAGAGTCATCTGACACCATCATCACAAGTATTATTCCAGTTTTCCATCGAGATGTTTCAGTTCTATTTGATCCGGGCTCTACTTATTCATATGTGTCTTCCCTATTTTGCTTCATATCTGGTTATTCCTCGTGATTCTTTGAGTGCTCATATCAATGTGTCCACGCCTGTGGGAGATTGTATTGTAGTAAATCATGTCTATCACTTATGTGTGGTTTCTATCGGGAGCCTTGAGACTAGTGTAGATCTTCTACTTCTTGATATGGTGGAGTTTGATGTTATTTTTGGCATGGATTGGCTGTCACCCTATCACGCTATTTTGGGTTGTCACGCCAAGACGATGACTTTAGCCATGTCGTAGTTGCCTCGATTAGAGTGGAGAGGGACTCTTGAAAATTCTACTAGCAGGTTTATTTCTTATACGAAGACTCGACATATGGTCGAGAAGGGAAGTTTAGCATATTTGGCCTATATCCATGATCCTAGCGCGAAGGTTCCTTCCATGGATTCAATACCAGTTGTGCGCGAGTTTCCAGAGGTGTTTCCTGCAGATCTACCAAGGATGCCACCCAACAGAGATATCGACTTCTGTATTGAATAGGCTCTGGGCACTCAGCCCATTTCTATTCCACCATACTGTATGGCCCTAACTGAGTTGAAGTAACTGAAGGAGCAGTTGCATGATTTGATTGATAAGGGATTCATTAGACTTAGCGTCTCACTCTGAGGTGCACCAATGTTTTTTGTGAAGAAGAATAATGGTTCGATGAGGATGTGTATAGATTATCAAGAGTTGAAAAAAGTCACTAACAAGAACAGATATCCTTTGTCGAGGATTGATGACTTATTTGATCAGCTTCAGGGTGCCAAAGTATTTTTGATGATTGATTTGAGATCTGGCTACCACCAATTGAAGATTAGGGCATCGGATGTCCCTAAGACAGGTTTTCGGACTCGATATGCGCATTATAAGTTTCTAGTGATATTATTTGGCTTGACAAATGCCTAGTAGCATTTATGGATTTGATGAACTAGGTATCCAAGCCATATTTGGATTCTTTTATGATCGTCTTCATTGATTATATTTTGGTTTAATCCCGCAGTCGAGAGAAGCTTGAGCAGCATCTTCAGGTTGTATTTCAGACCTTGAAAGATAGTCAGTTATATGCCATGTCTTCAAAGAGTGAGTTTTGGTTGGATTCGGTTACCTTTTTGGGGCATGTTGTATCTTCAGAGGGCATTAAAGTGGATCCTAAGAAGATTGAAGCAGTTCAAAACTGGCCTAGACCTACTTCAGCTATAGAGATTCAGAGCTTCCTGGGTTTAGCAGGTTATTATTGCCAGTTAGTGGAGGGGTTTCCATCTATCGCAGCTCCATTGACTAGATTGACCCAGAAGGGTGCCCCATTCAGGTGGTCTGATCAGTGTGAATTGAGCTTTTAGAAGCTCAAGATTGCCTTGATTACAGCTCCATTATTGGTCTTGCCTATGGGTTCGGGGTCTTACACTGTGTATTTTGATGCATCACGTATTGGGCTTGGCTCGGTATTGATGCAAGATGGTAGGGTAATTGCCTACGTGTCTCGGCAGCTGAAGGTTCATCAGAAGAACTACCATGTTCATGACTTAGAGTTGGCAGTTATTGTTCATGTATTGAAGATTTGGAGGCATTAACTCTACGTCGTGTTGTATGAGGTATTCACAGATCACTGGAGTCTACAACACTTGTTTAAGAAAAAAGATCTAAATTTGAGGTAGCGAAGGTGGTTAGAGATGTTAAAGGACTATGATATCACCATTTTGTATCATCCCGGGAAGGCAAATGTTATGGTCGATGCCTTGAGTAGAAATTGAGTATGGGTAGCCTTGCATATATTCAAGTTGGTAAGAGACCGCTAGGATTAGATGTTCAGGCCTTGGCCAATCAATTTTTGAGGTTAGATATTTTGGAGCCTAGTCGGGTTCTTGCTTGCATGGTTTCTGGGTCTTCTTTGTATGAGAGCATCAGAGAGCATGAGTATGATGACCCCTATTTGGTTGTCCTTAAGGACACGGTGCAGCACGGTGATGCCAAGGAGGTTTCTATTGGATATGATGGGGTGTTGCATATGCAGGGTCGGATTTGTGTGCCCAATGTGGATGGACTGCGTGAGTTGATTCTTAAGGAGGCCCACATTTCGCGGTATTACATTCATTCGGGTGCCATCAAGATGTATCAGGATTTGAGGCAGCATTATTGGTGGACAAGAACAAAGAAAGATATAGTAGAGTATGTGGATCGGTTTTTGAAATACAGTAGGTGAAGTACGAGCATCAGAGTCCTGGCGGTTTACTTCAGAGACTTCAGATCGCTAAGTGAAAGTAAGAGCATATTACCATGGATTTCGTTATTAGATCCCACGGACATTGAAGAAATTTGACGCAGTATGGATCATTGTGAATAGGTTGACCAAGTTGGCACATTTCAGTCCGATAGCGGCTACCTATTCTTCAGAGCAGCTGACTCAGATCTATATCGGTGTATATTTCCTTCGATCGAGGCACATAGTTGACATTATATTTTTGGAGAGCTTTGCAACGGGAATTAGGTATGCGGGTTGAGTTGAGTACAACATCTCAACCTAGACAAACGGGCAGTCCGAGAGCACCATTCAGATAATGGAGGACATGCTACGCACCTGTGTTATGGACTTCGGGGGTTCTTGGGATTAGTTCTTACCGCTTGCAGAGTTTGCCTACAACAACAGCTACCAATTGAGTATTTAGATGGCTCCTTATGAGGCCTTATATGGGAGGTGGTGTCGTTCTCCAGTTGGTTGGTTTGAGCCGGGAGAGGCTAGGTTGTTGGGCACTGATTTGGTTCGGAATGCCTTGCAAAAAGTTAAGTTGATTCAGGATCGGCTTCGACAACCCAGTCTAGGAAGAAGTGTTCACTGATCGGAGGGCTCAAGATGTAGCATTCATGGTGGAAGAGAGGGCTTTGCTGCGGGTTTCACCCATGAAGGGTGTGATGAAGTTCGAGAAGAAGGGCAAGTTGAGCCCTAGGTATATCGGTCCCTTTGAGATTCTTGAGAAAGTTGGTGAGGTGGCCTATAGACTTGCATTGCCACCTAGCTTATCAGCAGTTCACTTGGTGTTCCATGTTTTCATGCTCCGAAAGCATCTTGGCGATCCGTCCCATGTATTAGATTTCAGCTCAGTTTAATTGGATCAAGATTTGACTTATGAGGAGGAGTCGGTGGCTATTCTAGCCCGGCAGGTCCGGAAGTTGAGGTCTAAGAGTTATCCTTTTGTTTGAGTGCAGTGGAGATGTCATCCGATCAAGGTATATACGTGGGAGTCCGAGTCTTATATGCGGAGTAGATACCCATACCTTTGCACCAGTCCAGGCACTTTTCTATGTCCGTTTGAGGATGAACGTTTCTTTTAGAGGTGGAGAATGTGATGACCCGATAGGTTATTTTGAGTACTAGCCTTTATTTTCATGTTTCGAGACATCTATTATCTCCACTTAACATTTCTTGATTTACGTGCACACTCTGTGTCTTTTTCAAAAAGATTTTATGTAAAAATTTGAAGAAAGCATGATTTTTTGCTTTAAAAATAACTTGAGTTGACTATGGTCAACATTTTGTGTAAACGATCGCGGATCGATATTTTGACGATCCCGGTGGGTCTGTATCGTGATTTTGGACTTGGACATATGCCCGCAATTGAATTCGAAAGTCCCTAACTTGATTTGACTTGTTTTGTCGAAAGCTAGTAATTTGAAGGTTTGGAATTTCCTAGGTTTGACCATAGGTTGACTTCTTGGCTATCGGGTTCAGATTTTAATTTTAGGACTTGGTATAGGTCCGTTCTTCTATTTGACACTTGTCTGCAAAATTGGTGCAATTCGGAGTTAATTTGATATGATTCAGATGTTTAGTTGTGATTCTAGTCGTTCTTGAGTTTCCCTTTGAAATTTCATTTGTTTTGAGGGTTGATTTGTAGTTTTAAATGTTAGTTTGATGATTTTATTGCGCGAGCAAGTTTGTATGATGTTATTACACTTGTGTGCATGTTTGGTTTGGAGCCCGAGGGGCTCAGGTGAGTTTCTGACGCGTTTTGGATGAGTTTGCATGGTCTAAAGTCTGCTGATTTATGGTGTTCAGTTGCAGATCTAGCATTTGTGCGGTCTGGCTCGCAATTGTGACCCTCTCTTTTGTGGACAAAAGTTCGTATTTGTGAGCGGGGCCTGGGTTTGGGAAACCTCGCTTTTGCGAGCATTTTGTCGCATTTGCAATGCCTGGCAAAAATAGAACATCTTCGTAACTGCGAAGAATTTGGCTGCAATGGCGAAGGTAGGATTTTCGCTTTTGCGGTTATTTTTATCGCATTTGTGACATCTAGTTTTCTGATGCACAATTCACATGTGCAACCTCTACATCGCATTTGCGATGGTCGCAATTGCGAATAAGGCATCGCAATTGCGACATCTGCAGCTGGGTAAAAGATGGGAATATCGTGACTAGCTCATTTTACACCATTTCTCAACTCTAAACACTCTAGATGTGATTTTTCAAGAGACCTTTCTTCCTAAAATCATTGGTAAGAAACTCTAATACACTTTTTTAAAAATTTTCCATTACTTTTCATAAGATTTTAACATTAAATTTAGGATTTTCATGGTAGAAATTAGGAATTTTGGTAGAAATTGGGAATCTTATAAAATTGAGGTTTAGACCTCAAATTGATGTCGAATTTCAAAACAAATCATATAACCTAACTTGGGGGTAAATGGGTAATCGGATTTTGGTCTGAACCTCGAGTTTTGACCAAGCAACCCCGGGGTTGAGTTTTGTTGACTTTTTTAAAAAATGATCAAAATTGAACCTATTTCATTAATGGGTAGTTTCTAAAGCTTATTTTGAATCGTTTAATTGATAATCTGCTAGATTTGGTTGGTTTGGAGGCTAATTCTAGGGGGAAAGCCACGGTTGAGCATTGATTTGGTTGCGGAGTAAAGTAAGTGTCGTGGTTAACTTTGACTTGAGGGATTAGGGCTTATTGGTCTATTTGCTACGTGTATTATGTGTGGGAATGACGTATATGTGAGGTGACGAGTACATATGCATTGTTATTGGGTTAAAGCATGCAAGTGGGAATTGTTTATTTGTTCTAAGTTATTTCATTGACTATGTTCTCCATGCTTAGGTTAGAATATTACTTTTTAATTATTCACCTCATATTTATTGTTATTTTTGAAGATGTTGGGAATTTTGAAAGTTGAGTTTGTTATCATGGCACTATAATTGAAGTGAGATTGCTTTCCTGCTTGCATTTGTTGTTTGGATTTGTATTGTTTCTTGGTGAGAAAGAGTGAAAAGCACGAAGGGTGTCGTTGTACCGTATTTGCATTCATTATCGTATATTGAGAGTGTAACGATCCGATCGGTCGTTTTATGTAATTGCGCCCGGTTACCCCTTTTTTATGCTTCCCACATGTGTAATTATGGTTTTAAGACTTGCAGGGTTGGTTAGTTTCATTCCGGAAAGCTTTTTCGGGTTGATTCGGACCCTTGATTCTTGACTTAGAAGTTTGAATTAGAAAATATTGACCAAACTTTGACTTTTGCGAAAATGACCCTGGAACTGTGTTTTTATGGCTCCGATAGCTTCATATCGTGATTTCGGACTTAGGCATATGCCCGAAATTGATTTTTGGAAGTACGTAGGTTGGTTTATGTTGATTTGCCAAAATTTGGCAATTTGAAGTTGAAAAGTTTGACCGGAGGTTGACTTTTAGTGATCGAGCTTGGAATTTGATTTTGGGGCTTGGAATAAGTTTGTTATGGTATTTAAAACTTGTCTGATAAGTTTTGGGTCGTTGGAGTTGATTTAATAGAATTCAGATGTTTAGTTGTAATTCTAGAAATTCTTGAAAATTTCTTTGAAATTCATGCGTTTTAGAGTTCAATTCTTAGTTTTAGATATTATTTTTGTGTTTTGATCGCGCGAGCGAGTTTCTATGATTTCTTTAGACTTATGTGGATGAGGGCTTAGATGCGTTTCGGACATGTTCTGGAGTGTTATGGTCTGAAATTGGCAAGTCTGTTGTCTGGTGCCCTCTGGTGTCACAATTACGAACACCAGGATCGCATTTGCAACCATAGCAGGGAACCTTCAGGTATCGCAAATGTGATTCCTTGTTCACATTTGCAAAGAATTTTTGGGTTGGCTTAGGTTCGCATTTGCGACGGTCTTTGTCGCAATTGCGAGGACAGTAGGGTTCACAATTGGGAACCCATCTTCGTATTTGCGAAGACCTTCCTAGGACTTCAGTGCTGCAATTGCGAGGTTTTCTTCGCAATTGCGAACCTGTATCGCAATTGCGATACTTCGCAATTGCGAACCTGTATCGCAATTGCGATAACTGCAGCTGAACATAAGGACTGAAAATCGGGATTTTATATCTCATTCTCTCATTTTTGAACCCTAGACTCGGTAGGAGGCGATTTGGAGAGGGGATTTTCACCTACAAACCTTGGGTAAGTGATTCTAATCCATTTCTAATCATATTCCATCAACATATCTTAGATTTTAACATCAAAATCATGTGAATCAAAGTAAAAATTTGTGAAACTTTGTCAAGTTTTTGAAAAATAAGAAATTGAGTTTTGAGATTTGATTTGGACTCAGATTTTGAAACTAATCACATATATGAACTCATAGGGTCATGGGTAGTCGGAATCTACCATTGGACCCGGGTTTTGGCCGGGCGGGCCCCGTATTGACTTTTGTTGCCTTTTGGGAATAGTGTAAAGATCTAACTTTATCTATCGCAATTGAATTTCCTAGCATTATTGGATGATATTAAGTCGATTGTGGTTAGATTTGAGCTATGTGGAGGAAAATTATAAAGGAAAAGCTATTTTTCGGGTGTTGAATTGACCTAGTTGAGGTAAGTGTCTTGCCTAACCTTGTGTGGGGGATTACCCCTTAGGATTGGTATTGATTGATTCAATTGTGCTACGTGAAATCCATGTACGCAAGGTGACGAGTGGGTACACGAGTTGTACATGGTATTTGACCGATTTAGGCTACTTAGACTATTTTCATGCTTTAATTGTAATGCCATATCATGTTCTAAATTCTCATAGTCAATTTATTCTTACTTGTGTTAGTCTATCCTCACATGTCTTAAACGATTACGTTATCACTTGTTTTATATTTTAATTGATGAATTGCTCTCATGCTTTAGTTGAACTTGTTGCATCTTTATTTGTTTCATGTTATCTCTTTCATGGTCGATTATTATTATTTGAAGTTATTATTCATGTTATCTCTTTCATTGTTGATTATCATTATTTGAAGTTATTATTCACGTTATCTCTTTTATCATTGATTATCATTATTTGAAGTTATTGTTCAAGTTATCTCTCTCATTGTTGATTATCATTATTTGGAGTTATTGTTCATGTTATCCCTTTCCTTATTGATTCCCATTATTTGAAGTCATCGGTACACGTTATCTATTCCATTGTGAGTTGTTCTTATTTAACATTGTGGTTATACATTATTTTTCATTGTTGAGTTATTGGTGTTGAAGTTATGAAGCCGTTATCACGTTGAGGTAAACTTGTTATTGTTGAAGCATCTTCTTGATGAATATTTTACTTTCATTGTTATTGTTTCTATTCTTGTGCGCGTTGTGATGGAGCCGTGGGCTATTGTTGTGGAAACATTGATATTGTTGATTGTTGGCAAGTTGTGATATATTGGCACTTATGGTGCGAGTTGTTATTGTGATGTGATATTGACGCGCATACGGCGGTGTAAGGCTTGGGGCTAATGTGCATGCAGCGGTATAAGGTGGGACTTATATATGTGTTGCTTGTAGGGGAACTATGTGAAGCCACGCGGCGTCATAAGGTGGGCTAAAGTGCGTGTAACTATTTCAGGAAAATTGTTTTAAAAAAATAAACTATTTCAAATGTAAGGCCCACGTGGCGGTATAAGGAAAGATTGTGATTGAGATTGTGAGTGTGTATACGAGGCGGTACCTCGGTTGTTATTCTTGATTTATATGAGGCGGTACTCGATGGTGATTCTTATTGTACACGAGGCGGTACCTCGTTGTGATTCTTGTTGTTTATCTCTTTTGTTTGCAAGCAATTTTGGTGGAAACGTTTCTATTGTTTTGTTCTTCCTCGTTTAGCAGTTGTTGCCCGTACATGATCATTTTGTCTCTCTCTTTAGCTGCTTCTTTTATGTTACTTTCATGTCTAATTTTCGGTATTAATTCATGTTATTATCTTGTTTCGTTTCGATTATTTCTTCGCTTTCCATTATTTATTTTTATTATATTTCCATACTGCTTATTTATATCCTAGTAGGTGTCTTGACCTGGACTCGTCTCTACTCTACCGAGATTAGTCTTGATACCTACTGTGTACCGCTGTGGTGTACTTATTGTAACAACCCGACTGGTCTTTTTTGCGATCTAACATGTCGTTCGACAGTTTGAGGCCTTGAGTAGCTTCACTTCAGGTATTATGACTTGTACGTGTGGTCGGAATTAAAATTCGGAAAGTTCAGAGTTGATTTAGAAAGAAAATTCTAATTTAGGAAGTCTTAAGTTGGAAGAATTGGCTAAGGTTTGGCTTTGAGCAAAACAATCTCGGAATCAGGATTTGAAGGTTCTGATAGGTTCGTATGATAATTCCAGACTTAGGCGTATGTTCGGATTGAGTATCGGATCACCCGGGAGCAATTCGACACTTATTATGGAAAGTTGACATTTTTGAAAGTTTTAGAATTTCATAAGATTGGTTTGAAGTGGATTCTTATTTTATCGATGTCCGTTTGGAGTTTTGATCCTTGGAATAGGTTTGTATTGTGATTTGTGACTTGCACTCAAAGTTTGGCATCATTCCAGAATGTTTTGGTATGGTTCAGACGCGTTTGTCAAAGTTTGAAGGTTGGAAAGTTAAAAGAAAGGTTTTGGCCATCGATTTGTAATTTTAACGTTGTTTGGCATGATTTGAGGCCTCGATTAAGTTTGCATTGCATTTTGGGACGTGTTGGTATATTTGATTAAGGTCCCGAGGGCCTCGGGTGGATTTCAGATGGTTAACGGGTCGATTTTTGGACTAAGGAAACGCTGGAATTTCTCTGTTGCTAGTGCGATCACTTCTGCGGAAGCTTGATCGCAGAAGCGAGGGACTGATTACAGAAGCGGCCGGATTGGGACTGGGTAGAGGTCATAGGTGCGAAGCATTTTCCGCACCTGCGAGATAGCAGAAGCGGAGGAAAACACACAGAAGCGGAAGCTGGGTTGATGGAGAAGACCGCAAAAGTGGCAGTTTTTGCGCAGGAGCGCATGCGCAGAGGCGCATTCCAGCCCGCAGAATCAGAAATGGCACGGGTGAGGGTGTTCGCAGAAGAGAGTTTTGACTAAAAGCGAGGCAGCTGATGCAGCAATTCTGTTTGCATAAGCGAAAACTGGATAGAACATAAGGGATCGAACTTGGTCATTTCATCATTTTCATTTGGGATTTTTGGAGGTCAGTTCTTGGGCAATTTTGAGGAGTTTTCATCATGTAAAACAAGGTAAGTAATTTCTCACTTGTTGTGAGCTAAATCTAAGGTTTATATGTGGATTTAAGGAGGAAAAGCTTGGAAGAATTGTGGGATTTTGGTAGAAAACCTAAAATTTGATAATTTTGGATTTTGACCACGATTTTTGAAATAGAATTTGGAATAAATTATATATTTGAGTTCGTAATGTTATGGGTAATGTTTATCTTTGAAATTTTCAGAATCCGGGTACGCGGGCCCGAGAATTGATTTTATAGACTTTTCGAGCGGAGTTGGGAATTATTATGAATTGAATTATTATGAGTATTAGAGTATATATTTATTGATTTGCACATTGTTTTACTAGTTTTGGATCGACGGGCATCGGTTTGAGGTGTTAGAGAGGCTTTGGAACTGGTTATGGAACTTCGGAGCGAGGTAAGTCTCCTGTCTAACTCTATGAGGGGGAAACTACCCCTAGTGATGTATTTGATATGTGCTACTTGTTGCTGGGGCTACGTACGCACGAAGTGACGAGAGTCCATACGTAGCTAGATTCATGTTATGTCCGAGTAGACTTAGGTTTCCGCCATGCTATAACTGTACTATTTGAGTTGTCTCTTGCCTATTAAATTTCCTTTATTTTATGTTGTGACCTGATAGTAGACTTGTGTAGAGTGATAGACTTGCTATTGTAGAGACTCAACAGGCTTCATGATTAGCCGCGAAATAATTGTACTTCTTTTACGAATTTCTCCCGCGTTATGCCTTCTCATCGAAAGGTTTCCCTTAAAATTTATAACTCACACGTTTACTCGTGAGTGGGGTCAAGGACCCGTCAAAGCTTCTTATTCTAATGGGATCAGGCCATTTACCTCGGCAGTATAATAGATACATCTATGGTTCGTGTCGTTCGACCCTTGGCAGTGCGCACATTATGATGGGATCAGGTCATTCGCCTCGGCAAGATTATGTATCACACTCTCATGGGAGCGGGTCGTTCACCTCGGCAATACAATAGATATATCTATGGTTCGGAGATATTATGATGTATCGATTTGTATGCCTCGACATTTCTATAAAATACTCTTATTAAATCATGCGTAATAATTGGCAAGAAGCCAGTATATATCTATGAGTTTTTCCTGATTTGAATTGTGACGACCTATCTGGTGAGGTCCATTATATATATACTCCGAATGAGGAAGTAACTATTAGCTGAGAGCTTGAGTTATTGCTGATAGGAGACTGTACCACGTATTTACACTTGTTATTTTGTTTATTTACTCTGACTCACATCTGTTCACTTCTATTGTATCTGTCTTATTGGACCACTAGTAAGTGTCGATATCAACCCCTCATCACTACTTCTCTGGGGTTAGGCTAGATACTTACTGGGTACGCGTTGATTTACGTACTCATGCTACACTTGATGCATTTATTGTTCAGGTACATATATGATTGGTGGTCTTTTGGGCACAATGGCGCGGCTATTGTGGGGACTTTACTGTGAGCTACATTCCGTGTTACGATCCGTAGCCTGCAGAGTCTCCATCAGAGTTATTTATATTCTCCTGTCTAATTTGTATTCTAGACAGATGTTGTATTTTATTATATTTCCTAGTTGATGCTCATGCACTTGTGACACCGGGTTTTGGGGTTCCTATGAGTTGTTCGTTCTTGTAGTTGTGAAAATATTATCATTTACCCTGTGAATTTTATTTCGTACGATTTAACTAAGGAAAATTATGATTTCAAAATACTACAATGAGTAATTAAGTTTATCAATCACTGTTGGCTTGAATGACGGCGGTGTTAGGCGCCATCACGACCTTTAGTGGATTTTGGGTCATGACAGGTTGGTATCAGAACATTAGGTTCACTTGGGTCTCACGGGTCATGAACAAGTCTAGTAGAGTCTTGCGAATCGGTACGGAGACATCTGTACTTATCTTCGAGAGGTTGTATGGCTATTAGGAGCACTTCCCTTCTTGACTTTCTCATCGTGCGGTTTGATTCCATTGAGGCTTGTGCTTTTATTTCCTTCCTACTCAATCTTATGCGACGTGAAGCGCTTGTTATCAATTGGCCGTCAAGTGGTTGTATTGGTACTGCAGACGTGGTGCAGGATACTTTTCCCTGCGTGTTCGGGCAGGCTATTATCATCACCCTGTGGAAGGGTGTTCTGTCATTTCAGTTCAGTACTTATACTTCCTATGGTTTTGAGGCTATGCACGGACTTCTATGATGTTCAAGTGTTGTTATCGCATAGTGTTGGTGTAATTATAGGGTGATTGCCTATGTGTCGAGATAGTGAATGACTTGAAAGGAGGATTTTTCAGTGCATGATATAGAGGTTCGGCATTTAATTCCAGCGGAGGAAAGGAAATTGGACTATAGATGTTCAGGCTTTGGTTGATGGAGTAACGAGACTTGATTTTTTCAAGTGCGGTAGAATTCTCATTTGTGATGTGGTGTCATTATCCTTGTTGAACGCATTAAGGTTCACCGGTGTTATGGTCTTCTTGATTTTCCTTCGGGGCAGGGTGTTGTGAAATGGTGCCTAAGAAGCGGTTGTCAAAGATGGCGGTATGTAGCGGTTTCAGAATCGAATTGGTGTTTCTAGTGTTGATGGCTCAAGAAAGATGATCTGTGATGAGGCTTAGAGTTGGTAGCAATTTATTAGTTCGGGTTCTACAAAGATGGATTTCGATTTGAGGCGGTATTGAGGTAGTGAAGGACAAGGACATGGTGGGAGTTGTCTCGTGGTGATTGAATTGCTAGAAGGTCAAGTACGCATAGCAGAGGTCGAAAAGTTGCTTAAGGAGATGGGTTAACCGAAGTGGGAGTGCCAGAGTTGCATATAGATTTTGTGGTAGGATAGCCACGTGCCTTGAGAAAGTTTAGGGTGATTTGGGGAATCATTATGGAAGGTGATTTAGTCTACGAATTTTATTTGGGATGGTGGCTACTATACCGAGGGAGATGGAATATGGCAAAGAGGAGTTTGCTTGAAATGAAGAGGGGTGTGAAGACTTGATTATCGTTATTGGATGCAACACGACTCCGAGTTTGGAATATATTGTCAGATTTTCAGTTGATGTCGATAGGGAGTGAACAGACTTCTACAGTTGGTGGACAAGCATGGGATCGGGAGGGTTTACTGAACTCGTGGTAGTTGTACCCGGTGCAGCATCATTGGAAGATGTCGGCATGGAATACCACAGGTGGGTTATCTCCTACGAACAGGTTAGCGGTTGCGTGATTTTGATGAAGTTTCTACGAAGAGTTCTACTTACTACCCAACAGAAGGTCGAGTATGCGATCGTGGCCAATAATTCGGAATGTTTCATGAAAATCTTAACAAAATACTTCGAGAAATTTGGCGGGTTAATGGTACGGGATCATGGTAATATAGAAGGATGAATCGTTGTGCGCTCTACATTATGTGATGGTAGCTTAGAGCTATGTGGGGGAGCCCACTATCTACGATTGGATCGCGTGGTTGTTTTCTTGTGCAGTTTTTGGTTATCGGTGCATTTATGGGTCATTTATGATCAAGAAAGGAAAACATCGGGGGTAATTCGAGTAAGAAATTGATAAATGTGCCCTATATTCTGCCTTATCGATTCATGTGCAGGGTTTGGGAAGACTCAGAGTTTATGCTTCTTGTGGATGTGATGTACAAGGAAAAGAATTCAGCCGGTTGCTTCTTTGAGAGGGTGTTCATAACATAACACGGACTTACTCGAGGTCTCAAATCACACATAATAACATCGAAATGACGAATCGCACCTCAAATCAAAATTTAATGAACTTTGAACTTTCAACTTCCAAAAATCGTGCCGAAATATATCAAATCAACCTGAAATAAACTCAACTTTTGTACACAAGTCTCAAATAACATAACGAAGCTATTCCGATTCCCGGAACAACAATCCGAATGTGATATCATCAAAGTTAACTTCCGGTCAAACTCATGAACTTTCCAATTCTTCGAATTTCCAACTTTCGCCAATTAGCGCTGAATCCTTCTAGAAATATCCAATTTCAAATCCAGGTCCAAAATCACCATCCGGACCTAACGGAACTATCAAAACTCTGTTCCGGGGTCAAATTCACAAAAGTCAAATATGGTCAACTCTTCCAACTTAAAGCTTCAACAATGAAATTCATCCTTCCAAATCGATTCTGAATAACCTGAAAACCAAAACCAATGATTCACATAAGTCATGATACATCATATAGAGCTACTGATGTCCTCAAACTACCGAGCGAAGTACAAATATTCAAAACGAATGGTCGAGTCGTTACATAAGGGGATTTGGGAGGAGGATGTTAGGGTTTGGTGTGAGAGTAGGGAGATGAGAGTATGTAAAGGTGACTGGGCAGGAAGAACGGTCTTTAGGGTTTGGGGTGAAGGATATAAGGAGAAAAGGGGAAGTGTTGTGAGCCGTTGATCACTTTTGATCAACGACTGAGATTTAGATGACATGGGTCGGGTGTAACGGGTCGTGGTATTGGGCTAGGGGTTATTGTGCTGGAGTTTAGGGTGTGGAATGGTGAAGTGGGTTCGAAATTCGGCCTGTTTTGGGCCAGATTTTAAATACAAGAAATTATGGGAAGAATAATTTAATAAAATAGCTAAATAAATATAAAAAATACTATTTATGAAACATAATATTTTAAAATAATAGTTGAAGATTAAAAAATTATAAAAAATTACTTTGACCCTGAATAAAATGATAAATGCAATTAATTGTAAAGTATAGACTATTATTGCAAAAAACAAATGCGTAAATAGTTCAAAAATGCAGATGTAATTATATAAAATGAAGTAAAATGTTATAAAACATATATGTAGGTGTAATGTCACGACCCAAAATCCAACTAGTCGTGATGGCACCTAATCCAACCTGTTAGGTAAGCCAGTTAACCACTAACCAATTCCAATAATAATTTATAAAGCAATTAAGTAAAGAAATATCTGAATCTGATACATTCCCCAAGAACTGGTAGTACAAATCATGAGCTTCTAAGAATAGAGTTTACAAAGCGGAAATAAAATAAATACATCGTCTATTTGAAAAAGTACATAAACAAAGTTTTATAGATCTAAGGCTACCACGAACAAGAGGCAGCTACAACCGGGATGCAGGTACATTTTCAAATCCAGCTATCATCGAACACAGCAACATCAGCAGCCAGTATCTGCACGCAAGGTGCGTAAGTGTAGTATGAGTACAACCGACCTCATGTACTCAATAAGTAACAAACCTAACCTTAGGTTGGAAGTAGTGTCGAGCTAACAAAAAGGTCGGGTCAAATACCAATATTTCACAACAGTTCATAACAGCATAGTACAAGTAACAAAAGAAGTAACTCAAAATAAAAAGCTCAGTCTGTTCACAGTTCCATAAAAATAGGCATTTCTTTTCAAGTACCCACTTTAGCTGTCATATATAACTATCTTGAAATTTCTGAGAGATATTATCTTCTGTTTCAGTTGAACTTGACATGAATTACTATTTTGGCCTTAATTGTTGAATTTGAAAGCATTCCTACCTCACTATGTTGTAATTATTGTAATTGAACTTTAGCTGTGAAGCTCGTCACTACTTTTAGTTTTTTATTTAGTATTGTTAGTTACTGAGTTGGTTGTACTCACGCTACACCCTGTAATTCGTGTGCAGATCCAGGTGTTACCGGACATGGTGGGTGTTGATTTCAGCGCACAGTTGATCTTCTAGAGATTCCGAGGTAGCTGCCGGCGTTTTGCATACCTTGTCTCTCCTTCCCTATTTTTTCGCTTATAGTATTTAGTTTCAGACTATCATAGACAGTATTTTCCAGACTTGTGATGTATAGATGCTCATGTACTCTGTGACACCCCGATAGTTGGGAACTTTTGCGTTGTGTTTTGGGTTTCTAGCCCTGTTTATGAGAACTTTTGTTATTTAAAACTGCTTTAATTCATCTTTCTGTTAAAAGTATTGGAATTGTTTCGTAATGTCGGCTTGTCTAGTACCACGTTAGGCGCCATCACGACAAGTTAGGATTTTGGACCGTGAGACATACGTACACGCCAACCTCCACCGAAATGCATATATATTGAATTTAGAAATAAGGAGTTTCTGATGTAAATTCAATAGATTATACATTTCTCAGTCTCGTCCGAAATTTAATTACTGAATTTACATTACAAGAAAATTCTATGAGTTTAAAACAAATAAAAAGTCATTTGAAACTCTTGTAATTTCTTTTACATATATGTAGGTTAAGCCGGGGGTGGATGCACATGGGTGGAAGTGGTGTCTTTACCAATAAAAATATTAAATATTTATACTAATATTCTACAAAAAATGAAGCAATATATAGTAATGACACCACTTCCTTGTAGAGAGTACTTCTTGGTCCACTGGTCAAGCTCTTAATTGGGCTTGTAAAGGTCATAGGTTCAAATCTAGACCTTTTTCAATAAGAGAAATTTTCAGAAACCACTATTGTTTAGTGGCTATTAACTTCCTATAGCTACCATATAAATAATTACTTCATATAGCTACTATTCAGTTGTTACTGTAGTATATTCGCGCTAGTGTATTCATGAATACAGTAGCAAAAGTCACCTAAAAATAAGGGAGTCCAGCTGTACGCGACTGTATGTTGCTGTATTCGAGCAATGGATTCATGAATACAGTAACGACAATCACCTTAAAAATAGGTTTGACCAACTGTCTAATAACAGAAAGAGGATTAATTAGCATGATACACTCCTAATATAACTCTACAAAATCAATTCTAACACGCCTCATTATCAACCCAATTAATTAGCATATTTTTTCAGACGCTAAACACAAAAAATAGAGCATTGTATATTCAGCTTCAACATAACACAATCTGCAGAGCTTCAGAGATTCAGTCAATTTTTTTCTGAGATAGTTCGAGGTTTTGATTAGACCGTCATTGATAGGAATTTTTTCTGCCCGACATTGATACAAGTATTTACAGAATATTTAGTAATTCGATTTACTAACTTCTTCAGATTGTGTTATGTTTCCAATATATGACTTCATAGAAGAAGTTAGGAAGATGTTTGGGCGTTGGAGTTGCAACAATCTAAAAAAAGCTTCACACACATACACAACTTTTGGGATAAAATATCAAGAGATTCTTAAATTGAATGAGGCATTATCTGCACTTATGACTGTCAGTTTTTGTTAGTTTGCTATAATTACTTGCATTGAAAAAATACTGATATATGAATACATCATGTACTTATGCCGGATAAATACATGAATACAACCTGTAATATTCCCTATTTATTGAAAGCATGTATTCAATCGGTATAATGTATATGTTATTTAAAATTATGGTGTAATGTATAAGAAAGTTACAATGTGATAGATTAATACATGTATGAATATAGCACGTAATATGAATATTTATTGAAAGCATGCATTCATGCATACAATATGTAGTCAACCTACCGCCCGTATTCATGCATATTGTATGTACACCATGTATTCATGGACAAATATATATTTTGTACATATGTCCAAAACTGATGTTTCTACATTTAATGTAGCTTGTATCATCGACTGAATACTTGCACATAGTGAATGATGAAGGAAGACATTACACCGTTTGCCTCCAAAAGAAAAATTACAGTTGTGGGAGGTTCCAAGTGGATGAGCTACCATGCCTATATGCTTGGGCTATCTTGAAAAGCAAGTTTCTAATGCCGGATAATTATTGCTCGGACTATTACAAGCCAAAGTCTGTTGTAATGACATACGAGGTCCCCGTGTATCCTCTCCCTGATCGAAATTAATTGAATATACCAGCACATATATCTGAGGAAGTTGTCTTACCACCCAAATGGAAGAGACCTCCTGGAAGGCCAAAGAAGAAGCGCGATAAGCTATTAAAAGAATTGCTTCAAAAGAAGAGTTAACATTCGTATAGTATATGTGGGTAGGGTGGACATAATAAGCGTACTTATAGAAATGCCCCACGTAGGAATTAGTTGATGTTCTGATTTTAATTCCTTCAATCCCTGTATTTGGATGCGTTCAAGATTTTCTATTACTTATTGGTTTCTAGATGTATTTGATTGTTCCTCGATGAATTTTTAAGGTAAATGATTAAATACATTACGGTTAAGTTTTCTGATAACTTAAAAAATTATGTATATATATGTATAACATGACATGTATATATACTGTAAGTGGTTTAATAAATTATTTTAATTCAATTCAAATGTATTTTGAATACAGAATACAGCTATGTACATGACTAACTACATTACTGTTAAGTTTTCTGATACCTTAAAAAATGATTTATATATATGTATAACAGGACATGTATATATACTATAAGTGGTTAAATATATTGTTATAATTCAATTTAAAATATATTTGAATATAGAATACAACTATATAAATGATTACACAAATACATAAATACAACAAAATACATATAGGACACGTGTATAATTGTAAGTGGTTCTTGTACATTCAGTGTATTTAAACAAAGTTTTTACTAGACTTCAAACATAGATAAATATAACTAAATATGAATACATTGATTACAGAAAGATCAAATTTTTTTTTATGTATTTAGAATAACTAAAATACTGTTAATACAACTAAATTTGATTACATTATTTTGAGCACTTTTAAAAAAACAGTAAAGTTAAAATGGATTCTTGAATCATGAGAATTTGAATACAAAAGTATATAAAAAAAATGAATGTATTCATAATAGCAATTGTTGTAGCCCAAAAAACACATTCATGTATTCAAAACAAAAGTTGCGTAAAACCATGAACAATTCAGTAATAAGCTGAAAATATAATTTGTAAAACAGAAAACTATTCTATAACTATCTTCACAGAAGTATCCGATTTTGTGATTTGCCTAGCAATTTTTGCTGGTGCTTCATTGTCGATTATCACATTGACATCTAACTTCCGCATATCATAGTCCCAAAGGAGTGCACCATATCTTAGCTGGAGTAAATTCGGATCAATGGTTGTTTGTGGAACCAATCTACAAGTGTTCAAATACTCAGCATATGATGCTACATACAACCTACAATCCCTGCAAAAAGTAGATTGATAACAGTTAAATACAATTCACACACACACACACACACACACACATATATAATGTGATTACAAATATATATATATATATATATAGCATGAGGAAAGTACTTCTCTATGCCTACATGTCAAGATACAGGTAAAATCATAATGTTCCCAAAACTGGGTAGCAGAAGGAAATGCACCTCTATGCATGTATCTCAAGTACGCATGTCAAATGCAATGCATCTCAATGATGAGCTCGTGTACTCACAATCTCAGAGTAATAAATTTCACTGTCTCGCATTCTCTCTCACTATGCTCAGCACACTCAATCACTCAGCGTTGTACAATACCTGGTGTGGCATGCAGCCCGATCCGTATTTATTGTCGATTGCTCTCACTGGGGGTGTGCAGACTCCGGAGGGGCTCCTTCAGCCCAAGCGCTATATCGCTATGGTGTGCAGCCCGATCCCATAATATATAAATAGCCATAAGGCTTGTTGCGGCATGCAACCCGATCCCATAAATGTAATCAATATATCGCTGCAGCGTGCAGCCCGATCCCATAAAATATAATCAATATAACATGCTGCGGCGTGTAGCCCGATCCCAAAATATCACTCTCACTCAGGCCCTCGACCTCACTCGGTCATTAATCTCTCCAGTCTCACTCACGGACTCACAATGTCATGAAACTACTCCGACAACAATGATATGATGTATCAATAAATAACCATAGAGACTAAGATATGATATGCATGTGAATGCGTATGACTGAGTATGTAATGCAATGAAAGCAGATTACTCAACAACGAAAATAACCTCAGTGGGTCCCAACAGGATAAGCATGTAGCCCAGACATGGTTTCTAACATGAATCACAACTCAATAGCTCTAGTACGTAAATTTCATGGTTACAGATATGATCAGGTAGCTACACAGTACCACAGAAATAACGGAATAATAACTTACACGATGCACGCCCACACACCCGTCACCTAGCATGTGCGTTACCTCAATACTAATCACATAACATGTATTTCGGGTTTTCATACCCTTATCTCCAAGATTAGAAGAGTTACTTACCTCGAACAAGCCAATTCCAACACCGAGCAAGCCAAGCGATGCTCCAAAATGCCATCCCGCACGTTCTGACCTCCGAACGGCTTGAAACTAACCAAAAACAACTCAAATACTTCAAACAATGCTAAAGGAACCAATCCCGATAGAAAAAGATCAAATCTTGAATAAAAAACCCAAAATCGGCCAAAATCCCAACCCGGGCCCATACCTCGGAACCCGACAAAATTTACAAAATTCAACAACCCATTCAATTACGAGTCCAACCATACTAGTTTCACTCAAATCCGACTCTAATTCGTTGTTCAAAACTCAAACATTCATATTATGAAACTTTAGGCCAAAACCCCCAATTTCCTCTTTAAAATTCATTAACCAAAAGCTAAAATCGAAAATAGATTCACGGAATATAACCAAAGCCTAGTAGAGAACACTTACCCCAATCCTTGTGATGAAAATTAATCCAAGGATCACCTCAATCCGAGTCCCTCATCTCAAAATATGGAGAAAGACCAAAACTATCGATTCTATAGCCTCTGCCTAGCACTTTCCGCATTTGCGGACAAATAGTCGCATCTGCGGTAACTATTTCGCTTCTACGACCACAACTAACCAGCTGGCCCCTCACCTACGGAACAATTTCCTCTTTTGCGCACTCGCAGGTGCGACTCCTCCTCCGCATCTGCGAGGACCTCCAGCCAAGCCTACTACGCTTCTGCGGCCAATTGTCTGCATCTACAGACTCGCATCTGCGCCCATTCTTCCACAGATGTGGAAACACCAGAACCAGAAATCTTCAGCAATGCAACATGGAATGAAAATGATCTGAACCCCGTCTGAAGCTCACCCGAGCCCCTCGGGACCCTGTCCGAATATACCAACAAGTTCCATAACACAGTACAGACCTACTCGAGACCTCAAAACACATATAACAACATTAAAACGACGAATCACACCTCAAATCGAAATCTATGAACTTTGAGCTTTTAAATTCTATAACTCGTGCCGAAACATAGCAAACCAATTTGGAATGACTTCAAATTTTTCACACAAGTTATAAATGACATAACGGAGTTATTCCAATTTCCAGAATCGAATTCCGACCCCGATATCAAAAATTCTACTTTCGTCATTTCAAGCTTAATTCCACTACGGACCTCCAAATAATTTTCCGGACACGCTCCTAAGTCCAAAATCACCATACGGAGCTATTAGAATCATCATAATTCAAATCTGAGGTCGTTTACACATAAGTTAACATCCGGTCAATTTTTCCAACTTAAGTTTTAAATTATGAGACCCAGTGTCTCATTTCTCTCCGAAATCCTTCCAGACCCGAACCAATTACCCCGGCAAGTCACACAACCACTATAAAGCATAAAGTGAGCAGTAAATGGGAGAACAGAGCTACAATACTCGAAACGACCGGCCGGGTCGTTACATCCTCCCTCACTTAAACATACGCTCGTCTTCGAACGTGCCAAGAGTTGTTTCCAAGCCACCAAATCACTATTCCATCTTACCACGCACGTACCCGGGGGTGATCTCACGTCACCCTATCCCATATAGGTCTGATAACACCACATAACTGAAATTTCTTAGTTCAACCTAGCCCACAAGCCTTAGAACCCAATTTCCAACATCCGAAATTCTTATAAGATCTGAATCCCGCAATCTACACACTGCATAAATCTAAACAAGCTGTACCAAAAGCCGTAACCATAACTCAAATACTCAAAACTCAAATATCACATAGCTCAAATGCTCGAAGCAATGATTTCTAATCACAGTAGCTGCTCAAAACAACCCAATGCCGGTAATAAACCTAATGTCAAACAATACTCTATTCTAAAACCTTTGTACACTACTGATGACGAAAGAAATACACAGAAACTCGTAACCATTCATCAGATCCACCAGTCGTGGAGCTCCCTCTCCTTCGACAAGAACAATAGCAAATTTCTAAGCTGACTTTCAATATTATCCTCCCAGATATACCACAATCAAATCTGATAGCACCCATCCTAGATCCGACGACTTCAACTTATCAAATTCCAGCTACTCTACTGACATGCCACACCAACACTATCTAAAGCCACAACCCGTGCATTCCGTGCACCAATAAGTAACATTCAAATTGTACTTAATCATGAAAATGACTCAACAAGAGAATCATCCCGCAAGCTCGACGAGTACCACCCCAACGCAATGCTAAGAACCCATCACACACCGTAGAACCATAACACACGAATCTAACACAACACAAAGGATCATATCTCAACATAACTCTTCCGCAATGCGCGACCCCATCCAAACATTGGTCTATATGAAATACCTCAGCCACCATGCTCAAAATCAATAACCACGCGCAAATTTCACTATAAGGCCCTAATAGAACTGCATCGTGGTGCATACAACCAACGAATCACAACCCCTCGTAGCATAGAAGAGTAACTCACCAAACATATCAGAACATGAATAAGCTCAACAACAACCGAATGTCACATCCCTCAACAATAGCAGTATGAAGCCAACTAACCCGACTCGGTGTAGAATACATATCCTAATTGGGCCTACCAATGGACCCTCAAATCAATTCTGGGCACCCACACATGTATAAATAACCCTCCGAAAGCCTACAATGACTGAATCATAACACATACTATCGTCTAGCTAGCTTCGGCCATGACTTCACCGTCCACAACCATGAAAACAACCTGCTCTTGAGAACTTCCAGTCTCCAAATCCATAGAATACACGAATCACCATATTTGATCCCAACTCCACCGCCAGAATGTCTAACACAACTCTCACACACGATCATCCCAAGAGGAATACTCCTAAAATTCTTCCGTGCCACATAGAATATCAGCAGTCGATCAACCAGGAGAGTGCCGCAATACCAATGAAGTATCCATAAATCAAAACACATTTCCCTTTCTGAAATGTATACTCTCATCAGGCCATACCGATTAGTAATATCATTTACCGAGTCATCTGAAACCGTCCATGCTGCCTACGAATTTATGTCCTTCCCTTCAAAACTAAATTATGACCTTGCACATGCAAATCTCAATCCCACACAACACACCGCATCTATCATGCCGTCATATAAAAAATATGAGAACCTCATAATCATTCTGAGTCACAAGCAGAATACATACACGATCAGTCAGAAACCCTCCATTTGATCTCACCTAGGAGGAAATCCCAATACGCAACATGTTCCTCATGCCGGTAGTAAATATACTCCTCGAACCGTGGCAAAAACTATTGAGAACTCTTCGAAATCCATTTGCACACAACCAAACTATCAGAACCGAATCTCCCTAACTCAACCCAGTCATGCAGGTCACCAAACCCAAGAGCATTGCCACAAAACACCTGTGGAGGCTAGCCACATCTTAAGTACCCAAAGAACCGATTATATCCGTTATTGTGCTGATCCAACCTACTACCACACTATCCTATTTCTCCAAGTCCCTTCCAAATTTCCTTCAAGTTGATACTTCTCCTTGTTGGAACACCACGATCCTTAACCAAAATTCACCATACAAGAGCCCTTAGTATAAAACCATAACACCATAAGGCCCATAAGTCGCCGAATTCTTTTTTAAGTAACCCAAAAGCACCGCAACCGAGACATCCACTCTGAAAGACCTTATTGGATTTAAAATTACTCATCTTCCCTTTTCTTATACTAAAATGTAAAATCCATAGTCATACAGAATTACCGCAAGTCTCGACACCATCCAATGTAACTCTCAGTTTCCCTACACGCCCGTCACCTAGCATGTGTGTCACTTCAAAACCAAATACATGACACGTAATATGGGGTTTTGTACCTTCAGAATTAAATTTAGAACTGTTACTTACCTCAATCCGAACCAATCTTTACTCCAACACACCCTTGCCTCGCGAAACGGCCTCTGAATGCCTCGAATCTGGCCATAACTAATTTGATATAATCACTACGGGCTAAAGGAATCAACTCCATAAGAAAATGCTAAGTTATTAATCAAAAGTAAAAAAATTGACTCAAAAGCCGGCCCCCGGGCCCACGTCTCGAAATTCGATAAAAGTCATAAAACCCGAAAGCCCATTCAACCATGAGCTCAACCCATACCAAATTTATCAAAATCTGACACCAAATCGTCACCCAAATCCCCAAATCAAACTCTCCAAATCCCTAGCCTCGAACTCCCAATTTACACCTTAAATACACACCAACTAGGTGGGAAAATCAATGGGGAAGCAAGATTATTGATCAAAAATGAACCCTAGGGACTTACCTCAAGAATCCCCTCGAAAACCCTCTCGAGAATCACCTAAACCCGTGCTTTAAATGTTTGAAATGAAGCCAAAATCGCGAACCCTTGTTTTAATAATCTACCCATCACTTCCACTTCTACGGGAACTTAACCGCTTCTGCGGCGTCGCAGAAGCGACCTCACATACGCATCAGTGGATCATTCCGCTCATGCGGTCCCTCACTCCGCTTCTGCATACTCACTTCTGCGAGAACCCAAGCCGCCTTAGCAGACCAAGCCCATCTGCCCAAATCCATTTCTGTGGTTCCCCTGCCGCATCCGCGATCACGCAGATGCAGAATACCCTATCGTACATCCACGCCTTACGTTTCTGCGCACCTCTCACCGCACCTGCAGCCACGCAGGTGCGGAAAAATCCTCGTACATGTGACCACCTGCACACTCCCCTCCAAACGCGCACATGCGTAAGCCAACCCGCACTTGCGATCAAAACTCTGCAGGTGCGGTTACACCAGCAGAGGTCCAACTTCAGCAATCACTCAACTTCAACTTTTGATCCGTTAACCATCCGGAATCAACCCGAGGCCCCCAGGACCTCAACCAAACATACCAACAAGTCCTAAAACCTTATAAGAACTTAGTCGAGCCCTCAAATCATATCAAACAACTTCAAAAACACAAATCGAACCTAAATTCAAGCTTATTTAAACTAAGGAAATTCAACTTCTACAAACGATACCGAAACCTATCAAAACACGTTCGATTGACCCTAAATTTTGCACACAAATCACATTGACATTACAGACCTACTCCAACCTTCGGAATCGGAATCCGACCCCGATATCAAAAAGTCCACTCCCAGTCAAACTTTCCAACAATCCAACTTTCGCCATTTCAAGCCTAATTCCACTACGGACCTCCAAATCACAATATGGACATGCTCCTAAGTCCAAAATCACCCAAGGAGCTAACGGAACAATCAAAAATCCATTCCCGAGTCATTTACTCAAGGATCAACATCTAGTCAATCAATTCAGCTTAAGCTTTCAACCATGAGACTAAGTGTCTCACTTCATTCTGAAATCTCTCCGGACCCAAACTGACTACCACGATAAGTCACATAACAGTTATAAAAGTACAAAATGAGCAGTAAATGGGGGAACAGGGCTACAACTCTCAAAATGACTGGTCGGGTCCTTACATGCTCCCCCTCTTAAACAAACGTTCGTCCTCGAACGGGTCTAAAAACATACCTAGAGTCTCAAATAGGTGTGTATATATGCTCCACATATCCCGCTCGGTCTCCCAAGTAGCCTCCTCAACTAGCTGACCTCTCCACTGCACCTTCACTGAAGTTATGTCCTTTGACCTCAACTTTAGAACTTGCCGATCCTAAATGGCCACCAACTCCATATCATAAGTCAGATCACCATCCAACTGAACTGTGTTGAAATCCAAAACATGCAACGGATCGTCGACATACTTATGGAGCATAGAAACATGAAATACTGGATGCACACTCGACAAACTAGGTGGCAAGGCAAACTTGTAAGCCACCCCCCAATCCTCTGAAATACCTCAAATGGCCCAATATACCGAGGGCTCAACTTTCCCTTCTTCCCGAACCTCATAACACCATTCATGGGTGAAACTTTGAGCAGTACATTCTCCACAACCAAGTAAGCAACATCACGGACCTTCCTGTCGGCATAACTCTTCTGGAGCCGCTCATGTATCATCTTAACCTTGTCCAAAGCATTCTGGACCAAGTCAGTACCCAATAGCCTAGCCTCACCAGGCTCAAACCAACCCACCAGATATCTACACCGTCTCTCATACAAAGCCTCATATGGAGCCATCTGAATGCTCTACTGGTAGTGGTTGTTGTAGGCAACTCTGCGAGTGGTAGAAACTGATCCCATGAACCCCCAAAATCAATGACACAAGCGCGTAGCATGTCCTCCAATATTTTTATAGTGCGCTCGGACTTTCCATCCATCTGAGGGTGATACGTTGTGCTCAACTCAACCTGGGTACCCAACTCTCGTTGCATGGCCCTCCAAAACTGCGATGTAAAATGCGTGCCCCAATCTAAAATGATGGACACTGGCACGCCGTGGAGGCGGACAGTCTCTTGGATGTAAATCTCTACCAACCGCTCTGAAGTATAAGTAGTCCCAACTGGAATGAAGTGTGCGGACTTGGTCAGTCGATCCACAATCACCCAAATAGCATCAAACTTCCTCGAAGTCTGTGGGAGCCCAAATACAAAATCCATGGTGATCTGCTCCCATTTCCACTCTAGAATCTCTAACCTCTGAAGCAATCCGCCCAGTCTCTGATGCTCATACTTCACCTACTGACAGTTAAGGCACCAAGATACAAACCCCAATATATCCTTCTTCATTCTTCTTCACCAATAATGTTGCCTCAAGTCTTGATACATCTTCCTGACACCCGGATGGATGGAATACTGTGAACTGTGGGCCTCTTCAAGAATCAACTCACATAGCCCATCCATATTAGGGACACAAATCTGACCATGCATCGTCAATACCTCCATCATCCCCAATAGAAATATCTCTGGCATCACCGTGCTGGACCGTGTCCTTAAGGACAAGCAAATGAGGATTATCATACGGGCGCTCTCTGATGCGATCATATAAGGAAGACCGAGAAACCACACAAGCTAGAACCCGACTGGGCTTCAAAACATCCAATCTCATGAACTGGTTGGCCAAGGCATGAACATTAACTGCTAGAGGTCTCTCACCAATAGGAATGAATGCGAGGCTACCCATACTCACCGACTTTCTACTCAAGGCATCGTCTACCACATTAGCCTTCCCGGGATGATACAGAATAGTGATATCATAGTCCTTTAGCAGCTCCAACCATCTCCGCTACCTCAAATTTAGATCCTTCTGTTTGAACAAATACTGGAGACTTTGATGGTCTGTAAACACTTCACAAGACACATCGTAAAGATAATGCCTCCAAATCTTCAATGCATGAACAATGGCAGCCAACTCCAAATCATGAATAGGGTAGTTCTTCTCACGGGGCTTCAACTGGCACGAAGCATAAGAAATCACTCTACCCTCCAGCATTAAGACACATCCAATACCGATCCTAGAAGCATCACAATACACTGTATAAGAACCAGAAGTTGAAGGTTGAACTAGAACTGGATTTGTGGTCAAGCCAGTCTTGAGCTTCTGAAAGCTCTCTTCACACTCATCCGACCATCTAAAAATAGCACCCTTCTGGGTCAATTTGGTCAAAGTCGAAGTAATAGACGAGAAACCCTCCACGAAACGACGATAATAACCGGCCAAGCCGAGAAAGCTCCGAATTTCCGTAGCTGAGGACGGTCTGAGACAACTCTAAACTGCCTATATCTTCTTCGGATCCACCTGAATCCCTTTACTAGACACCACGTGCCACAAGAATGACACTGAACTAAGCCAAAACTCAAATTTGGAGGACTTAGCATAAAGTTTCTCCTCCTTCAACTGCTACAACACAATCCTCAAATGATGGGCATGCTCCTCCTGGCTATGAGAGTACACCAGGATATCATCAATGAACACTATGACATACAAGTCAAGATAAGGCTGAAATACGTTGTTCATCAGATGCATGAATGTTGCTGGGGAGTTGGTCAGCCCAAAAGACATCACGAGGAACTCATAATGACCATAACGGGCCCTGAATGTTGTCTTTAGAATATCCAAATCCTGAATCTTCAACTGGTGATACCCAGACCTCTAGTCAATCTTAGAAAACACCCTCGCTCCCTCAAGATGGTCAAATAGATCATCAATGTGTGGAAAAGGATACTTGTTCTTGATTGTAACTTTGTTCAACTGCCTGTAATCAATGCACATCTGCATAGTACAATCCTTCTTCTTCACAAACAAAACTGGTGTACCCCAGGGTGGCACACTAGGCCTAATAAACCCCTTATCAAGAAGTTCCTGAAGTTGCTCCTTTAATTCCTTCAACTCAGCCGGTGCCATAAGATATGGTGGAATAGAAATGGGCTGAGTGCCGGCACCATGTCAATACCAAAGTCAATATCCATGTCGGGCGACATGCCCAGTAGGTCTACAGGAAATACATCCGAAAAATCTCATACCACCGGAACAGAATCAATAGTAGGAGTATCAGCACCAACATTACTCACAAAGGCAAAATAAGATAAGCAACCTTTCCTAACCATCCGTTGGGCCTTCAAGTATGAAATCAACCTGCTGGGAACATAGTCAATAGAACCCCTCCACTCAATCCTTGGCAACCCCGGCATCGCCAATGTCACGGTCTTAGCGTGATAATCCAAAATCTCATGACATGGAGACAACCAATCCATACCCAAGATCACGTTGAAGTCAACCATACTAAGCAATAAAAGATCAACTCTAGTCTCCAATCCCCCAATAGTCACTACACATGACCGATACACACGGTTCACAACAATAGTATCACCCACCAGCGTAGATACATGAATAGGTGAAACTAAGGACTCGCGGGACATATCCAGATAATGATCAAAATACAATGATACATATGAATAAATGGAACTAGGGTAAAATAATACAGAGGCATCCTTACGGCATACTGAGACAATACATATGATCACTGCATCGGAAGCAACAACATCTGGCCTGGCAGGAATGGCATAGAATTGGGCCTGGCCTCTACCTGATCGACCTCCCCCTCTTGGGCGACCCCTAGCTGACTGAGCCCCACCCCGAGCTGGCTGGGCGGATGGTGAAGTAACTGGTGCTTAAGTCGCATCCTGACTCCTCTGTTGCACTGGACCTCCCGGCCGACGAGGACACTGCCTCCACATATGCCCAAACTCCCTGCACTCAAAGCAACTCCCCGGTGCTGGAGGTGGTGGGGACTGAATCGAGCCCCGAGATCCAGAATAACTGCTAGAAGCATCCGGTGCAGATGAACCCTAAACTGAAGGAGCATGGGACAAACTTTGGGCTGGAAGGGCATTGAGAAATGACTGAACCTGATGAGTATTGTATGAACCATGGCTGGATGATGCACCACAGTGAACTGGACGATCCGTCTAAGCGTGTTTATACGGATGACCCCTACCGTGGTAGAATTGACCCCCAGGAGGAGCACCGCTGAAACCACCCAAGCTACAAGGCCTCTTGGCCTCCCTCTCTCCGCACTACTGACTGCGGACCATCTCTATTTGCCGATCAACGTCGACCACCTCATCAAAAGTAGCACCAGACACCCTCTCCCAAGTCATAAGAAAATACAACTGATATATGAGGCCATCAATGAACCTCCTGATCCTCTCCCTATCAGTGGGAACCAACCAAACTGCGTGACGAGCCAACTCAGAAAATCTCATCTCGTACTGCATCATAGATATGTCCTCTTGTCGTAACTGCTCAAACTGTCTGCGCAGCTCCTCCCTGCGAGACTACAGCACGAACTTTTCCAAGAAGAGAATGGAGAACTCTTGCCATGTAAGTGGTGTTGCACCGACCGGCTTGCGCCTCTCACAAGCCTCCCACCATATGAAGGCAGCCCCAGTGAACTGAAAAGTAGTGAACGAGACTCCACTGGTCTCCTGAATACCCACAGTGTGAAGAATCTGCTGGCACTTATCCAAGAAACCCTGGGCATCCTCTAACTTAGCACCGGTAAATGATGGAGGCTGAAGCCTCCCAAATCTTTCAAGTCTCCTCTGCTCATCAGCATTCATAACAGGGACCACCTAGGCCTAAGCAGCTGCAACCGGCTGGGCTGGTAGTACCCCCGGTGTCTGAAGTCCCTGCATCACCTGCTCTGGAGTACGGGCAGCGGGGGTATGAGTACCTCTCCCGGCCTGAGAAGTGGTTGATATGGCCTGAACCGAAACCACCTGAGCAAGGCCAGTGCAAACGATCAATATCTGGGCCAAAGCCTCCTGAAGGCCGGGAATCACAATAGGCACAGCTGGTGCATGAGCTGGCCCCACTGGCTCAGCCATATCTGGAACCTGCTCCTGAGCTGGAGCAATTGGTGAATCTGCAGGTGCTGCTCTAGTTGTTGTACAAGCTGCACCTCTACCCCTACCGCAGCCACTACCGCGACCTCGACCTCTTGTGGCCCTAGCTGGTGGTACTAGTGGCTGTCCATCCTGTTCGGTAGCACGTGTCATCACCATCTATGAGAGAATAGAATACAGAAGTTTAGTTACCGGAATCAACAAATCCGCACGACAAGGATACAAGAATATAAAATTTCCTAAGGGTTCGGCAACCTCTCGATGATAAGTACAAACGTCTCCGTACCGATCCGCAGAACTCTACCAAACCTACTCATGACTCATAAGACCTATGTAACCTAGGCTCTGATACCAACTTGTTACGACCCAAAATCCTAACCTGACATGATGGCGCCTAACATGGTACTAGGCAAGTCGATATTTGAAAAAATTCCAATACTTTTAACAGAAAGATGAATTAAAGCAGTTTTAAATAACAAAAGTTCTCATAAGCAGGGGTAGAAATCCAAAACACAATGCGGAAGTTCCCAACTATCGGGGTGTCACAGAGTACATGAGCATCTATACATCACAAGTTTGGAAAATACTGTCTATGATAGTCTGAAACTAAATACTATAAACAAAAAGATAGGGAAGGAGAGACAAGGTCTGCAAAATGCCGGCAGCTACCTCAGAATCTCCAGAAGATCAACTGTGCGCTAAAATCAACACCCACTGTGTCCGAAAACACCTAGATCTACACATGAAGTGCAGGGTGTAGCATGAGTACAACCAACTCAGTAAGTAACAATACTAAATAAAGAACTGAAAGTAGTGACTAGCTTCACAACTAAAGTTCAATTATAGTAATTACAACATAGTAAGGTAGGCATGCTTTCAAGTTCGACAATTATGGCCAAAACAGTAATTCATGTCAAGTTCAACTGAAACAGAAGATAATATCTCTTAGAAATTTCAAGACAGTGATATATGACAGCTGAAGTGCAATAATAATGAAGTCAATTCATCCTCCCAGAGAAACAGTTACTCGGTCCTCCTATTCACTCCAACCTCACAATCACTCTTTCCTCACAATCACTCATTCCTCTCAATCACTCAACACTTGATACTCGGCACTCAGCACTCGCACTCAGTAGGTACCTGCACTCACTGGGGGGTGTACAGACTTTGGAAGGGCTCCTTCAGCCCAAGCGCTATAACAAACCAATCATGGCATATATCAGTGAAATATGTTGTGGCGTGCAGCCCGATCCCATAAACATCCTCACAATCAAGCCCTCAGCCTCACTCAGTCATTAACCTCTCCAGTCTCTCGGGCTCTCAGAAATCATGATAAGCAGCCCAAACAGCAATAATATGATGCATCAATAATGAACAATAGAGACTGAGATGTAATATGCAAATAAAACTGTGACTGAGTACAAAATAATAATTTAGCAGATAATTCAATATGTACACGACCTTTGTGGGTCCCTACAGCGCCAACACATAATCTAAACATGATTTCTAACATGATTTGTGGTTCAATTTCTCTACTACATGGAGAACGTACAGATAATAACAGATTATTCAACTACACGGTCCCATGAAATTTGACCAAGTCATAATTTCTACAGTACACGCCCACACGCCCATCACCTAGCATGTGCAGCACCACAAAACCAAATACATGACATGTAATACGGGGTTTCGTACACTCAGAACCAGGTTTAGAATTGTTACTTACCTCAATCCGAGCCAATCTCTACTCCAACACACCCGTGCCTCGCGAAACAGCCTCTGAATGCCTCGAATCTGACCATAAACAATTCTATATAATCATTACGGTCTAAAGGCATCAACTCCATAAGAAAATGCTAAGTTATTAATCAAAAGTCAAAAAACGACTCAAAAGTCGGCCCCCGTACCCACATCTCGAAATTTGATAAAAGTCACAAAATTCGAAAGCCCATTCAACCACGAGGCTAAATCCCCAAATTGTCACCCAAATCCCCAAATCAAACTCTCCAAATCCCTAAACTCAAACTCCCAATTTACACCTTAAATACACACCACCTAAGTGGGAAAATCAATGGAGAAGCAAGATTATTGATCAAAAATGAGCACAAGGGACTTACCTCAAGAAACCCCTCGAAAACCCTCTCAAGAATCGCCCAAACCCGTGCTTGAAATGTTTGAAATGAAGCCAAAATTGCGAACCCTTGTTTTAATAATCTACCCAGGAACTTAACCGCTTCTGCGGCGTCGCAGAAGCGACCTCACACACGCATCTGCGGCTCATTCTGCTCCTGCGGTCCCTCATTCCGCTTCTGCGGACTCGCTTCTATGAAACCCCAAGCCGCCTCTGCGGACCAAGCCCATCTGCCCAGTTCCGCTTCTGCGGTTCCCCTACCGCATCTGCGATTGACCGCGGATGCGGAACTCCCTATTGCACATGCACGCCTTCCGCTTCTCCGCACCTCTCACCGCACATGCGGCTACGCAGGTGCGGAAAACTCTTCTCACCTGCGACCGCCTGAACACTCCCCTCCAAATGCGCAATTGCGCAAGCCATCCCACACTTGCGAGCTCGCTCCTGCGATCAAAGCTCCACAGGTGCGATTACACCAGTAGAGGTCCAACTTCAGCAATCACTCAACTTCAATTTTTGATCCGTTAACCATCCGGAATCAACCCGAGGCCCCCGGGATCTCAACCAAACATACCAACAAGTCCTAAAACCTCATACGAACTTAGTCGAGCACTCAAATCACATCAAACAACTTCAAAAACACGAATCGCACCCCAATTCAAGCCTATTGAAACTAAGAAAATTCAACTTCTACAAACGACGCCGAAACTTATCATGACACGTCTGATTGACCCCAAATTTTGCACACAAGTCACATTTGTCATTTCAGGCCTACTCCAACTTCCGGTATCAAAATCCGAACCCGATATCAAAAAGTCCACTCCCGGTCAAACTTTCCAAAAATCCAACTTTCGCCATTTCAAGCCTAATTCCACTACGGACCTCCAAATCACAATTCGGACACGCTCCTAAGTCCAAAATCACCCAACTGAGCTAACGGAACCATCAAAATTCTATTCCGGAGTCGTTTACTCAAAAATCAATATCTGGTCAATCATTTCAACTTAAGCTTTCAACCGTGAGACTAAGTGTCTAATTTCATTCTGAAATCTCTCTGGATCCTAACCGACTACCCCGGCAAGTCACATAACAGTTATAAAGTACAAAATGAGCAGTAAATGAGGAAACGGAGCTACAACTTTCAAAACGACCAGTCGGGTCGTTACAGTACGTAATAAGAAGAATAAGCAATTACTCAACAACACTTGTTTTACAAGCCTTTTACTTTATTTTATTGCTCTCATCACAGGTAAATTCAATGTGCTAACCATCTTTCTGCTGTTTACAAAATCATATACAATATTCAAGAGAAATTGAGCCCATTAATTTATACTTAATTATTAGATAATCATATGGGAAGGGTGTTTGTGGTGAGTGTAGAAGGAAGGATCTATAGCTGCAAACACTGTGGGACTCATCTTGCTCTTTCTCAACATATCGTTTCTAAGGTTTTGCGCTTTTCTTTATCTTCAACTCAATTCTTTGACCTCATCATTTTGGTTTGACCATTTTCTCTATCTCTACTTTTCTCTTTATCTTATACAACTTTTAACTGCTAGGCAATTCTGCAACTGTTGTTTCCTTGATATGTTCTTTGGTAAATTAAAAGTTTAAAGTTGTGATATTTGGTTGATCGGTTGACTTCCGTTATACAACATCTAAGGGGATTTGTTTGTTAGTGATGGACTCATTGTTTGGTTCATCGGTTGAATTTTGTTTCAATTCGTGTGCTGATGATCATTTGATACTCTATGACGATTTGTTAACTGACGGAAAAAGGCCAGCAATGGACCTTTTGCCTTAAAAAAGGACCTTTTTGCCAAATGTAGATATGAGTCTTTTGTGTGCTTCGTGTGGATTAAGTTATCACTAGACAATTACCACATTGGTTACATAAATCAAATAGTAGTATGTGAATTAAACAAAAATTTGGGCAGATTGTCCTACCAGGTTCTACCGCTGCAGCTAAAAAATGCATGTATGCTAAAGCATTCATGTGAACTGGTAATAACATCATGGATAAGTGATAACTGTGCTTTTGATTTGTGCTTGAATTCGTGCTTGAACTTGATTGGCATTTGTCATTTTATCGCACACCGATAAGATAATGGCCTTCAGTTCTTGGAGCTAATTCGTTAGCACCTATATCCATGGCGTATGGCTTTGAGATCTTTGGACTATTTTGTTTCTTTCACATTGATGAACTTGTTCCTAGTGTCATCACTTCAGTTTGCTTCATCTCTTTATTATTGCCACTTCTTATGACTTTCTCTTGTTTGACTTCTAATCTTTTATCAAAACTGTCTGCATCTATCTCTGAATCATATAAGCAGAGCAATTCGAGTTTAAAAGCTCTAAATTCTGATGTATAAGTTATGGTTCTACAGTTAATTGCAGACTGAAGTCTATTTTCGTGTTCAACTTCAACTTTTGTACCCGTTAACTATTAGTATTCTGTATTCAAAACCAGAAAATAATAAGACGTTAATTTAAGAAAATAAAAATAGAAAATTCTGAGCCCACAAGTTTCTTGTGTGTCCTTAAGGAATTTAATCCTCTCATAGTTGCCCAAGTTTTTTGATTAATTTCTCCCAGGATAGAATGGAATAACTATTCTGTGATAGCGGCACTTGAAATCACAGAAATTCAGCGAACTCAAATGGCGGAGCAAATCACACAAAATGCTTACGTTTTGCTTTGAAAATCAATGCAGAAGAGAGAGAGAGGAGAGATATTCATATTCGGTAGAGAAAAATAAGGCTGAGTCTCTCTATTTATAGCCAACAAAGTTGAGTTCCAAGAGGTGCAAAGGTGCATGTTCGTTTGATAAGGTGTCTATTCATCAGAAAATTTGAATTTCTGTTAAACAGAATATTTGGTCGAGAATTTGACCGTTGAAAAATAATGCCGCGAATTTCCAAGTTAATATTTTTCGCGCAAAAATATTAGAAAAATATATATTAAATGACGGAAAAGGAAAATAAATGTAATCCAAAAAATCATCAATCAATCATATCAATTGACCAAATCCAAATCCAAATCCAAATCCAAAGTCAAAGTCAAAGCCAAGCGAGCGAGCGACTGCGCGAGGCTTGCTCTATTCTTAACTCTTTAAGAGATAGAAGAAGTGCTTCCATATATAAGCACAAGAATTTTCCTCTTCCCATCCAACGAGGGACAAAGTTCCTTTTTAAAAGGGACTAATTCAAAATTTTATTTTTCTTCATTTCTTTTCCCACCATTTTCTATTCACACCTCTTTTGTTTTAATTAATAAAATCCAACAATCCCCCACATGAATGGGGAATGGCTATCCAGAAAAATATACATGAAAATATTGTGTGATTTGCAAGTAAGGCTTAATCGCATCTAGCTAAGTAAGTTTCTCTTTGACTTTCCGTAGTGAACATATGTCGGATATACTCAATCAATCGGTAGATTTGATATCTTTGAACCGTCGAACTTTGGTGTATACCTAGACAACCATACGTCACACAATCAACCCTTAACTATCTTTGGTTCTCATTGTTGTGTTCGTTTCAACCATGAACACCGCCTGGTTTTATAAGTGCCTAGAGAATTGGCCTTACAAAATTCTTCTTGAAGCGGCTTACACTTCACACTTACATAGGTAATTCCTAAACGTGTTATCCCGTAGATACACTATTTGATATACCCCGTATCAAACTTAGATACCATTAAAAAGCCTTAACGATTTATCCTTGTTACTGAACATTATCTTCATCATGAGAATGGACCAAAATTTTATTTGACAATGTTGAACCGTCACTAATGACTTTGTTTGATCTCTTCGAACCTAGATCTTGGGATCTCTAGTATTCTAGGTAGAGTTATCGCCACAGTGACTTGTCCTCGGCCATAGTCTCATTCCATTTGATGACTTCTTAACTACCTCTCTAGTTAGGCCTTTTGTAAGCGGATCCGATACATTATCTTTTGACTTTACATAGTCAATTGTCATAATTCCACTAGAGAGTAGTTGTCTAACAGTATTATGCCTTCGTCATATGTGACGAGATTTCCTGTTATACATAACACTCCCACCCCTTCCTATTGTCGCTTGACTGCCGCAATGTATGCATATAGGTGCCAAAGATTTGGGCCAAAATGGAATATCTTTCAAGAAATTCCGGAGCCATTTAGTTTCTTCATCGGCCTTGTCTAAAGCTATAAACTTAGACTCCATTGTAGAGCGGGCAATGCATGTCTGTTTGGACAACTTCCAAGACACTGCTCCTCCACCAATGATAAAAACGTATCCACTTGTGGATTTTAATTCTGTTGAACCGGTGATCCAATTTGCATCACTATATCCCTCAATAACTGGGGGATAATTATTGTAATGTAATGCATAGTCTTGGGTATATTTCAAATACGGCAAAACTCATTTCATTGTTATCCAATGAGCTTGGTCGGGATTACATGTATATCGACTAAATTTACTTATCGCATAAGCTATATCGGGTCGTGTACAATTCATAATGTACATCAAACTTCCCAACACTCGAGCATATTCCAATTGAGACTTGCTTTGACCTTTATTCTTTACAAGAGTATGGTTTAAATCAATTGTCGTTCTTGCAACTTTAAAGTCCAAATATTTGAACTTTTCAAGTACTATTTTAATATAATGAGATTGAGACAAGGCTAGACCTTGAGGAGTCTTAAGGATCTTAATTCCCAAAATTAAATCGACAACTCCTAAGTCTTTCATATCAAACTTACTAGTCAACATGCACTTAGTAGCATTTATGTTAGCAATGTTGTTACTCATTATCAACATATCACCCATATATAAACAAATAATGACTATTTGATTTGGAGTATTCTTAATGTAAACACATTTGTCACACTCATTGATCTTGAAACCATTTGACAATATTGTATGGTCAAATTTCATATGACGTTGTTTTGGTGCTTGTTTTAGTCCGTAAAGTGACTTAACAAGTCAACACACCTTCTTTTCTTTTCCGGGAACTACGAACCCTTCAATTTGTTCCATATAAATTCCTTCCTCCAAATCTCCATTTAAAAAGGTTGTCTTCACATCCATCTGATGGATTTGAAGGCCATACATGGTGTCTAACATTATTAACACTCAGATAGATGTAATCCTCATTACCGGTGAGTATGTGTCAAAGTAGTCAAGACCTTCTCGTTGTCTAAACCCTTTAACAACTAATCTTGCCTTATATTTGTCAATAGTACCATCAACTTTCATTTTTCTTTTGAAACTCCACTTAGAACCCAAAGGTTTATTTCTTGAAGGAAGATCAACCAACTCCCAAGTATGATTACTTAATATGGATTCTATCTCACTATTGACTACCTATTTCCAATATTGTGCTTTCGAGGAAGACATCTATAACAACCCGATCGGTCGTTTTGATCTCTAGCGCGTCGTTCAGCGGTTTGAGATCTTGAGTAGCTTCACTTCAGGTATTATGACTTGTACGTGCGGTCGAAATTGAATTTCGGGAAGGTCAGAGTTGATTTGGAAAGAAAAAAAAATTAATTTCAGAAGCTTTAAGTTGGAAGAATTTACTAAGGTTTGACTTTTGAGTAAACGACCTTAGAATCGGGATTTAAAGGTTCCAATAGGTTCGTATGATGATTTCGGACTTGGGTGTATGTTTGAGTTGAGTATCGGGCCGCCCGGGATCATTTCGACGCTTATTATGGAAAGTTGGCATTTTGAAGGTTTTAGAATTTTCTAAGTTTGGTTTGAAGTAGATTCTTTTGTTATCCATGTCCGTTTGGGATTCCGAGCCTTGAAATAGGTTTGTATTGTGATTTATGACTTGTACGCAAAGTTTGGCGTCATTACGGAATGTTTTGGTTTGATTCGGTACGCGTTCATCGAAGTTTACAAGTTTCAAAGTTTAAGGAAAGGTTTCGATCGTCGATTCACAATTTGTTATTGTTTGGTGTGATTTTAGACCCCGAGTAGGTCCGTGTTATGTTATGGAACTTGTTGGTAAATTTCGGACGAGTCGCGGATCACTTTGGAGCTTTGTTGTATTGCTGAAGGGCCTGGGTACTGGTGCAATCGCACCTGCGGAAAAAGTGCCATAGATGTGACGCCGCAAAAGTGGCCAGGAAAGCGCATGAGTGATTTTGGTTGGGCAGTGCTGGGACCGCAGATGCGGTCATGTCGCCGCAGAAGTGAGACCGAACCTGCGGAATTGGAAAGTGCAGAAGCGACTAGCTTTGTAGATGCATAAATAGTACTCGCACCTGTCATGGCGTAGAAGCGGAATTATTTCCACAGGTGCTAGAGTGTGAGTGGGCAGTGGACTTCGCATAAGCGACATCGCAGGTGCGCCAATCCGTCCGCAGAAGCGAAACTGGGCAGATTATAGAGAGATCAAACTTGGTCAATTTCCTCATTTCGTTTTGGACTTTTGGAGCTCGGTTTTGGGTGATTTTGGAGGAGTTCTCCACTACTTCGACTTGGGTAAGTGTTCTATATCCGAAAGTAATTATATCTTATTAATTTATGGTTAAATTCATCATTTATTTCGAATTTAATGGAAGGAATTGAGAAAAAATTGTGAAATCTTCCGAAAGTGTAAATTGGAGATTTGGAGGACGATTCCTTGTTGGAATTTAATAATTTTGTTATGGTTGAACTCGTATCGGAATGGGTATTTGGATTTCGTGAATTTTTGTCGGGTTCCGAGACGTGGGGCCGGGTCGACGTTTTGGGGCGATTTTTCAATTCTTTGTTAAAGTCATAGATTCATTATTTAAATTAGTTTCTTGTAGTTATATTTATAGTATGCAATTGTTTTGGCTACATTCAAGCCGATTGGAGTTGGAAAATCGAGGCAAAGGTCTTCTTATTGATTGATTGAGTGAGGTTTGAGGTAAGTGACTTGTCTAACATTGTGTGAAGAAAATTTCCTTTAGGATTTGGTAATGTTATGGTATTTGCAATACGTGAAGGCCGTGTACGCGAGGTGACGAGTGCGTACTCGGGCTAAATGTTGAAAAATTCGGTTTTTGCTAAATAGTTCCTTTTATTCCCTTAATTGAGTTACTCTAGTACATGTAGTCATCTTGTTTAGCCTAATGTCACATGTCTACGTGTTTTATCTCTTACTTGCAATTTGTGCAACGTGCTTAGTTGAATTACCTGCTCTCTTGATTTTGTATTCAGTCTTTAACTGTAGGATTCCTTGTTGAAATTTCATTGTCCCATTGGTTACCTGTTGCATATTTACTTTTGGGACTACGAGGCGGTACCTCGGGAGCGGCCCTGTTGCATATTTACTTTTGGGACTACGAGGCGGTACCTCGGGAGCGCCCCTGTTATGTATTTACTTTTGGGATTACGAGGCGGTACCTCGGGAGCGCCCCTGTTGTATATTTACTTTTAGGACTATGAGGTGGTACCTCGGGAGAGCCCTTGTCGTGTATTTACTTTTGAGACTACGAAGCGGTACATCGGGAGTGCCTATGTTGTTTACCTCTATTTGTTATGCTGTCGTTGTTTCTTAACTTGTAAGAATCTTGTTTTCCCTTACGTGTTGTAGTCTTCTTGAATCATGTGTTGTTAATTTTCTGTAAATTCCCATTGTTGACTTCTCAATCATTTCATTATATTATTATATCTTTTGCCTTATTTCCTATTATTTCCAGTATGGCCCTGACCTGACCTCATCACTACTCTACTTAGATTAGGCTTGGCACTTATTGGGTACCGTTGTGGTGTACTCATACTACACTTCTACACATCTTTTGTGCAGATCCAAGTACTGATTACCAGACCAGGTACCAGTGAGCTAGCACGTACGTGGAGACTTCAAGGTACATCTGTCAGCGTCTGCAGACCTCGGAGACCTCCTCTATCCTTATTATGTTGTTTTCCTTATTCCTCATTAGACTCTTATGCATAGAGATATTTAGTATTTGTTTTATCTTTGGAGCTTGTGACTTATTTCTACCGGGTTTTGGG
The DNA here is from genome assembly GCF_000390325.3 of Nicotiana tomentosiformis. Classification (NCBI taxonomy): domain Eukaryota; kingdom Viridiplantae; phylum Streptophyta; class Magnoliopsida; order Solanales; family Solanaceae; genus Nicotiana; species Nicotiana tomentosiformis. The sequence continues at coordinate 59,270,561 of NC_090814.1, read as the reverse complement.
AGTTGTAACTATTTTGAATCGTCGTTCTTATTTATTTCAGATGTTGAGGTTGAGTTTCAACTTTATATTCAGTTATTTTGCATATTTGTCAGGCTTACTTTGTCTTAGAGACTAGGTGCCGTTACAACATCCCACGGAGGGAAATTGGGATCGTGACAAGTTGGTATCAGAGCTCTAGGTTCATAGGTGTTATGAGTCACAAGCAGGTTTGATTCCTCATCGTGCGGTTTGATTCCTTTGAGGCTTATGCCTTTATTTCCTTCCTACTCAATCATATGCAACATGGAGTGCTTGGTATTAATTGGGCATTGGGGAGTTGTAAGTGGTACCACAAATATGGTGCAAGATGTTTTCCTTACATGTTCGGGTGGGCTATTATCGTCGTCTTGCGGAAGGTTGTTTTGTCGTTTCAGTTCAGTATCTGCACTTCCCATGGTTTTGAGGCTATGCACGGATTGCTATGATGTTCATACGTTGTTATCACACAGTGTTGGTGTAATGGAAGGGTGTTTGTCTATGTATCGAGGCAGTGAATGACTTGCAAGGAGGATTTCTCGGTGCATGATTTAGAAGTTCGGCATTTAATTCCGACGGAGGAAAGGCAATCGGACTATGGATGTTCAGGACTTGGTTGATGAAGTGACGAGACTTGATATTTTCGGGCGTGGTGGAATTCTCATTTGTGACGTGGTGCCGTCGTCCTTGTTGGAACGCATTAAGGTTCACCGGCGTTATGGTCTCCTTCGATTTGCCTTCGGGGCAGGATGTTGGGAAGTGTCACCTAAGAAGCGTTTGTCTGAGATAGCGGAGTGTAGCGGTTTAAGAATCGAATTGGTGTTTCTAGTGTTGATGGCTCGAGAATGAAGATTTTCTAGGAGGTTGGGAGTTGGTAGTGATTTATCAGTTCAGGTGCTATATGTTTGTATTTGATTTGAGGCAACATTTGGGCAGCGTCGTTGGAATATGTCGGCATGGAATACCACATGTGGGTTATCTCCTATGAACAGGTTAGCGGTTGTATGATTTTGATGAAACTTTTACGAATAGTTCTACTTACTATCCAGCGGGAGGTCGAATAGGCAATTGTGGCTGATAATTCGGGATGCTTTATAAAGAGTCTAACAAGATATTTCGAGAGGTTTGGCGAGTTAATAGTGCGAGACATGGTAATAGAGAAGGAGAAATCCTTGTGGGTTCTACAATATGTGATGGTATCTTAAAGCCAAGTGGGGGAGCCCACCATCTACGATTGGATCGCGTAGTTGTCTGCTTGTGCAGTTTCTAGTTATCGGGGTATCAGTGGGTTATTATGACTAAGGAAAACAAATATCAGGGGTAATTCGAGCAAAGAAATTGATAAATGTGTGCTATACTTCGCCTTATCGATTCATGTATAGTTTTGGGAAGACCTAGAGTTTATGCTTCGTGTGGATGTGATGTACAAGGAAAAGAATTCAGCCGGAGTTTACGCGTTGGAGTTTGATTATATTCGGGACAATATCAGAGTGGGTGACTTTGAATAATGGTCCTAGTTGGTTCAAGAATTATAGTGTAGTGCCTAAGGATTTCGGGTCCGTTATGTGGTTAAGGAGTGAGTTTTCGCAATGGATTACGAACGGGACATGGAATGTTTTATGTTATCATCGGGTATGCGGTGCAGTATTATAGGAAAGGGGGAGATATCTTCAGATTCGCGGAAGGTCTTGTAGAATGGGTGTGCCAGTTGAAGATGTTATTGTGCGCTTGAAAAGGGTATGAGATAATTTATGGGTATTGAGATGATGTGGTCTCGCGATTTGATTCACTAGAGATGAGCGCGGATTGAGTTCGTTATGTTGTGAATGGAGCTATTATTATTTCTAAGGCAAGTCAAGAGTAAATTGAAAGAAGTTGGGTCGGTTAGTAATGGTTGAATCGGCACAATTGTGGCAATGATCAATTCCTTCGGCGTGTAAAGTTATACATGTGGTTTGTGGTTGTACGTGCGGGCTTGACAGCCACCATGACTTGATTTATTTGGGAAGTATTTGATTCAAATGGCCTTGTTGTTTAAATGTATTCCGGAAGAGTCATGGCAGTTTAGATCACGACTTGAGGTTTGTATTTTCTGCAGTTTGGGAATTCAGTTGCGTATTGCATTGGTTCTTCTGAAATAAGCTAAGTGAAAGGTTTCTAGCCAGTGAAGTGTTTATTCTACTAGTGGTTCAAGGGTTATGGTGAATACTTTTATTATCGTGTAACGGCATGATAGGTGTAGTGAGCGGCATAGGAATTTGAAAGTTGAGGATCAAGGTTGCGTGGTGTTGACAAGAATGTCACGAGCTCGGATGAGTCGGGAAGAATTCATATGTTTAGAGTAAGCTGCATTTTCTTTAGTGTCACCTGAGAACGGCGTTCTGTGTAAGAGGCTTTGTGTATTGATTTGCGGATTCTTGATTTGCTTTATAGAATTAGCACGGTTGGTGGTATGGATGTGCGGACCTTGCTACCTGGGCAGAAGGTCGTGGGAGCGTACCCCATGGGGAAATTTGTATAAGTGTGACATGTTAGTGACCTGATTGTTAAAGATTGAAACCAAGTACGGAGATTTTTGGTACTATCATTAATGTGAGAGTTTATGCCTGGAAGGCGCTCTATTCCCTTGGTTGTGAACTGTGGGAGTTGGTCCGGAGTGGACGGTTGCTCGTGTGTGTCATGAATGGGGCCAGTGTGGATCCTTGAAAGGTTATTGGCCCAGTATGGTATGATCAGAATTTGATTTAGGTCCGTGGGTGGGCCTAATGTGAATGTGTGTTCTACGTCAGGTCGGATGTGTTCATTCATCATAGCATTGCTTATGGAGGAGTCGTCGGGCATTGGATGCTATTCTCGTCGTCAGTTATTCCATGTAATACTCTATTGTGTCATGTGGGTTGTGAGACGGCTTGATTATTCGCACATATGTTGTGGTTCTGTGTAGCTTGTGGTATTATATGAGTAGGATGTCTCTCGAGATGTAGGTCATTTATTGCACCTTAGTCGTGCTTGGGTTTCGTAGTGTATGGCGCTATCTGTCTCCCCAGGATTTGTATTACGCACTTAGCGTGCTTGTGGTCGATATTCGGGCATTTCGTAAGTATAAGTGTTACGGCTTGATGTGTGTTTCCTTCTTGATTGTTATGTTTGGATCGGGTGGCACGCTACCACGGGCATGTTGTGTGGATCAGGTTGCACGCCGCAACATTGTCATTTATGGATCGGGTTGCATGCCGCAACATTGTCATGTTTGGATCGGGTTGCACGCCACAATAGTGTCATGTTTGGATTGAGTTGCACGCCGCAATAGTGTCATGTTGGATCGGGTTGCACACCGCAACAGTGAGATGTTGAGCATAGTTCCTTACACTTCTTTTGTGTGCCTTGTTTTCATCCCTAAGGTAGGTTCATAGCATCTATTCAACCGTTTTATTCATTACGTGGGTCGGGTAGTTCTTTTTTTTCTAGAGTTCGTTCTCCCTTATGTGTCATATTTAAGTTGTAGCTTGTCGGCGCATTGATGGCGTCATATGAGATATGTGTCAGTATTTAAGGTGGCTTATTTTCTAAGCAGCGTGGCATGTACTGGGTGAGACGAGATTATTGAACCTGAAATCAGGGCAATCAGGTTTATATGAGGTATATTATAGAGCAAATATCATTATTCAGTTCAGAGTGAGGTAATGGTTCTTGTCAGGAGGAGAGACTCCATGTTTTGTTGATTCGGCAGGTGGTTATGAGTTTCTACACATCTCTTATGTCGTGGCAGTATTGTGAGGATTGAAATTGGGCTTATATGTGTTATGAGAGGCGTTGCAAGAACCGAATTCGTGAAATGGCAGCTATTATGGTCGGAGAATGTTATTATGGTCAAGTGAATTATGTGGTACATGGTGTGATCTTAGCGGAGGAGCATGGTCATGTTGGGTATAGTGTCTGGTGATTGATGCAGTGTTCGTATGTTAGAATTGGACCTCGTGGAAATTCCGGATGTTGGAATTTGGTTCTGAAGCTTGTTAGCTAAGGTTATATGAAGGATCTTCAGTCTGGCTTGAGCTAATGTGCTCAACTGGGTTGTGGTGGCATAGGTAGGTGCACGAGGTGTTAAACAGTGATTTTGGGCAACCCCGGAGCAGTCCTCAGCACGTTCGAGAACGAACATATATTTAAGTGGGGGAGAATGTAACGACCCGACCGGTCGTTTTGAGCTTTAGCGCGTCGTTCAGCGGCTTGAGACATTGAGTAGCTTCACTTTAGGTATTATGACTTGTACGTGTGGTCGGAATTGAATTTCGGGAAGTTCGGAGTTGATTTGGAAAGAAAATAATTTTTAATTTCGGAAGCATTAAGTTGGAAGAATTTACTAAGGTTTTACTTTTGAGTAAATGACCTCGGAATAGGGATTTGAAGGTTCCAATAGGTTCTTATGATAATTTCGGACTTGGGCGTATGTTCGGGTTGAGTATCGGGCCGCCCTAGAGCATTTCGGCGATTATTCTGGAAAGTTGGCATTTTGAAGGTTTTAGAATTTCCTAAGTTTGGTTTGAAGTGGATTCTTGTGTTATCGATGTCCGTTCGGGATTTCGAGCCTTGGAATAGGTTCATATTGTGATTTATGACTTGTACGCAAAGTTTGGCATCATTCTGGAATATTTTGGTATGATTCGGACGCGTTCGTCGAAGTTTAAAAGTTTGAAAGTTTCAAGAAAAGTTTCGATCGTCTATTCACAATTTTAATGTTGTTTGGTATGATTTGAGACCCCGAGTATGTTCGTGTTATGTTATGGAACTTGTTGGTAAGTTCGGACGGGGTCCCGGGGGCCTCAGATGTGTTTCGGACGAGCCGCGGATCACTTGGAGGTTTGTTGTATTGCTGAAGGGCCTAGGTACTGGTGCAATCTTACCAGCAGAAAAAAGTGTCGCAGATGCGACGCCGCAAAAGGCCAGGCAACTGCAAGAGAGATTTTGGTTGGGCAGTGTTGGGACCGCAGATGCGGTCGTGTCGCCACAGAAGCAGGACCGCACCTGCGGAGTCGGGAAGCAGTACAAAAGCGACTGGCTTCATAGATGCGCAAATGGGACTCGCACCTGCGATGGCGCAGAAGCGGAATTATTTTCGCAGGTGCGAGAGTGTGATTGGGCAGTGGGCTTCGCAGAAACGATGGTGGCGTCGCAGAAGTGACGTCGTAGGTGCGCCAATCTGTCCGCAAAAGCGAAACTGGGAAGATTATAGAGAGATTGAACTTGGTCATTTTCCTCATTTCGTTTTGGACTTTTGGAGCTCGGTTTTGGGCGATTTTGGAGGAGTTCTTCACCACTTCGACTTGGGTAAGTGTTCTATATCCGAAAGTGATTATATCTCATAAACCCATGGTTATATTCATCATTTATTTCGAGTTTAATGGAAGAATTGAGAAAATTTTGTGAAATCTTCCGAAAGTGTAAATTGGAGATTTGGAGGACGAATCTTTGTTGGAATTTAATAATTTTGTTATGGTTGAACTCGTATCGGAATGGATATTTGGATTTCGTGAATTTTTGTCAGGTTCCGAGACGTGGGGCCGGGTCGACTTTTTGGTGCGATTTTTCAATTCTTTTTGAAGTCGTAGATTCATTATTTAAATTAGTTTCTTGTAGTTATATTTATAGTATGCACTTGTTTTGGTTAGATTCAAGCCGATCGGAGTTGGAAAATCGAGACAAAGGTCTTCTTATTGATTGATTGAGCGAGGTTTGATGTAAGTGACTCGTCTAACCTTGTGTGGGGGAAATTCCCCTTAGGATTTGGTATTGTTATTGTATTTGCAAAACGCGAAGGCCGTGTACGCGAAGTGACAAGTGCGTACTCGGGCTAAATGTTGAAAAATTTAGTTTTTGCTAAATAGTTCCTTTTATTCCCTTAATTGAGTTACTCTAGTACGTGTAGTCATCATGTTTAGCCTAATGTCACATGTCTACGTGTCTTATCTCTTACTTGCAATTTGTGCAACGTGCTTAGTTGAATTACCTGCTCCCTAGATTTTGTATTAAGTCTTTAACTGTAGGATTCCTTATTGTAATTTCATTGTACCATTGGTTACCTGGGGCATATTTACTTTTGGGACTACGAGGCGGTACCTCGAGAGCACACTCATTGCATATTTACTTTTTAGACTATGAGACGGTACCTCGGGAGTGCCCCTGTTGCATATTTACTTTTGGGACTACGAGGCGGTACCTCGGGAGCGCCCCTGATGCATATTTACTTTTAGGACTATGAGGCGGTACCTCGTGAGCTCCCTTGTCGTGTATTTACTTTTGGGACTACGAAGCGGTATCTCGGGAGCGCCCTTGTTGTTTACCTCTATTTGTTGTGCTGTCGTTGTTGTTGTTGTTTCTTATCTTGTAAGAATTTTGTTTTCCCTTACGTGTTGTAGTCTTCTTGAATCTTGTGTTGTTATTTTTCTGTAAATTCTCATTGTTCACTTCTCAGTCATTTCATTATATTATTATATCTTTTGCCTTGTTTCCTATTATTTTCAGTAGGGCCCTGACCTGACCTTGTCACTACTCTACTTAGATTAGGCTTGGTGCTTATTGGGTACTGTTGTGGTGTACTCATACTACACTTATGTACATCTTTTGTGCAGATCCAGGTACTGATTACCAGACCAAGTACCAGTGAGTTAGCCCGTACGTGGAGACTTCAAGGTACATCTGCCAGCGTCTGCAGACCTCGGAGACATCCTTTATCCTTATTATGTTATTTTTCTCATTCCTCATTAGACTCTGATGTATAGATATATTTAGTATTTTTTTTCTCTTTGGAGCTTGTGACTTATTTCTACCGGGTTTTGGGAGTTGTAACTATTTTGAATCGCCGTTCTTATTTATTTCAGATGTTGAGGTTGAGGTTCAGCTTTATATTCAGTTATTCCGCATATTTGTCAGGCTTACCTAGTCTTAGAGACTAGGTGCCATCACGACATCCCAGGGAGGGAAATTGGGTCTTGAAAACACCGCCTCTTTGAACGTTTAAGGCTCATTTTCCAACAAGAATGTCAGAAAATCTGGTCCAAAGGAAGTAGTTGTCCTTTGACGTTTACTACGTCTTGGATTTTTTTCATTAAAGGCACTTTCCTTTGCTTCTTCCCGAGTTCGCTTAAACGTTCACTAGACGACTCACATTCCTTTTTATACGGATAAATATTCTCAAAGAATTCAGCATAATCTAATTCAATTACCGTATTAATATGAATATCGGAATTTTCTGATTTATGAACCAGAAAACGATATGCCTTACTATTTGTTGCATATCCTATGAAATCCCAATCAATGGTTTTTTTTCAATCTTTACCCTTTTAGGTTTAGGGACTTGTACATTAGCCAAACACCTCAATACTTTAAAATATTTTAAGTTAGGTTTCCTTCCTTTCCATTTTTCGTATGGAATGGATTGCGTTTTTCTATGGGAAACTCGATTGAGTATTTGGTTGACTGGAAGAATAGCTTTCCCCCACAAGTTCTGAGGTAAACCGAAACTTATTAACCAGGCATTCATCATCTCCTTTAACGTTCTTTTCTTTCTTTCCGCAATTCTATTAGATTGCGGTGAGTAAGAGGCAGTTGTTTGGTGAATAATGCCATATTCCGAACATATTTCTTCAAAAGGAGATTCATATTCGTCACCCCTATCACTTCTTATCATTTTGATCTTTTTGTTTAGTTGCTTTTAACTTTATTTTATATTGCTTGAATGCATCAATTGCTTCATCTTCACAATTAAGTAAGTAAATATAGCAATATCTAGTGTTGTCATCAATAAAAGTTATGAAATACTTTTTTCCATTGCGAGATGGTATTGATTTCATGTCGCAAATATCTGTGTGAATTATGTCTAAAGGATTTGAATTCCTTTCAACTGACTTATAATGATGTTTAACATACTTTGATTCCACACATATTTGACATTTCGAGTTATTACATTCAAACTTAGGCAATACTTCCAAATTAATCATTTTTCGCAAAGTTTTGAAGTTGACTTGACCTAAACGTTCATGCCATAAATTATTTGACTCAAGCAAGTAAGAAGAAGTTGAAATTTTATTTATATCAATGGCAATTACATTGAGTTTGAAAAAGCCCTCAGTAAGGTAACCTTTTCCTACATACATCTCATTCTTACTAACTACAACCTTGTCGAAAATAAAAACACACTTAAAGCCGTTCTTGACTAGTAGTGATGTCGATACTAAATTCTTTCGCATTTCAAGAACATGAAGGATATCGTTTAGCGTCACAATCTTGCCAGAAGTCATCTTCAAAGTTATTTTGCATGTTCCTTAGCAGTCTATTTTACCTCTTTGTTTTGAAATATCAATGGTAAGAATTGAATGGTTTAAAAAATATATTGTATATCTCTTTGAATGATATTCAAAATTAATAATAAGCTATAAATCATCAAATGTTCTCACATCGATTGACATTATTGACAAGCACCACATTTACGTTAAAGTAGATGATGCACTCATGGTTTCAAAATTTTGGATCCGCCTCTGACTCGACATTTTATGTGTCCGTTGTGGGTCAATAGTTGGTTGGAAATACGCGAGTTCAGAGTATCAAATTGCTAGAGATTATATGGCAATGTTTAAAAATTATTACTAGTTGCTAATAGTAATCTATTTCAGGAAACTGCCCATGAGAAGAATCAAAAATACAAAGAAGGAAAGTTGGTGCTTGAGTGGTCAGTTGAATACTGCAATAGTGTTGTTATATTTAGTTAGAAACAGATTACAAGTCATCTCTGAAGTTTTTCTCTTTTAGGCTGAACAGACACAATCGGTGGAGAAGTTTGTATCAAGTCAAAGACAAGAAGTTTAAGTCATTTTATGAAATGACTTGCACCCAATTCTTAAATGGCAAGGCAGGATTAAGAACCAAGAAGCACGGGGGTTTTGTAAGTGTTACAGATAATTACAGCAACACAGCTCAACTCAACTCGGATAAGTGTGAACAATCAAAGGAAACCAGTGCACTTGAAAATAGGACTGACTAAAGACCTGTTTGGTTTAACTGATTGAAATTAGAGCGTTGAAAGCTGAAAAGCACTTTTAAGCGCTAAATTTGATACTTGTCGTAAATGATCTTAAATTGAAAGTGCTAAAGTTGATAATTGATGTGTTTGGTAATAAATTGTTGATAAATACTTTTTCTGTTAAAATGACTAGACCGATAAATTCTTCCTCCTCCTCCTTCCAACTCTTCGTCCTTCCCACCATTAAAGCTAAACCTTCAAGTTTTTCCACGGACTCCTGGCATAGTTTCACCATTAGTTGCATATTAGTGAGTCAATGTTCTGTTATAAATTCAACGGAAAAGGGCCAAAACTGCCCATCAAACTATTCGATTTGGTACAAAACTAACCTCCATTTATTTACTGTGCCAAAAATACCCCCACAGTATCTTAGTAGCTCAATCATGCCCTTATTACTAGCGGACTTATCTAAAAAAATAGAAAAATTTAATGATTATCCATGTGTTACCGTGCTATTAGCCTAAATATAAACCCTTGCTAAATTAAAAAGAAAAAAAACACCATAAACATAGGTTTTCATTGATCTGCCCCGATTTTAAACCCTATTAATCCAAACCTGATTTTAAAAGACAGTGTAACTTCTTCTTCATCTTTTAGATTATGCAAATGGAAAAATTTGCGCCACTACAACAACAAGAAACGTAACAATTTAAGGAAGAAAATATTGAATTTGGGAATGAAATAAAATGGGTATGAGAATAAAATTTAGGATCTTGACTTAAGAAGTAATTCATTAAATGAAATCAAATGGGTATAAAATGGGTATGAGAAAAAAATTCATTATCGCCTCATTTGATTCAATTTCATGGAGATTGGTGAAGAAAGGGGGAGTTGGCAATGGGGCATGTCCCTTTTTTCGGGCTACCGTGAAGAAATCATAATGGGTATTTTTTTAAAAAAATATTGGTAAAGATTTAAATTTAGATCAATGGAACGGTGACATATGGATATTAATTAAAAATATTTTTCAAATAAATCAGTTAGTTAATGATGGCATAAGTGAGTCACTAAGATAACGATAGGGGCATTTTTGACTCAATAGGTGGGCGGGAACATTTTTGTACCAAATCAAATTTTTGAACCATATCGAATAGCCTAAGGACAGTTTTGGCCATTTTCCGTAAATTCAATAATTTGTTCTAAAATAAGATAAATTTGTTTTTCGTTGTAATAGTGGGTACAATACCGTGTGACACTATTTGATTAGTTACAGAATTCAAATTTTCAGTTTGACTCGTATGTTTTATGAGTAGCACTAAAAGAAGATAATATAAAATAGTTTTTTTAAGTTAATTTGGTGTAGAAAATATTATATCAAAGTTTAAATTTGATTTGAAACTTGCGGAAGTTATATAGAAACAACATTAGTAAATAGCATACTATCAAACACTTAAAATGAAATGGTCTTGAAATAGGAATGGCCAAACAGATTGCAACTGCAGAAACTCACATCATTGGACTCGCGTATGGTTGAGCTTTCTAATTTTTTATTAATAAGTTTTAGATATACTATACTAGCCAGGAAATGACTAACTAGTTTCTCTCCTCCACCCTATGTGTTTTTAAGCTTATTCTCTTTAAAATGTCCCTCTAATTATACATACAACAACAACCCAGTATAATCTCACTAGTGGGGTCTGGGGAGGGTAGTGTGTACGCAAACCTTACCCCTACCCTGAGACGCAAACCTTACCCCTACCCTGAGGTAGAGAGGCTATTTCCGATAGACCCTCGGCTCGCTCCCTCCAAGAACTCCCCCACCTTGCTCTTGGGGTGACTCGAACTCACAACATTTTGGTTGGAAGTGGAGGGTGCTAACCACCAGAGCAACTCACTCGTCTCTAATTGTACATACCATCAGTATAAAACAAAAATAGAGAAGAAAACAACCCTCCAAGCCTTCGTTATACGTTTTCTTGGAGCATTACAAGTATCCTGTTGTGCTTATTTCCACCTTTTAACGACATGACATATTTTCATATTCAGAAGTCAAGATCCGAGAAGAAATCAGCCTAAAGGCGTAAAGCATTATTTTTCAAAGCTGATAGTATTAGAGAAGATCTTTGTCTTCCTCCAATTGTATATTAAACACGATCCAAAACAACCTGGCAATGAGACTGCGAAAAATATTCTCAGAAGTAGCATTGCCCCTCAAAGTCGTTCTAAACGACTTCTAAGATTATTTGCAATGTAATATTTTTGACGAAGAAGGTGCTGCTTTCATAAAGGGAGAAGGATAAAGCAAGCAACTTGATGCTTGAAGATTTCCAATCAGGTACCATATTGAGTAGCTCCACCCCAATCTGATTCTTGTTTATTCCATGTCGACTAGCAGAGCAGCACAGTACCAATAACCAGCCCCTGAATTACGTTGGATAACTAAATTAGTTCCCTCCTAGTTTGCATCCCTCAGCACACCAAGAAATGCACTGTTGACGCACAAACTTCAGAAGGTTTTCCCGGGCTCCTCAGCTTGACAAGGGCACCATAAAATTACAATGAGGGAAAGAATTTTATGCACTGAATTAATAGATTATTGCGTCAGCCCAATGAATAAACTATTCGTTCAGAGAGCTCTGTACCAACAGCCCTCATGTATCTGTGCAGTTGTGTCTCCATAAACCGCCTTTCGCTGGAACCAAAAGCTTCACGCAAATCCTTTGAAGAAAGAAAGTAATTCAGTTACATTAAGCATAAAACAGAAAAAGAACCGTTGGAAAGAGTTTTCTGAATCAGAATACTAGAAGCAGCATAACAAGTCTACCTATCCTTAAAGCCATATTTTTTCAATGGGTAAACCATAGTGGAGAACCAGATCACTACTTGCTGCTTCTTTGCTGTTTTGTTTTTCATTTCTATACCTCACATTTGTGTTTGTCATCATTCCAAAGCACATAATTTTAAGAGGACTTTATATTTAACATTTTTAGTCTAGAATAATTATAATAAGGACTATACTTCACTTTGATATGCAAAAGCTGTTAATGTGAAAGGCAATGAATATTTACTTTGTATCTCAGACGAACTTCCTTCAACCCAATCAAAACATTGCCAACATCTCCATTTTCTACTTTGGGCAATTGGACGTCACTGCTCTCAGGGTCCAATTCGTCATCTGAATCTTCAAAATCAGACTCATCCATTTCGTCATCCTCACCAACAAAAATATCATTTGATCCATGAAACTGCTTTTCATCATTTTGCTCCTCATAATTTTCAAGGATACTAGGCGGCAAATGCTCTCCATTTTCTGTGGCAATATCAGATAAAACCACATACCGTTTTCTGTCTAGCAGTGGCTTGACAACATCAAATGGAACCCACCTAATTAGAAGAAATATTGTCAGTCAGAACACAGAAGATTAGTCCTGGTGCAATACCAGATCATGATTGGTGAGTAATCCTACTACATGATAACAGTTAGCACACAAATAGCAACACGTGAAGTCATGTTCATGCTGGCTAAAGATTCAGCTATATGCACAGTGCAGTGTGGTTTGATTTTCCAACAGGATAACCTCAACAATTTTTGGTTCCAATATTACATGTATAAAAGTAGGGCGAAAGATATCACAAGCCATTATTTTTCAGTTAGGCCCCCATAATGGCATTGTTGGTTGAAATTAGTACAAGAGCCTAGGTAAAAAGTTTTGATAGTTAAGGGTCTCGATTGTCACACCACCACTTCTGTCGGCTACAATTAGAAGAGTGTTAAACTTAACAATGCTTCTTTTATTTTCCTGTTGATGACATTTGTTTTTTGATGATTGAGAAATCACTCTACGGCCAACCTTTAGGACCAACCACAGCTTTCGAAACTCAGGGATATTTAGCCTGCCACTCTTCCCTTCTCCACTTAAATACCAGGCTTCGCATGGCGCAGGACTCGAACATGTGACCTAAGTCACAGGTCCCTCAACCTTCGCCATGTCATCATGCCACATAGACGACATTTGGCATATATTAATGCCATGTGAAAGCTTACATAGGAGGAATGCTAGCATTTGTGAGAAGATTCTTGAGAAATATGAACATTTACTTTGGAAGACCCTAGATCCCTATGGATTTGTTAGGAAAGTCCTTGAAACTTCTAGGCTTGTAGAGAATTCTAGAGAAAGCTCTTATCTTGTAAATATTAAGGACTTGTGCGACAATTAATATTTACACACTAGCCCCTAGGAGACTAGTATATAAAGGGGGCCATTCATTTGTAATCCACCAAGCAAACAATTCAAATTCTCTCTAGTACAAAACTTCCTTTAACAATTCTCTTGTGT